>NC_134358.1:449039766-449747266 GCF_048569485.1 Anomaloglossus baeobatrachus
GTTTATTTGTATTTGACCTTTTACCGTATCTGCCGTGCATAAAAACAATGCAAATAGTTCTCATCTACTGTCATTTGTCTCCAGTAAATAACTACTTATATGAAGGCATTTTTGCTATTTATTTTTAGTTTTATTTATTTTTAGCTTTTTTTTTCCCCAAGGATTGCTAGCTTTCCCAGAGCTTTATCAAGTGCCCCATTTGAAGTCTCTTAACTGTCAGATTGGGCTATATAAGTAATCGCTTTGTCTAAGGTATATGAGGGTGCAGTACCAATGGTTCTGTGCCCGTGGCTTGGCTGGGTGAAGGAGGCTTAACCCCTTCACGCCATGGCTGTATTCAGTTTTTGCACAGCCGTTTGCTCCTTTCTTCCAAGAGCCATATTTTTTTTTTGTTTACACCCAAAAATAGAGCCATATGAGGGCTTGTTTTCTGCGAGACGAGTTGTGCTTTATGAAGAACACCATTCATTTTACTGCATGATTTCCAAAAACAATTCCAAGTAAGGCTATGTGCCCACGGGACTCTGTACCCGTGGATTTTGCTGTGGAAAACATGCGGATTTATCTGGATTTTCTAGATAAATGCGCAGATTTTAATAAGTGCAGACATTCCCCATGTTATCCAATGGGACATGGGGAGTGTCTGTGTCCATACTGCGGTATGTGTGGCTGCGGAATATGCACATAACTGCATGTCAATTATTCCTGCTGAAATACCTGCGGAATTCCAGGCTCTCCACTATGGAGATACAGGCCGGGACTTCTGCAGGTAAGCCGCATGAATACCCGCAGGTGTTCTGCAACTATTTCGCTGGAATCCCGCAGCTATGTATAGCTGCGGATTCCGGGAAACCTGCGGACGTACCTGCAGATATATCCGTGGATACAGAGTCCCGTGGGCACATAGCCTAAGGTGAAATTGAGGGTGAAAAATAAATTGTGGACATTGTTTATTGGGTGTTATTTTTACCATATTGACTATATGGTAAAACTGTCCTGGGAGTAAAAGTATGTTGATACCAAAAGCATAGTTTTTGTATTATATTTTTTTTTTTTTTTAATAAAATAAAGGGACGTTTTTGTTTTTTTTTACCAAACAAAAAAAAAAATTGGCTTTTGGCCCCATTTTTTGGTATTTGAGCTAAGTGATGACTTATTTCATGTGCCCTGAGCTAACGTTTTTACTGATACCATTTTTAGATGGATAAAATGTTTTGATTGCCTCTTATTGTATTTTAATGCAATGTTGCAGTTGCCAAAAAAAAAGTACCGTATTTTTCTGATTTATAAGACGCACTTTTCCTCCCAAAAATTTGGGAGGAAAATGAGTGCGTTTTAAAATCCGAATATAGCTTTACCTGGTGGTCCTGTCTGTGCGGCGATTGGGCGGCCGGGTGCGTGTGGCTGCGTGCAAGCGGCCGGGGTACCTTTGCTCACGTGCGGGCGGCAGCCGTGTACCTGTGTGCGGGCACCGACAGGCACCCGACTGCCGACCGCACGCAGCCACAGGTACCTGGCCGCTTGCACGCAGGGTGTGCGGGCCGCTTGCACGCAGGGTGTGCGCGGGCCGCCTACTGGCTGCCACTGTGCGTGCGGCGGGCAGCTGTGCAGCAGGTTACCCAGTTTGTCCACGGTCCCAGTTTCAAATGATGGTGCCGGGAGCGGGCGCGTGCGCAGATGGAGCTCTTGGATGAGAGCTCAATCTGCGCATGCGCCGCTCCAGGCGCCATCATTTGAACCGGGACCGCGGACACTGGGACACTCACCGCACCGGCCTGCTGCGCGGCTGCCGCCACCACGTACGCCGCCGCGCCTGCCAGCACAACCTCTGCCTCCTGTGACTTCACCACCACTGCTGCCCCCCTCCGGTAAGAGAACACCGGAGTATAAGACGGAGCCCTTTTTTTTTTTTTTTTTTTTTTTTTTTTTACTGTTTTTTTATGTCTAAATTTTGGGGTGCGTCTTATAATGCGAAAAACTTTAGTGAAATAGAAAGGAAAAAGGTGCACTGCACTGCTTACCGCTCTGTAAGGCTGTTTTAGCAAAGTCCTTTTCGGCTCTGTTCTGTTTAGAGCCAGCCACGTGGGTGTTCTGAGAGGCAGCCTCAGCTGCTAATACTCACATGGACTTGCTGCAGAAAAAAACAGCTGAGTGTATAGGATGAAGTGACTGACCGTGGTGCTGTTGCCAAAGTGCCAGGATAAATACTACTTTTGCCACAAAGAGATATTGGCAGCACTCTGCGGTTGTCAAATAAATCTTGCTTTATTTTTTCTTGCAGACAGGTGAAACAGACATGAGGGTGCAGGGGGAGCGGAGCACAAGGACAACGGTACCGTTTCCTACCACAGGGGGTGCTTTCACGGGTCCATACATCATCATGTATGGACCCGTGAAAGCACTCACTGTGGTGCGAAACGGTACTGTTCTTGTGCTCCGCTCCCCCTGCACCCTCATGTCTGTTTCACCTGTCTGCAAGAAAAAATAAAGCAAGATTTATTTGACAACCGCAGAGTGCTGCCAATATCTCTTTGTGGCAAAAGAGTTATAATGCGAAAAATACGGTATATTTGGCATTTTTTATTTAATTTTTTTCCATTACACTGTTCACCAATCCGATTGCCCGTTCACAGGAGGATCGTAATGACAGACGCAGGGGTATTCAGCTGAGCCTTGGCTGTCATAACAACCCATAGGCCTCACAGTCATGTTATAGGTGTGCCGGAAGGAACAGGGTATTTCTTCGGCGCTCTATTGGGAGACCCAGACGATTGGGTGTATAGCACTGCCTCCGGAGGCCACACAAAGCAATTACACTAAAAAGTGTAAGGCCCCTCCCCTTCTGGCTATACACCCCCAGTGGGATCACTGGCTCACCAGTTTTCAAGCTTTGTGCGAAGGAGGCACACATCCATGCATAGCTCCACTGTTTAGTCAGCAGTAGCTGCTGACTATATCGGATGGAAGAAAAGAGGGCCCATATTACAGGGCCCCCAGCATGCTCCC
This sequence comes from Anomaloglossus baeobatrachus, assembly GCF_048569485.1. Classification (NCBI taxonomy): domain Eukaryota; kingdom Metazoa; phylum Chordata; class Amphibia; order Anura; family Aromobatidae; genus Anomaloglossus; species Anomaloglossus baeobatrachus. The sequence continues at coordinate 449,042,773 of NC_134358.1, forward strand.
TTCTCACCACACTTGCGGTTTGTAAGGTTGAGGTACCTATTGCTGGTACGGAGGCTGGAGCCCACATGCTGTTTTCCTTCCCCATCCCCCTGAGGGGCTCTGAGGAAGTGGGATCTTACCGGCCCCAAAGCCCTGAGGCCGGGCTCCATCCACAGACCCATTGAACCTGCTGGATACGGAGCTGGGTACCGTTCAGGGACATGGCCCTGCACCATTCAGGTACTCTGTGTCCCCGTACACACAGGCACAGCACACTCCAGACTTGCTGGGAGTGCTAGTGCGCCGGGGACAGTAAAGGGTTACAGTCACTGCAGCCTAGCTGAGTGACTTTATGTATTGGGAACTACCGCGCCGGACGCTCCGGGAGCGGCGGCGCGGCTGGGACTTGTAGTGCGCCGGGGACTTAGCGCCGACCGCGCTTTTGCGGCGGCGCTTATAAATCCAGTCCCCGGCTTTTGCGGCCTAGCTCCGCTTCGTTCCCGCCCCCACCCTGTCAATCAGGGTAGGGGAGAGACGCTGTACAATCAACAGCGCAGAGGGCTGGAGCCTTATTTACATGCTCCAGCCCTCTCACTGGACACTGTGGGACGCCGGTTTCCCGCTCTGACTTGGGGCACGCCCACGGCCCGCCCCTACTCACACGAGCTGGAGAAGGACGCCGGCAGCCATTACTGCAGGCCGAGCTGAGAGAACGGACTCTGGGCAACCAGGCACAGGACTGGGGCGACCACACACCCGCTTATAGGCGGGCGGTAAGCGGCACCTGAAGTGCTGGCCCCACTAAATACCGCAGTTTGTCCATTTGTATTTTATGCTTACACTGCATAGGTCGCTATTTTTGCCTATATGCCATCTCAGATGGCGACACATCAGCAGCAGGAAAGCAGGGGTGCTAAGGCACAGGCTTTCTATGCTGCTTTTATCTGAGGCACAAGAAAGCCTCAGAGCAATGCTGCTTGTATTGCAGGTGCTGCAGTGTTAATTTGTACTTATGCTTGTATGCTATACATTGCACTGTATGATCGCTATTCTAGGCTATATTCCCCTAGATGGCTAGTCTACAGCAGCAGAAAAGCAGGGGTGCCATGGCACAGGCTTTCTATGCTGCTTGTATTGCATGTGCGGCAGTGTTCATTTGTACTTTCTGCTTGTATGATATACATTGCACTGTACGGTCGCCATTCTTGGCTCTATACTCCTAGATGGCTAGTCGGCAGCAGCATATCAGCAACACAGGCTTTCGATGCTGTTTTTACTGCATGTGATACTGTTCCACGGCACTGAACCCCATTGTGTGCAATGCTCCCCTGTAGCACTTGGTCAGCCGGGGTCTCTCCTAGACGTGGCCAAAGGAACCACCTGTCAACCCTGTCCAAGGACAGGGACGGAGTTGCAGTTTCGGCTGATATATTGTCATGGGATAGAGGCTTGCAGTCCAGACAGGCCATGCGCAATCTGGATCAGTGCTCCCTGGCCACCCTCATTTGGAATAAAATCGGTGCTCCGGGGGTGGTTCCAGGAGGCTCTCTGTATGATGAGGCAGACGTAGCTCATCAGGACTTTGATCCTGACACCGCTCTCAATCCGGATACACCGGATGGTGACGCCATAAGGAATGATCCTATAGCGTCCATCAAAGGAATGTTGGATCTTTCTCCCTCAGCTCCCCCAGTGGAGGAGTCAGCTTCACAGCAGGAGAAGTCCCATTTCAGTAGCTCAAACGTATATTGAGTTTTTTTCTGGCCACGCTGACTTCAGAGAATCAGTCCAGGAACACCACGCTTACCAGATAAGCGTTTTCTCCAAACGTATTAAGGATACACGTTATCCCTTTCACCCTGACGTGGTCAAGCGCTGGACCCAGGGTCCATAGGTGGATTCTCCAATCTCCAGGCTTGAGGCTAGAGCCATAGTTGCAGTGGAGATGGGACTTCACTTAAAGATGCCATTGACTGACAGATGGACTCTGGTTGCAATCTGTCTATGAGGCTATCGGCGTGTCGGTTGCTCCGGCATTCACAGCCGTATGGGCACCCTAAGCTTTCAGCTGTTCTTGCGCAGCTGGTCTTGAGCATATGTACATCTGTGCCGCAGGGGCGTCCGTCACCTCGCAATGTCTGCATTGCGACTTACCCTATTAATGCTGTCCTGGAAGGACAGTCGAGGTTTCGGTCCTTCCCAGGCTCGGGCAGGTCCCAGTTGTCCTCGTCCAAAAGGGCTGAAAAGCCTCAGAGGGGCTCAGCTTCCGGCCGGGCTCAATCACGCCCAAGGAAGGCAGACGGAGGAACCGCTACCAAGGCGGTCTCCTCATGACTCTTAGCTCTCTCTCTCTCTCCGCATCCGCGGTTGATGGCAGACTCGCTCGCCTTTGGCGACATTTAGCTGCCACAGGTCACAGACCGGTGGGTGAGGGACATTGTGCCCACGTGCACAGGACAGAGTTCTGTTCTCGTCTTCCGACTCGATTCTTCAGACCGTCCCCACCTCCCCACCGAGCCGATGCTCTTCTGCAGGCAGAAAGAGTGGTAATCCCTGTTCCTCTTCAGGAACAAGACACGGTTTTCCTCCAATCTGGTTGTGGTGCCAAAAAAGGATGGCTCTTTCAGTTTCGTTCTGGACCTAAAACTGCTCAACAAGCACGTGGAGGCCAGGCGGTTCCGGATGGAACCCTCCGCTCCGTCATTGCCTCAATGTCTCAAGGAAATTTCCTGGCATCAATAGACATCAAAGATGCTTATCTCCACGTGCCGATTGCTACAGAGCACCAATGTTTTCTACGTTTCGTGATAGGTGACGACCATCTTCAGTCCGTACCTCTGCCATTCGGTCTGGCGACAGCCCCACGGGTGTTCACCAAGGTCATGGCGGCAGGGGTAGCAGTCTTGCACTCACAGGGACACTCTGTGATCCCTTACTTGGACGATCTACTTGGCAAGGCACCCTCTCAAGAGGCATGCCAACTCAGCCTGAAGGTTGCGCTGGAGACTCTCCAGACGTTCGGGTGGTTCATCAACTTCTCAAAGCCAAACCTGTCACCGACCCAATCACTGACGTATCTTGGCATGGAGTTCATACCCTCTAAGCGCTAGTGAAGCTTCCGCTGGACAAGCAGCGGTCACTACAGTCTGGGGTGCAGACTCTCCTTCAAGGTCAGTCGCACTCCTTAAGACGCCTCATACACTTCCTCGGGAAGATGGTGGCGGCAATGGAGGCGGTTCCGTTTACGCAGTTTCATCTGCGTCCACTTCAATGGAACATTCTCCGCCAATGGGACGGGAAGTCAACATCCCTGAACAGGAAAGTATCCCTTTCACAGACGGCCAAGGACTCTCTGTAATGGTGGCTTCTTCCCACCTCATTATCACAGGGAAGATCTTTCCTACCACCGTCTTGGGCGGTGGTCACGACAGACGCGAGTCTGTCAGGGTGGAGAGCAGTTTTTTTCTCCACCACAGGGCTCAGGGTACGTGGACTCAGCAGGAGTCCACCCTTCAGATCAATGTTCTGTATCCGCAGTTCACATCCCCGGCGTAAAAAATTGGGAAGCAGACTTCCTCAGTCGCCAGGGCATGGACGCAGGGGAATGGTCCCTTCACCCGGACGTGTTTCAGGAAATCTGTCGCCGATGGAGAAGGCCGGACGTCGACCTAATGGCGTCCCGGCACAACAACAAGGTCCCAACCTTCATGGCACGGTCTCGCGATCAAAGAGCTCTGGCGGCAGACGCCCTAGTGCAAGATTGGTCGCAGTTCCGGCTCCCTTATGTGTCTCCACCTCTGGCACTCTTGCCCAGAGTGCTACGCAAGATCAGATCCGATTGCAGCCGCATCATACTCGTCGCCCCAGACTGGCCGAGAAGGGCGTGGTATCCGGATCTGTGGCGTCTCACGGTCGGCCAACCGTGGGCACTACCAGACCGACCAGACTTACTGTCCCAAGGGCCGTTTTTCCTTCGGAATTCTGCGGCCCTGAACCTGACTGTGTGGCCATTGAGTCCTGGATCCTAGCGTCTTCAGGATTATCCCAAGGGGTCGTTGCCACCATGAGACAGGCTAGGAAGCCCACGTCCGCTAAAATCTACCACAGAACGTGGAGGATATTCTTATCCTGGTGCTCTGCTCAGGGAGTGTCTCCCTGGCCATTTGCATTGCCTACCTTTCTTTCTTTCCTGCAATCTGGGTTAGAAAAAGGTTTGTCGCTCGGCTCCCTTAAAGGGCAGGTCTCGGCGCTATCCGTCTTTTTTCAGAGGCGTTTGGCACGCCTTCCTAAGGTGCGCACGTTCCTACAGGGGGTTTGCCATATCGTACCCCCGTACAAGCGGCCGTTAGATCCATGGGATCTGAACAAGGTACTAGTTGCCCTCCAGAAGCCGCCCTTCGAGCCTCTGAGGGAGGTTTCACTTTCTAGACTATCACAGAAAGTGGCTTTTCTAGTAGCGATCACATCTCTTCGGAGAGTGTCTGAGCTAGCAGCGCTGTCATCCAAGGCTCCCTTCCTGGTCTTCCACCAGGACAAAGTAGTGCTGCGCCCCATTCAGGAGTTTCTCCCGAAGGTGGTATCCTCTTTTCATCTTAATCAGGATATCTCTTTACCTTCGTTTTGTCCTCATGCAGTTCATCGGTATGAGAAGGTTTTACATTTGTTAGATCTGGTGAGAGCACTCAGAATCTACATTTCCCGCACGGCGCCCTTGCGCCGTTCGGATGCACTCTTTGTCCTTGTCGCTGGTAAGCGCAAAGGGTCGCAGGCTTCTAAGGCCACCCTGGCTCGATGGATCGAAGAACCAATTCTTGAAGCCTACCGTTCTGCTGGGCTTCCGGTTCCATCAGGGCTGAAGGCCCATTCTACCAGAGCCGTGGGTGCGTCCTGGGCATTGCGACACCAGGCTACGGCTCAACAGGTGTGCCAGGCAGCTACCCGGTCGAGTCTGCACACTTTCACCAAACATTATCAGGTGCATACCTATGCTTCGGCGGACGCCAGCCTAGGTAGAAGAGTCCTGCAGGCGGCAGTTGCCTCCCTATAGGGGAGGGCTGTCTTGCAGCTCTAACATGAGGTATTCTTTACCCACCCAGGGACAGCTTTTGGACGTCCCAATCGTCTGGGTCTCCCAATAGAGCGCCGAAGAAGAAGGGAATTTTGTTACTTACCGTAAATTCCTTTTCTTCTAGCTCTTATTGGGAGACCCAGCACCCGCCCTGTTGTCCTTCGGGATTTTTGGTTTGTTTGCGGGTACACATGTTGTTCATGTTGAACGGTTTTCAGTTCTCCGATGTTTCTCGGAGTGAATTTGTTTAAACCAGTTATTGGCTTTCCTCCTTCTTGCTTTTGCACTAAAACTGGTGAGCCAGTGATTCCACTGGGGGTGTATAGCCAGAAGGGGAGGGGCCTTACACTTTTTAGTGTAATTGCTTTGTGTGGCCTCCGGAGGCAGTGCTATACACCCAATCGTCTGGGTCTCCCAATAAGAGCTAGAAGAAAAGGAATTTACGGTAAGTAACAAAATTCCCTTCTATGCCCCCTCACCCCACCTGGTAGCGCATGTTAAATCACGCTGTGCGAGATTGACAGTGAGTTTTAACTGGATAACTGATCCACGCACGGGCGGCTATTCCGATCCACGCACGGGCGGCTGTTCCGGTCCACGCACGCACGGGCGGCTGTTCCGGTCCACGCACGCACGGGCGGCTGTTCCGGTCCACGCACGCACGGGCGGCTGTTCCGGTCCACGCACGCACGGGCGGCTGTTCCGGTCCACGCACGCACGGGCGGCTGTTCCGGTCCACGCACGCACGGGCGGCTGTTCCGGTCCACGCACGCACGGGCGGCTGTTCCGGTCCACGCACGCACGCACGGGCGGCTGTTCCGGTCCACGCACGCACGCACGGGCGGCTGTTCCGGTCCACGCACGCACGCACGGGCGGCTGTTCCGGTCCACGCACGCACGCACGGGCGGCTGTTGTTCACATGACTGCTAATGAAATCTGCTGTCGAGCAGGCAAAGATTCAGCAGCCTGATACTTGAATTTGAGGAAAAATATCCGGTGACATATTTACGAACTGCAACAATTTTTCTAGAATGTCACCTCATTTCAGGGGCTCACAAGTAAATTGACAAATTCACTTTACCATAAATAAAATGTTCATTTGTAATACTCTATAGAGAATCCTTTGCAGGCAATGACTGCCTGAGGTCTGTACGCCATTGATGTCACCAAACACTGGGTTTCCTCCTTTGTGAGACTTTGTCAGGCCTTTACTGCAGCTGACTTCAGTTGTTGCTTGTTTCTCTCAAGTTTGACTTAATGTGAAATTATATGCTTGATAGGGATGAGATCTGGTGATTCTCGGCCTTTGCAGAATTGCTGCATTTGATCGATTGATTCTGAGCAGAAAGTATAGCCCTGTACACTTCAGAATCTATCCAACTGCTTTTGCCTTTAATCACATCATCAATAAACACTAGTGATGCCGTGCCATTGGAAGCCATGCATGCCCATACTATCTCACTGCCTCCACAATGTTTTCCAGTGGATGTGGTGTGGTGTGGTGTGGTTTACATCATGAGCTGTTCCAACACTCCTCCATACTTTCTTTTTTTCATCATTCTGATACAGGTTAATCTTAGTTTCATCTGTCCAAAGAATGCTTTTCCAGAATTTGACTGCTATCTTTAGGTTGGTTTTTGTTGTTACTTATGAACTTTAATCTGACCTTTCTATTTTTTCCACTTTGCATGTTATGAAGTCCTTTTCTTCTTCTGCAATCATCTACCAATGTTGTCTCCCATGGACGTCCAGGCCTTGAGTTCCCAACCTTTTTGAATCTCTTAATTTGACCACATTTCACTGATGGTTTTGTTTCTTTTTTTTACATTGAGAGCTCCTTTGACAGCAACTTCTAAATGCAAATGCCGCACCTGGAATCGACTCCAGACCTTTTACCTAATTAATTGATAATGGACTAATGAAGGAATAGCCCAAACAGTCCATTAGAGTTTTGAGCTTTTACAATAATTGTCCAATTTAATTTTGGTTCTTTGAAAAACAGGCAGCTACATATTGAAGAGCTGTAATTACTAAACCTTACTCCAAATAGGATGTAAATGCCCTCAAATTAAAGCTGAGTCTGCACTTTAAGCCAATATTGATTATATAACTGTACCTTGAATATATTTTGTTAAACAACTAAAATGCCAAAACTTGTCACTGTCCAAATGTTTCTGGACCCAACTGTATGTGCAGGTGCAATGACATCCGTACCACTTACCTCCTAATATGGAATTGAGTTACATCAGACAACAACCCTTGTAAGGCTGTGTCCCAAAACTGCAAGCATATCCTTATGCCGGCAAACTCCATGAGAAACCTTGAAATATAATGCACTTTTTTTTTCCTTGCAGATTTTGTGGATAAAATCTGCAGCATGCAAGTTCTTTCAGTGTTTTTGCCTGCGTTTTTCACCGTTGAAAGCAATGAAAATATACATGCAAAAATGGGCTGCGCTCATAGGTTGGTCTGTTATGTTAACCCCTCAGAAAAGTACAGTGTGCAGCATTGTTCTTGACATCAAAATAAAGGCTGCTTTACACACAGCGACATCCCTAGCAATGTCGCTCGTGAAAGAACCTGCCCCCGTCGTTTGTGCATCACGGGCAAATCGCTGCCCGTGGCGTACAAAATCGCTAGTACCCGTCACACATGCCTTCCCAACGACGTCGTTGTGGCCGGCAAAGCCTTTTCTCTAAGGGGGTGGTTCGTGCGGCTTCACAGCGACGTTACACGGCAGGCATCCAATAAAAGCGGAGGGGCGGAGAGCAGCCGCATGAAAGTCACGCCCACCTCGTTACCAGAGGACGCAGGTACAGTGTTGTTCGTCGTTCCTGGGGTGTCACACTTAGCGATGTGTGCTGCCTCAGGAACGACGAACAACCTGCGTCCTGCACCAGCAACGATTTTTTTGAAAATGAACGACGTGTCAACGATTAGGTGAGTATTTTTGATCGTTAACACTCGCTCATAGGTGTCACACGCAACAACGTCGCTAACGACGCCGGCTGTGCGTCAACGAATTCCGTGACGACATATCGTTAGCAATATTGTTGCGTGTAAAGCCCCCTTAACAGAACTAGGTAATCCCCAAGGTTCGTAATGTTCGTCAGTCATCATTATGATTCATCGTACGCTGCTTGTGAGCCTTACACTCTTCTTCTTTTCAAGTTTGACCTGCACACTTTTTTGTGTTTGCACAAATGTAATGCTGAGATAATTTGAAGTTTGTCCTTCTTGCAGCTTCTCATGGCCCAGTGCAGTGTGAAGAGGACCTCGAAAGGACGTTCAGTAAACTGCAGATCACCGCTGGCGGAGTCACTTACCATAATGTGGTGCCTACTAAAGTCCAGAAGCTTCACGCTGCTTCCTCTGCACCAGATCTACACGATGGCACATTGAGTACATTATCTGAAAACCTCGAGGGTACACAATGTACAATTGAGAAGCCTATTCCAGGAGATGGACGGGATTATGAGGAGACTGATTCTTACCAAAAGTCATGTTCTGAAGAAAATTCCTGGGTTATACCAAGCCCCCCAAAGCCAAGTGAAAAGCTGTTCTGGGAGACAAGGAATGACTCTCTATCAATCAACCCAGGACAGTATTATAATGCAAATTACACCTATGAGAGCTAAGACAATGATCCCAGTATTCTAGTGTGCAATCTACTGTTCCTTCAAAATCTTTCTTGCATACCTAGGTAATTTATGCAATGAGTGGATAGATAGTAATTTGTAATGAGCTCCTCTAAACATGGATTCTTGCGTGCACCTTATGATTTTTTTTTTTTCTTCTGGCTGCAATCATGTAGGCTTAATCAGAACCAATGCAATGGTTCTCAAAGAACTGAACTGCAGAAACTAACATTGATTATGACAGGTTAGTACTTTATTGTATGTGCCAGAAATAGACTACGAAAGGATGTAATTTAATAAAGGAATGGTATTGGTGAGTGTTATACTAGCCGGTCAGTAATCTATGGCTACTGGACAGAAGCCCTGGGAATCGCTCTCATCTGCCTGCCTCCGACTCTGCTTTTGATTAGCCAGCCTGGTATGAAGTTACATGTGCCTCACGCTGCAACAATAACGTTACACCAGGCTGGCTAATCAACAGTGCAATCTGGGATGTTGTTCACTTGAGTTGCCGTTGGATAGAGCCTCGCCAATTGAGTCACCATTTCTAATCGTCAGTCAAGATTGGAATCCTTCAAAATGTCCTCCTGAAAATAGAGAAAGTCCAAAGCTGTTCCTGCCCTGATCATCCTAGTCACCGGTGAATCAAATTCACTGATACAGTTGGCTGTTTACTTTTTGCCACATAAATATAATTGTAATCTTCATGGCTGGAGCCAAAATATATGTTCTATATAGCTTACACTTCAGTATAAGCAAGCACAAACAAAGATAAGTTACTTTAACACTTATGGTAGCCTGTACTTAATCTGTTCCTGCACTCTTATGATAACATAGCAATATAACTTGGGAAAAAAGTGTTTCTGCATATTAATACTAAAAATAATGAACTGCTAAGCTTGTCACATCTTTTATCGCTTGTTGTGACAGAACTATAAATCCTAAGTAGATCTGATCTGTTGCTGTATCAGTAATATTTCCAGATGAATTGAGTAACATTTTGATAGAATCTGGCTTTATTTTATTACATTGACATGCAGGTTTTTGTTACAGGGTTAAAGAAACACTAATTTTAATGAAAAGAAATAGGATTGTCCTATGTTTTTTTTTAGTTTTCAGTATTTTCTGCATGATCCTGAAAATCAGCCTTGCAGAATCCTTACATTGAATAAAGGGCTGTCTGGTTCCATTTTTAGCTGCTGACTGACTAAAGCCCTACCCTTAATCACAGGGGCCAGGGCATAGCGAACGCTTGTCCTACTACAGACAGAACATAGCAGGAAGGTTTCTGCTGCAGCCAGTTGTCTAACAGCCACACACGGGGAGTCAGGAGGAGTCTGATCTCCAGAGACACAAGACAATGAGGAGAAAAGAGGAGAAAAAGGGGAGCACAGCTAATCTGCTGAGACACTCAATATAAATATATATATATATATATATATATATATGTATGTGTATGTATGTATGTATGTATGTATGTATGTATATATATATATGTATATATGTGTATATATATATATATATATATATATATATTACATTATTATATTATTATATTTCTGGGATTTGATTATATTTTGTCTCCTATTAGAATCTTGGTAAAGGAGTAGTAAGAAGGAGGTTTGTTTTTTTTTCTTGTTTCTTTTTCTACGTTCCTTTCAAACTTTAGGTTTACTGTTTAAAATTTGGTTTTACTAAATAAAAATAACCTTAGTTTTAATAACCTTTCATGTGTCATCTCTTGGTCTGAGTATTCATCTCTTTGTAGCTTTGGGTGATTGATTCTATGAAACCTATCAAATGCTGAACTTTTTTGTCTAATTTAAAAACCTATTTGGCTCGTACTGTCCTTATAATAAAGTTGTATTTGATTTAAGGAAACCATCATAAAAACAAAACTGAGAAACCTTTTTATTTGTAGCATCGACTTCGACTATAGGTGGTGAAATCCAGACATCACAGGGTGGTGAGTCCTGGGCAGTATCTGTCTGGTATCACTAGGTCCCAGAAGAAATTTTGAGACGTCCTAGCAGAGACCATCATGTAAGGGAATCTGGACCAGCTCTCTATGACTGCATGTGTAGTGTGCACCCGGCTTCTCTATGAGGGTATGTGCGCACTAGGCGAATGTGTTTTTACTGCGATTTGGTACATTTTTGGCTGCATTTTTGTTCACTGCGTTTTTGTTTTTTTTATAATCAGTGAACAATGCCATTTAAAGATTGAAGGAAAAAAAAAAAGATCTGATGTCATTTCCTGCTTCAATCTGTTCTCCTTCATTCTCCACTAGTGTATACAGGAGAGCAGACAGCAGCTGCAGAACTATAAGGCTCAGCATACTCCAGCCAGGACTGTGTGCATGAGTTCTTTGCCCCCCAAAAAAATGACGTGGGTTCGCCATATTTTTATATGCTAGCCAGGTACAGCAGGCAGCTACAGGCTGCCCCCAACACCCAGCTGCCTATTTGTACCCAGCTGGGAACCAAAAATATAGGGAAGCCTTTTTTTTTTTTTTTTAATTATTTCACGAATTTGATGAAATAATAAAAAAAAAATGATGTATGACAAACAAAGCTTAAGTATTCTATAATGAAATAGCTCTTTTAATTTGTTTTATGCCGACTCCATCAACTTTTGGCACTTAGCAGGATGGCATGTGGCAGAGGACAGCCCAGCAAATCATCATAATTGATGCTGCAAGTGTAATGAAAAAATGTACTTCAGTTCTACTCACATTTTAGGCTGCATTCACATGTCCATGAATCACCTACTTCAGACATCACCTGTTTTTCACCATTATAGTTTATGGTGATGGTCACATGTCCTTCTCTGTCAAACCAAAAGCAGAGGAATGACTGTGTTTTTGTTTTGAATTACCCATACAAGTCTAATGGGTTACTTTGAAATCTCTGTCTATACAGGTTTTCATTTTGTGTTATCTATTTTTAACATCATGGTGGATGAGAGAAGTTTTCACAATGTGTTGTTTTCCCATGAACGTTGATGAATATCAGAAAAATCACTGACTGTTAAAATGAGCCTTAGCTGTAGGGGACTCTTAATCTTGATGAATTGTTTTTTTAGAATATCTTTGCAAGTAGTTGTCCGTATTTAGGTTTACTTGCATGTGTTTGAGGCTAAAAAATACTTTCGGCTTCATTTAATACAGTTGTGCTCAAAATTTACACACCCCGGCAGATTTTTTTTTTTTTTTGCTTTTTTGGCCTTTTTTTCAGAGAATATGAATAACATCATTTTTTTTTTTCCACTCGCAATTATTGGCTGGGTGAAGCAATTTATTGTCACTACTGTGTTTTCTTTGTCGCTCCATTGGGAGACCCAGACAATTGGGTGTATAGGCTATGCCTCCGGAGGCCGCACAAAGTATTACACTCAAAAGTGTTAAGCCCCTCCCCTTCTGCCTATACACCCCCCGTGCTCCCACGGGCTCCTCAGTTTTTTGCTTTGTGCGAAGGAGGTCAGACACGCACGCACAGCTCCACAGATTGGTCAGCAGCAGCTGCTGACCATGTCGGATGGAAGAAAAGTGGGCCCATATAGAGCCCCCAGCATGCTCCCTTCTCACCCCACTCTTGTCGGTGGTGTTGTAAGGTTGAGGTATCCATTGCGGGTACGGAGGCTGGAGCCCACATGCTGTTTTCCTTCCCCATCCCCCTCAAGGCTCTGGGTGAAGTGGGATCCTATCGGTCTCCAGGCACTGAGACCGTGCTTCATCCACAACTCCTGTGGAGCCTGCTGGATAGGAGCCGGGTATCGTTCAGGGACATGGCCCTGCTACTTGGAGGTACTCTGTATCCCTGTGGGGACAGCGCACAGCAACACTCCAGCTTTGCTGGGTGTGCTAGTGCACCGGGGACCACGGCGCTGACCGGGTTAATATGTGCCATTACACACTCAGCGTTGCTGAGTGTGTTTATGTATAGGGACTGCCGCACTGACCGCCGCGGCCATGGAAACACTGCGGCGCGGCTGGGACTTGTAGTGCGCCGGGGACTTTCATGCCGGCCGCGCTTTTACGGCGGCCGCGTTTATTACTAGAGTCCCCGGCTTTTTGCGGCCTAGTTTCCTTTCCTCCCGCCCACAGCCCTGACAGGCAGGGGAAGGGAGGGACGCTGCACAGAACGAGCAGCACTGAGGGCTGGAGCATGCTTTGCATACTCCACCCCTCTCACTGTGCACAGTGCGGGCACCAGTTCCCGCTCTTTCTGGGTCACGCCCACGGCTCCCTCCTCTCCTCAGGACGCCGGCAGCCATTCCTGTCAGCTCCTCGGACGCTGCAGAGGGGGACAAAGTCTGGGAGACCCAGGCAGGGACTCTGGTGGCCTCACAACCGCTTTAGGCGGGTGGTAAGCAGCACCTGTGGTGCTAGCCCCATTGTGCAGTAGTGTAACATTATATGTTTATGGTATATATGTTTTACACTGTATGGTGCACAGTTGATTTCTGGCTATATACCCTATTGTGTTACTCAGGGAAGATAATAGCATGGCGCCCACGAAAGGCAGGGGTGCCAAAACACAGGCTTATTATGTTGCCTGCGCCGCATGTACGACCCCGCTACCGGCAGGTTCCACTGACCCTCATTGTGTGCACTGTTCGGCCCCTGTGGCACTTACTCAGCCGGAGCCTCTGCTAAGAGGGGCCCAGGGGGAGCCACCTGCTAACACTGTTCAGGTGACGGGGACGGAGTTTGCAAAACTCGCTGAGACTATGGCTAAGATACTAGAAGCCTTGCAGTCCAGGCCGGTATCTCAGCACAGGGACTCTGTTGAATCTTTGTTCCCTGGCCCACCTCAGCTGGACCAACAATGTCCTCCCGGGGTATCTCATGGATCCCAGGCTGAGGGTTCTGACACAGACCCCAGCCCCAGACCGACTAAGCGAGCTCGCTTAGATTTTCCCTCGACATCATCATATTGTGCAGGGTCTCAGAGGGGGGAATCTCTGGTTGATGATGCGGAGACAGCTGATCAGGATTCTGATCCTGAGGCCGCTCTCAATCTTGATACTCCGGACGGGGACGCCATAGTGAACGACCTTATTGCGTCCATCAATCGTATGTTGGATATTTCTCCCTCAGCTCCTCCGGTGGAGGAGTCCGCTTCTCAGCAGGAGAAATTCCGTTTCAGGTTTCCCAAGCGTACACCGAGTATGTTTCTGGACCACTCTGATTTCAGAGAGGCAGTCCAGAATCACCATGCTTGTCCAGATAAGCGTTTTTTCTAAGCGCCTTAAGGATACACGTTATCCTTTTCCCCCTGACGTGGTCAAAAGTTGGGCTCAGTGTCCCAAAGTGGATCCTCCAATCTCCAGACTGGCAGCTAGATCCATACTTGCAGTGGAAGATGGGGCTTCACTCAAAGATGCCACTGACAGGCAGATGGAACTCTGGTTGAAATCCATCTATGAAGCTATCGGCGCTTCTTTTGCCCCAGCGTTCGCAGCCGTATGGGCGCTACAAGCTATCTCAGCAGGTCAAGCGCAAATTGACGCAGCCACACGCACGTCCGTGCCACAGGTGGCGTCCATAACCACTCAGACGTCGGCATTTGCGTCTTACGCTATTAATGCTGTCCTGGACTCTGCGAGCCGTACGGCGGTTGCAGCCGCCAATTCGGTGGTACTCCGCAGGGCCTTGTGGCTACGGGAATGGAAGGCAGATTCTGTTTCCAAAAAGCGCTTAACCAGTTTGCCAATTTCTGGCGACCGATTGTTTGGCGAGCGTTTGGATGAAATCAAACAATCCAAGGGAAAGGATACATCCTTACCCCAGCCCAAACCGAACATACCCCAACAGAGGAAGGGGCAGTCGAGGTTTCGGTCCTTTCGGGGCGCGGGCAGGTCCCAATTCTCCTCGTCCAAAAGGCCTCAGAGATCAAAGGAACTCTGACGCATGGCGGTCTAAGTCACGTCCTAAAAAGGCCACCAGAGGTGCCGCTACCAAAGCGGCTTCCTCATGACTTTCGGCCTCCTCACTCCGCATCTTCGGTCGGTGGCAGGCTCTCCCGCTTTTGCGACGCCTGGCTGCCACGGGTAAAAGACCGTTGGGTGAGAGACATTCTGTCTCACGGTTACAAGATAGAGTTCACCTCTCGTCCCCCGACTCGATTCTTCAGGTCATCCCCGCCTCCCGAGCGAGCCGAGGCTCTTCTGCAGGCGCTGGGCACTCTGAAGGCAGAAGGAGTGGTGGTCCCTGTTCCTCTTCAGCAACAGGGCCACGGTTTTTACTCCAACTTGTTTGTGGTCCCAAAGAAGGACGGGTCTTTCCGTCCTGTCCTGGACCTGAAACTTCTCAACAAACACGTAAAGACCAGGCGGTTCCGGATGGAATCCCTCCGCTCCGTCATCGCCTCAATGTCCCAAGGAGATTTCCTTGCATCGATCGATATCAAAGATGCTTATCTCCACGTACCGATTGCTCCAGAGCACCAGCGCTTCTTGCGCTTCGCCATAGAAAACGAACACCTGCAGTTCGTGGCACTGCCGTTCGGCCTGGCAACACGGGTTTTCACCAAGGTTATGGCTACTGTAGTAGCGGTCCTCCACTCTCAGGGTCACTCGGTGATCCCTTACTTGGACGATCTCCTGATCAAGGCACCCTCTCAAGAGGCATGCCAACACAGCCTCGACGCTACCCTGGAGTCTATCCAGAGTTTCGGGTGGATCATCAATTTTCCAAAGTCAAATCTGACACCGGCCCAATCGCTCACATACCTTGGCATGGAGTTTCATACCCTCTCAGCGATAGTGAAGCTTCCGCTGATCAAGCAGCGGTCACTACAGACAGGGGTACAATCTCTCCTTCAAGGCCAGTCACACCCCTTGAGGCGCCTCATGCACTTCCTGGGGAAGATGGTGGCAGCAATGGAGGCAGTCCCTTTCGCGCAGTTTCACCTGCGTCCTCTTCAATGGGACATCCTACGCAAATGGGACAGGAAGCCGACGTCCCTCGACAGGAACGTTTCCCTCTCTCAGGCGACCAAAGCTTCCCTTCGGTGGTGGCTTCTTCCCACTTCATTATCGAAAGGGAAATCCTTCCTACCCCCATCCTGGGAGGTGGTCACGACGGACGCGAGTCAGTCAGGGTGGGGAGCGGTTTTTCTCCACCACAGGGCTCAGGGTACGTGGACCCAGCAAGAGTCCTCGCTTCAGATCAATGTTCTGGAAATACGGGCAGTGTATCTTGCCCTGAAAGCGTTCCAGCAGTGGCTGGAAGGCAAGCAGGTCAGAATTCAGTCGGACAATTCCACAGCGGTGGCATACATCAACCACCAAGGCGGCACACGCAGTCGGCAAGCCTTCCAGGAAGTCCGGCGGATTTTGATGTGGGTGGAAGCCACGGCCTCCACCATCTCTGCAGTTCACATTCCAGGCGTGGAAAACTGGGAAGCAGATTATCTCAGTCGCCAGGGCATGGACGCAGGGGAATGGTCCCTTCACCCGGACGTGTTTCAGGAGATCTGTTGCCGCTGGGGGGTGCCGGACGTCGACCTCATGGCGTCCCGGCACAACAACAAGGTACCGACGTTCATGGCACGGTCTCAAGATCCCAGAGCTCTGGCGGCATACGCCTTAGTTCAGGATTGGTCGCAGTTTCAGCTCCCTTATGTGTTTCCTCCGCTGGCACTATTGCCCAGAGTGTTACGCAAGATCAGGGCCGACTGCCGCCGCGTCATCCTCGTTGCTCCAGACTGGCCGAGGCGGTCGTGGTACCCGGATCTGTGGCATCTCACGGTCGGCCAACCGTGGGCACTACCAGACCGACCAGACTTGCTATCTCAAGGGCCGTTTTTCCATCTGAATTCTGCGGCCCTCAACCTGACTGTGTGGCCATTGAGTCCTGGATCCTAGCGTCTTCAGGGTTATCTCAAGACGTCATTGCCACTATGAGACAGGCTAGGAAACCAACGTCCGCCAAGATCTACCACAGGACGTGGAAGATTTTCCTGTCGTGGTGCTCTGCTCAGGGTTTTTCTCCCTGGCCTTTTGCCTTGCCCACTTTTCTGTCCTTCCTTCAATCTGGACTGGAAAAGGGTTTGTCGCTCGGCTCCCTTAAGGGACAAGTCTCAGCGCTCTCTGTGTTTTTCCAGAAGCGCCTAGCCAGACTTCCACAGGTACGCACGTTCCTGCAGGGGGTTTGTCACATCGTTCCTCCTTACAAGCGGCCGTTAGAACCCTGGGATCTGAACAGGGTGCTGATGGTTCTTCAGAAACCACCATTCGAGCCAATGAGAGATATTTCTCTCACGCCTTTCGCAGAAAGTGGTTTTTCTAGTAGCAGTCACTTCACTTCGGAGAGTGTCTGAGCTAGCAGCGCTGTCATGCAAAGCCCCTTTCCTGGTTTTTCACCAGGACAAGGTGGTTCTGCGTCCTGTTCCGGAATTTCTCCCTAAGGTGGTATCCCCCTTTCATCTCAATCAGGATATCTCCTTACCTTCTTTTTGTCCTCATCCAGTTCACCAATGTGAAAAGGATTTGCACTTGTTAGATCTGGTGAGAGCACTCAGACTCTACATTTCTCGTACGGCGCCCCTGCGCCGCTCGGATGCACTCTTTGTCCTTGTCGCTGGCCAGCGTAAAGGGTCACAGGCTTCCAAATCAACCTTGGCTCGGTGGATCAAGGAGCCAATTCTCGAAGCCTACCGTTCGGCTGGGCTTCCGGTTCCCTCAGGGCTGAAGGCCCATTCTACCAGAGCCGTGGGCGCGTCCTGGGCTTTGAGGCACCAGGCTACGGCTCAGCAGGTGTGTCAGGCGGCTACCTGGTCGAGCCTGCACACTTTCACGAAACACTATCAGGTGCATACCTATGCTTCGGCGGATGCCAGCCTAGGTAGACGAGTCCTTCAGGCGGCGGTTGCCCACCTGTAGGAAGAGGCCGTTTTACGGCTCTCTTACGAGGTATTATTTTACCCACCCAGGGACTGCTTTTGGACGTCCCAATTGTCTGGGTCTCCCAATGGAGCGACAAAGAAGAAGGGAATTTTGTTTACTTACCGTAAATTCCTTTTCTTCTAGCTCCAATTGGGAGACCCAGCGCCCGCCCCTGTTTTTTTGTGTACACATGTTGTTCATGTTGAATGGTTTCAGTTCTCCGATATTCCTTCGGATTGAAGTTACTTTAAACCAGTTTATAATTCTTTTTCCTCCTTCTTGCTTTTGCACCAAAACTGAGGAGCCCGTGGGAGCACGGGGGGTGTATAGGCAGAAGGGGAGGGGCTGAACACTTTTGAGTGTAATACTTTGTGCGGCCTCCGGAGGCATAGCCTATACACCCAATTGTCTGGGTCTCCCAATTGGAGCTAGAAGAAAAGGAATTTACGGTAAGTAAACAAAATTCCCTTCTTTTCTCTTTTTAAATAATAATGACAACCAAAAACATCCAAATGACCCTGATCAAAAGTTCGCATACCCCAGTTCTTAATACTGTGTATTACCCCCTCTAACATCAATGACAGCTTGAAGTTTTTTGTGGTAGTTGTGGATGAGGCTCTTTATTTTCTCAGATGGTAAAGCTGCCCATTCTTCTTGGCAAAAAGCCTCCAGTTCCTGTATATTCCTGGACTCTCTTTCATGAACTGCACGCTTGAGTTCTCCCCAGAGTGGCTAAATGATATTGAGGTCAGGAGACTGAGATTGCTACTCCAGATCCTTCACTTTGTTATGATGTAGCCAATGAGAGGTCGACTTGGCCTTGTATTTTGGATCATTGTCATGTTGGAACATCCAAGTACATCCCATGCACAGTTTCCGGGCTGATGAGTGCAAATTTGCCTCCAGTATTTGCTGATAACATGCTACAGTCATCCTTCCTTCAACTTTGACCAAATTTCCTCTGCCTTTTTGTAGCTCACACCTCATCAGTGATCCACCTTCGTGCTTTACAGTAGAAATGGTGCTCCATTCATCATCGGCCTTGTTGACACCTCTCCAAATGTAATGCTTATGGTTATGGCCAAAAAGTTAGTTTTTTTGTTTTGTCTCCTCACTCCAGATTACCTTGTTGCGGAAGTTTGGAGGCTTGTCTCTGTGCTGTTTAGCGTACTTTAGGTGAGATACTTTGTGGCTTATGCACAATAATGGCTTTCTTCTGGCGACTCGACCATGCAATCTGGCGACTCGACAATGCAACCCATTTTTCTTCAAGTGCCTCCTTATTGTGCATCTTCAAACAGCCACACCGCTAGTTTTCAGTGAGTCCTGTATTTAAGCTGATGTTGTTTGTGAGTTTTTCTTTGCATCCCAAACAATTTTCCTGCCAGTTGTGGACAAAATTTTTGTTGGTCTACCTGATCGTGGTTTGGTTTTCACAGAGCCCCTGATTTTCCATTTGTTAATTACCGTTTGAACACTGCTGACTAGCATTATCAATTTCTTGGATATTTTTTGTATCCCTTTCCTGTTTTATACAGTTCAACTATATTTTCCCGTAGAACCGTTGACCATTCTTTTGCTTTCCCCATGACTCCCAATCCAGAAATGTCAGTGGTTGGATTAAAGATGCAAGAGTCTGTCTGGATCCCAGAAACTCACTCAGCTTTTATGCACACACACACTGATTACATACAAACAGGTGACAGGTTAGGATGTTACCTTTTTATTTCTTTGTCGCTCCATTGGGAGACCCAGACAATTGGGTGTATAGCTTCTGCCTCCGGAGGCCACACAAAGTATTACACTTAAAAGTGTAAAGCCCCTCCCCTTCTGCCTATACACCCTCCCGTGCATCACGGGCTCCTCAGTTCTAATGCTTTGTGCGAAGGAGGCACACATGCACGCATAGCTCCACTGTTTAGTCAGCAGCAGCTGCTGCCTATGTTGGATGGAAGAAAAGAGGGCCCATACTAAAGGGCCCCCAGCATGCTCCCTTCTCACCCCACTCTTGTCGGCGGTGTTGTTAAGGTTGAGGTACCCATTGCGGGTACGGAGGCTGGAGCCCACATGCTGTTTTCCTTCCCCATCCCCCTCAGGGCTCTGGGTGAAGTGGGATCCTAATCGGTCTCCAGGCACTGAGACCGTCCTCCATCCACAGCCCCTGGGGATTCTGCTGGACAAGGAGCCGAGTATCGTCAGGGACAAGGCCCTGCTACTTTGAGGTACTCTGTGTCCCCGTGGGGACCGCGCACAGACACACTGCAGCACTGCTGGGTGTGTTAGTGCACTGGGGACGGCGGCACTGACCGCGCTTGTGCCATTACACACTGCAGCGTAGCTGGGTGTGTTTGTTTACTGGGGACTGCCGCGCTGACCGCCGCTGCCATTTTTACACTGCGGCGCGGCTGGGACTGTTAGTGCGCCGGGGACTTCCGCGCCGACCGAGCTTATACGCCGGCCGCGCTTATCACTTTAGTCCCCGGCTTTTGCGGCCTAGTCTCACTGTTTCCCGCCCACAGGCCTGCCAGTCAGGGGAAGGGCGTGACGCTGCACATAACGTCAGCACTGAGAGCTGGAGCATGCTTTGCATACTCCACCCCTCTCACTGAGCACAGTGGGGACGCCTAATTCCCGCACTTTCTAGGGCACGCCCACGGCCCCCTCCTCTCCACAGGACGCCGGCAGCCATTCCTGTCAGCTTTTCAGTTGCTGGAGAGGGGAGACAAGCTCTGGGGGTCCCAGACAGGGATTCTGGTGATCACATAAGCAGCACCTGAGGTGCTGACCCCACTAGTGCCGAAGTGTACATATATATTTATATGCTTGTATGCTATACATTGCACTGTACGGTCGCACTATTGATTTTTGGCTATATACCCTCCTGGATTGCTCAGAGGAGATAACAGCATGTTGTCCCTGAAAAGCAAGGGTGCCAAAGCACAGGTTTACTATGCTGCCTGTACCGCATGTACGCCTATACTACCGGCAGGTTCCACAGACCCTCACTGTGTGCAATGCACGGCCCCTGTAGCACTTACTAAGCCGGAGCCTCTGCTAATGGTGGCCCAGGGAGACCCACCTGTTAACACTGTCCAGGTGACGGGGACAGAGTTGGCAGTTTTTGCTGATAGACTTTCTGAGACTATGGCTGGGATGCTCGAAACCTTGCAGTCCAGACCGGTATCTCAGACCATGGGCACTGTTGACTCTTGCACCCTGGTCCCCCCCGTTGGACCGACAATGTGCTCCCGGGGTGTCTCATAGGTCCCAGGGTGAAGGCTCTGACACGGACCGCAGTCCCAGACCTCCTAAGCGAGCTCGCTGGGAGCTTCCCTGGACATCATCACATTGTTCAGGGTCTCAGCAACTCTCTGTATGATGAAGCGGAGGTAGCTGATCAGGATTCTGATCCTGAGGCCGCTTTCAACCTGGATACACCTGATGGTGACGCCATAGTGAATGATCTTATAGCGTCCATTAATCAAATGTTGGATATTTCTCCCTCAGCCCCAACGGCTGAGGAGTCAGCTTTTCAGCAGGAGAGATTCCGTTTCAAGTACCCCAAGCGTACATTGAGTACGTTTCTGGACCACTCTGACTTCAGGGAGGCAGTCCAGAAACACCGAGCTTGTCCATAAGCGTTTTTTCCAAGCGCCTTAAGGATACACGTTACCCTTCGCCTCTGACGTTGTCAAGGGCTGGGCTCAGTGTCCCAAGGTGGATCCCCCAATCTCCAGACTGGCGGCTAGATCCATAGTTGCAGTGGAAGATGGGGCTTCACTCAAAGATGCCACTGACAGACAGATGGAGCTCCGATTGAAATCCATCTATGAAGCTATCGGCGCGTCTTTTGCTTCAGCATTCGCAGCCGTATGGGCATTCCAAGCGATCTCAGCGGGTCAAGCGCAAATTGACGCAGTCACACGTACGTCTGCGCCGCAAGTGGCGTCTTTAACCTCTCAGACGTCGGCATTTGCGTCCTACGCCATTAATGCTGTCCTGGACTCTGCGAGCCGGACGGCGGTTGCGTCCGCCACTTCGGTGGCAATTCGCAGGGCGTTATGGCTGCGGGAATGGAAGGCAGATTCTGCTTCCAAAAAGTGCTTGACCAGTTTGCCATTTTCTGGCGACCGCTTGTTTGGTGAGCGATTGGATGAAATCATCAAACAATCCAAGGGAAAGGACACATCCTTACCCCAGGCTAAACCGAACATACCCCAACAGAGGAGGGGACAGTCGAGGTTTCGGTCCTTTCGGGGCGCGGGCAGGTCCCAATTCTCCTCGTCCAAAAGACCTCAGAAGGATCAGAGGAACTCCGATTCATGGCGGTCTAAGTCACGTCCTAAAAAGGACCGCCGGAAGGTACCGCTACCAAGGCGGCTTCCTCATGACTTTCGGCCTCCTCACGCCGCATCCTCGGTCGGTGGCAGGCTCTCCCGCTTTTGCGACTCCTGGCTGCCACAGGTAAAAGACCGTTGGGTGAGAGACATTCTGTCTCACGGTTACAGGATAGAGTTCAGCTCTCGTCCTCCGATTAGATTCTTCAGAACATCCCCGCCCCCCGAGAGAGCCGATGCTCTCATGCAGGCGGCGGGCACTCTGAAGGCAGAAGGAGTGGTGGTTCCGGTTCCTTTTCAGCAACCGGGTCACGGTTTTTACTCCAACTTGTTTGTGGTTCCAAAGAAGGACGAGTCTTTCCGTCCGGTCCTGGACCCAAAACTGCTCAACAAACACGTAAAAAACAGGCGGTTCCGGATGGAATCCCTCCGCTCCGTCATCGCCTCAATGTCCCAAGGGGATTTCCTGGCATCGATCGATTATCAAAGATGCTTATCTCCACGTGCAGATTGCACCAGAGCATCAGCGCTTCCTGCGTTTCGCCATAGGGGACGAACACCTTCAGTTCGTGGCACTGCCTTTCGGCCTGGCGACAGCCCCACGGGTTTTCACCAAGGTCATGGCAACGGTAGTAGCGGTCCTCCACTCTCAGGGACACTCGGTGATCCCTTACTTAGACGATCTGTTTGTCAAGGCACCCTCTCAGGAGGCATGCCAACACAGCCTCAACGCTACTCTGGAGACTCTCCAGTGTTTCGGGTGGATCATCAATTTTCCAAAGTCAAATCTGACACCGGCCCAATCGCTGACATATCTTGGCATGGAGTTTCATACCCTCTCAGCGATGGTGATGCTTCCGCTGAACAAACAGCGGTCACTGCAGACAGGGTTGCAATCTCTCCTTCAAGGTCAGTCACACACCCTGAAGCGCCTCATGCACTTCCTGGGTAAGATGGTGGCAGCAATGGAGGCAGTCCCTTTCGCGCAGTTTCACCTGCGTCCTCTTCAATGGGACATCCTACGCAAATGGGACAGGAAGTCGACGTCCCTCGACAGGAACGTCTCCCTCTCTCAGGCAGCCAAAGATTCCCTTCGGTGGTGGCTTCTTCCCACTTCATTGTCGAAGGGGAAATCCTTCCTACCCCCATCCTGGGCGGGGGTCACGACGGACGCGAGTCTGTCAGGGTGGGGAGCAGTTTGTCTCCACCACAGGGCTCAGGGTACGTGGACTCAGCAAGAGTCCTCCCTTCAGATCAATGTTCTGGAGATCAGGGCAGTGTATCTTGCCCTAAAAGCTTTCCAGCAGTGGCTGGAAGGCAAGCGAGATCCGAATTCATTCGGACAACTCCACAGCGGTGGCTTACATCAACCACCAAGGCGGAACACGCAATCGGCAAGCCTTCCAGGAAGTCCGGCGGATTTTGATGTGGGTGGAAGCCACGGCCTCCATCATATCCGCAGTTCACATCCCGGGCGTAGAAAACGGGGAAGTAGTCTTTCTCAGTCGCCAGGGCATGGACGCAGGGGAATGGTCCTTTCACCCGGACGTGTTTCAGGAGGTCTGTTGCTGCTGGGGGAGGCCGGACGTCGACCTAATGGCGTCCCGGCACAACAACAAGGTCACGGCATTCTTGGCACGGTCTCACGAGCACAGAGCTCTGGCGGCAGACGCCTTAGTTCAGGATTGGTCGCAGTTTTAACTTCCTTATGTGTTCCCACCTCTGGCACTGTTGCCCAGAGTGTTACGCAAGATCAGGTCAGATGCCGCCGCGCCATTCTCGTCGCTCCAGAATGGCCGAGGAGGTCGTGGTACCCGGATCTGTGGCATCTCACGGGGGGCCAACCGTGGGCACTACCAGACCGACCAGACTTACTGTCCCAAGGGCCGTTTTTTCCATCTGAATTCTGCGGCCCTCAACCTGACTGTGTGGCCATTGAGTCCTGGATCCTAGCGTCCTCAGGGTTATCTCAAGAGGTCATTGCCACTATGAGACAGGCCAGGAAACCAACGTCTGCCAAGATCTATCACAGGGCGTGGAAGATACCTGGCCATTTGCCTTGCCCTCTTTTCTTTCCTTCCTTCAATCCGGATTGGAAAAAGGTTTGTCGCTCGGCTCCCTTAAGGGACAAGTCTCAGCGCTCTCTGTGTTTTTTTTCAGAAGCGCCTAGCCAGGCTTCCTCAGGTACGCACGTTCCTGCAGGGGGTTTGCCACATAGTCCCTCCTTACAGGCGGCCGTTAGAACCGTGGGATCTAAACAGGGTTCTGATGGCCCTTCAGAAGCCACCTTTCGAACCTTGAAGGATATCTCTTTCTCGCTTTTCGCAGAAAGTGGTCTTCCTAGTTGCGGTCACATCACTTCAGAGAGTGTCTGAGCTAGCAGCGCTATCATCCAAGGCTCCTTTCCTGGTGTTTCACCAGGACAAGGTGGTACTGCGCCCGGTTCCGGAATTTTTTTCCGAAGGTGGTATCCACCTTTCATCTCAATCAGGATATCTCCTTACCTTCTTTTTGTCCTCATCCAGCTCATCAATGTGAAAGGGATTTGCATTTGTTAGATCTGGTGAGAGCTCTCAATCTACATTTCCCGTACGGTGCCCCTGCGCCACTCGGATGCACTCTTTGTCCTTGTCGCTGGGCAGCGTAAGGGACCACAGGCTTCCAAATCCACCCTGGCTCGGTGGATCAAGGAAACAATTCTCGAAGCCTACCGTTCTTCTGGTCTTCCGGTTCCCTCAGGGCTGAAGGCCCATTCTACCAGAGCCGTGGGTGCGTCCTGGGCTTTGCGGCACCAGGATACGGCTCAGCAGGTGTGCCAGGCGGCTACCTGGTCGAGCCTGCACACTTTCACCAAACACTATCAGGTGCATACCTATGCTTCGGCGGATGCCAGCCTAGGTAGACGAGTCCTTCAGGCGGCGGTTGCCCACCTGTAGGAAAGGGCCGTTTTATGGCTCTATTACGAGGTATTATTTTACCCACCCAGGGACTGCTTTTGGACGTCCCAATTGTCTGGGTCTCCCAATGGAGCGACAAAGAAGGGAATTTTGTTTACTTACCGTAAATTCCTTTTCTTCTAGCTCCAATTGGGAGACCCAGCACCCGCCCTGTTCCCTTCGGGCTGTTGTTTTTTCGTGTACACATGTTGTTCATGTTGAATGGTTTCAGTTCTCCGATAATTCTTCGGATTGAATTTACTTTAACCAGTTTATTAGCTTTCCTCCTTCTTGCTTTTGCACTAAAACTGAGGAGCCCGTGATGCACGGGAGGGTGTATAGGCAGAAGGGGAGGGGCTTTACACTTTTAAGTGTAATACTTTGTGTGGCCTCCGGAGGCAGAAGCTATACACCCAATTGTCTGGGTCTCCCAATTGGAGCTAGAAGAAAAGGAATTTACGGTAAGTAAACAAAATTCCCTTCTTTCCATTCAAACCCATATGTGTCAACTTCTGTGCATTTCATCAGGCCAAAATCACCAGCGTATGTGAACTTTTGATCTGGGTCATTTTGGATGTTTTTGGTTGTCACACACTCTTAAGGTTCCTATAGTTCCCAGCTGCTGGGACATCTGTAAGTTGTGATCTGTTACCAGACTTCACAGCCTCCAGGTGTCCCAAAAGCTGGGGCCACCAATAAACTTAAAGGCTCCTTTTAAGGTTTCCAGGTTTCACAGCTGCCGGAAGACCCAGTGCTCCGGTAACCCTTTAACTTATCAGAACTCATAGCCACAGGGTCTCCCTGCAGCTATCAACCTGATAACTTTAAGGCTATGTGCCCACACTGCGGAAAATGCGCGGATTTTGCCGCGGATTTCTCGCGGAAAAGCCGCGGATTTCCCGAAAATCTGCAGCTCAGGCACTTCCCAGCCATTTCTATGGCATTTTGGATTTCGTGCGGATTTTGATCCGGTAAAATCTGCAACATGTCAATTCTTGTTGCGGATTTTCATCCGGATTTTGGCTTTAAAATTGGGAAAAAAAAAATCTGCGGCAAATCCGCACCTTTGAAAAGGTGCGGATTTTGCGGGAAAGCTGCGGATTTTGATGCAGAAAAATCCGCAGCTACATTCTCCCGTGGACACATAGCCTAAGGGAGCCTTTAAGAGAGCCATTATTGTTCCTTGACTTCCCAGATGCTGGGACATCTGGAGCTTGTAAATTGTTACCAGAAAAATGCACCAAAACCACACAAACGTATGCAGTTTTGGTGCATTTTCTTTTCAGGAGCAGATTTGGTGCAGAAAGGTTTGCTCAGAAATACTAAATGTGCACGCATGCCTAATCTGGTACTTCCGCATTGAGTTCAATGACTTCACTAAAGGTGAGGTCACTGAGTTCACCTCAGGTCAGTTCACCTGTGTTCACAGCTGGAGTACCATGGGAATCCCAGCTGTGACATCAGGTGAACTCCGTGATGTCACCACTCACAGCTGCAGCTCAGTCAGTGTGTCTGTGAAGTTGCAGTGAGCGATCATATTTTCTAATATGACTGCGACCTCAGATGTAGCAGAAACGGGATTGTTGTGGAACCTCATGTGGATTAAGTAAGACCTGCAGGGGTGTTTTGGGAGTTAATAAATTGGTGAAAGTGTTTTATTTAAAATAAAGGATTTTTGTGTTTATTTCTTTTTGCTGAATGGGTTAGTAATGTCAACTGGACCCCTCCTCATTACTATCCTCGGGCTTCATGACAGCTGTGATTTTCTTCATAAATCACAGCTGTTATTTACCCCTTATATTACCCCATTTGCCACAGCTCTAGGGCAATCTGAATTAGCACCAGAATTGTCGCATCTAATGGATACAACAATTTCAGGGTAGCTGCAGGCTGTTTTTTTTTTTTTTTTTTTTTTTTTTTTTTTTTTTTTTTTTAAAAAGGTTTAGGTTTAGGCTGGGGAGGGACCAATAATGATGGGGTCTCCCCAGGCTGAGAATACTAGCCCCCTGCTGTTGGCTTTATCTTCGCTTGGTATCAAAATTGGGGAGACCTCAAGCTGGTTTATTAAATTATTTACGTAATTACAAAATAATCGCATGGGGTCTCTCGTATTTTGATACACAGCCATGATATCGCACACAGCTGAGGGCTTCAGACTGTAACTGTCTGCTTTATCTGCACTGGGTATCAAAATACAGGAGCCCCTTTGTCATTTTTTCAAATTTATTTTTACATTCCACCAATCAGAGAAGGTGGATGGGGGAAGCAGGACTTCAGGTAATCACAGACGCTGGCACAGAGAGTTGGCAAGGATGGCCAGTATTTGTGGACCGAATGAACTAAAAAGTGAAATAAGTCGTATTTACCCAAAAATGGTGTCAACAAAAAAATTAGTTTGACATGCAAAAAATAAGCTCTCTCGCTCCATTAATATAAAAATGAAAATGTTCTTGCAGTCAGGCAACTGTAAAACGCTTCATTGATGGCTGTGGCATTTTAAATAACCATATAACTAAATTTTACTAATTCTAAAGATTTGTCCAAGGCTTTATTTTAAAACTATTATTAAACCCTGTTTGTCATATACAATATGTTTTGTATATAAAAAAAAAACCCATTGCGAATCCTTTCATGGGTATGGAGACCACAACAAAAGTTTTAATGGCCAGTATACAACAGTATAATGTTATTTAAAAAACAAACTAGTTAGTTATTCATTCCATACAATGGTATAGCACATGGTATACGTTCCGTGGAGCATCTCACTATATCATTATATACACGTCAAAATTGTTGGTACCCCTTGTTTAATGAAAGAAAAACCCACAATGGTCATAAATAACTTATATCTGACAAAAGTAATAAAAAAAAAAAATATGAAAATGAAGTCAGACATTGCTTTTTAACCATGCTTCAGCAGAATTTAAAAAATAACTCATGAAACAGGCCTGGACAGAAATGATACCCTTAACTTACTATTTTGTTGAGATCAAGAAAAGTGGGATCTCAGCACGAAACTGTCACCGTTGTCCGAGGGTTTGGCCCCCCTCCCTGCACTACATAGTACCCATGTTTGCACAATAAAGACTTGATCTCATCCCACGGTGAGTTGCTGCTTTTTTCCTTTGTTGGATTTGAATTTTTGCACTGTGTTCTCTTTCTGAGCATGCAGGTGTCCCATGTCCACAATAGCGGTCTGGTTCCTTAGACCAGTGCGCAGCTGATTGCTTGTCTGTGGTTCCCGGTCTTTTCTCTCCACACTTGAATTTAAATATTTTGTTGCACAACCTTTTGAGGCAATCTCTGCAATCAAACAATTCCTGTAACTCAATGAGACTTCTGCACCTCTCGACAGGTATTTTGGCCCACTTTTCAAGAGCAAACCGCTCCAGTCGTCTTGTGTTTGAAGGTTGCCTTTTCCAGACTGCATGTTTCAGCTCTTTCCAACGATACTCTATAGGATTTAGGTCAGGGCTCATAGAAGAGAACTTCAGAATAGTCCACTGTTTTCCTCTTAGCCATTCTTGGGTTTTTTTTGTTTTTGTTTTTTTTTTAGCTGTGTGTTTTGGGGCATTATCCTTTTATAAGACCCATGACCTGCGACTGAGACCAAGCTTTCTGACACTGGACAGCACATTTCTCTCCAGAATCCATTGATCTTGAAATTTCATTGTACCCTGCACAGATTCAAGACACCCTGTGTCAGATAGAGCAAATCAGCACCAGAACGTCACAGAGCCTCCTCCAGGTTTCACAGTAGGGACATTGTTCTTTTCTTGATATGCTTCATTTTTCCATCTGTGAACATAGAGCTGATGTGCCTTGCCAAAAAGTTCCATTTCTGTCTCATCTGTCCATAGGAAAAGTCTTCCAGAAGCTTTGTGGCTTGTCAACATGTAATTTGGCAAATTCCAGTCAGGATTTTTTTTTTCTTTTTTTCCAACAAAGGTGTCCTCCTTGGTCGTCTCCCATAAAGTCCACTTTGGCTGAAACAACGGCGGACGGTGTGATCTGACACTGATGTTCCTTGAGTTTGAAGTTCTGGGCTCTTTTTTTTGTTACAATTCATATTATCCATCTGTTTGAGTTGTCATCAATTTTCCTCCTGTGGCCACGTCCAGGGAGGTTGGCTACAGTCCCATGGATCTTAAATTTCTGAATAATATGTGCAACTGTAGTCACAAGAACATCAAGCTGCTTGGAGATGGTCTTATAAGGGCACAAACACATCAGCGGTATTCTACCGCACTGCCGGATCTGGCATAAGGGCAATACAGTACAATACAGTTCAGACATTGCGGCAAGCCCCGGTCACATGCTGTCACATGCTCCGGTCACATGACCGCATGTGCCCGGAGCTTGCCAGTTAACTTTAATGTACTGTACTGTCCTTGTGCCGGATCTACGAGTGCGGCAGGAAAATGCTGATGTGAAACATAACCTTTACCTTTAACATGCTTGTCTATAATGTTCTTTCTAATCTCCTGAGACAACTCTTTGCTTCCTCTGGTCCATGTTGAGTGTCGTACACACCATATCACAAAACAGCACAATGAGTATCTGCCCTATATGAATGTCCACTGATTACAAGATTGTAGTCACCTGTGGTGCTGATTAGTGGACACACCTTAATCTAACATAACATGTACCTTTTGTTAAATTATTTTCAGGGGTACCATCATTTCTGTCCAGGCCTGTTTCATGAGTTTTGTGTTGTTTTTTTTCTTTAAATTCTGAGGAAACATGGTTGAAAAGCAATGTCTGATTTTCATTTGTTCATGTTCATAGATTTTTTTTTTAATCATTTATCACTATTGTCAGATTCTAGTTATTTCTGTGACCATTGTGGGTTTTTCTTTCATTAAACGAGGGGTACCAACAATTTTAACCACATATGTAAGTTAGTATTTCTAATACAAGGGGAAGAGTCAAAAACTTATAAAGAAAATAGAAACACTGGAATAAGTATAATAGTAATGTAGACTGAATCCAAACCTTGTATTCTTTCATTTTCATCTTTTTGTAAGTAGGATATTTTTCTATACAGAGTTTATTCCTATTTTCCTTTTATATAAGTGAATTGTTATCTTTACCCTATAGTCACATCAAACCAATACCAATGTTTGCTTCAAGTGAATATTAAAAAAAAAACAAAAAAAACAAAACCCTACATTGGCTTGTTGTCTTGATATCTTGTAGCTTTCCATTATCTTGCTCACATCTACACTCTGTAAATAATGGGCACGGTATCAGATGCTGAAACTTATTGTGACCAGTGAACACGACAGACTCGAGGGACTGCAATCTCCTGCAATGTAATAGAACACAACTCAATATGCATAAAACAAATCCTACTTGCTCGGCTTTAGCTGATAGAATCAACTACCTGTGTAATAACAAAGCAGAAGAAACTATTTCTCTTGTGACTCAAGCATTCTTTTGTGATCGTTAATGTAGCTTACTCTATACATCTTTGTAATTAGTGATGTGACCACGAATTTCAAAAGTAATGAGAAAAAAAATTGATTGCGGTTATGATTCCTGCATAGTTGTTGCATGGTGAAAGAGGACGGCTGTGTGATTTATCAAGCCAGATAGCAATTTCCCTGTTCTGTAAATATTTAAAACTATTTGTCATGTGCTTTATACAATAATGGTGGTCTCACCGTGCCCCCAGTTTTTTTTTATTTTAAATACTCTACACACATTAGACCGATCAAACTAACCTCATGGGCTGCAATGTAACCAAAGCATTAACTCTTGAGACAAGTATGTGTAAGGGGTACTTTGCACACCATGACATCACAAGTTGATGGTAGCGATGCTGAGCGCGATAGTCCCCGCCCCCGTCGCAGCTGCGATATTTTGTGATAGCTGTCGTAGCGAACATTATCGCTACGGCAGCTTCACATGCACTCACCTGCCCTGCGACGTCGCTCTGGTCAGCGAACCGCCTCCTTCCTAAGGGGGCGGGTCATGCGGCGTCACAGCGACGTCACACAGCAGGCGGCCAATAGAAGCAGAGGGGCGGAGATGAGCGGGGCGTAAACATC
Source organism: Anomaloglossus baeobatrachus (assembly GCF_048569485.1). NCBI lineage: Eukaryota > Metazoa > Chordata > Amphibia > Anura > Aromobatidae > Anomaloglossus > Anomaloglossus baeobatrachus. The sequence continues at coordinate 449,073,677 of NC_134358.1, forward strand.
CTGCCCACCTCCGTCCTTCCGCATAGCCGGCGTGAGCCGCGGGACTCTGGTAAGGAGATGTTTCTCGCTCCTGCGGCTTCTCACACAGCGATGTGTGCTGCCGCAGGAACGAGGAACAACATTGTACCTGTCGCTGCAGCGACATTATGGAAATGACCGACACTACACCGATGATACGATTTCGATGCTTTTGCGCTCGTTAATCATATCAAAAATGATTTACACACTCCGCTGTCGACAGCGATGCCGGATGTGCGTCACTTTCGATTTGACTCCACCGACATCGCAGCTGCGATGTCGTAGTGTGCAAAGTACCCCTAAGTATCTAATAAGTGCTAGTTCCTTTTATAGGGCTGTCACCTATTAGGAAAATAGAGGTATGCTCATGGGTTTACCGCCCAGAAAGGAAAAGACCATGTATTCCGTTCTTTTATATTAGAGAATGCCGTCTACAGCAATAGTCTTATCTCTTTCCTCCAATAAACTACACTGAATGTAATAGCACTTATGTATGGCCACTTCCTTACCTCATCTGCTCCACTGTGTGCCATAGGAGTCATTCTGTCAAATTACGGTTGGCCCAGAAATAGCCACACATCACACTATTCACAATTACTAGGGATGATCGAATGCCACAAATATCCGACTTCACGAATATTTGCCGAATAGGTCACCGCTATTCGACTATAAACGAATATTCGATGCGCAATGTAAGTCTATGGGAAACCCGAATAACAATTATTCGGACTTCCCATAGACTTACATTGCGCATCGAATATTCGCATAGCGGCGACCTATTCGTCGGATATTCGCGAAGTCTAATATTTGTGGTATTCGATCATCCCATAGTTACCCATCCTGCGTTGCAATGCACCACAGATCTTATCAATAACATGAAATATAATTGTGACCACACACTGTACAGATGGGCATATCAGGCCCCATGTGGCCCCCAGTCCACTGGTTGTCTCTAAATTAGAACAAAATTAGCTGCACCAATTGATTTTGGTGGGACTGGTCAATCATCTGTTGTGTAGTAGTATTATTATTATTATTATTATTATTATTTATTTATAGAGCACCATTGATTCCATGGTGCTGTACATGAGAAGGGGGTTACATATACAGAACACATATACAAGTTACAATAGACACACTAGTACAGAGGGAAGAGGGCCCTGCCCTTGCGGGCTTACATTCTAAAGGATTTTGGGGAGGAGACAATAGGTGGGGTGTGGGGGGGGGTCGGGCGGCAGCTCTGCACGGTGGTGGGGCGGCAGCTCCGCACGGTGGTGAAGCAGTGATGTCATTGAAGGTTATAGGCATTTCTGAACAGATGAGTCTTTAGGTTCCGTTTGAAGTTTGCAAGTGTAGTAGATAATCTGACGTGTTGAGGCAGCGAGTTCCAGAAGACCGGACATGCTCGGGAGAAGTCTTGGAGGCGGTTGCATGAGGAGCGAATGAGAGAGGAGGAGAGAAGGAGATCTTGGGAGTGTATGGGGCTCTATTCCCCACCCAGCCTCACATTTTTCTAGTTGACTGAGAGCTCAGTGGTTTTGTAGTCAAGCAGAGGAAGGTGGTGTTGGGTGAAGGAATAAAGCAAAGGAGATACACTTGGGAGGTGCTCTGATGACGCCCGCAGCACTTAAAGTGGTATTCCCATCTCCAAGATCCTATGTGCAGTAGGTGTAATAATAATAGCTAATACCTCCCATTATAAAAGTAGTATAGTTCTTTTGATTCACTATGTTGCTTATCTTGTGTGTAGGGCATTACAGGACCTTAGGTATCCATGGTTATAATCACAAGCAACTAACTAAGGCCATGTGCGCACGTTGCATTTTTTTCATGCATTTCCGCAGCGGTTTCAGCATTTTGAGCTGCAGCATTTTAATGCAAAATTGCATGCGTTATGATTTCCAGGCAAAGTCTATGGGAAATAGGGCTTTCTTGTGCGCACAATGCTTTTAAAAACGCAGCGTTTTTGGTGTCAAAAATGTGTCAATCTCGGCGTTTGAAGAAGCAACATGTCAATTGTTTTTGCCATTTTGGCAGCGTTTTGCTAACATTGAAGTCAATGAGAATTATCAAAACACATCCTAAAAGAAATTTCTAGCGTTACGCATGCTTTTTTGTCAAAATCAAAGCATGCGTTTTTGGCCTTATAGTGAGGTCAATAGGTTTCCATTTGCCCTCACATCCAGCCCGACTTTAAAAAATGAGTCAAACAATACTTTAACTTTTTTTTAACATAATTATTAAATCTCATTAATCATTTTCTGTAAATTATCATTATAGTGTTTGATTTATAGATTATTTATTTTTTTTCCCTACTATTTGAATGTTCAAACTTTGTGTATTTGTATTGAAAACGCATCTCAATTTAAGCACTGAAAATGCATGTAAAACGCGGTCAAAACATGGCAAAAACGCTATAAAAATGCATGCGTATTTCTTGCGTTTATGTGGTCAAAACCAAATTTCACAATGACAAATTCTGCCAGAGGATGCGTTCATTTCTGCAAGGTACTGAACGCAAATTGCGCACATGACCTAACTGTGACTATGCACGTGGTCATAACCATGAATAACTAAGGTCCTGCAATGCCCTCAACATGAAGTAAGCGACATAGTGAATCAGAAGACAAATACTACATTTCTAATTGGAGGTGTTACCTAATATAGTTATTATTACACCTACTACATATTGGGATAGGATCTTCGAGATGGGAATAGTCCTTTAAGCCTCATTTGCATTATAATGCTACATTCCCACAATTGGTTTTTAGTGAGCTTTTCACGCTGCATAATTTTTCTACATCAAAAATGCAGTGTCTTAGGCTATGTTCAGACAAAGCTTTTTGGGTAAGTTTTTGCTGTGCTTTTTAGCTGCAGATTTGCCTTGGTTTTATTCAAATCCATGCTAAAAGAAAGCTGATTTTTACAGTCCAAGCAAAGTCTCTGAAATTTCTGAAATCTCATGCGCACACACACACAAACACCTGGAGATTTTTTCCTGACTGTTTTGTCAGATACCTGCGTTTTTGCTGCAGATTTCAAAGAATGAGCATGTCAATTCTTTGCAGTGTTTTGCAGCGTTTTTTTCTTTGATAAAACCCATTTTGTAGAAAAAAATGCACCAAAAGCACATAAAAAAAACGCCACTTACAAACACATAGTTACATAGTTACTTAGGTTGAAAAAAGACCTAGGTCCATCTAGTTCAGCCTTCCTCCACCAGTTCTACATTTAGTCACTAAGTCATTTATAACCAACAATGTTTTGTGTACTGAGGAAATCATCCAGCCCTTGTTTAAAAGCGGTTATAGTATCTGCCATTACTACCTCTTGTGGTAGTGTATTCCACAGTCTGACCGCTCTAACTGTAAAGAACCCTTTCCTATTTAGGTGTCGGAATCGCTTTTCTTCCACTCGCAGTGAGTGCCCCCTGGTCCTTAGTACTGTCTTTGGAAGAAATAACAGTAGTATCAGTAAGCGGATATGTCTGGCTCACAATTGTGCAATTTAGGTGCCCAGAAAAAACGGTAGTCAATAGTATAGTAATAAATCTGGCACACTGAAGATATGACGCATGAAACGTTTCTTTAGATTGCTGAATAGAATTTATTAGTGCAAAAAGTTGAGGATAATTTATCCAATTAATCCAACGTTTCGACCGTATCTTATGGTCGTTGTCAAGGACAAAATTATCTAGGATTACAAGAAATATGTACAAAAAAGAACAAGAAATGAAAATTAGTACAAAGACATAACATCAGGCCAATTTTTTCAAAAGCCTGCATCACAGATCTGATCATATACAGCACATAATAAACATAAGATTTATGAAACAAAAATGAACAAAACTGTACATTTATACAAATACCTATCTAGCAGAAGACAAGTATAGTGGTAATAATACAAATGCAACATGCACACCCACCTATAGCAACACTTGTGAAGATATGCATTCAATGCTAAGTGGACATCAACATTGGGTATAATGGGATCAGGCACCCACCACTTGATCCCTCACCTATTGGCACCAGCAACAGTCTACCTTCACCCTGTTCCATCGTCACCTGTCACTATGTAGGCAATATAAATGTTTATCCAACACTGTTATTAGCCATTCACACTGGCCTGTGCTCTGTGTCCGGCTCGTGCGTTGCGCAAATAGCCGGGTGCAGCGCGCGTGCTGCATGCAATCCACAGGCCTGTTCACTGTTGTCCTTCACTTGGCTTGTTTACATATACGCCCCTTCCAGTAATACGTCATGTCACCTCCTTCCTTGCTTGCTGCCCGGCGGTCCGCTCCCTGCGCATGCGACCATAAGATACGGTCGAAACGTTGGATTAATTGGATAAATTATCCTCAACTTTTTGCACTAATAAATTCTATTCAGCAATCTAAAGAAACGTTTCATGCGTCATATCTTCAGTGTGCCAGATTTATTACTATACTATTGACTACCGTTTTTTCTGGGCACCTAAATTGCACAATTGTGAGCCAGACATATCCGCTTACTGAAGTTACTGTTTTTTGTTCTGAGCTCCAGGATTTACCTAGTTTTCCAGATGTCTTTTTCTACTTTTTCATACAACACAGATGAAGTCAGCAGCATACTATCTAAAGTAACCCTACCCAACACTTTCTTGACTGTTCCTACTGAAGAAGTTCGTTCTAGGGACTACGAAAAAGAATTGAGGAGACACACCGCCCTTGAACTACATTGTGCCACCTTGGCTGAGTATCATCGCGTTCAACGTATCCCTAGAGGATTGCGGGTCTCATTGAAACCCACTCTTTTCTCCGATAAACCTGATTATTGCACCAAATTTGAGAGCATTATTAACAAGTGTTCCATGGACCTGATAATACTCACTATTGAGTTTTTACAAGCAGAAATTGAGGATCTTGGAAAAAATATTCATTCTATTGAGCAGCAATTGCAGAACACCATTCCTAACACCGAGTGGGACAAGATTCATTCTAAAACCAGGGACAATATAGCAGAATTTAGGAAGATTCTCCAGGAACGGAAAAGGTCCAAATTTCTCCGTGACCAGGAAGATTATCTAAAAAATCGAGTTTACCGGTGGCAGTACACAGAGGACACTCCAAGACGTCCTACTTTCTATAATCGCTACTCATCATCCTCAGGCTCTGAAACTGACCAATATATTCCTCGGCAACCCCATTTTTTGGCCCAACGATCCACCCAAAGAGGAAAACGAGGCGCAGTAAGAGGGGCCGCCGGACCTGCACCAACATACCGTGTGCAAACGCGGTCACAGGTACTAACCTAGTTTATAATATTTCGTCCTATAATTTATCTGTCATTGAATCTGAAGTCTTACAAAAAGGGTTATCATTTTGTCCTACCCCATCTCTTGATCCATTTACATTGGATCAGGAGATGAGGAGATTCTTTAGGTCACTTCGTTTGAAGGCTCATTTTAGTCCTGACCATCACACACAGTCTGATGCTCCCTTGGTCTCTCCTGACTCCACTAACATGTTCCGGTTGAAACAATTGGATCTTAGGATCCCCAGTACCTTTAATCCGCCTAAGACCTACCACCCCATAGAAACGTTTGTTACCATGGTCTCCAGAGAAATCAGCCAAACTCTTAAGTCCATAGATGAGGGGCATCTTAAAATTAAGAATAATCTCACCATTGAAGAGAGCCGAGCAATACAGGATCTTAAGAATAACTCCACTATTGTCATCAAGCCGGCCGATAAGGGGGGTGCCATAGTGGTACTCGATAAAAAATATTATGTTGATGAGATCCTTAGCCAGCTTAGGGATACTGACACCTATGCAGCCATTCCACGTGACCCTACATCTCAGATACAAGGGCTCATCAGACGCACCATCGATTTTCATCTTGGCAACAACACTATCGATCAGAAACTTGCTGAGTTCCTGATCAAAACCCATCCTGTGGTACCGGTTTTTTATACGTTGCCCAAGGTGCATAAAAACATGAATCAACCCCCAGGACGCCCGATTGTTGCCTCAACAGAATCAGTTTTATCACCACTGGCTATCACCGTAGAGAGGATTCTCACTCCCCTCATACCTAAGATCAGGTCATATTTGAAGGACACCACTGATTTTTTGTCACATTTGCGATCTATTGGACCGTTATCTACTAATTGTATTCTGGTTTCTCTTGATGTCAACAGCCTTTACACGAGTATTCAACACCAAGATGGCATCCGGTCAGTTGAGTGGTTTTTAGGCAGACACAGTTCCCACTCGGTTTCGCAAAATAGATTCTGCCTTGATCTTCTACAATTGGTTTTGGAAAACAATTTCTTTCTTTTCCAGGACCAATTTTACTTACAGAAACGGGGAACCGCTATGGGTTCGAATTTGGCACCCCCGTATGCTAATATTTACATGGAATATTTTGAGGAAACCTTTGTTTACTTACATACACTTTGGTTAGAACATTCAGTCTGCTGGAAGAGATACATCGACGACATCTTCATGATCTGGCGTGGTGACCTTGTATCCTTATTACAATTCTATTCTGACATGAATTCATTCAAACCAGGACTTTCTTTTACCATCCATCATGATCAGAACAGAATTAATTTTCTTGATACCCTGGTGACTTTATCTGAGGGTTTCCTCAGCACCGACCTATGTCAAGCCCACTGACCGCAATAGCTTGCTACATTACACTAGCTGTCATCCACGCCATACCAAACAGGGACTCCCTATCTCTCAGCACAAACGTGTCGAACGTATAGTGTCGGACCCTTTACAAAGGGAGAGGCGGTCTCTAGAGATGAGTGATAGGTTCCTCCAGAGGGGATATCCAGCCAACATTGCAGATAGGAGGTCTTCCCAGAAAACCACGACTAATAAGATGGCCCCTCGGATTACGTGCGTTAGCACATATCATCCTTTTTTTCCTTTAATTAAGGGCATCATATGCAAACATTGGCCACTCCTGGGTAAAGCTTATCCTGAGATCAGTGAATTTGGTTCACCTCCTCTTTTCTGCAACAAGAGACCCCGTAATCTTCGTGACAACTTTGTTAGGGCTGATATTGGCTCAAATATGATCTTGCAGAGACAAACCTTCCTTGGCACTCCTAGAAAAGGGAATTTCCCCTGCCTACACTGTGTGCAGTGCAATAATATCACTAAGGGGAGCACTTTTACCCATCCTCTGTCTGGCCGCATCTTTCCCGTGCGAGGCTTCTTCACTTGTGAATCCTCTTTTGTGGTCTACTTGATCAAATGCCCGTGCGGTCTCGGATATGTTGGTGAGACTACCCAACATATCCGAGACCGCATCAGCAAGCATAAATCTACTATACGGTGCAAACAAATTCTCTTACCGATTCCATATCACTTTATTACACATGGTCACACTATTGCCCAACTTAAGTACCAGGTACTAGAACATGTCCCACCCGCCAGAAGAGGCGGCAATCGCATACGGGTTCTTAAGGAGAGGGAATCCTATTGGATTTTCACCTTAAATACACTGGAACCCAAGGGTTTAAATAGAGAGCACGATATGTACATATAACTGTAATGCATCTAACCTCCGTTGTTTTTCTAATTATGCTGCTTTTTATGTATGTTTTGTGGGATTCAGTGATTCTGCCCTCCTCATTGGTTGTCTTACTATGCCATTGTTCTGTTTAGTTATCTCCTGTGTATCTTTCGTGTAAAACCTCAGTATAAGGACCAATATAAGGAGTGCTATTGATATAGATTAAGATAGTGATTATGGGTCTAACTTGTTTTTTCTCATTTTCAGGCACCCACCACTTGATCCCTCACCTATTGGCACCAGCAACAGTCTACCTTCACCCTGTTCCATCGTCACCTGTCACTATGTAGGCAATATAAATGTTTATCCAACACTGTTATTAGCCATTCACACTGGCCTGTGCTCTGTGTCCGGCTCGTGCGTTGCGCAAATAGCCGGGTGCAGCGCGCGTGCTGCATGCAATCCACAGGCCTGTTCACTGTTGTCCTTCACTTGGCTTGTTTACATATACGCCCCTTCCAGTAATACGTCATGTCACCTCCTTCCTTGCTTGCTGCCCGGCGGTCCGCTCCCTGCGCATGCGCGATGCTGGTGACGGCATTGCGCATGCGCGGCGTGCGCTCCACGGTCAGCACACTGCGTTCCACAACCCGGAAGTGGGACGGTGAGCGCCATCTCACCTACAGTATATAAGATTATCACAAGCGTGGCACAGCGCACGCTATCCAGGGACCTATATCCAATACCAGCACTACAAGGTATGCGTCATCTGTCCACCCACGCTGTCCGGTACTTGTTAGACCACCTCTGATCTCTGTCTATATTTTCTCCCAGACTTGTTCCTCCACAAATCTACCTAGCAACTCTTTGCTTGTGAGTTCTTATTTACCTTTCCAGGTATGTGTTTCTATTGGTCTTTTTCTTCTTTAAACAACCTTTGACTCAGTGCCTCTAACACTTGCACTATGCATATGTCTTTTATAGAGTCTTAAAGGGACATGTATCCCCTTTTTCCTATGGTAGCAGTACCAGATAATTCTTGTCCAGAAACACTGCAATAAGGTAGTATGGAGCATTTTTCCATCATATCCCCTATTATATGTGTCCTATACTGAGGTTATATTCTCAGATATATTTTTAATTCGTATGTACCCTTCATTTTAGCATTTGCTCATTTGGAGGTAACTAAGAAACACTCAGTGTGGGAATCACTCTACTCCCACTAGTGTCTTGGGTTATGGTTTCTGACAAGCAAACCAGGTAGTGTGTCTCTTCTCTACATTATGTTTTCATTTGGTATAACTTTGTACAGTACACTGAAATAATGATGTATTTTGATTTACATCTAGAAACAACAACATAAACTTGCGTTTTTTCCCAGTCCTGCAATAAAGGTCTTGTCCATCTTCCTTATATCTAACTGATAGTACGCGAGGTATATATATATTCATTAATTTTCATTGGTAATATGCCATTTATGAAATATGCTACTTTGTGCCATGTGACTTATTATATACCTCTCTTCGTTTCACACGTAGGATCGATTTTTCTGATCCCATTATACCCAATGTTGATGTCCACTTAGCATTGAATGCATATCTTCACAAGTGTTGCTATAGGTGGGTGTGCATGTTGCATTTGTATTATTACCACTATACTTGTCTTCTGCTAGATAGGTATTTGTATAAATGTACAGTTTTGTTCATTTTTGTTTCATAAATCTTATGTTTATTATGTGCTGTATATGATCAGATCTGTGATGCAGGCTTTTGAAAAAATTGGCCTGATGTTATGTCTTTGTACTAATTTTCATTTCTTGTTCTTTTTTGTACATATTTCTTGTAATCCTAGATAATTTTGTCCTTGACAACGACCATAAGATACGGTCGAAACGTTGGATTAATTGGATAAATTATCCTCAACTTTTTGCACTAATAAATTCTATTCAGCAATCTAAAGAAACGTTTCATGCGTCATATCTTCAGTGTGCCAGATTTATTACTATACTTTTGGAAGAAATAAGTCATGTGCCAGTCCTTTATATTGACCACACATGTATTTATACATATAAATGAGATCTCCTCTGAGACGTCTTTTTTCTAAGCTAAACATATCTAACTTTTTCAACCTGTCATCATATGGGAGGCCTTCCATTCCTTGTAGTAGTCTAGTTGCCCGCCTTTGAACTGACTCTAACTTCTGAATGTCCTTTTTAAAATGTGGAGCCCAAAACTGGATCCCATATTCCAGATGTGGCCTTACAAGTGATTTATAGAGGGGTAATAATACGTTGGGATCGCGGGATCTAATCTCTCTTTTTATACACCCTAAAACCTTGTTTGCTTTAGCAGCTGCTGCCTGACATTGAGTGCTGCTGCTCAGCTTGTTTGTAATGAGAATACCCAAGTCCTTCTCCTGTTCTGTAGTCCCGAGTTTACTTCCATTTAATGTATACGCAGCTATAGGATTACTCCGTCCTAGGTGCATTACTTTACATTTATCAACATTAAATCTCATTTGCCAAGTATCTGCCCATTCTGACATCTTATCTAGATCTTTTTGTAATATTGTACTATCCAGGTCAGTTTTTAATATCCTTCATAGTTTGGTGTTATCGGCAAAGACTGACACTGTACTATCAATCCCATCCACAAGGTCATTAATAAAGAGAGTAAAAAGAATCGGTCCAAGCACAGATCCCTGCGGCACCCCACTGCTGACTATAGCCCATTTAGAGGATGTACCATTTATGACTACTCTGTTTCCTATCTTTTAGCCAATTCCTTACCCAGTAGCATATACTTTCCCCTAGTCCTTGCTTCTGGAGCTTTAGTATAAGGCTATTATGTGGTACAGTATCAAATGCCTTTGCAAAGTCCAAATAAATCACATCAGCTGCATTACCAATATCCAGGTTTGAACTTACCCCCTCATAGAACCCCAACAGGTTGGTTAGACACGACTTATCTTTCATGAATCCATGCTGTTTGTCAGTTATCATATTATTTTCTGCAATATATTTTTGCATGTCATCCCTTAAAATGCCCTCAAAAACTTTGCATACTACTGATGTCAGGCTTACTGGACGGTAGTTGCCTGGCTCTACCCTCTTACCTTTCTTAAATATCGGTACCACATCAGCAATCTTCCAATCCTGAGGCACCAACCCTGTTACAAGTGAGTCTAAAAAGATGAGATACAGCGGTCTGTCGATTACGGAGCTCAATTCCCTCAATATTCGTGGATGAACACAGATGACTCAAATGAGATTTCCTGGCACAAGATCAGGTTTTGGTCTGGAGAAAAAAAAATACCAAAATAGGTAACCCGCGATGCGTGTTCAGAGCCGCGACATGTCAATTTTTCTTAAGATTACGCAGAGTTTCATGTGCAGATTTTCTCCATTGCATTAGATGTGGAAAATCCGAAGGCAAAAAAAACCCACATTGTGTGTAGCACTGGTATTTAAAAATTAACCTTTATTAGTTTATGATTAAAATATATTGTTACACCTAAACAAGTGATATCACAAGGTAGTTGAACACAAAGTACACAAAGTACCTATTGGATGTACATGATTTGAACATACAGGAGTTATTCAATAAACCTTCACAGTCCTCCTAGTTCAGATATAACCATCCAAATAAAATTAAAGTGACATTGTGCAAAACCGTTAATCTCCCAATATTGCACTCCTGCCCTATGAGTAACGTCGGGAAGGAGGATGTTGAGTTTCTGGTGTTACCTTAGGGGTATTGTGTGGTGCGTTGTGAGTTGCCCCCCCCCCCACACTTTTAGTGAGGTAACACCTGTATCAATGGTGAACAGTGGGATAAACGGTGAGCATAGATCCCACTGCCACCATTGACTGCACTATTTGCACTTTTTGAGCACTAATTTCACTTAAAGCTGTTTTTCTTCCCTGAACATACCTCAGTGTTTTTGTGACCTGCGGTCAAGTACTAAAATTGCACATAGCCACTTTTCAAAAGAGTATTACTCATAGGGCAGGAGTGCAATATTGGGAGATTAACGGTTTTGCACAATGTCACTTTAATTTTATTTGGATAGTTATATCTGAACTAGGAGGACTGTGAAGGTTTATTGAATAACTCCTGTATGTTCAAATCATGTACATCCAATAGGTACGTTGTGTTCAACTACCTTGTGATATCACTTGTTTAGGTGTAACAATATATTTTAATCATAAACTAATAAAGGTTAATTTTTAAATACCAGTGCTACACACAATTCCTCAAAATTGGTATTAAGACTTCTATACAAAAAAAAAAAAAACGCACCTGCATTTTTTATCATGTTTATGTAGCAGATACACATCAAAAACACATAATCCGCACCTAAGTATATCAATGCAGATTTGTCAAAGCCAAATACCAGGAAGTATCAAAAACAAAGCAGCTTCATTTAAAGCATTACACACCAAGAAGAGACAAAAACCTCATCATCAAAAATGCAAAGAACAAAACTCAAGTAGCCTAATTGAAATTATAGATGCATAAATTCTACACAATCGAAAACTCACAAAAAAGCTCATTGTGGGAATGCAGCCTAAAGGCCGCTTTACACGCGGCGATTTATCGTGCGTTCGAATAAGCGATCGCACCTGCCCCCATCGTTTGTGCGTTACGGGCAATTTGTTGCCCGTTTTGCACAAAGTTGTAAACCCACGTCACACGTACTTACCTTCCAAACGACCTCGCTGTGGGCGGCGAACATCCTCTTCCTGAAGGGGGAGGGATGTTCGGCGTCACAGCGACGTCACACAGCGGCCGGCCAATAGAAGCGGAGGGGCGGTGATGAGCGAGACGGAAACATCCCGCCCACCTCTTTCCTTCTGCATTGACGGCGGGACGCAAGTAAGCTGCAGTTCATCGTTCCCGGGGTGTCACATGGAGAGATGTGTGCTGCCTCGGGAACGATGAACAACTGGAGCACAGAAGGACGTTCGATTTTTAGAAAAAGAGCGACGTGTCAACGAGCAACGATAAGGTGAGTATTTTTGCTCGTTCACAGTCGCTCGTAGCTGTCACACGCTACGATATGTCAAACGATGCCAGATGTGCGTCACTTACGACGTGACCCCGACGACATATCGTTAGATATATCGTAGCGTGTAACGTGCCCTTTACAGATGGGTTTCAGCCCGGAAGTAACAATTGCAGCCGTAATGGTGTGAATGACATTATCTTTCAGAGAGCTACGTGATCATAAAAGCATTTTTCATTGTTGCCCCTTTTGTGTTTTTCTTCCTTTCTCTAAGAGCCATAACTTTTTTCAGTCAATAAAGCTTTATGAAGGCTTGTTATAGTTTTGAATTATGCTATCTATTACTGTACAATGTATTAAAATTGGGGAAATAAATTCCAAGTAAGTAAATACAATCTCATTATTGTTTTTTGGGCATGGTTTTTATGGCAATCCTCATACTGTAAAAATGACCTGGAGATCTGATTTTCCAGGTCAGGGTGATTACTCCAATTGTCTTTCTCATTTAGGCTATGGGCACACAGTGCGTTTTTGATGCATTTTTTTATGTGTTTTTAGGTGCAATTTTGTCACAAAACTGCATGTCTATCCTTATCCCAGTGAAGGCTATGAGAATTCTGAAATGTAGTTCACATGGTGCTTATTTTTCCTTGCAGCTTTGGAGCAGAAAATAAACTGGAGCATGTCAATTCTTTTAGCGCAATTGTCCGCTTTTTTCCACCCCAAATACATGAAAAATACATGCAAAAAATGCATTAAAAACGCAGCAAAATAAGCAGAAATGCCGCGAAAACGGGAACTTTTTCTGCCAGGAGATGCAGATTTGGTGCAGAAATTTCTGCAACCAAATACTCAGCTTGTGCACATAGCCAAAATACTGAAAAACATTCAGAAGTCTGTAAAATAAGAAAATTTTTTTTTTTTTTTTTTGCTTTCTGACACTTTTTTTCAGAGACATGTAGTTTTGCTTTGATTCATTTTTCCATGGCAGACTAACTGACCATTTTACCAATCTGGAGTACATATGTTTTGATCACTTTCTATTGTGTTTTTTATAAAAAAAGAGAGAGAGGGCGCTCCTGTGTGGGATCTTAATGTACCGAGGTATGTACAATGTGAGGTGCACACTCACCTGATAGTGTTGTACGTCAGGTACAACACTGATAGTGGTATTGAAGGGGGATCGCAAGTTCACCGCTCCTTGTCAGCAGGGATCCAGTCCTCCTGACTCCGCAGGACTCTGCTCACACGATCGGGGTTTCCACGTGCAGTGTGCAGCCGCCGGACCGGCGTCTGATAGCAGCTCCTCCTCCGGGTCGGATGGTCCCGTGATCACAGATGCGGTGATTCCCCAGCCCCTGGTGTTAGATTCAAACGGATAGTACGATCCTGGTTCTGGCTGCAGCAGCCCCGTGAGCTCCCATAGGGAGATAAAGATGCAAGGAAAAAAAAAAAATGCACGGTTTCGCTGCGCTGCTCAGAAAGGTAGTGATAAGGTTATTTGGGATGTAGATTTATTAATTATTTACATGCCACTACGCGTTTCGGGGGTACAACCTCCCCCTTCCTCAGGTAGCCCATGCCACTACGCATTTCGGGGGTACAACCTCCCCCTTCCTCAGGTAGCCCATGCCACTACGCGTTTCGGGGGTACAACCTCCCCCTTCCTCAGGCGGCTACCTGAGGAAGGGGGAGGTTGTACCCCTGAAACGCGTAGTGGCATGTAAATAATTAATAAATCTACACCCAAATAACCTTATCACTACCTTTCTGAGCAGCGCAGCGAAACCGTGCATTTTTTATTTTTTTCCTTGTATTGTGTTTTTTAGTGAGGTGGGGTGATGGAAATACCGCAATTTTGGTGTTTCATTTTCTTTCTATAGTGTTTGCAGTACCGGTTAATGACTTTTGTATTTTGATAGACTGTAGTTTTATAGACATGGTGATATTTTTTCCACTATTATTATTTTATTAGAGAGAAATTTTAATATCTTTATAATTTAGTTTATCTATATGGTTTAAATAACCCAGAAGTACCAAGATCACAGAGCCATATGTCCCAACTCTTTGGTACCTCCAAATCATGTCACGAGGAGCCAGTTTGATGTGCGACGTTGACAGCGGCATCTAAATGGTTAACAGCAGTGACTGGAGCTTAACTCCCTCTGTTAAGGGATAGATGCTGGTTATGCAACACAGCTAACATCAGTTTCTGAGCCTGTTCCACATATGCGGTTCCAGTGTGAATGTATATTCATATCCTTTTGTGTGAAGGTATTAATAACCCAATTGTTTTGTTTTAGGGTATCTGTTAGCATACGTTTTTGAGTCTCATCATTAAAAATACATGTGCGATCAGCCAAGCCATATGTTTTTATGCATTATTGAATTTACAGTATTTGTCAAAAACTTAAAGGGAACCTGTCAGGTCCGATATGCACCCAGAAACACAAGTAGTTCTGGGTGCATATTGCTATTCCCTGCCTTACCGTCCCTGTATACACTAGCATAGATAAAGGGATCTTTAGAAAAAGTATTTCTAAAGAGCTTTTATCATGTGCTAATGAGCACAGGGACTAGTCCCAAGTGCATTGCTTCCCTTGCTAGTTAGACCCATTACCATGTTAGCACGCCCCTGTGGGAGTGCCAACATGCTAATGAATGTGCAGCATCAGAGGAAGATCTCACCTCTCCACTGCCATCGCCGCCATGTCAATTGTTTTGCCATTTGGGTTTTGCACTGCCAAGCAGAGTTTTTGCCCAAATTTGTCACAAAAAGGCTGCAGTTTGAACTGCATAGTGCGGACAAGAAACCCAAATTCCCATAGACTAAGCTTGAAAAGCAGAACACATCCATTTTGGCATTAAACGCTGCAGTTGAAAAAGCAGGTAAAAAGCAAAGTGGGGTCTTAGCCTTACACCCTTGGGACTAGTCCCCTCGCTCGTTAGCATACGATAAGATCTTTAGAACTACTTTTTCTAAAGATCTCTTTATCTATGCTACCAGATGCAGGACGGTGAGGCAGGAAATAGCAATATGCACCCAGAACTGCTCCTGGTTTTGGGTGCATATTGGACCTGACAGGTTTCCTTTAAGATGCTTTAGGCACCTTAATGGGAATCTGTCACCAGATTTTTGTATGCCATCTTAAAGCATCATGATGTAGGGCCAGAGACCCTGATTCCAGTAATCAGTCACTTATTACTGGTTGCTTTAGTTTTAATTAAAACTTGTTTTCCTCTGATGGAGCTGTAACAGTCTTCAGAATGTCAGAATGGTGAGCTCTGTTTAACCTTGCCTATAGCACTGATTGACAGCTTTCTGTGTACTCCTATTTCTGTGTATTCATAAAAGCCAGACGGAGTGGAAAGGGTTGATTGCCACGCTACTGTGCAATAAAGTTAAATAAATCTTCAATATGTGACTTTATTCAACGCATTTCAAAGTAACCTCCTTCATGAGGATCATCACAATCACCAAACGTATGCTTTGAATGTAGAAAAATGTGTCTTGCTTTAACTACACTAACCTTTATGTCTTCTAATACGCATTAAAACGGTGGCCATTAAGGGGCCTTATTCCTTACTGCTGTTGTAAAAAGGCGCTAAGGAATAAGTGGATAGCGCTGCCTCCCTCTGGGTGAAAATCCCGCTAGTGTCATCAATATAATACAGCTGACATCCGTGAGTATCGGTCCTGACTGGTATTGGAAGCAATCAAATCCATCTTACCCCTTAAATACCACTGTTGCAAAGTTGTTTAGAAGTGGGTTAAAACAAAAGATCCTTTAGCAGGATTGTCCTGCCATGATCGTAATCGTGTCTGCTGATCGTTGCCATGGTCCCCAGAGGTCATTTTATGACCCCAGATTATGGTGGTCTTTTAGATCCTTCTATGAGCAGGGTCTTAAGCTGGAGTCACACTAAACGACAACGACGTCGCTGTTACGTCACCATTTTCTGTGACGTAGCAGCGACCTTGTAAGTCGCTGTTATGATCGCTGCTTAGCTGTCAAACACAGCAGCCGAAGCAGCGATCATAACGACACGCGTCGCTGTGCTGCAACATGTGCAGAGAACAGGGAGCCGCGCACACTGAGCGCTGGCTCCTTCGTCTTCTAGCTACAGTACACATCGAGTTAATTAACCCGATGTGTACTGCAGCTACATGTCACAGTGCAGAGAGCAGGGAGCCGCGCACACTGCTTAGCGCTGGCTCCTTGCTCTCCTAGCTACAGTACACATCGGGTTAATTAACCCGATGTGTACTGCAGCTACATGTCACAGTGCAGAGAGCAGGGAGCCGCACACTGAGCGCTGGCTCCTTGCTCTCCTAGCTACAGTACACATCGGGTTAATTAACCCGATGTGTACTGCAGCTACATGTCACAGTGCAGAGAGCAGGGAGCCGCGCACACTGAGCGCTGGCTCCTTGCTCTCCTAGCTACAGTACACATCGGGTTAATTACACGATGTGTACTGCAGCTACATGTGCAGAGAGCAGGAGCCAGCGTTGGCAGCGTGAGAGCGGCGGAGGCTGGTAACGAAGGTAAATATCGGGTAACCAAGGTGGTTACCCGATGTTTACCTTGGTTACAGCTTACCGCAGCTGCCAGATGCCGGCTCCTGCTCCCTGCTCGCTTCATTTCGTCGCTCTCTTCGCTGTCACACACAGCGATCTGTGCGTCACAGCGGGAGAGCGACGACCAAAAAATGAAGCTGGACATTCAGCAACGAGTGGCGACCTCACAGCAGGGGCCAGCTCGTTGCTGGATGTCACACACAGCGACAGCGACGGGACGTCGCTGCAACGTCACAGAAAATGGTGACGTAGCAGCGACGTCGTTGTCGCTGTGTGTGACACCACCTTAACAGGCTTGGTCAGTGAGTCACTGATAGGTCTCCTCCACTGTTGTACAGGAGTACAGCAGTGCATGAGACCATTGATCAAACTAAAAAAATATTCATGTTCCACAGTGGAAGTGAAAAAATTAAAAGTTGAATATGAATACAATATGTAAAAAGAAAAAACCCAAAAAGGAGTACAGAAATCATAAAAACTAATTTCACCACTAAAAGCACAGCATTTACATTAAAACATAGAATTAAATACATAGTTGGTATTGCCGCCTCCAGATGGAGTCCAAAGTGTTTCCATCTGCCTCATTATAGTGAGTGATTTCATCAAGGGTTTTGTCTGAATCATATTTTTGTGGGCTTTACACAAAATTCCTGATGTAAGTGCTCAGAGTAGAGCACAAGAATGTGATCCCAGTCCTATATTAAAAACGATAAAAAAAAATATGTACCCCAAAATATTACCAATAGCGATGAGGGAACCTGTTTGATAAAGGATTGCAAATATCAAATTCTGTACTAGCCTTAGCCTGTTTGACTCAGGCTCGGTAACGCAAGCACTTTCCCCAAATGTCAGCAATGTTTTGTTCAATAATTGATCACAGTTTCCAAGATAATTTGCTTTTCTAATAACATGTTATGCTTTTGGATAGGATTCTGGTGCTGTATGATGAATGGGGGGGTGTATTTAATGAGTGGAGGGGTGGGGACTCAGGAGAAGCCAGAGGCACGCTGCGCTTTTTTTTTAATTTTTTATAAACTTGTTTCTGCAGCCAATCATGGCGTAGCAAACATGCAAGAGGTTCTTACTATAGTTGAGCGCGGTTCGTGGTTCATGGTTCTCCAGTTCGCGGTTCGAGTGATTTTGGGGGCTGTTCTAGATTGAACTAGAACTCGAGCTTTTTGCTAAAAGCTCGATTGTTCTAGTTACGTTCGAGAACGGTTCTAGCAGCAAAAAGCCAAGCTAATTACTAGCTCGCTTTTCGCTGTAATAGTGTAAGTCACTCTGTGACTCACACTGTTATGAAATTTCAGCGTATAGTGTGCGGGGACTGCGCATTCAGATCACTGCTGCTGGGATAATGGCGATCGCCATTTTTTTTTTCCCTTGTCTTCCTTCCCTAAGCACGCGTGTAGTGGGGCAGGCCAGCATGTCAGCCAATCCCAGACACACACAGCTAAGTGGACTTTTAGCCAGAGAAGCAACGGCATGTGTGATAGGATGTCCATGTCATATGTCCCTGCATTATAAATATGGGCATCTGCCCGTCTGGACGCCATTATCTGCCTTCTGCGTCTGGGTGTCAGTCACCGCAGGTGCAGCTCCTGTCTCCGATACTGCTGTGTATGCTCTACACACAGCGCTATACAGAGTAGGGATAGAAGTTTCTTTCAGCCCTTGTAAGGGCTAATAACAGCAGGCTCAGAGCCACAGGTGACAGTCAGGTCCGTGCAAAGAGGTTTTAACAGCTACAGATAAGAGCGTCTGTGTAGCTAAGGTCAGGGAGTTCCTTGCTGCATTTCACCATTAGGAGGGATAGAAAGTGAGGCTTCCTTTCCTCTACACTGACCCACAACCAGCCACTGTACCCTCCTGCCCTTTGCACACTCAAGCTCATTGTTACTAAGCCATTATAATAGCAAACACTGAGGAAACTTAGTGGCATCATAAAAGTGGCTGTTGGACTTCATTATTGTCCCACTGGTGCAAAGCTATTTGCGGCACCACTGCATTGCTCACTCAAACTCATTTTTACTAAGCTATTATACTAGCAAAACTGAGGAAACTTAGTGGCATCCTAAAAGTGGCTGTTGTACTCCATTTGTGCCGCACTGGTGCCAAGCTATTTCTAGCACCTCTGCATTACACCCTCCTGCTCTGTTTTTAATAAGCTATAATAATAGCAAAAAATGCTGCTAGTTAGTGGCATCCATAAAGTGGCTGTTGTACTCCATTTGTGCCACACTGGTGCCAAGCTATTTCTAGCACCTCTGCATTACACCCTCCTGCTCATTTTGCTACGCAAATTTTATAGCAAACTATAAAACTATATAACTATAGCCAACAAGAAGGTGCCCAGTCTTCTATTCTATTATGCTCCGAAAGAGCACACCTCCATGTGTTGAACCCATTGCGGCTTTAGGCCAGAGGTAGGCAGGGAGAGGGCATCGATGCAGGCCGCCACCACAGTTGGTAACACAGAACGTTTAAGAACAGCTCCTGTCCTTTCAGTCCTGCTAGTGCAGCCCAGTGGCATAAACAGGCCTGCTGCTGCTGATGCGCCTGCTGTCCACAGGTGTGTCCCCTATGCACACGGACAGCATACCCAATGGCCCCTGTGTTGTTAACAGTGAGTTCCGGGGCTGGGTGGTCGTGTGGACCCTGTGACGCTAACAGGGCTCCCAGTCTCCAGATCCGAGCGGCGTCTAACTCGGTTCAGGCTACTATTTAATTCAGAGTCAACCTGCTCTGTATCCTCCACCGAACATTCCAGTTGCCAACCTCTCCTTTTCCATCTGTGAGCACGGTGGACACCAAATGGCGATTGGGATATCTACCTTTCTCTTTCTTTTTAATATTTTTTATATAGCGGTAACATAGTATATACCACCTTATCCAAATCTGCCAGTCCCACCATAACAGATGTTGTTTCTTCAGCAAATGTTACTGTTGCTTAACCACCAAACCCACAGACACAAACTTTTTTCCCCTTTCCAACACACCTGTTCCCCTTTCCACCAGCATCTGTCCTTTTTCAACTCAGTTTGTATATGACCAAAAATGCAACTCTGCAGAGACACTGTACTCAATGCCGTCTCAGCACAGCAGCCATCCCTTGGTCCCTCAGATGTGGACAAGTAAGACCATTTCCTCCTATCGATGAAAAAGCGTTGAGATTCACTCTGTGCATCACTGGTGTTTAGTGGAAAAGCAGATGTAAGATTGCGTAACACCTTCTGCTGATACTCCTGCATACGTGCGTCCCTTTCTATGGCAGGAGTTATTTCGCAAAATTTTGTGTTGTACCGGGGATCTAACAGTGTGGCAACCCAGTAGTCAGCATGACTTGGAATTCGTACAATCCGAGGGTCATGTTATAGGTAGTGCAGCAAGAAGGCGCTCATGTGTCTTGAGCATCCAGGAGGACCAAGTCCTTGGTGTGTTGGTGGCGGAGAGGTGAGAATCGTGCCTCCTTCCTCTGCCCTCTCCCCACAACCTCGCACAACCGAAATGTGAGCAAGCTCTCACTAATCTGCTGAGTCTTCCATGCCCATCGCCAGTTCGTCCTCCATTTCTTCCTGGGCTCCTGCACCTTCCTCAACTGTTTTGCTGATACTATGCGCCCTTGATAATCCCTCTCCCTCACCGTGCCGCTGACTGTCTGGACCTTGGAGATCTTGTTATCCCTTCCGCATATGACTCCTCCAGTACTTCCTCCCTTCCTCTTGTCCCAACACCTGACTCCGAATAATGCTTACAGTGTGCTCCATCATGTAGATGACCAAAATTGTCACGATGAGAATGTCATCGCCAGTGTTAAACATCTGCGTCGACATTTGTAAACTTGTATGCCTTCCCTGATGAAGCAGTAAAGTACACTGACGCGAAAACGCGCGTTTGGAGGGTTCTATTATACTCTGGTGGGCACATCAACCTCCTGTGGGGACAACTGTGAATTTAAATGGGTAAGCAAATAACTGCAGTTTACTAACGTCCATTGTGACTAAAGCTGGTGTCACACACAGCGACAACGACGTCGCTGCTACGTCACCATTTTCTGTAACGTTGCAGCGACGTCCCGTCGCTGTTGCTGTGTGTGACATCGAGCAACGACCTGGCCCCTGCTGTGAGGTCGCCGGTCGTTGCTGAATGTCCAGCTTCATTTTTTGGTCGTCACTCTCCCGCTGTGACACACACATCGCTGTGTGTGACAGCGAGAGAGCGACGAAATGAAGCGAGCAGGGAGCAGGAGCCGGCGTCTGGCAGCTGCGGTAAGCTGTAACCAGCGTAAACATCGGGTAACCAAGGGAAGACCTTTCCCTGGTTACCCGATATTTACCTTCGTTACTAGCCTCCGCCCTTGCTGCTAGCGCCGGCTCCTGCTCTGTGCACATGTGGCTGCAGTACACATCGGGTAATTAACCCGATGTGTACTGTAGCAAGGAGAGCAAGGAGCCAGCGCTAAGCAGTGTGCGCGGCTCCCTGCTCTCTGCACTGTGACATGTAGCTGCAGTACACATCGGGTTAATTAACCCGATGTGTACTGTACCTAGGAGAGCAAGGAGCTAGCGCTAAGCGCGGCTCCCTGCTCTCTGCACATGTAGCACAGCGACGTTATGATCGCTGCTGCGTCGCTGTGTTTGACAGCTAAGCAGCGATCATAACAGCGACTTATACAAGGTCGCTGTTACGTCACAGAAAATGGTGACGTAACAGCGACGTCGTTGTCGCTTAGTGTGAACCCAGCTTAATCCACTGCTGATAGGAATGCAGTTGTAATTGGATTGTACCCTTCTTGGAAAAGGTTAATACTTAACCCCCACATGTTATTGTAGCCATATCACCTTGCCCGGGGGTATTTTCCTCCCCTTCTTTTGCCTCACTTTTTTTCTGTAATGTATTTTTGTATATGATCTTTTGTAATTAATTTATGTGATAAAATAAAATAAAATGTACAACTTTTTAATGGACTTGGAAACTCCATTTTTTCTTTGCTGTTCATGTAGTCCTTTTGGAGTAGTCTATAATGTCTTTTGACATCCTTTTGTAGGAACTATGGAAATGTTTGTATTCATATTTGTAAACTGTGTAGAACGGTGCATATGTCCTTGATCTGACACCACTCCTGCAGCATGATCTGCACCACCTCTGGATCAAGTTAGCCCAGGGTATACATCATAACGTATTGCAGCAGGGTTCGGCGGTGCTGCCACAGACGCTGCAACATGTGCAGATTCAAATTCCTGTGTGTCGGAACATCGCATTTCAGACATTTAACCGCCAGACCTTAAGACTTCAGGAGCGATGAAAGTTGTTGAGCTACTGGGTGCGAACGATGGAAGTGAGCACATAGCGAGCGTGCCCGCTGTACAAGGCCATGTAGGCCGGGATGTTGTTTTAAAAATTGCTGGAGAATCATTTTAAACACGTGAGCCATACAAGTCACGTGTGTCACATGGCCTGACGAAGGCACGCTGCCATGTTTGCATCATTGCTGCACACGGCTGTTAAGTCACCACCGTAGTCCACTACGTCAATTTGTACTCCTGTCGCAAAGTGACAACGTGTTCCTTTCGTGCATAGTGCTGATTATGGGAGAGGAGTCGACGCCAGCGACGCAGGTTATGCTCACCCACTGGGCTGCGTTACCTTGACATATGCAGAACCAATGGCTGAATGCAGGTGGAGGGTATCTCACAGATGAAGTACCATCATCCAGCTACAACCAATGGGAAGACACAACACCCTTTTTTAGGCCCCTCCTGTCTGAAGACCACTGCCAGACATAGCTATGAACCTCTGGTTACTGTTACCCCCAGTTTAGTTTTATGAGTTTGTGTGCTTGTTACCTGACTACTTTTCCTGCTTGCTGTTTAGGTACCTCGTTGGCCGATTTGCATTTCACCTCTGCTTGTTTTCTGATTAAGTCCTGTCCCTCCCATTCTGTTCCTCTTCCTCAATTAATGTTTTGACCCTGCATGACTACTATTCTCTGGAACTGCAGCCTTCCACAGGTATTGATCAACTTGGGCCCTGTGTCATTCAAAATCACTGTATAGGGGTTAAAGGGTTTCAGGGTTCTGGGGGTCCAGCTTGGTGAGTGGGTTCCCTCTAGCCTATCCTTTAAAGCCCGTCTGAGTGTGTCGATCCAGGCAGGCGTTACACCGTGCCCTCGACAGAAGGACATGTAGGCCGGGATAGTGTTTTAAAAATTGCTGGAGATTCGGATTCAACACGTGAGCCATACAAGGCACGTGTGTCACATTGCCCTGAAGAAGGGTTGCAGACTCGTTTGCATCATTGTCGCACCCGGCATTCCCTGGCTGCTGGTTGAGTGGAGACAACCATTGATGAAACTCGGTCTCACTCTACAAAGCTAACCGTCCACAACTCCTCAGCGGTGTCTCACATTTCCCCTACATTTCAAAGTAAACATTTGACCGCCTGATGGCCTTGAGCTCTGCTGCCAGCATAGTAAGGAGGTGTGTGGGATTCCTTGGGCGCAGTTACAAGGAAGGGTGGCCTGACCACACAGGGTTTGGGCTGAGGTGCAGGAACAACATGAGGTTGATGAGGAGGCAGAAGCAGTGGAGGAACTTGTACATACAGAGGAAGGATTGAAACACACAACTCGTGGGGACGGAAAGACTTGTACAGCAGACACTTCTCCATCTATCACCATAGTTACCCAGTGCCCAGTCAGCGACATGTAACGGCCCTGTCCATGCTTACTGTTCCAAGTATCTGTGGTGAAATGCACCCTGTCACACAGAGAGTTTCTCAAGGAAGCGGTGAGATTGTGTGCGACCTGCTATGTTAGCGCGGGCACCCCTTTCTTAGAGAAGGAGTGGCAAATGGCCATCGGCTCTTGGGGCACTGCAATGGGCATAAGGTCTCGAATATCCTCGGTGACAAAAGGGTGTAAAGGCAGCCTTTCTGTAGACAAGTTTGAGATGCTGAAACTAAACCTCTTAGGCATGTCATGCACTTCGAAAATCATGTAAAAAACAGCGAGGGGACTCCAACCACAGTCTCCCTCGTTGCCACTAATTGGGCCACACACACCCCACTTGACTGGCATCAGTTGATCCCCCTTTTCAAAATGAAAAAGATGCTTTGCATGAAGCACTCAAAAATACGCGTGCCTTTCGCCTCCCCTGGATGACCCAGGGGAAGAAAAGTCCTCAGAGCCATGTCCACAATGTCAGTGGACAGACGCGTGTGCTTATCTGTCAGCAGACCCCCAGCAGAACTGAAGACAGGTTCCGAGAGAACGCTGGCTGCAGGACACGACAAGATCCCCAAGGCATACGTGGCGAGCTCAGGCAATTTATCCAGATTGGAAGTCTAAAATGAGCAAGGCTCAAGTTGCACAGTAATGGCATCGATGTTCCCTTCCATATACTCATATACAAAAACCTATAAAACGTGAGTGACCAAGCCAAATAAAAATATATATAATCTTTATTGAAAATCATTAAAACAAACATGTAGGACAAACAATGATGAGGACACATTCAGTTAACCTCAGGTAAACAGAAATATACAAACAATAAATAGCAAATATGCATACTGGCCGTGTGTCAAAAAGGCATAAGATAGTGCACCAGAAAAAATACTGTCAAGTTTCTTAGGGAGCCGAAAGTCTTTGGGTAGATAAGAAATGTCCCAAAGAACGCCTATGAAATAGGACTATATTAAATGCAAGCTGAACAAAGCTTAGTCCTTCACTAAAGACTAGAAGTATGAGATCCGCATTCCCATTACCGCAACACGTGGCATATATCAAGGAAAGCCAAGAGAGCATATGTCTATGATAATAACAGGATTGTAATCCTATAGGATGTAAGTGTAATGGTTATAAAAACATAGAAAAATCAAGTGGTATAACCACAAAGTGTTTCCCAAATGCCTACAGTCCCAAAAGGGAGGGACAGGATCTCAACCACACATATAGGGATGAAGACAGAAACCGACACAAAAAAAAAAAAAAAGTGCCAGAATGACACTGTAGCAACAGGGCTAGACTAAGGAAGTCATATTCCCAGTGTTATAATGCATGAAGAGGATTATAACAAACAAAGAAGGCGGCATGGCTTACAATACCAACAGTGTTTACACCTTACAAAGGCACAAAACCAGCCATAAAGACCCACCTTAACACTGGGTTATCAGCCCACAATGACACACACCAAAATGATGTTAACCTGAGGGTAGAATACCCCGACACGTGTTTCGCAGAAAAGCTTCTTCCAAGGGGTGCTGATGCCAGTCAATACCCAGGTATATATACCCCCATCCATCAGCGTGATGTGTAGCAGCGGCGCTCAATCACAGCTCCACCATTGTGCACATGGGGTCTGGCGTCTGACATCATCATGCTCCGCCCATGTCAGACTCGTCATCACATGGGAGGAGCATGGCGAGGCAGGAAGACACGTCGCCCCACAGCACAAAGGGTGGGCGGAGAAATGAGCGCTCCACACCCGCTGGGAAATACTGCCATAGAAACAAGGCAAAACAACAATGTGTCAGTGGCACACAGCTCAGAGACCACTCATACAAACAAGAAACACACTAGAGTGCACGCAAGGTTCAAGCCCGAAGAGTATAGGAAGAAAAATTGTAATGCCATTTGTTTAGAAAGGATTATTAATTTTATAATAAAAGGAAAAAATGAAAAAAAAAAAAAAAAAAATATATAAGTATATATATATATCTTAATACAAACATGCATGCAAAAGCATGCACATACATGTCCCCATAAGGATTCTGCACACATAAAAATACAATAACCATGTGAAAAATACATATAATATAAAATATAAGTCTAAAAGTGCATAGTACAAAAATTGCTGTTACACAATAGCAATAGAAAAGTGCATAGTGCATGTAAAACTAATGCAAAAACGCATAATAAAAGTGTAAAGTGCAAAGATGACCAAACATGTATTAAAATGCATATGAAAGGCCCATGTGTAGTGGCGCACAACGAAAATCAGCAAAACCAATGCTCAGCATATGTTGTGCAAAGGAAGGTGTTCGAAACCAATGTAGAGACAATGTAAAAAGAAACAGAAAAAGATATAAATATACATACACAGAAGAGATAAAAAGACATATAAAAACATGATATCTTTATTATGGAAAAAAAAAAAAAAAAAAAAAGGGGAACCATATATATTAAAATACACATGCAAGAATGCATATGTATACCTACACGTGCACATATACATGCATACACACATAAAAATGAGAGAGAAAAGAAGTGTGCCAAGAATATTACATTAAAAATACAATACAAATAATACAAAAATACGTAATGTGGTTTGTAGAAATCCACTTGTGAGGATGTCCACAGGAATGAAACTAAAAACAAAGACAAAGACAGGGGGAATTAAAAACAAATTTATTAAAAAACCATTCAGATTAAAATATACCGAAGGGCATAGACTAAAAGCGAATGTTAAAATTATAGGAATGGGACAAAACTCATGACGTCATTAAGGCCATGTGGACGAACAGAACCAATCTTAGAGATCCAACGGGTTTCTAATTGAGCCAACCGCTTCTTAAAGTCACCTCCTCTACTATCCAGGATCACCTTATCAATTCCAAAAGCCTGCAACCCACTGCTGTTGCAGCCGTGCTTAGACTTAAAATGTCGTGGGATAGGCTTTAGGGTAGAGGTATCCTGGACAGTGGCTGCCTTCTCAATGTCACGCACATGTTCTCTGATACGTGTTTTCAATGGTCTAGATGTAAGACCAACATATATAAGATTGCATGGGCAAGTGGCATAATATACCACATGCGTTGTGTTACAGGTCATGTGTTGAGTAATCCGGAATTCATGATTTCCGTCACTGGACTTGAAATTCAAAGCTCTGACCATATTCGGACACGCAATGCAACTGCGGCAAGGATAGAAACCCCATTTGGGTCTCGCTGTTCCAAAAGAATTACTCTTAGGGCCTTCATAACAGCTATGTGTAAGGAGATCCTTCAAATTGGGAGATCTCCTATATGTAACAGCAGGGATCGGTGGAAGATACTTAGACAGAGTTGGATCAGACCGAAGGATAGGCCAAAATTTTTCCAAAATTATTTTAACTTCTTGCCATCTGTTGTTGTAGGTAGAGATAAATCTTACCTGCTGATCATTCTGCTTCTGCCTATGTGAGTGTAACAAAGCTTCCCTCTTCATGTTTTTGGCTCTCAAAAACCCTTTCTTGATGCTCCTGTTTGAGTATCCACGATTTTTAAAGCGATCGCTCAGGTCCTCAGCTTGTTTGTAAAAGGCATCTTCGGACGAACAAATTCGTCGAGTCCTCAAAAACTGGCCTGTTGGAATACCAGAGATAAGGGAATAAGGATGCGATGAAGTAGCATGTAGCTATGCGTTAACAGACGAGGGTTTCCGAAAAACCTCAGACTGTAAAAATCCATTGGCATCCTTAGAAACCAGAACATCAAGAAATTCAATACTAGATTGACTGTACTTATGTGTTACCTTGATGTTCATGGAGTTCAAATTGAGTTTCTGCAGAAACATCACCAGATCCCCCTCTGAACCCTGCCAAATCATAAAAACATCGTCAATATAGCGGGTCCAAACAAGAACTTGTTCAATATACTCAGAGAAATCAGGTGAAAAGAAAATGCCCCTCTCCCACAGCCCCAAGAACAAATTTGTATAAGAGGGCGCGAAAGCCGCCCCCATTGCAGTACCTTGGAGCTGCAGGTAGAGGGCGCCCTTGAACAAAAAATAATTATGAGTGAGGGCAAAATCGACAAGGGAGAGGAGAAAATGGATATCATCCAGATCCATCATGGTCATGTTTAGAAAGGTCTCTACGGCTCTCATCCCATCATGATGACGTATAGACGTGTACAGTGACTCGATATCACACGTCACCAGCCACATATCATCATCCATTTGAATATTCTCAATTTTACGAAGGAAGTCATTAGTATCCTTCAGAAAGGATGGTAGATTTTCCACTATGGGTTTCAAGTGGAAATCTATATACCTACCCACAGTCTCACAAAGACTTCCATTTCCCGATACAATAGGACGTCCAGATGGAGACACTGTATTCTTGTGGACTTTCGGTAGTAGATATAGGCAAGCCATCCTGGGAGACTTGGGAATGAGACCTTCTTTCATCTCCTTGTTGATTATACCATTCTCACAGGCCTCTTCCAAAATAGCAGATAACTGTGTATGAAAAGAAGAAGTCGGGTTGAAAGTAAGTTTCTTGTAACAAGTGCCATCATTCAGCTGCCTGAATGCCTCCTTTTCATACATCACAATGGGCCATACGACAACGTTACCCCCTTTATCAGCGGGTTTGATGATTACATCCCTTCGTTTTTTCAAATCCTGTAAAGCCCTTCTCTGAGATTTGGAGAGATTGTCGTTTGGTATCCTAGTGGAAATTCTGCTAAACTCTTCAGAAACCAACCGCACAAATACATCTATATCGGGATACATGGTAAGAGGAGGAAATTTCTTGGGTTTCGGAATCATAAACTTACCACATACAGACGGGACATCCTGTTCACCACCCAATTCTTTGAGAATTTCTATGGCCTGTAGTTCTTCACTAGACCAACCATCTGATTTTTCGTGGATTTTCTTTAAAACCAATTTGCGAGCAAAAAGGTGTAAATCCTTTATTGCTATAAAGGAATCAAATGAACAAGTAGGGGAGAAACTCAAACCCAAGCTCAAGACATCGATTTGGTCAGTGGTAAGAGAAATATCAGATAGATTAATTACCTTCAATTTAGTGTCCGGAAGATGAGGAGTCTTTTTCTGTACAAAACCCTTGCCAACATATTTGCGCTTCCCAAATCGATCATTCGTGTTGCTCCTCAAGTTATATGTTTCTGATTCATCTTCAGTGGAGGAAATAGACGTTGATGCTATAGATCGTCTATGATGTCCCTTATGCCAGTATGCATATTTGCTATTTATTGTTTGTATATTTCTGTTTACCTGAGGTTAACTGAATGTGTCCTCATCATTGTTTGTCCTACATGTTTGTTTTAATGATTTTCAATAAAGATTATATATATTTTTATTTGGCTTGGTCACTCACGTTTTATAGGTTTTTGTTATTGAATGAGTGTAGCTATCTTTACCTTTTGGTCATTTAATTGGTTCTCATATCTTTTTCTGTGGCTTACAGATTGACCCAACTATGGATATCAAATCCCGTGACAAAAATTGGTTGTCCAGTATTGATACACTATTTAATGATGAGGTCACGATCAGTGACACAGTAGGAATGGGACACTCCTCTGAAATTAAAAACAATTTGAAATATCTGTTGAAGAAAAGACTTAGGATCTGGTGGGGTAAAGCTACCCTTGAAAAATATTTGAGTAAAAATTTGATACCTCGGGGTCTTCGGGTAAGAATTCTGCCTTCCTTCCCTGTGGAAGACCTTGAGTTTAGAACTAAGTGGGAACAAGTTTGTGATACCTGCTCCAAGGATTTGATTCGTCTTCTAATTGAAATTAATCAAAGCAGCTTAGTTTCTGTGGAAAAGGAGATTGAAAACAACCAGACGAAATTGAATGAGATCCTGTCTACACTAAGTATGGAATCTTTTAAAGTAGACGTGGATAAACAATTTCTTATTTGGGAAAAAGAGGTTCAAGAACAGAAAGTTAAAAAATTCCAGAGAGATCTCCAGGATTACCAACTTAAGAGAGTTTATAGATGGCAGGGGACAGCACAAAATAAGGGACATCATAGACGATCTATAGCATCAACATCTATTTCCTCCACTGAAGATGAATCAGAAACATATAACTTGAGGAGCAACACGAATGATCGATTTGGGAAGCGCAAATATGTTGGCAAGGGTTTTGTACAGAAAAAGACTCCTCATCTTCCGGACACTAAATTGAAGGTAATTAATCTATCTGATATTTCTCTTACCACTGACCAAATCGATGTCTTGAGCTTGGGTTTGAGTTTCTCCCCTACTTGTTCATTTGATTCCTTTATAGCAATAAAGGATTTACACCTTTTTGCTCGCAAATTGGTTTTAAAGAAAATCCACGAAAAATCAGATGGTTGGTCTAGTGAAGAACTACAGGCCATAGAAATTCTCAAAGAATTGGGTGGTGAACAGGATGTCCCGTCTGTATGTGGTAAGTTTATGATTCCGAAACCCAAGAAATTTCCTCCTCTTACCATGTATCCCGATATAGATGTATTTGTGCGGTTGGTTTCTGAAGAGTTTAGCAGAATTTCCACTAGGATACCAAACGACAATCTCTCCAAATCTCAGAGAAGGGCTTTACAGGATTTAAAAAAACGAAGGGATGTAATCATCAAACCCGCTGATAAAGGGGGTAACGTTGTCGTATGGCCCATTGTGATGTATGAAAAGGAGGCATTCAGGCAGCTGAATGATGGCACTTGTTACAAGAAACTTACTTTCAACCCGACTTCTTCTTTTCATACACAGTTATCTGCTATTTTGGAAGAGGCCTGTGAGAATGGTATAATCAACAAGGAGATGAAAGAAGGTCTCATTCCCAAGTCTCCCAGGACGGCTTGCCTATATCTACTACCGAAAGTCCACAAGAATACAGTGTCTCCGTCTGGACGTCCTATTGTATCGGGAAATGGAAGTCTTTGTGAGACTGTGGGTAGGTATATAGATTTCCACTTGAAACCCATAGTGGAAAATCTACCATCCTTTCTGAAGGATACTAATGACTTCCTTCGTAAAATTGAGAATATTCAAATGGATGATGATATGTGGCTGGTGACGTGTGATATCGAGTCACTGTACACGTCTATACGTCATCATGATGGGATGAGAGCCGTAGAGACCTTTCTAAACATGACCATGATGGATCTGGATGATATCCATTTTCTCCTCTCCCTTGTCGATTTTGCCCTCACTCATAATTATTTTTTGTTCAAGGGCGCCCTCTACCTGCAGCTCCAAGGTACTGCAATGGGGGCGGCTTTCGCGCCCTCTTATGCAAATTTGTTCTTGGGGCTGTGGGAGAGGGGCATTTTCTTTTCACCTGATTTCTCTGAGTATATTGAACAAGTTCTTGTTTGGACCCGCTATATTGACGATGTTTTTATGATTTGGCAGGGTTCAGAGGGGGATCTGGTGATGTTTCTGCAGAAACTCAATTTGAACTCCATGAACATCAAGGTAACACATAAGTACAGTCAATCTAGTATTGAATTTCTTGATGTTCTGGTTTCTAAGGATGCCAATGGATTTTTACAGTCTGAGGTTTTTCGGAAACCCTCGTCTGTTAACGCATTGCTACATGCTACTTCATCGCATCCTTATTCCCTTATCTCTGGTATTCCAACAGGCCAGTTTTTGAGGACTCGACGAATTTGTTCGTCCGAAGATGCCTTTTACAAACAAGCTGAGGACCTGAGCGATCGCTTTAAAAATCGTGGATACTCAAACAGGAGCATCAAGAAAGGGTTTTTGAGAGCCAAAAACATGAAGAGGGAAGCTTTGTTACACTCACATAGGCAGAAGCAGAATGATCAGCAGGTAAGATTTATCTCTACCTACAACAACAGATGGCAAGAAGTTAAAATAATTTTGGAAAAATTTTGGCCTATCCTTTGGTCTGATCCAACTCTGTCTAAGTATCTTCCACCGATCCCTGCTGTTACATATAGGAGATCTCCCAATTTGAAGGATCTCCTTACACATAGCTGTTATGAAGGCCCTAAGAGTAATTCTTTTGGAACAGCGGGACCCAAATGGGGTTTCTATCCTTGCCGCAGTTGCATTGCGTGTCCGAATATGGTCAGAGCTTTGAATTTCAAGTCCAGTGACGGAAATCATGAATTCCGGATTACTCAACACATGACCTGTAACACAACGCATGTGGTATATTATGCCACTTGCCCATGCAATCTTATATATGTTGGTCTTACATCTAGACCATTGAAAACACGTATCAGAGAACATGTGCGTGACATTGAGAAGGCAGCCACTGTCCAGGATACCTCTACCCTAAAGCCTATCCCACGACATTTTAAGTCTAAGCACGGCTGCAACAGCAGTGGGTTGCAGGCTTTTGGAATTGATAAGGTGATCCTGGATAGTAGAGGAGGTGACTTTAAGAAGCGGTTGGCTCAATTAGAAACCCGTTGGATCTCTAAGATTGGTTCTGTTCGTCCACATGGCCTTAATGACGTCATGAGTTTTGTCCCATTCCTATAATTTTAACATTCGCTTTTAGTCTATGCCCTTCGGTATATTTTAATCTGAATGGTTTTTGAATAAATTTGTTTTTAATTCCCCCTGTCTTTGTCTTTGTTTTTAGTTTCATTCCTGTGGACATCCTCACAAGTGGATTTCTACAAACCACATTACGTATTTTTGTATTATTTGTATTGTATTTTTAATGTAATATTCTTGGCACACTTCTTTTCTCTCTCATTTTTATGTGTGTATGCATGTATATGTGCACGTGTAGGTATACATATGCATTCTTGCATGTGTATTTTAATATATATGGTTCCCCTTTTTTTTTTTTTTTTTTTTTTTTCATAATAAAGATATCATGTTTTTATATGTCTTTTTATCTCTTCTGTGTATGTATATTTATATCTTTTTCTGTTTCTTTTTACATTGTCTCTACATTGGTTTCGAACACCTTCCTTTGCACAACATATGCTGAGCATTGGTTTTGCTGATTTTCGTTGTGCGCCACTACACATGGGCCTTTCATATGCATTTTAATACATGTTTGGTCATCTTTGCACTTTACACTTTTATTATGCGTTTTTGCATTAGTTTTACATGCACTATGCACTTTTCTATTGCTATTGTGTAACAGCAATTTTTGTACTATGCACTTTTAGACTTATATTTTATATTATATGTATTTTTCACATGGTTATTGTATTTTTATGTGTGCAGAATCCTTATGGGGACATGTATGTGCATGCTTTTGCATGCATGTTTGTATTAAGATATATATATATACTTATATATTTTTTTTTTTTTTTTTTTTCATTTTTTCCTTTTATTATAAAATTAATAATCCTTTCTAAACAAATGGCATTACAATTTTTCTTCCTATACTCTTCGGGCTTGAACCTTGCGTGCACTCTAGTGTGTTTCTTGTTTGTATGAGTGGTCTCTGAGCTGTGTGCCACTGACACATTGTTGTTTTGCCTTGTTTCTATGGCAGTATTTCCCAGCGGGTGTGGAGCGCTCATTTCTCCGCCCACCCTTTGTGCTGTGGGGCGACGTGTCTTCCTGCCTCGCCATGCTCCTCCCATGTGATGACGAGTCTGACATGGGCGGAGCATGATGATGTCAGACGCCAGACCCCATGTGCACAATGGTGGAGCTGTGATTGAGCGCCGCTGCTACACATCACGCTGATGGATGGGGGTATATATACCTGGGTATTGACTGGCATCAGCACCCCTTGGAAGAAGCTTTTCTGCGAAACACGTGTCGGGGTATTCTACCCTCAGGTTAACATCATTTTGGTGTGTGTCATTGTGGGCTGATAACCCAGTGTTAGGCCTCTGCCACACTCACGTGTAAAAAACGTACGTTTGGTGTAGTCCGTTTTTTGTGTCCGTGTTCCGTATTTGCAGTCCGTTTTTCCCCTCCGTGTGGTGTCCGTATGCATATCGTGTGTCATACGTGTGTACGTGTGTGCGTTTTCCTGTGCGTGAAATACGTCAGTGTGTGTTCCGTGTGCAGTCCGTTTTTTGTGCGTGTTTCACATGTTTCACACATTGAGATAATGGTGATTACTTGGAATTAAATGACACATAGGTGTATGTGATTAGGACATAAATATAAGTTAACTATAAACTCTTTCCTGCTTGTATTATGTCTTGGAGCACCTATGTGTTGAGACAAAATTGTGGCAATGCCATTATCCACGGAGGCCTTAGTGTTTTTATGTTGGATTATATCTCGTCGTTTTGGCGTTAGACGGCACATGTTGCATTATGATAATGTAAGAAGAACCAGATTGTGGGTGCATCCACTAATGATGATGCGGCCTATGCATGGTCATTTCCATACTTTATTTTTTGAGTTACGGAATTTCCCAGATAAGTTTTTTTCATACTGCCGGTTGTCAGTTGAGAGTTTTGATTACTTACTAAATATTTTACGACCTCATTTGCAACATCAGGACACTTGGATGCGGCTTTCCATTTCCCCAGAGGAGAGATTTATGGTGACTCTGAGGTAATATATTGTTTTTTTTTGTAATTTGTGTAAATGTGTTATTTTTCACAGTGAAATGTGTAATTGATCCTTATTGATGTAATCTCATTTTTGATTCAATGTTTGTGTTTTCTTATGATTGTTTGAATTTTTAAAAAATAGTGTTAATTGTAAATCATTCTTTGTCTTGTTTTCATAGATTCTTGGCGACTGGTCAATCTTTTAGTGCTTTACATTTTGATTTTTTGTTGGGTCGATCAACCATTGCCGTTATAGTACGTCACACATGCGACATGATATGGCAACATTTAAAAGAACAAATGATGCCTCAGCCAAACAGAGAAGATTGGTTGAAAATCTCTAAGGGCTTCAAGGACTCTGTTGACTTTCCTAACTGCATAGGAGCTTTGGATGGCAAGCATTTCAGAGTTAAAAAGCCACCAAACTCTGGGTCACGTTATTTCAATTTTCATAAGTTTTTTTCCGTTGTTATTTTGGCATTGGTTGACACAGAATACCGATTTATTTATGCAGACATTGGGGCCTATGGTAGTGCCTCAGATGCCCGTATTTTCCGTTCATCCAGATTAGCCCAACGCCTGCAAGAAAATTCATTATTGATCCCCCCTCCAGTTGCCCTACCTGGTACATCTGGACCGTTGGCACCATATGTGATGGTAGCAGATGCAGGATTTGCATTATCCAAACATGTTATGCGACCATATCCAAGGAGATCCATTGATGACAGGAAACAGTACTTTAATAATCGGCTAACTAAAGCAAGACGTTATGTGGAGTGTGCATTTGGTATTTTAGCTAACAAATGGCGCATTTATCAGACAACGATTCAGTTGCAGCCAACCTTTGTCACATCTGTACTCAAGGCTACCATTGTGCTTCACAATTACTGTCGGATACATGAAGGAGGAACTTATGTGGATGATGAATTTCAGATAAACCATGTTGTTAATCCCACAGGTGAACCTATGTCTCATAATTCCGTGACATCTGGTTTACAAATTAGAAATTTATTTACTGATTACTTTAATTGTTTTGATGATAATAATAATAGTGATGATTGTTAAGATTGTGATGGTTTTTTGTTGATAAAAATATCAAATTATTTTATTATAGGAACTTGGTTAATTTTTCTCAACATCTCAGAGCTTAAATCAAACAAGTATTAAAGGGGAAATGCGTTATTCATAAACTGACATTTCTGTTAGCAACATGGTTTTCTGAATGTTGTATGTATGTGTATGTACATTTCTGTGTTAATATCATGTTTTAGGAAACTTATTTCTAACTTACAACATTAATAATGTTAATCGTCTATTGAAAAAATGCAATATTATTAATAAATATCCAAAATAAACATGTTTCTTTTCTTCAAAAACATAATCTTTTATTACGAATAAGCATATTAATCCATAAATTAAGGATGTTATTTTTTCACATCCACATTAAAAATGTACATATTGTTCATTTTGTGTTAAATTTTTCAAAATGAAAATTTTAATGCTAATCTTCATAACATACAAAATATACTTTACATACAAGAGTCATTGTAAAGAAAATGTGTGCATTGCTTACAATGTTGAAAAATGTCGGCCAATTAAGTTGCTATCATGTTGGACATTGACATAGACCAAAAAATTGTAAGCTGTGTTTTCAGAATATTATAACTAATCTAACCATCAAATTGGTTGGGTAAAACTGTGTTAATACATTTCCAAACATAAAGGCCATAAAACATATATGTGATCCGTCACTAAGTATAATCACACATTTTTTTTAAATCTTTTCAACTCTGAGTTTGCACATTTTTGGAAATCCCTCTTTTTTAACATTTTGACACATTCATCAGATTTGTTGTTTGATTGTTAAGATTAGCAAAAATGTGCATCACAAGTCAACAAGATCTTCTAGTGAAGTAACCTGAGTGTTGCTGAGTATGTTGTTTTGTGTGGCCTCAGAAATGGTATTTTCAGGAATGGAAACAGTTGTTTGCTGAACAACATTCCTATTACTAGCTACAGTAGTGTGTGGAACAGTCTGTTGCATGCTGGTTTGTCCCAACACATTGCCTGTGGTTGAGTAGACCTGTGGATCTACATGGGTAATTGGGTATTGTGTGTGTGTATGTTGTTGACCTTGAGGATAGTTGACTGAGGTTTGTAAGTGTGGTGTAGGTAACATAGTTGAGATTGGATAATGAGGCATCATGAATGATTGTGGGTATGTTGAACCTGGAAACAAATTAGGTAAACCACCAATATTTGTGGGTTGAGTAAAGTAACTAGTAGTTTGAGTTGGTTGTAAATTCATATAGTTCAAGGGTTGCTGAGAGGTAGCACTTTGTACTGTGCTTAAGGCACCAGTATTGGTTGCAACATACCCTTATCTAATTGGTGTTGGGAATAACGTACTTGAAGCCATTGAAGGTTGTCCAGATTGTTGTAATAGTGGATTATTGACTATTACAGTTGCCATTGTTGTTTGTGTTGAAATTGTATTTTGATTGTCTGTTGTGTTTGGGACTGTATGTTGTTGCATAATGGTACGC
The DNA here is from genome assembly GCF_048569485.1 of Anomaloglossus baeobatrachus. NCBI lineage: Eukaryota > Metazoa > Chordata > Amphibia > Anura > Aromobatidae > Anomaloglossus > Anomaloglossus baeobatrachus. Next base: position 449,110,575 of record NC_134358.1, read on the forward strand.
CAATTTTCTATGGCCTCATACACTCTCACTGGTTCCTGTTCTGCCTGACTAGCTGACAGTAGGGTAAGCATAGCAGCTCTTACACGTTCCTGCCTATCTGAAGGAATTTTGGTTAAGCTAGTTGATAAAGAGCGACAAAAACGCTCGGCATCTGTTTCTGGAATTAAAGTGTTCATTATGTGAATAATGCGTGTGTCAATTATTTCCGGTAAGGATCTCATTTCCTCAGGTCTGCGGATTCTTCTTGCACGTAGAGGTTGTGGTGCAAAACGTGGAAGTACATTTGTTTGTGTTGCTTGTGTAGCTGGTGTGTTTGTTTGTTGCGTTGATGAGCCTTGGGTGTTGGTTTGTGCACTCTCTGTCCCACCCTCATGTGATTCAGTTGCTGCATCTTGTTGAGTCTCAGGAATTTCAATGTCTTCTCTGGCAGGTTCTTGTTCTGATGCTGAGGTGGCTGTAGCAGAGGGACCTGCTGTTGGTTCATCATCTGATTCGTCAAGATTATCCTCCGTTCTATAAGAAATGTAAAAACATATTACAATCTTAACATTTATCTTTGTCCAATTTTCTTCAGGGGTTTTTTTTTTTTTTAAAAAAAAAAAAAAAACTTACTGTGTAACTTCTAAGATGGGTGCTAGGAAGCTTATTTGTTCATAGTAGACATATCTGCGTTTGCGGCCTTGGCTGGATGAGGATGGCATAGGGTTGTACTCCCTTCGGTACTGATCACGGGCTGAACGCCAACGCCTTTTTACCAAGTCAACTGGGGAAAATTAACAAATATGTCACTTGCTACATTCTCCATAAATCTGCACACATTAATTTAAATAATGTTTGCGAAATTTAATATACAATTTAACACAATTATGTTGGTCAAATACTTAGGATGAAATATAATTTATTTAGATATTCTTCATTCAAAAACATGTTTAGACATTCACACAAAACCAAATAATATTTCTGAATAATTATATTTTAAGTAATTGTCATCTATATTTAAATTATAATTCGGTGTTTTTGCAATGACATTTGGCTAAAAATTACTCGAAATATTATTTGATACATGTAGGTAATGATATTGACATGTCATTTTAAAAAATTTTTTTTTAAAATATAAATAAAAAAAAATTTTCAAGTGTGATACTAAATTTTGACTAATACAACAGGGAATTTTAAAACACATGACAGTTTAATCAGTTAATTAAGTAAATTCATGAAGAATTCCAAGTCAGATTACAAATTTAAGTATACTTCGATTTTTGACACTGATGAAAGTTTGGTGATACTATGAAAAAAGTGTACAGGAACTCAATATATTGAGTAGTACATACACCAAATCTTCTCATAGGATTTTACACTAAAAGACAACATAACTATGCCAAAACAATCACAGTTTGAAAGTATGAATAAATCCAAATATAGATATTAAATAAATAAATATAAAAAAATACAAGAACTTACCATATTTAGCACGCTTTGCAGGAGAACATCTAGACCATGCATTATTGGGGTACACTTCCTCAGCTACTTGATTCCAATGGCGATCAACTGTCAGTCGGTCATGGTAACCATCTACACGTGTATCCCATAATGGTGGGTGAGTCTCGACAGCTGTTATAAGTTTCTCCGTGTCCACCCGTGGTGCCATTATTATATTTCGAAGACGAAAGTTTGCTCAAAATAGATCTTGCAATACACAGAACTCCAACTTCTTGCTTGCTCACTCCTTCTGCAAATGCACAGTTAGTTTTGTGCAAAAAAATATGTTAGCTACGCCACCTGAAAGTATTTCAGAGTGTAACAAACTTTCTAATTAAAACACGGACACGGACCACACGGATAGCATACGGAGGCCATCCGTATCACGTACGTGTAAACACGGACCCATAGGATTTAATGGATCCGTGAGGACGTGATGCCGGTGGAAAACGGACATGTCAGCGCTTTTTCGACACGCACAAACGTACGCACGGAACGGACACACGCTCCGTGCGCAAACACTGACGTGAGGCTTTTTAGATTAAAAATAGTATGTCAACATCAGCACGTGTCTCCGGTACGTGCAAAAAATGCCAAAAACGTACCGGAGGCACGGATGTGTGGCACAGGCCTTAAGGTGGGTCTTTATGGCTGGTTTTGTGCCTTTGTAAGGTGTAAACACTGTTGGTATTGTAAGCCATGCCGCCTTCTTTGTTTGTTATAATCCTCTTCATGCATTATAACACTGGGAATATGACTTCCTTAGTCTAGCCCTGTTGCTACAGTGTCATTCTGGCACTTTTTTTTTTTTTTTGTGTCGGTTTCTGTCTTCATCCCTATATGTGTGGTTGAGATCCTGTCCCTCCCTTTTGGGACTGTAGGCATTTGGGAAACACTTTGTGGTTATACCACTTGATTTTTCTATGTTTTTATAACCATTACACTTACATCCTATAGGATTACAATCCTGTTATTATCATAGACATATGCTCTCTTGGCTTTCCTTGATATATGCCACGTGTTGCGGTAATGGGAATGCGGATCTCATACTTCTAGTCTTTAGTGAAGGACTAAGCTTTGTTCAGCTTGCATTTAATATAGTCCTATTTCATAGGCGTTCTTTGGGACATTTCTTATCTACCCAAAGACTTTCGGCTCCCTAAGAAACTTGACAGTATTTTTTCTGGTGCACTATCTTATGCCTTTTTGACACACGGCCAGTATGCATATTTGCTATTTATTGTTTGTATATTTCTGTTTACCTGAGGTTAACTGAATGTGTCCTCATCATTGTTTGTCCTACATGTTTGTTTTAATGATTTTCAATAAAGATTATATATATTTTTATTTGGCTTGGTCACTCACGTTTTATAGGTTTTTGTTATTGAATGAGTGTAGCTATCTTTACCTTTTGGTCATTTAATTGGTTCTCATATACTCATATATCTGTGTCTCCTCTTTTTCCTCGTAACGCTGTTTTGTTTTCGCATGAGAATTTGTTCTTGTCACTTTCCCATGTGTTTGTGTTGTGAGTTGTTTGTCACCTTTTGGACACCTTTGAGGGTGTTTTCTAGGTAATTTTATGTGTTTGTGATTGCCTCCCATTGTTTCCTATGCGGTTCGCCGAGCCGAACCATGACCGGTTCGCTCATCTCTAGTTCTTACACCATGGCTTGTCATTAGCTGCCTAAGTCACATGTCCCTCTGCCCATAAAATGAGGACATCGGCGCCATTTTGTGAATATTAAACATTAGGGAATGTACTGGTGCTGCTAGACAGCTAAGCTAGGGTTTAATGATAGGCAATTGTCATAGGAGAGTGATAGTGTAGAATACAGACGTGCAGTGTAGGGAAAGCTGTGTGCCACAAATTGGCATTTCATTATAGAAATAGGGATTGCTACTTGTGAGTGCCCGCTAAAGAGATGCCAGTAAACAATCTAAATAGGTATTGCTACTTATTACTGCCTGCTCCAAATTAGCCAGTGAACCACATTTCTAAGTTTTGTTAGTACTGCCTACTGTAAATTTGCCAGTAAACTAGCTAAATAGGTCTTGGCACTTTTGAGTTTCTGCTCCAAATTAGGCATTGAACCACATTTCTAGGTATTATTAGTTAGTAGTGGCTGATTTAAATTTGCTAGTAAACTAGCTAAATAATAGGTCTTGACACTTTTCAGTGCCTGCTCCAAATTACACAGTGAAACAAATTTCTATGTACGGTTACTTATTACTGCCTGATCCAAATTAGCCAGTGACCACATTTCTAGGTATCATTAATAATGCCTGCTATAAATTTGCTAGTGAACTAGTTAAATAAGTCTAGGCACTTTTCAGTGTCTGCTCCAAATTACGCAGTGAACCACATTTCTAGTTATTGGAACTTTTTTAGTGCCTTCACAATATTGAAATCTCAGGCAAGAAATAAATTTATCTTTTGTGTCAGGTGTCTGACAGGTGTGGGCGTACGGTTGCGAAACATCTCGTTCAAAAGGGAAGGTGTTTGAGGTCTGTGTGTGTTACTTTCTAATGTTAGTTAAAGCTCTAGTGAGCAAACACTGGCTCATCCTATCCCAAGAGAAATGGGAACAACTTTAGTTACTTGACAGCCTACTGTACTAGATTTCTTTGGCAGCCGCATATCACTTCAACTTCGAAATGAGAGTGATAAACAGCATGTGCTAGAGTGGATGGCAAGAGCTGCATCAAGTGGCCTTTCCTCCTCTTCCTGCACCTCAACATGACACAGAGTTCATTCCTCAGAGGTGCCACTAAAATTACACTTGTTTCCCTCCCGTGTCACATCTCCAACCGGCAAACTGATTGTGGGGAACACATGCGCGAATCTGCAGACCTGTTTACATATATCCCATGGGCATGAGAGGTGTATTAGCTGAGCCTAACTGCGATTTTTGGGAGGCAAAAATGAACAAATCAACAGCAGTTCATAATACATATTTTGTCTATTTTTCTGCTGACAGTTACGTGAGGGCTTGTTTTTTGTGGGATGAGTTGACTAATATATTGCTACCATTTTTGAGCACAACATTTTTTAAATCGCTGTCTATTCCAACTTTTGGGAGGCAGAATAAACTATAAAAGAGCAATTCAGAAGGTTTTTTCATACCATTCACTGTTTGGTAAAAGTAATAAGACAGCTTTATTCATCGGGTCAGTATGATTGCAGAAATACCATATATATATATATATATATATATATAAATAAAAGTTTATTTTTTCTTTTTATGTTTTGACTCATACAATGACTTTTATAGAAAAAAAAAGTGCAGTTATTCTAAGAGAACTTTTTCAGCTGGCAGGGCTGAGTGGAGACTTGTTTTTTACAATCAACATTTTCATCGCGTTTTATTCTTTTTTTCAGTGGTTTGATGAAAAAAACAGTTTTTGCCACTTTTTTTGTTTGTTTTTTTTTTACAGTGTTAACTGAAATGGTTAGTTTGAGTTTCAAATCATTTTAAATGCAGCGATACCAGATGCGTACTTTTTATGTTTATTTTTGTTATGATTATTTTTCTCTTATTTGTTTTGGGGTTTTTTTCAATTTCTACAATGTTTTTAAAAACTTTTTTTTTTTGGCTTAGTGCCTCCATAAGACTACCTTTTATTAGTCTGGTCACTGGTCTGATGTATTGCAATACACATGCATTGTAATGTATTAGACATGCCAGCTTTACACTGACAGAGTGACTTTTAGACCTTGGTCTTGGAAGCTGTCAGACTAAAGTGGGCTTTACACTCTACGATATATCTAACGAGATGTTGGCGGAGTCACGTCGTAAGTGACGCACATCCGGCATAGTTAGTGATATCGTAGCGTGTGACAGCTATGAACGAGCAGAAATGCTCACCTTCTCGTTAATCGTTGACACGTTGCTCAGTTCCTAAAAATCGAACGTCCGGTTGTTCAATGTTCCCGTGGCAGCACACATCGCTCCGTGTGACACCCCGGGAATGATGAACACAGCTTACCTGCATCCCGCTGGCAATGCTGAAGGAAGGAGGTGGGCGGGATGTTTATGTCCCGCTTATCTCCGCCCCTCCGCTTCTATTGGCTGGCCGCTGTGTGACGTCGCTGTGACGCTGAACGTCCCTCCCCCTGCAGGAAGAGGATGTTCACCGCCCACAGCGAGGTCGTTTGGAAGGTAAGTACGTGTGACGGGGGGGTTACAGCATTGTGCAACACGGGCAGGAAATTGCCCGTGCCGCACAAACGATGGAGGCGGGTGCGATCGCAAATGCGATCGCAAGACATATTAAAACGTGTAAAGCAGCCTTAAGAGATCATTATTTGATCTCTGGCTGCCATAACAACCATCGAGTCCCAGTGATCGTGTCGCAGGGGGTGCAGATTGGGTAAGAGAAGGAACCCACTCCATCATCTCTCAACCTGCTAAATGCTGCTATCACTATTGCTTGTAACATTCAGAGTGTTAAACAGCCGGAGTGTTTCGGCTGTCATTTACACCAAGCTTCCAGTAGCGATCACGTGGGCACAGCTTCATAATTGCCAAGACAAACCGGTACAGCCATTTGCAGGAACGCACTGCAAAATAGGACGTACTAGTATGTTCAATGTCGGGAAGGGGTTAATGAACGTAGTACATCTTACTCCAGTGCTCCCTTCATTTATACTGGCATGCAAAACGGCAAACAATGAACCTGGCCTAAAAATCTAAAGAAAATCTTAATTTTTTTTAAATATTTGTGATGGCCTGAAAACTAAGACATCACATAATTTTCAAGAGATTAATATGTAACACAGAAGAAAATTAAAAAAAAAATACTTTATTAATCAAGTAATTAGAATGATACATCAAAAGCAATGTTACGATTGATAATTTACAAACAATAAGAAGAAAAGATTGTTATCACTACATGCTAGTCGGTAGTTTCTGATGTCTGATTTTGGAAGGAATTCCTGACTTTCTATACTCTTCTCGTTCCTTTAAATATTCCTGCTTACATTCTTCATAGAAAGTTGGGTCGTTATAGCTGGAAAAAAAAAAGAAAAAATAAGACACTGTAATAATCTTATTTGAAAAATTTTAAATTAAATTTAACAGTATATTGCAGCAATACTGAAAGCAACTGGTCTTTACTTCCACAGTAATTTTATTTCAACTTTTCCCATTGACAATCCTCAAAAATCGAAAGATTTACTTTCTTGCACAAATTTTTAGATCCAAAAAGAGGATCAGATCACAAGAGGGGAAACTATTTTTAAGGTTTTGGTTTTTTTTTTATATAGTCTCAATGTTTTCCACTATGGAGAAGAGTTTTTCAGTGGTTTTTTTTTCCTTTAAAGATATGAAAACAACTCTCCATCCTGGGACTGAACAACGAGTATAGATTTCTAATGTATAGTCATCCTACCCAATGCCCTTAGTTTCCTTCAGCTTGACTCTTATCCAATATTTTTTAGTCCTATTTTGGAAGGTTGCTTTTAGAAAACAAAACTTTGTTCCATGCCACATTACAAATAAAATGAGTAAGAAAATACTCAAGAGCAAGCAAGTACAGTACTTAGATTAGTGGCCGCTGCAGAGTACTGAGCTTTATCTCCAACTCCATGAGATAGTGGCCCCTGAGTACTCTAAGGGTGGTGTCACAGCAACGACGACAATGACGTCGCTGCTACGTCACCATTTTCTGTGACGTTGCAGCGACGTCCTGTCGCTGTGTGTGACATCCAACAACGACCTGGCCCCTGCTGTGAGGTCGCCGGTCGTTGCTGAATGTCCAGCTTCATTTTTTGGTCGCCGCTCTCCCGCTGTGACGCACACATCGCTGTGTGTGACAGCGAGAGAGCGACGAAATGAAGCGAGCAGGGAGCTGGCGTCTGGCAGCTGCGGTAAGCTGTAACCAGGGTAAACATCGAGTAACCAAGGGAAGCCCTTTCCCTGGTTACCCGATATTTACCTTCGTTACCAGCGTCCGCCGCTCTCGCTGCCAGTGCCGGCTCCCTGCTCTCTGCACATGTAGCTGCAGTACACATCGGGTAATTAACCCGATGTGTACTGTAGCTAGGAGTGCAGGGAGCTAGCGCTAAGCAGTGTGCGCGGCTCCCTGCTCTCTGCACATGTAGCATAGCGACGCGTGTCGTTATGATCGCTGCTGCATCTGCTGTGTTTGACAGCTAAGCAGGGATCATAACAAAGACTTACAAGGTCGCTGTTGCGTCACAGAAAATGGTGACGTAACAGCGACGTCGTTGTTGATGTCGCTATGTGTGAACCCAGCTTAAGCAATAGATGAGGCTATTGTATTCCACTTCATAGATTGCTTAGTTCCAGAACAGGTGTTGGGTGGGTTTTAGACCACCACAATCTCATACAGATGATCGATTCTACTTAAGTACTGGACATCCCCTTTCAAACAACAACAAAAAAAAAAAAACCTGTGCTGTTACCTACCTATTATATATTCCCAGCTTCTCATCCGCTCTGCTCCGTAAACGGGGTGGGACAACCGACATCATGCTGATTGACAGCTGGCTGTTCGAGTTTTAGGAAGCGGCTGTCAATAAGCATGGCGTCAGCAGTACCGCCCAGTTTAGAGACCAGAGGGTAAAAGAAGCCTAAGCTCTGTTGCCAAAACCATTATTGCTGGCAGGAGCGGGTCTGTAACTGCTCTGTGCCGATGAAGAACGCCGTCTGTCACTTTATAGCACTTTGCCATGTGCATGCATATAGATAGAGCAAGTACCTAACTATTTGTACTCACTATACTCATAACGACTACTGTCTAATACTCACTTATTCATTCCGAATAGCATGTGCAATGCAAGTCAATGGGGAAAAACTCGCAATGTAACGAGTAACCCAAATTCCGCACTATTCGCATGAATAGTACAGCATTCGGGTTACTCTTGACTTGCAGGTTTTTCCCCATTGACTTGCATTGCACACGCTATTTGGAATGAATAAGTGAGTATTAGACAGTACTCGTTACGAGTATAGTGAGTACGAAGAGTTAGGTACTCGCTCAACTCTACATATAGATAAAAATTGAAGATATGTGCACTTTACCAATGGTGACATACAAACATCCCATGCTGACAGCTGAGGCATAGAATCAAAACTATTTTAGCTCTTTTTAATTAGGCATGATAAAACTTACTGTTTTGTAAGGCATTCCTTCAGTGCTGCATTTTCATCTCTGCACTTCACGACCATAAGAAAACCATTTTCTTGACAGCATTTTGTGAAAGCTAAAAGAAAAATCAATAGAAGAAAAGCTCAGATGTGCAGTCGCTAGTCTTTTTTTCAACATTCACTTAAGATAGTTTCTCTTCATAGATGGTCAGAGAGGCTTTCTGCACACAGCACATGTTAAATAATCCCATTAGAGGTCACTGCAGTGAGATTATAGTAAAAGGAACCTGACAGCTTAGATTGGCGGGCAGGATATATCAGATACCGGCCAGCTATGTAAAAAGTACTAATGTTATGGCACCACCTGTACACTGATGGTGTGATAATCAAAATACATGCCAGACAAATGCAATTCTAAAAAAAGAGATGTACAAAGATCGGTGGCACTTACTAAATTTAAACAATGTAAATCTTTATTAAGTAATCAACACAAAAATCTAGACAAGACGAATACAAACATTTAAAAATGCGCAAAAACTTATTTCCTGGGCCCCAAATAGTCACTGGGATATAATTAATATGACAGGCATGATAACCAATAGAGGAATGAAAAATATAATAATGCGGTGGATATCAGATGGTATGAATAGACACTATCTCTAAAGTGATGTCAGGTACAATTTAGTTAAGAGGTAAACAATAACCATGTGCAATGTGCATAGTCACCAGGAAAATTTCTTCATAGGAAAAATTACATTTCAGAGAAAAGCAAAGATTAATAGCAGCCAGGAACCGAGTCACAAGGGTGACTAGTTGTACAGGCAGGTTCATGCACACATGAAGAGACCCATCACTCAAGGGGACTGGGCCAGGACGAGTTGTCGGGGACTGAGCTGCACAGCTGTAATCATACAGCCAGTGCCTGATACATGCTACCTGATCAATGAGCACTACTGGGCAACCACCGCTTAATCAATTCAGGGCCCCACTGAATATAAAAGGCAGAATTCATGGTCGGTGCTGTGGTTCCCGAAAGGTGATGATACATTCTTGTATCATGTAGCTGCTGCAGCCTCTCAGAAGCTACTGACAGGCTGCAGTAGTGAAGTATACATCTTCAGTTCGCCTATCAAAAACAGCAGCACCTTGGATTAGTGCCACAGTGGGAGGTGAAAAATAAATAGCTACTGGTACTGTACCACATTCAGAGTATCGTGAATAACAAAAGAGCAAACCGGGGTACAAAATAATAAAGATAAAATATAACTTTTAATAGATTTCCTTAAAAGGAAGCAGGAGATCCTTACTTCTCAGAAGTTATCTTAAAAAACACCAAAATCACAACAAATCCCCTTTAACATGTGTGAGGGGTTCAACATAGAGTCCAGGACTAATCCTGTTTAGATAACAATACTAGTATGCTGACCTGTTCATTCCACAGACCAGGACAGCTCACCAGCAGGGTTTGGACAAACAGTACCACAGAGTCCAAGATACCCTGTATTGCAGGTAGGAAAAAATGGAATGGTCTCACCCAATATGATAGTGATCCATCCACTTCCAATCTATAGGATCCTCATAACCTCCTGGGCTTCCCAGTGGTCCTTTAATGGACTTATCATATGGTCCCCTTAACTATGATTGAGGTCCTGATGTCCCTGTTCTCCCAATGCGTTTCTTACATAGGTAATCGTCAGGGGAGTCTATATCAGGTGTCAGTCCTTGCACATAAGGACTGGACAGGACATGCGGACGGCAGCATCGGGCCTTCAAAACACTGCGCCAAAGTGGGAGGTGAGTAAACAGTGGAGCCCTAAGTTGATGAAACTGAAGTTATACAGTAGTGAACATGTCTTATAAGACACAATTGCTCATGCCTGCCCTACCTTATTACCACAGACAAATGATGTTTGGTACCATTTTGGGAGGCAGGGCTGAAATAGTCATCTACTTAGATCTTATTTTCCTATTAAACACATTGTTAGTTTGTGTAAACATGAGCTTCAAGGTAACAAGGACAAAATGGTTTACAGAGTTGTTACAATTATTGATCTTCATTGTTAACCATTAGTGTTAAGGCCCTGTCACACACAGAGATAAATCTTTGGCAGATCTGTGGTTGCAGTGAAATTGTGGACAATCAGTGCCAGGTTGTGGCTGTGTACAAATGGAACAATAGGTCCATGATTTCACTGCAACCACAGATCTGCCAAAGATTTATGTCTGTGTGTGACAGGGGAGACCCAAAATTGGTCCAGGGAACAAAACAAAACGACAAAACCTAAGTAAATTTTATTCCCTCTAAATAAATTATTTTACAAATAAATCATTTTTAAGAAAACACTTTCACATGTATTTTTTACCTGAAATCCAATCATGGAAAAAAAGGTGGAATTTTCCAAGACTAGAACAAATTAATGCCTTTCTAGAAAAAAAAAATAAAAATCTATGTAATGGCAGATTTTGTGCTATTTCACTTATTCTCCAAAATAAAAATAAAAACTTAGCAAAAAAAGGGATAGAGACTTAAAATAATTACATGCCCATACTCCTTTGATAATAAATTCCCATGTTCCAGTCTGTTTGATGATAATAGATTCTATTACACATGAGGGCTGCAATCAGTGACCTTCTTATCTTAATGGTTTTCTCTCCAAGTTCTAAAAACGTTTCTATGGTCATCTGGTGATCTAGAATATTTATCACCAAGTGCCATAGTTGCTGGATTAAAGGGTTTTTACTGCATGTTGTAAATGTGGACGATATTGAAACTCAAGTATATTCTTTCTGTAATAAAGTCTTTTCCTAATGACCCTGTACAAATGAACCTAAGTTGTGTACTCAACGCTAAATACAGCCTCCAAAGAGTTAAAGGTGGCAACGTATTAAACAAATCCCATTCTGTGTTGGCAATATCTGCATCACCCCAACGTATATCCACAAATGTAAGACACAAATATGAAATGTAATTAAAATGGAAAGACCAATACATTCTGCATGATGGCACAGGCTGAATTTATAGCTTCTGAAATTGCTTTACACATGACTAGGGCTTCTAATACAATGTTATAGCTTTGTGATCAACAAATTAATCCTTGTTGTAAGCATTTTCTCACTCGCTGACCAAATCTGATCCTCAAGTCTCGCTATGGCTGGCCTGCAGCCACACTCTGTTTGTAAGGTCTTTGTCGCTTATTTAGCACAAGGATTTAATTAGAATCCTTCCTTTCATATCGCATAACACATAACCCTGCATTTATTTGTTTCGATTGATAGAACTCCTTTATTCTTTCCTATTACGATGAAAAAAGTAGTGGGAAGAGGCAGTGTTTTACCTTATGTGTCTATACAGAGTTACACAAATGGGACAGAAAATAGGATTATTTCTATTAAGTATATGTTATTATTCTGAATGCTTTATGGTATATACCAGTCTTGTGTGACTAGTGTGAGACAGGGGATATAGCTCAGCTGGGATCTTTGCTTTGGTCCAAGCGAGTGGCTATAGATTCACAGATGACAGCGGCAGACTGGCAGGTTCCAAACAGATACGGCCACAGCCGTGTTTATTGTGTACACTTATCCCTCAGTGTTACACATGCAAAAACAGGAAAATAAACGTCTAAGGCCGTCTGGCCACTAACTAACAACAGAATGTTAACTACAAAATAAACCTATGTAACAAACAAAACAGTATTCTCTTACTGTGTGGGTTCCTCAGCACAGCCAGTGGAGGTATGGAGTCTCAGCCCCAGCAGCCATGAGCCTGTCCTGCTATCCTCAGCAGGTTTCTCTGTTCTGAATGCCTCCTGATTATTTCAGCTGATCCAGTGAGGAATCAAAACCCTGGATTGAATGTGGAGAAGGGAGCAACCAATCCCACTGCCATTCCTACTGATTGCTCCAGGAAAAACCGAACCCAAAATTACAATGAAATAAACAGGCTTCAGTGACTAACTTATTGCTGAGCCAGACATAACTTTCCCAACTTTTCCCAGCTCATTTGCATGGGCCAACCGCTCCACAATCAATACATGGAGATATATGAAATGAACCGAGGGGAAACATACCTGTTCTCTAGTACTTCTCCCCTCAGCATCTCACATACTCTTCCCTCCCCCCCTCTGTTCGAGCCCGTGGGGTCGGACACAATGACTTAGCAAGCAGTGCGTTCTAGACAACGCGTCTGCATTCCCATGTGCCGTGCCTGCTCTGTGCTCCACTGAAAATTTTAAATTTTGTAACGCCAAGAACCAGCATGTCACCCGCGCATTGCCCTCTTTTGCCTGGGACATCCATATCAGGGGTGAATGGTCCGTCACTAGCCTAAATCGGCGTCCTAGTAAATAATAGCGCAGGGTTTCCAGGGCCCACTTCACAGCTAAGGCTTCTCGCTCAACCACACTGTATTTTTGTTCTGCCTCTAAGTTTTCTGCTTAGATAGCCCACTGGGTGTTCCTCGCCGTTCACTTCTTGTAAAAACACCACGCCGAGGCCAACACCAGAGGCATCTGTTTGAACAATAAACTCCCATGTAAAGTTTGGGGTAACCAACACTGGTTGGTCACAAAGCCTTTTTCAACCTTTGAAAGGCATCCTCTGCTTCTGCGTTCCACTTTATTGAGACAGAGGTTGACCCCTTGGTAAGATTCGTGAGTGGGGCTGCAATGGTAGCAAAATCTTTGATGAACCGCCGGTAATAACCAACGATCCCCAAAAAGGCTCTGACCTGTCTTTTGGTGACCGGTTGTGGCCAATTCTGAATGGCGTCCACTTTGTTTGCCTGAGGTCTTATAACTCCTCTACCAATGATGTATCCCAGATAGCAAGCTTCTTCCAACCCCAATGTACACTTTTTGGGATTGGCAGTCAAGCCGGCAGTCCTTAGAGAGTCCAAGACAGCTTGCACCTTTGGCAAATTAGTTTCCCAGTTATCATTAAAGATAATGATATCGTTCAAATATGCGGATGCATACTGGACATGGGGCTTTAGGACAATATCCATTAGTTGTTGGAAGATGGCTGGGGCTCCATGCAAACCAAATGGCATATCCCGGTACTGGAACAGTCCCTGTGGCGTAACAAAGGCAGTTTTCTCTTTGGCAGAGTCAGTGAGGGGAATCTGCCAATAACCTTTTGTTAAGTCAATAGTGGATATGTATCTGGCTGAACCTAGTCTCTCTATAAGTTCATCAACTCTTGGCATGGGGTAGGCATTGAATTTCGATACCTCATTCAACTTGCGAAAATCGTTACAGAACCGGATAGTCCCATCGGGCTTGGGCACCAGCACGATAGGACTAGCCCACTCACTCCGGGATTCCTCTATAACCCTGAGCGCCAGCATTTTCTCTACTTCCCGGGCAATGGCTTGTCTCCGAGCCTCAGGAATTCGATACGGTTTTAACTGTACACGTGTCTGAGGGTCGGTGACAATGTCATGTTTAATTAGGTGAGTACGGCCAGGTAGTTCTGGAAAAATATCTGCATTTCTCTGTACGAACTCCTTGGTTTCTTGTATTTGGGTCTTGGATAGCGTGTCTGCAATACCCACCTCTGGTGGTACTATCTGGGGGTCACTTACCTCAGATGTTGGTGTCACTCGAGGCCCACTATCAAGGGTAGTTTCCACTACCAGACTCTCTCTGTCCCGCCAGGACTTAAGCAAGTTTACGTGGTAGATTTGTTGGGGTTTTCTCTTGTCTGGTTGGTGTACCTTATAATTCACTTCACCTATTCTTTCCAGCACCTCGTATGGCCCCTGCCATTTTGCAAGAAATTTATTTTCTACAGTGGGTACCAAGACTAACACTCGATCCCCGGGTTGAAAAACTCGTGTTATAGCCGCCCGGTGGTACACCCGGCTTTGGGCGCGTTGTGCGCGCTCCAAACATTCTTTGACTATTGGCATAACTGCCGCAATTCTGTCCTGCATAAGTGTTATATGTTCAACTACACTGCAGTAAGGAGTCACCTCTTGCTCCCAAGTCTCCTTGGCAATATCCAACAGGCCTCTGGGACACCGCCCATACACCAATTCAAAAGGTGAAAAGCCCATGGAGGATTGGGGTACCTCTCGTATGGCGAACAAGAGATATGGCAGGAGAGTATCCCAATCCCTCCCGTCCTTATCCACTACCCTTTTCAACATCCCCTTTAGGGTTTTATTAAAGCGCTCGACCAGACCGTCCGTCTGAGGGTGATACACTGATGTACGCAGGTGGGAGATTTTTAGTAATTTACATAGTTCTTTGAGAATACGAGACATAAAGGGGGTCCCCTGATCCGTAAGTATCTCTTTCGGAATGCCTGTGTGAGAAAACACGTTCAAAAGCTCCTTTGAAATTGCTTTTGCATTGGCATTCCGTAAGGGTACAGCCTCCGGATAACGGGTGGCATAATCCAGTACCACCAAAATGTATTGATGACCCCTGGCAGATTTAACTAATGGACCGACTATATCCATTGCTATCGGCACCTCTATTATTGGCAAGGGTACCAGGGGGCTTCTAAAATGTGTCATAGGCGCAGTCAACTGGCATGTAGGACAGGATTGACAGTACCGAGTTACATCTCCCACCAGACCCGGCCAAAAGAAACGTTGCAGAATACGGTCTTGTCTTTTCTCCAGCCAGGTGGCCCCCCAAGGGATGTTTATGTGCCAGGTCTAAAACCACCTGACAAAAGGATTTGGGTACCACTAGCTGTTCCACCACCACTCTTCGCATCTTGTCAATGTGGTATAGCATGCCCTGTTGCACTGCCACATGTGGAAACACATTTTGAGCCCCTGGGTACACTGGGTTTCCCTCAGAGACCTTCACATTTTCCCATGCCCTTGTTAAAGTTGGATCTTGGTGTTGAGCGGTCCCGAAATTATCACGAGCCAACTCAAGACCTGGCATCTCTATAACCTCCTCTAGCGTGTCCGCCTCGCCTGCACACACAGCCAGAGGAGAGTCTACAGATTCTGGCGCTACCCCTGTGTTGGGTCCCCTATCATCTTGCTCCAGTGGCTCAGGGACTAACCCCAGGGTATCGTTCACCAGTTTTTCTTCAACCGGGGTGTTCACGCCATTTTTAACGTTCCACAAGTCCCAGAATAAGGGAAAGTCTCTCCCCAGGATTACACTATGCAACATAGTCTTTACAATCACCGCCTGATGTCTTTTGGCCCCCAAGGGCGTGGCAAGAGTTACCCAGGCTGTGGGGTAGTTTTTAGTATCGCCATGTATGCAACTAATGCCCACAGTTGAACCTGTTATTACTCCAGGGTCCTCCAAGCTAGCATGTACCAAGGTTACTTGACTGCCAGAGTCTAAGATGGCATTCACACTATAGCCGTTGACCTCAATGCAACACACGTTGTTCATTTCCTGTGAGGCTCTCCGCAGCACAGACTGACTGTACGTATAATGTCAGACGCCTTGTAGTGTTACAGTCCATAGGCTCTGTAGTTAATGGGCAGTTAGCAGCTATGTGGCCGAGCCCACGACATCGCCAACACTGTATAGGCCCTTGCCTCCCAGTTGGGGACCTCAGTCTGGGCCTGGTGACTTGCTGAGAAATTACACCACTAAGATAGTCCTTTGTGGACCTGCTACCCCTAGTTGCAACATTCTCTTTTGGAAAGGGAGTAGTTTTAGCAGGACTTTCAGGCGATTTCCTAGAACCCCAGCAAGGTGAAAGCGTCCCCTGGAGTAGGCTTTCGGAAGCGCTGTAACGCTCGACCATATTCACCAACTGGTCAGCGCTAGTTGGGTCACCCTGTCTGACCCACCTCTAGAGCTTAGCCGGTAAGGTTCGCAGGTACTTGTCTAGGACAACACGTTCCACCATCTGTGCGGGCGTCAAAGTTTCTGGTTGAAGCCATTTTTTACCAGATGGATGAGGTCATGCATTTGTGAACGAGCTGGCTGATGTGCCACAAAAGTCCATAGATGTACCCGCTGTGCCCGTACATATGTGTTTACTCCCAGCCTTGCCAGGATTTCGCCTTTTAGTTTACTATAGTCCATAGCATCAGCTCCACTTAGATCATTATATGCCTTTTGCGGATCTCCAATCAGGAATGGAGCGACCACTTCAGCCCATTTGTCCACCGGTAAGTGCTCACGTTCTGCAATACGTTCAAACACTGCCAGATATGATTCCACATCATCATCAGCAGTCATTTTAAGTAAAGTCTTTTGTACAGCTTTCCGCGCCCTGGCAGGGCTTTGTGCACGGTCCTCCGCGTCTCGCTGCTGCCGAACCAAGGCCTCCTTTATTGCATTTAACTGCCCTTGGTGCATTTGATGCTGCTGCTCCAGCGCCTTCTGGAGGTAAGTATTGGTCTGTTGTTGCCGGGCACTGGCCTGTTGTTGCTGGACATTGGCCTGTTGTAGCTGGGCATTGGTCTGTTGTTGGTTAATGTTGGCATGCACCAACTGTTTCAGCAGCTCCTCCATATTGCTGATCTCTTGGCTCTTCAGCAGCACAGGAGCTTTCAGCCAGGACATTAACAAGAGACAATGCCCATAGAACGGTTTATCTGCAGTCACAGTCCAATAGCTACTAATGCCCGCATTCGAGACACCATTTGTGAGACAGGGAATATAGCTCAGCTGGGATCTTTGCTTTGGTCCAAGCGAGTGGCTATGGATTCACAGATGACAGCGGCAGACTGGCAGGTTCCAAACAGATACGGCCACTGCCGTGTTTATTGTGTACACTTATCCCTCAGTGTTACACATGCAAAAACAGGAAAATAAACGTCTAAGGCCGTCTGGCCACTAACTAGCAACAGAATGCCAACTACAAAATAAACCTATGTAACAAACAAAACACTATTCTGTTACTGTGTGGGTTCCTCAGCACAGCCAGTGGAGTTATGGAGTCTCAGCCCCAGCAGCCATGAGCCTGTACCTCTCCTCAGCAGCCTCTCTGTTCTGAATGCCTCCTGATTATTTCAGCTGATCCAGTGAGGAATCAAAACCCTGTATTGAATGTGGAGAAGGGAGCAACCAGTCCCACTGCCATTCCTACTGATTGCTCCAGGAAAAACCGAGCCCAAAATTACAATGAAATAAACAGGCTTCAGTGACTTATTGCTGAGCCAGACATAACTTTCCCAACTTTTCCCAGCCCATTTGCATGGGCCAACCGCTCCACAATCAATAAATGGAGACATATGAAATGAACCGAGGGGAAACATACCTGTTCTCTAGTACTTCTCCCCTCGGCATCTCACACTAGGCAGCGACATGAATAGACCGGTATAATCAGATTTGCCATTCTTGGTTTTAGAAAAGCCAGGTGACCACCCATATTGGAACTGTTAGCGGATATTTGTGTTCATCAAGATTTTATCAAAGGAGATAGAAAAGAAAAAATAAACAATGTTTTTCCAATCCACAGAGTATAATTTGCTGATCGGTAAGGTTGCTTTCACAAATCTGGTTTTTGCTGTGCGGCACAATCCGGCTCTTTGCAGAAAAATCGCAACCGGGTTTTTTTTGCCGTCGGTTGCGTTTTTCCCGCATAGACTTTCATTAGTGCCGAATTGTGCCGCATGGCCTTGCGTTCGGTCCGGTTTTTGCCGGATGCGGCATATTTAGCCCATGCGGCGGCCGGATGTAACGTTGCCTGGCACGGTTTTTTGTCCGGCAAAAAAAAACGCATTGCGCTGGATCCGTCGCTTTTTCCAATGCATGTCTATGGATGCCGTATGCGGCGCGATGCGGCAAAAAACGCATCCGGCCGCCGCATGCGTTTTTTTCCACTGCACATGCTCAGTAGCATGCCGCGACTGGCAAAAACCGGACGGGCCACATGTAAAACCTTATGCAAAGGATGCGTTTTTTTTGCCACATCCATTGCATAGGCTTTAGAGCCGGATTTAGCCGCACTGATAAAACCGGATGTGTGAAAGCAGCCTAAGGCTATGTGCGCACTTACCGGATTTTGCCGCGGATTTTTTGCGGTTTTGCTGCATGTTTCGCTGCAGAAAATGTTCATAACATCTCTGCAGTGAATCACCAGCAAAACCTATGGGCAAAAAAAATCCTGTGCGCACTAGGCGGAATTTGACAGCTGCATGTTTTGCTGCGGGATTCCTGCAGCAAAAACAATTGCATGTCACTTCTTTTCCGCACGTCGCTGCGGGATTTCACTACATTGACTCCAATGTTAATCGTGAAATCCCGCAGGGAATAACGCAGGCAGCAAATTCTGTGCAGTTCAGTGCGTTTTCCTGCATTATTCCCTGCAGTATTTCGTGGTTTACCTCCGGTAATGTACATCGCTTGTCTGCGGTTTTGCAGGGAAGTGATGTCATTACAGGAAGAGGAAGCGGAGCAGAGAGTAAACAAACACACAGATCACACACACACAGACATCACAGACATAGAACACAGACAGACAGAACACACATAGAAAGAAAACGGAAATATAGAAAACAAAGAACGTGGGCTCCGCTGTATATTTACCGTCCAGCCGAGGTAAGCACACAGCGGCGGCCCGGTATTCTCAGGCTGGGGAGGGAGAGGGAAAGGGTTAATGTCCCCCGCCTCACTCCCCCTCCCGCAGCCGAGAATATCAGCCGCAGCTGCCCCGGGACTGTCTCATGCATTATGCAGCAGCACCGGCGTGTCCCCGGCTCTTCCTGCCGCCATGTAGCAGTGGCAGCAGGGTAATACAAGGGGTTAATGGTGGCGGATCGCCGCCATTAACTCCAGGCTTGATCATGGCAGCGTCTATGAGACAGCTGACATGATCAACCCGTAAGTAAAGTGAATAAAACACACAGAAAAATACTTTGTTTTAAATAAAACAAACAAGCCTCGTTCACCATTTTATTAACCCCTCCCGAAACAAAGCTCCGGCGTAATCCACAGCTCCGGCGTAATCCACAGGTCCTGCGCTGCTTACATCCAGCCGCGACTGACACACAGCGCTGAATTACCTCTGCTGTCTCGCAGCGAGACAGCAGAGGTAATTACCGGTCATTTCCCACGGCCGGTAATGTGAACTCACTGCCGACCGTGGGAAATGAAGCGATCTGTCCTCTATCTATCTGTCTGTCTGTCTATCTATCCCTCTATCTATTCTTCTGTCTCTTTATCTATCTACTATCTCAGAATGAAATGACTTTTTTTTTTTTTTTTTCAATGTGCTTTATTGCATTGAATGCAATAAAGCACATCCCAACCCGCATGCGGCAAAACCGCGGCAATACCGCGAACAATACCGCGGTAAAACCGCAGCAAACCGCATGCGGTTTTCAGGTGCGGTTTCCCGCGTTTTTTTACCGCGGGTGCGGTAATCTTTGAATACCTGCGGAATTTTCTTGAGAAAATTCCATTTTCCAGTGCGCACATAGCCTAAAGGTCTGAGTGTTGGGACACCCAGTGAGCCAGAGATCAGGACTCTGGATAGCAGAGAACTACAGAATGAAGGAGTGCGTATTTCACCCCTTCTATTGTTTATAAGAATAGCAGAAACAACCGAAAGCTGTACTCGGCAGATCCAAAGTCAGTGAATAAAATAGAAGCCCCACACCTTTGCTAATATCAGGATGGGGATGCAGTTCCCTGTTATTGTTGTTCTGGAGCCCTGATTTCAGTATAGTTGCGGGTCCCAAAAGGTTAGACCACCAGTGATCAGCAAGCCATCTCCTATCCTATGGATAGGGAATAACTATTTTTCAGCTATAACCTTTTAAACTACTTTGCAGCAAAGGACACACACATTATATTACTAGCTGTAGTATCTGGCATTGCCCGGGATAGTAACTGTCTTTTCTGTCTGCCACTCTTCTGTGTGCGTCTGCCACTCTTCTGTGTGCGTCTGCCACTCTTCTGTGTGCGTCTGCCACTCTTCTGTGTGCGTCTGCCACTGTCTCTCTCTTAGTCTCTCCACTGAAATCAGATTACTAAACACACAAGCTTCTTATACTAATAATGTCCTTCGTTACCTATAGCAACCAATCAGAGCTATTAGTAATGACCTGTAGCTCCCAGCTCCAGTGACTTAAATACAAGCAGGATTTTTGGTGCATAACTAAACCGTGGGTGAAATTTTCGACTCAAAACATAGCCTATGACGTTCCCCGAGTCAAATAAGGCGGTTGTGCAAAATTCCGTGATTGTAAATGCGACGATGAGGATTCCTTTACCGGGCATACACACATACATACACTCAGCTTTATATATAAGATTATTACATTATATATACAGTACAGACCAAAAGTTTGGACACACCTCATTCAAAGAGTTTTCTTTATTTTCATGACTGAAAATTGTAGATTCACATTGAAGGCATCAAAACTATGATTTAACACATGTGGAATGAAATACTTTACAAAAAAAGTGTGAAACAACTGAAAATATGTCTTATATTCTAGGTTCTTCAAAGTAGCCACGTTTTGCTTTGATTACTGCTTTGCACACTCTTGGCATTCTCTTGAATAGCTTCAGGAGGTAGTCACCGGAAATGGTTTTCACTTCACAGGTGTGCCCCGTCAGGTTTAATAAGTGGGATTTCTTGCCTTATAAATGGGGTTGGGACCATCAGTTGTGTTGTGCAGAAGTCTGGTGGATACACAGCTCATATTCCTACTGAATAAACTGTTAGAATTTGTATTATGGCAAGAAAAAAGCAGCTAAGTAAAGAAAAAACGAGTGGCCATCATTACTTTAAGAAATGAAGGTTAGTCAATCCGAAAAATTGGGAAAACTTTGAAAGTGTCCCCAAGTGCAGTGGCAAAAAACATCAAACGCTACAAAGAAACTGGCTCATATGAGGACCGACCCAGGAAAGGAAGACCAAGAGTCACCTTTGCTGCTGAGGATAAATTTATCCGAGTCACCAGCCCTAGAAATCGCAGGTTAACAGCAGCTTAGATTAGAGACCAGGTCAATGCCACACAGAGTTCTAGCAGTAGACACATCTCTAGAACAACTGTT
This sequence comes from Anomaloglossus baeobatrachus, assembly GCF_048569485.1. Taxonomy (NCBI): domain Eukaryota; kingdom Metazoa; phylum Chordata; class Amphibia; order Anura; family Aromobatidae; genus Anomaloglossus; species Anomaloglossus baeobatrachus. The sequence goes on from NC_134358.1 coordinate 449,132,116, forward strand.
AAGAGGAGACTTTGTGCAGCAGACCTTCATGGTAAAATAGCTGCTAGGAAACCACTGCTAAGGACAGGCAACAAGCAGAAGAGACTTGTTTGGGTTAAAGAACACAAGGAATGGATATTAGACCAGTGTAAATCTGTGCTTTGGTCTGATGAGTCCAAATTTGAGATCTTTGGATCCAACCACCGTGTCTTTGTATGATACAGAAAAGGGGAACGGATGGACTCTACATGCCTGGTTCCCACCGTGAAGCATGGAGGAGGAGGTGTGATGGTGTGGGGGTGCTTTGCTGGTAACACTGTTAGGAATTTATTCAAAATTGAAGGCATACTGAACCAGCTTGGCTACCACAGCATCTTGCAGCGGCATGCTATTCCATCCGGTTTGCGTTTAGTTGGACCATCATTTACTTTTCAACAGGACAATGATCCCAAACACACCTCCAGGCTGTATAATTGCTATTTTACTAAGAAGGAGATTGATGGGGTGCTACGCCAGATGACCTGGCCTCCACAGTCACCAGACCTGAACCCAATCGAGATGGTTTGGGGTGAGCTGGACCACAGAGTGAAGGCAAAAGGGCCAACAAGTGCTAAGCATCTCTGGGAACGCCTTCAAGACTGTTGGAAGACCATTTCCAGTGACTACCTCTTGAAGCTCATAAAGAGAATGCCAAGAGTGTGCAAAGCAGTAATCAAAGCAAAAGGTGGCTACTTTGAAGAACCTAGAATATAAGACATATTTTCAGTTGTTTCACACTTTTTTTGTTAAGTATTTCATTCCACATGTGTTAATTCATAGTTTTGATGCCTTCAATGTGAATCTACAATTTTCAGAGTCATGAAAATAAAGAAAACTCTTCGAATGAGAAGGTGTGTCCAAACGTATGGTCTGTACTGTATATATTACACATACACACACACACATATATATATATATATATATATATATATATATATATATATATATATATATATATATATATATATATATATATATATATATATATACATATACACACGTACATACACAAAAAAGCAGGTGAAATACGTATTGAATACATTGCCAATTCTTTAAGTAAATATATTTCTAGAGGTGCTATTGACATGAATTTCTCACTATATCTCAGTAGCAAACCATTAAAATTGTAGCTGACCCATAAATTAAGATGTGTAATAATGATGAAATATTACACAAGGAAAAAGTATTGAACACCCTTACGAAATGTATTTAATGCTTCGTACAAACACCTTGTTGGTGATGACCACTTCAGGACACCTCCTATATTGAGAAAATAGTTGCATGCATTGCTCACGTGTGAGTTCTCTGAGCTTCAGCTCCTACGGTACTGAAAATGTTCTATTGGATTCAGGTCAAGTTATGTCTGGGCTATTCTAGGAGCTTGATTTTCTGTCTCTGAAACTAATTGAAAGTTTCCTTCGGTGTGTCTGGGATCATTGTCTTGCTGAAATGTACACCCTCATTTAATCTTCATCATCCTGGTAGATGGAAGCAGATTTTTATCAATAATTTTTTGATACATTTGGCCATTCCTGCAATTATAAGAAGTTGCCAGTGCCATATGCTGAAAAACAGCCCCCACACTATGATGTTCCCACCTCCAAACGTCACTGTTGGTATGGTGTTTTGGGGGTAATTTGCAGTGCCTTTTGGCCTCCAAACATGGTGTATATTATGGCATCCAAAGAGTTCAATTTCGGTTTCACCTGACCAGACTATAACCTCCCAGTACTCCCAAGGCTTGTTTCTAAATGTTGTTGACTAAACTTTAAAAACGCACTTGAACATGTATTTTGTTCAGCATTGGAGTCTTGTGTAGTGAGTGTGCAAACAGGTCATGGAAGTTGAGTGCATTACTTACTGTTTTCTTTTAATTAAGTGTACGTGCTGATTTCAAGCCTTTCTGTAGCTCGCCATATGTGGTTCTTGGACAACTGTTCTGATAATTCTGTTCACTCCTCTGTCTAAAATATTGTGGGGAGCACCTGGTAGTTGCCGTTTTTTGGTGAAATTATGTTCTTTCCACATCCAGATTATTGCCCCTACAGTCCTCACTGGAACCTTCAGTAGTTTAGAAATTCTAACCAATACCATTACTTTGTTTTAAACTAATAAGGTTTTGAAGGTCTTGAGACAGCTCACTGGTTTTAGCCATCATGAGATGTTTATTGTGTGGCACCTTGGTAATGAGGCACATTTTTAAAGGCCATCAGTTGAACCAGCTGATCATTTTTCACTAAGTGGCAGGATTGCTTTCTAATTACGGATAGATTTCAACTGAGGTCACGACTTTCCATGGAAATACGTACCTCTCTTTTTTCATGTATTCAATACTGTGCGTATTGGATATGTTGTTACTGACACTTTTTCACAGACAATTTCAAAAGAGAACTGAATCAAAAGTCTGCTAATTCTGGGCATTAGGAAGAAATTTTAGTTATTTACATTTCTGATGCTAATTTTGTTCTTAATTTTTAGTTTGAGATACTGTAACTGTATTAGACTATTGTTTTTGAAATAAACTAAATAAAAAAAGTAAAAGGCCTTATTCTTTTTTTGTTTAGTTGTTTATAATAAATTAAGTTTCATGGCCTTTTATGCATATATAACAAGAAGTAAATGGCACTTCCTCTGTGCTGATGGTAATAGATGGCAGCCTCTATGCGGCGGTGGACACCGCGCTAATCACCCACGCTGAACTCCTCTTTACGAATGTGCTTACTGAGGAAGGTCTATGGACCGAAAACGTTCTGTTATGCACATTAAATGAATCATACGTTGCAGCCAATCTTGGGAGTGCCTTGTATTCTTCTATTTTATGCATATATAGTGGGTACGGAAAGTATTCAGACACCTTTAAATTTTTCACTCTGTTTCATTGCAGCCATTTGGTAAATTCAAAAAAACATTTTTTTCTCAATAGCCACTCTGCACCCCATCTTGACAGAAAAAAATTATTAAACAAGAAATACTGAAGTATCACATTGTCATAAGTATTCAGACCGTTTACTCAGACACTAATATTTAAGTCAGATGCTATCCATTTCCTTGTGATCCTCCTTGAGATGGTTCTACTCCTTCATTGGAGTCCAGCTGTGTTTAATTAAACTTATAGGACTTGATTTGGAAAAGCACACTCCTTGTCTATATAAGACCCCACAGCTCACAGTACGTCAGACCAAATGAGAATCATGAGGTCAAAGGAACTGCCCAAGGAGCTCAGAGACAGAATTGTGGCAGGGCACAGATCTGGCCAAGGTTACAAAACAATTTCTGCAGTACTCAAGGTTCCTAAAAGCACAGTGGCCTCCATAATCCTTAAATGTAAGATGTTTGGGACCACCAGAATCCTTCCTACAGTGGTCGTCCAGCCAAACTGAGCAATCATGGAAGAAGAGCCTTAGTGAGTTAGGTAAAGAAGAACCATACGATCACTATGGTTGAGCTCCAGAGATGCAGTAAGGAGATGGGAGAAAGTTCCACAAAGTCAACTATCACTGCAGCTCTCCATCAGTCAGGTCTTTATGGCCCCGACGGAAGCCTCTCCTCAGTACAAGACATATGAAAGCCCACATAGAGTTTGCAAAAAAACACATGAAGGACTCCCAGACTATGAGAAATAAGATTTTCTGATCTGATGAGACGAATATAGAACTTTTTAGTGATAATATTCTAAGTGGTATGCATGGAGAAAACCAGGCACTGTTCATCATCTGCCCAATACAACCCCAACAGTGAAACATGGTGGTGGCAGCATCATGCTATGGGGGTGTTTTTCAGCTGCAGGGACAGAACAACTGGTTGCAAGTGAAGGAAAGATGAATGCGGCCAAGTACAGAGATATCCTGGAAGAAAACCTCTTCCAGTGCTCTGGACCTCAGACTTGGCAGAAGGTTCACCTTCCAACAAAACAATGACCCTAAGCACACAGCTAAAATAACAACGGAATGGCTTCAGAAAAACTCTGTGACTGTGCCCTGACCTAAACCCAATTGAGCATCTCTGGAGACACCTGAAAATGGCTGTCCACCAACGTTCACCATCGAACCTGACGGAACTGGAGAAGATCCGCAAGGAAGAATGGCAGAGGATCCCCAAATTCAGGGGTGAAACACTTGTTGCATCATTCCCAAGAAGACTCATGGCTGTACTAGTTCAAAAGGGTGCTTCTACTCAATACTGAGCAAAGGGTCTGAATACTTATGATCATGTGATAATTCAGTTTTTCTTGTAGAATTTTTTTGGAAATGTATTAATTTCTGTTTTTTTTCTGTCAAGATGGGATGCAGAGTATACATTAAATGAGAAAAAAATGAACTTTTTTGAATTTATCAAATGGCTGCAATGAAACAAAGTGAAAAATGTAAAGGGGTCTGAATACTTTCTGTAACCACTGTTTTTAAAGGGTATGTAGTGATTGTTTTAGGAATGTAGATGTTGTGTGTTAGCACAGACATTACATTATCATTTCTATCAATTTTATTTTGTCAAAATTGAAAAAAAAAATTAAATTATGCTATAAAATTATTGCACAACTATACAAATGTGACAAAACTGAATACAATATTTCATGTATTGAGAATGGTGTCTTCAAGCTACAAAATGCTTCTCATTTTTCTTTGTCTTGTTCCAGGGTCATTTCATTATTTTGACAATGTAATAGGTATTCGTCTCTTGTATCTGTTTACAGACGTCTATGACATATACAATTTATGTTTAGGCATTTACACTATTCATTGTCTGACAGATATTGAGGGTCTCCAATTAAAATATCTAAAATATTGGAAGCGGTGTCTTCTGCTTTATATGTTCTAACATTTAAAAAAAGATGGTACATGCTGTAGAATAAAATAAACTAAGGGAACATATTGTCATAATCAATCACTAAATATGATGGTTTTATTTTTCAGGTTTTTTTCTTACCTGTAAGAGTATTAAGGATTATAAAAAAGGAAAAACATCCAAAAGAATGAAATAATTAAAAAAGGCTAAAGTGGCATCAACTTTGCATTGTAGTCAAAAGGTGCAATATTACAGGGAAAGAGCCGGCACACATTCATCAGCTGTAGGCTAGAGGAGGTATGATGTGAGGTCCCCACTGAAAAATGACTGCTGAGTTGCTTTCAGTAAGAGAAATAATTTCTCTTGACGCTTTTGAAGGCTGCTTTTATTTAGCAAAAGCCATCGGGAGGTCCCTCTCACTTGTTAAGTCACCAGTCTTGTTTGGCTAAAAGGTGTGATGTCCCAGGAAGAGACCCCGAGTTACAGCAGCAAGCACGCTCCGCAATGGTGATAAAAAAAGCCCTGCCCGGAACACGCAGATAGAATCATAGCAAGGTGATAAAGTAACCCCTCACGCTAAAGCCTATATACAGAGGCAGAGAGCAAGACTGCCATTACCAAGGCTTTGCGTGCAGGCGTTGTGTAAAGACTAAGCCCAGAACACAGAGCAAAATTATTGCTAGTTCTAATACTCTACCACAACCGAATAACCCTGGCCACCAATAATACATATAAGGAGTGACTATCAAAACAATATTTAAGTACAGTACATAAGCCGTTGAAAGCGGATATTCCCAGCAAAAACCTTTATGGCTATAAAAAGGGGGCATTTTAAAGGGGGTTATAGATGGGCATTAAAAGATACTCCAAATAAGCACCCATCTCAAATATTTCTCCAGTTCCATACTAGAATCCAATATATAAAAGAAACTGATGAGACTCAACTATAAAGTACAATGGAGCCTTAAAAAAAAAAAAATACACACACAACCCATCTTACAGCGTCTATGTCACGCTAGCAAATATTGAAAAATAAGGCTAAAACAACCTGCTATTGAGACCAAAGGAGATACTCTTCCAGCAAGGGTTACCAACCGACCCCACTCACTCCGTCACGCCACCACAGTAAGGAAAAGCATACCTAGTCCAAAAAACATCCATATGTCAAGGCTTCATTCAAGCCCTTGGGATAAATAGAATCCATGCGAAAGATCCACTCGGCTTCCTTACGCAGGATTCTATTATCCCATTTGCCTCCCCTATCGTTCTGTTTAATTACTTCCAAAACACAAAAGGAGATAGCGCCTTCATCTCCTCCATGCAATGCCCAATGCCAGGATAAAGAGGTGTCACATCTATGACATATATCCCCCAGGTGGTCATCAATGCGGCATCGTAGTTCTAGTTTATTTTTTCCTACGCAATTTAAAGGACATGTACATGTTGCCATGTACACAACCCCTTGTGCCACACAATTAGCCAAATCCCTTGTGAAAAATGTCTTGCCTGAAAAGGCTCTCACAAAAAGACTTCAAAGGAGTTACCCAATTACAGAAGGAGCACCTCCCACACCTGAAAGTCCCACAGATTTTTCTATTCAACCATGAATCGTCCGGTACCGGCCTCTTGTAGTGGCTATGCACCAGACGATCCACAATCAATCTTCCCTTTCTGAAAGTAATTTTGGGACAAACTCTGCTAGAACCGCATGTGCTCTAAAAACACCCCAATACCTCTTTAGCACCCCAAATACCTGATCTGTTTGGTCATGAAAAGTGCCAATAATTCTCACCTCCCCAGAGGTGTCTTCCCTTCTGTTGGGGTTTTAATTTTTTAGGAAAGTATGCACCTTCTGAATGTATCCTTCAATGTACGATTTATCTAGATGTTAATAGGGAACATTTTATATATATATATATATATATATATATATATATATATATATATATATATATATATATATATATATATATATATATATATATATATATATTTGGTCCTCTAGATCTATTTAGGTAGTGCAGCTAACCAATAATTTGGTAGGAAATCTTGGTTGATAGTAACCTCAGACCTCTGAGAAAAGTACTAATTGATGATTATAGCTGTGGAATGTGGACTCATCAGCATCTTAAATAGGGTTACTCTTTTTTTCCCTATACCTTTCTCCCCCTTTTTTTTCCTGTCTCTTCCTTACTCTGCTAGATATTTATTTACAACTGTGGAGTCGGTTGATTGGGTAGAATAGGGAGAGCGGAGGAATTGCTAAGGAAAGCCTCCATGGAGCGGGGGCACCCATTTACATTGGGGTGCACCTCCGCGGAATACGTAGGAAATATGTGGATAGGGAGATATTTAGGGAGATTCATCCATACAGAAGAAGAAATAGACCGCACCAATGCTGATGTCTTTTTCCGGATCTTTATTCCATAAGCAAAGTTAAAAGGTGTGTGAAGATCAGCAGGTGGAGGAGACCTGGATGCGGCCCCTCACTATGGACGACGGCCGTTTCGCCTGTGATTAGGCTTCCACGGGTCCACATGTGGGGTAAGATCAGCCCTCCCTAAATAGGATCATGCATCCAGGTGACCTCCCCACACATAAAAAATGTGAATGAAGTGTATAATACAATAAAAGGTACTATGTATACATATTTCACGTACCGATAATAAAAACAATCATTGTGAATAATGCGAAATCGGACAATATTCCAGAGGTATAAATTATTATAATAATATTCACAAAAATCAATTCATACATGGTTTATATATGCAAAAAATTACCACTCAATTTTACTTATCTGGGATATTTTTCTGTTAATAATCCCACCAATTATAAAACATATACAACTATTTTACCATGCCCTGTTTTTGCGAAAAAAAAAAAAAACCATTACAAAAAGACTGATAAGTCATTGCGGTCATTCATTCCCAATGCGCCCTGTGCTCCATATTTTATAATTAATTTTGCCTCCATTTGCAACAACAGTTTGTGGTGATCCCCTCCTTGCAATGGGAGTGACACCCTTTCCAAACCGGCAAAATTCAGGACATCAGGGCAGCTATTGTGCGATTCACGTACATGTGCTATCAATCTTGGGGATCCTTTTCCTGTCAGGATTGAATTATAGTGTTCCTTAAATCGGACATATAGGCATCTGATAGTTTTTCCTATATAAAATCTCCCACAGGGACACACTATTGCATAGACCACGAATTTTGTCTTACACGATATAAATTGGTTGACATAATGTGTATGTGCACCAATTTTTACGGACTTGCCAGTCAAACGCAGACTACAAAACCTGCATTGGCCACATTTAAAGTTGCCATTCGGAGACTGTTTCTCCAACCATGTGTTTTTGCTGGTTAATCTATTTTTAACAAGCAAGTCCCTCAAATTGTGGCATCTCCTGTAGGAAACCAATGGCTTAGAAACTGTCATGTTTTTCAATTCAGGATCCCTTTCTAGGATGTGCCAGTTCTCATTAAGCGTTTTTCTTATAATGTCAAACATGGGTCCGAATTTGAAACTAAAGGTGAACCTGTTACTAGTGTTCTTTTCTTTCCTCTTTTTCACCCCTCCTGAATCGGCTACTGGACAGAGACGACCATCCTCGTTTGTAGTTTTTTTAGTTTTTTTATATGCTACATCGATAATAGTATCGGGATAACCCCGTTGTAAAAGTCTATTTCTTAATTCAAAAGCCTGTTCCTCAAAAGTCACACTGGTACTGTTCGTTCTTTTTACCCTCAAAAATTGCGAGTACGGTAAGGCAGTTTTTGTGTGCTGCGGGTGGGCGCTTTCATAATGTAAAACAGAATTAGAGGCTGTGGGTTTTCTGTAAATTTTTGTTGTAATTACTCCGTCACTAATTCCAACCTCCACATCCAAAAAACTTATGGAATTGCCTCCAAAGGCAGAGGTAAACGACATGTTCATGGTGTTGGTGATGTTCAAATAGGAAACAAAGTCGGAAAAATCCTTCTCTGTCCCATCCCACACCATGAACACGTCGTCGACATACCTTAAATAGTATTTTATATGTTTCAAAAACGGGTTATTGACTGTATATACATATTTGCCTTCAAATTGCCCCAAAAAAATGTTGGCCATGGCACATGAGACCGGGGTACCCATTGCAGTACCCCCGCATTGTACATACCACCCGTCTAGAAACATGAAGGCATTTTTTGATAAAACAAATTCAAGCACTTCACCCACAAAATCACAAAATAAAGGACTTTTGCCACTACGTGTGACAATGTCCTTTACTGCCTCCACTCCCAAAGCCTGTGGAATCCGTGTGTATAGATTATCCACATCAATTGTGGCTAGATTGTATCCCTCCTGCCACGTTATTTCTTTGAGGAGTGACACAAAATCCCCACTGTCTTTAACATAAGACGGGATATGGGCTAACAGGGGTCTCAACAGCCAGTCCAAATAGTGGGAGAGTGGCTCAGTGAGTGAGCCAATACCCGCCACTATTGGACGTCCAGGAGGATTTTTTTCATTTTTGTGCACTTTTGGTATACAGTACCAATGTGGTCTCGTAGGGAAAGGCGGAACCAATTTTTCTGCTTGTTTTTTAGAAAGCAAACCGAGGGTTACATATCTGTCCAAAAGACGTACAAGTTGTTTTTTGTATTCATTAATAGGGTTGGATAATAGGGGTTTATATGTTGTGCGATCTTGTAGCTGTTTTAAACATTCCTGCAGATACATATCCCGGGACATGAGGACAATATTGCCCCCTTTGTCCGCTTCACGGAAGATGGTATCTTCCCACGTGCGCATGGTTTTTACCGCAGCTAATTCTCCTGCACTCAAATTCATACTGACTTGTGGATATCTCAAAGCCTCTACTTTTTTTATGACCGTGTCCTGGAATAAATCGATCAAATTCCCATGCACTGTTGGTGGGCAAAAGTCTGATTTATTTCCTTTTTTAAAAATCATAGGTTCACATATTATTTCATTTATGTCCACTTCGGACTCCAATGTGGGATCATTCAAACTCATTAACAAAGTTGCTTCTTTTAATGTGTCAGGGTCAAATGCCCCTGTCACATCAAAATTCCCATCATTCACAATGCATGGTTGTTCACCCTCAGGAATCATATTTGTATTATGAGGCATTTGGTTAAAGAATTTGAATAAATGTATTTTTCTTATTGCTTTATAAAGATCCACTCTAAATTCCACAAAATTAGATATTTAGGGAGAATTTATCTTTTGTCTCCCCTTACCCTTAATGATGGTACTTTTCAGAGTTTGGTTATTATCCCATTGTTGGACTAATTATTTGTAATATTGTGGGTGTTTTTATCTTTGTATTTAATAAAGACTTTTTTGGGGTATATTTGTATTATTTTTACATTATATTGAGCACCTAACGCTAGGACTCTGCTCTACTTTATTGTACATGGAATTTGGATTATTGTACGTAAATATACTGTACATATTAACTGGATTTCTTTTCATGTGTTAGCTAAGAATAACAGCATGCACACACTTTGGTCCCAATTCATCAAGACGGGCATTCTGTACGCAAGTAATAAAGTGGGCGCTGGAGTAAGACGTGTCAAATTCATCAAGGGGCATGTACTTAATAAATTTGGAGCAATCTTTTTCTGTCATGTGCTACCGCAAAAAACCTACACCAGTCAAAGACTATATTATGTTGAATCCATCAGGCAAGCTCAGGCATAGCCCCTCTCAATCAATCTCTGTCCACTCTTCATAAAGTGGACAGAACTGTTGTAAAACCGACAATTCACAAAATGTCAAGCAGTTTTACATCTGAAAACGTAAATAGACTGATTGATGAATCAGCCTCTAAATGTAAATAAATATTGACACCTCAGTTAAAGGTCATCTGGAATAAAAGGTCCAATACCCTTAAAACAACCTTAGCTCTTCATGACAGTGGATCCCAAAATTCTTTAGACCTGGGCAACCCAAAGGATAGAGACGTCCCATCAGCGGTCCACAATTAGCCACTGTGATCAGGTAATGTTTCATTATCACTGACGGCCCAATCTTTTTTTCTTTTTAGAGCTCATGTTTAGAGGAACCTTTCAGGTCCCCTATGCCCTCCAACCCAGCAACCTTGATACCTGTCTGCCCAAATTCCCTGTCTAAACAGCCCTGTATAATGGTATTCACTAAAATCAATGTTTAAAACAAATAACTACTAAACCTCACTATCCCTAAGATAATTTATACATTGACTAGTCAAATGGGCGTTAGTTCCCAAGACTAGTCGTCCTCTTTCTATGTTATCACCCACCCTGTGAGCATAACATGATTTCCACAAGACGAGGTGACCACCAACTCCTGGAAATATCGTTCACGAGTGCGGCTCATTTCGGCCACGTCAGTGCGCTTTTAAAGCCAGGTGCATGCTTCTCAGTTTCGTTAGGCGTTCAGAAGACTGTTCATGTTTACGTCTTCTGAATGTCTGATCATGTGCAGTGCACCTAATGAAGCAAGGAAGCATCCACCCTGCTTCTGAGGTGCACTGACACTGCAAAAATGAGCCGCGCACGTGTCCATGATTATTCCCATTAGCTGGCAGTAATGATGGCTCGTGGAAAATCATGTTATCACACACATAGGGGCGTGACAACATGGAACGAGGGCTAACTAGTCTGAGAAAACATTACCCCTTCAACTAGTCAAGGTTCTAATTAGCATAGGGACAGCGAGGTTTAGAAGTCATTTTTTTTTTTTTTTTCTAACATTCATTTTAGTGAATCGCATTATTCAGGGCTGGTTAGGCAGGGAATTTGGGCAGACAAGCATCAATGCTGCTGATTTGGAGGGCATGGGGGACTTGACAGGTTCCCTTTAAATGGTGCAGACTCCACTGAGGAAGTGCTGAAGATGTTCTCTTCAGCGTATAAATGAGATTTCTGTAATACGCAATGTAAACCTGTTAAAACATTAATGGTTTTTCTTTTGCTACTGTTGCATATTCATTAACAGATGCTCATCTGCTATTTAGGTTCCTTGTATACAGCCACTTGGATTAGTTTTTACTTTCCCCTTCTTACCAGTTTGAACTATTCTCCATTCACATCTAACCTAGTCACCAACACAGTTGGGTCACAGGAAGTTTTATTTGGTGTACACACCATTTACAATGTTAGCAATTTAAAAAAAAAAAAATACAAAAAACAACCTGTCTACCAACAATCATTTCACACTCAACATCACTCAGCTCAAAACCATACACCAGAACGGGCAGCGAATCTGAACAAAAACCGTAACTACAGTTATGTATCTGATGTAGATGGTGAGAACTGAAATAACAGCTATCATCAAAAGGAATAACTAAACATTTGGTAATATTTTATATGCTATACTTCACAAATAAAAGCAGAGAGTTCAGAGACCCCCACAGATCACTCAAAAACCTTTTGAAAAGTGCGCGCCTGAAGAGAGAAAGACAAGAAAGCATAGGTGTTCTGTTGCATTCGTATTCCAATCTGTTTGTGTTCCTGTCTCCTCAACTGCACACTTCTTGGGGTGTTTTGGAGTGGTCAGTGGGGATCTCAGGATGTGAGTGCCACTTAATCAGCTTGTTATATTAAAAAAAAACAAAAATCACATAAAGTGTTAGTGGTTTAGTTATTCTTTCAATCTATAACCTTATCTGCGATGCCTAACACATAAATGCTACAATCACTCTATCCCCGATTACCAAACGTCTACAGTAGTAATACCAGTATATAAGATCCACTATGGCACAATACAAACATTTGATAAAGGCACTCCATACATCACTAATAAGTACAAGAGTGACTCCCACGAAAATAAAAACATAGTTGGGGGCAGAGTTATAATTGCTGGATTTCAATACTCATCCTCACAGATCATGCACAGATCCTGCTTCGGTGCTCACCAAGTCCAGGCTGGTTGGTGTTTCTTGGGGCCATACTGGGCACAGTGAAATTGGAGATGCTTATTCAACCAATTATTGACTATGTCGGGTAGGGTAATCTTGTGGCTAGAAAATTTTAGCCTCAAGGAGTCCACCGAGAAGCACAGACCAGCAGGACCAGGTAAGTGTCAGACCAGGACCTGCAGGAGATTGAAGAGCATTCCTTCTTTTAGTTTTGTTTAGACAGCCTAGGGCATTTTAGCAATAAATTTATATTTCTTGTAGAACCCCTTTAAAATAATAAGAACGGTATATTCATACAAGGTAGACAAAAAAAACCCAAACTAAATATTCCTTCTAAGTGAAAGCATGTAGTTTGACAGATTATATTCAAAGAGATATTACAGTTAGAGCTCTGTTTGCAAAGTAATAAAAAATCCAGTTTGCCTCACGATTGCCCTGATCTCCTAGCACTGGCCGTATCACTTACCCAGTCACATTACGTGCTGCTCTTCCATGGCATCTGAATGGACGAGTGGTATTCTATGTTCACATGCAATCTATTCATTGACCACAGTTATATCAACAAGGCTCACACTTGTTAAAAACATAACTATAGGCATCGGCAGAACTTTGCCGGCTTCACCCTGGCTGCAGCTTGAAATTCTTTACAATTTTTCTACTTAGTAGCTGGCCCTACTGAGGTGTCATCTCACCATGTATATTATCACAACACTTAAGATATTGTGATCACACTCTTCAAATAAATGAAAGTGTTTGCCATGAATAGGGAGGGCTACTTTTATTTATTTATTTTCTGGATCCTCAACACCTTGCACTGATCTGATTTGCAGGCGTTAAAACAAAGAGCAGCCGAGGTGGAGGACGCCGGTAAGCACATTGCTTCAGTGTGGAAGGATATATTGTCACTACAAACTGCTTACAGTGTACAGCGTATTAAAAAAAAAAAATCTTCAACAGCAAGTACTGACACTGCAAATCGTACAATTCTTAATATCCCTACTGATGATTCCAAAGAAGGTACATATAGGGAATAAAGGACACAACCGGCCAAACTAAAACAGACATGGGCACAATCTCCCCACCATTGCCTTTTCTTAGCTGCTTTAGCAGAGCTCAGGCGTCATAGCTGGTGTACAAAGGCCACACACTGAGGCAAATCTAAACTACAGAGTTCAGAAAAAAATTTATCAGACCCTGGTCCAGCAGCCATGTCAGTACTCCGCGGCTAATGGACCCTAGCCCTATAAATCTCATCTTACCTGCCGGCATCCCAGGCTCCCCATCTGGTGGGACATCACTGTAGCCCCGTGCCTACCAATGAAAAGAGGCAAATGGGAGGCAGACAGCTCTCTGTTCCGAATGCCATGAACTAATGATATGGTCACTGGATCGGGGTCTTACAAATGAATTTTACTCAATGCCAGTAAACTATGAGTTATAGATTGTGCAGTGGCCAAAAAAGGTCACAATAATTTAGCTCAATTATTTGCGACAAATGTTGAAACTTTTTAGAGTGTCGATGGAATATGGACTCCTCCATTATCACAGTTGTTACTTGTATGTGGACAATCCCTTCTCAATCCACATTTTTAACGCATTTAAAAGTAATAAAAGTTATATTCACCCCCGATGCTGGGCCATTCCAGTGGTGTCAGCACTCTCTTCCAGGATCGCGTAGCTGTGTGAAGTCACAAGATCCCTGAGGCCACTTTACTCTCCCTGCCTTCAGACAAAGTGCTTACATCTGTGGGACTTGAGTGCTGCAGCTCGCCCTTTTTCCGGATGTATGCGATACATCAGAGGACGGGGTAAGCGAAATGGCCACAGGGATCATGTGAACTCACACAGTAACGTGATCCTGGGAGAGACAGTGCTGACCTATACTGGGCAACATTATGGTCTCATCATTTAAAGCCTTAGCAATAAGTTCCCCAACAGCACCCAGTCTACATCATGCCGAGATGTTATCTACCATGTCTACAGTTAATTACGGTGAGCGACTAAAAAGCACAAAAGGTGTTATAAGTAGATTTTAGTATAAAAGATGTTCCATACAACTGTCAAATATATTAATCTACAATAAAACTGGAATGTCCTATTTGTGGTAGCTTTGGTCATCTCTCACACAATTGGGGACTCTTTCCAAGACTGCCACATTTGATTATAACCTATGAGTTGTTTGACCAGCAGCTTACTTTGACAATAGACTCAGGGGTAGTGACCAAAAAAAAAAAATCTTCCCTGGGAATAGACTTATTAATATAACAAAAACAGTTTTAAAGTCAACGAGAGGTATACTTAAAAGGGAATCCGTCACGTAAAAAAAATTCTATTTAACTTGTACATATGGGGGTAATTGTCAGGTTAATCGTGTTCTCCACGCTGTCCTACCAATACACTCTGCTCTGCATGCCGGGAGGAAATTAACTTTATTCCTCCTGGCATCTTCAGGCTTTCAGTTCTGGGGGTGCAGCCGACATGTTTCCATCACTACTGAGTGCATAATGAAAGGCGTCTGTAATAACCACACCCCGGCACTGACTGACAGCCGGCTCTGTACTGACGAAATGCTAAGCAGGCCGCTCACTGTAAAGTGGGTGGTGACCGAAAATGTTCGGTCTTTTGAGGCTGCAAGAAGAATAATGTTAAGCTCCTCCCAACAGTGAGGCTCTCATTGTGGCAGTCCCATGGCGTCAGAACACTTTTAACCTGCATATTAACCACATATCTGCAGCTTAATGGCATTTTTTACATTCCTGATTCCCTTTAACCATATTTGTTTCTGGACATATTCATGGATTGCATCCCAAAACTCATATGCTCACTCAGTGGTTCTCAAGTTACCAGATGTTTTCAGCCCTCTAGATAGAGGACAATGGAACTTTTCACTTTTGTGCTTCCATTTTTTTCTAACCTCGTTTAAGGGCCTTAACCTTTTTATTTATCCATCAACATGACAATATCAGAGCTTGTGCTGTTTTATTTAGGGATAATGCTTCATTTTAAATGAAATTTACTTTACCATATGATTTACTAAAACACGGAAAAAAAATTCCAATGGTAGAAAACAAAATGCCATTTCGACATTGTTTTTTGGGTTCCGTTTTCACGTCATTCATTGTGCTATAAAAATGATCTGGAAACATTGTGCAATAATGGCGATACCCAACATTAATAGATTTGGTTGTATATAAAGTGATGGAGGAAAAAAATCTGAAAATTGTAATACTTTTTTTTGCCTTGTGTCATATTACAAAACCTGTAACATTTTTATTCTTCGGTTGAGGTGGCTCAGTGAGGGCTTGTTTTTGCAGAGGGAGCTGACATACCAATGTCATGAACATACGATGCTCTGATTACTTACTATTCCACTTTTTAAAGGAAGATGAGGTGACCCAAATAATGCAGTTCTGTTTTAATTTATTTTTCTCTTTAAGGTCTTTACCAATTGGGTTATCTAATTCCATATTGTAATAGATCTGACTTTTTGCAAATGTGGCATTACCACATATGTTTACTTTTCTCCTTTATTTTTAAATGGGGAACAAGGGGGTGATTTAAACTTATATTTGTCATTTTTTTAAAAACTTTTTATTTCTTACCTAGTTTTTTTGTTCCACTTCACTTAGGGGACTTTAACTTGCAATCACTTGATAGATTATACTATATACGGGCAATACACAATAGTATTGCAGTATATAGTGAAAAATCTCGATCTCCTATGGAGCTCATCCTGTGGATTCAACAGACCCCCAGCTGCCATATTAACCCAGGGGAGGGCAATAGGGGCCAGTGCACACGGGCACTGAGATGCATGCCTTTTAAATATCACTGTCAGAAATTAACAGCGGCATGTAAACGGTTAACACAACTTGGAACCAGTTGCGGCTGTTAAAGACAAATGCTGGCTAAATAATATAGCCAGTATCTACCGCGTGTGGAGGTAGCTTAGCTCCTGAGCCTCTTCCACATCGGAGGACCACTTCCTAGGATATGAATTAATTTCTTTTTTTTTCTCAAGAAGGGGTTGAAGGGAATCTGTCAGCAGGTTTTCTCTACCTCATCTGAGAGCAGCATGGTGTAGGTAATGTGATCCTGACACCAACAATGTGTCACTTAGGTTACTAAATGCACCCATTTTGATCAGAATTGTTAGCTTTAGCCATGTAGCAGAGCTGATTGAGATTTCTCGCCCACACCAGGCTTTCATATAGAAAAAAACTGGCACTCATAAATGTTGAAAAAAAAAAGTTGTTTTATTAGCAGGTAATCATCAGTTATTCAATATTAAATGTTTCGGCTCATGCCTTCTTCATAAACTAATATGGGCGCTTGAAACAAAAGGATTCCTTTTAATATTGGCATGAAACTATTCATAAGTGGTAACGTCTCAATTCCTCTGATTGAAAGAATAGATCTGGCAAATTGTGAAGTGAATTCCAAATGGGAAATGTTAATAGTGATAACCGCTATAAGAGGTAAGTGCTGCGTGGCCGGTGATCAGCGGTGAAATGTCTTTAGTCATGTAGCAGAGCTGACTGGGCTTCCCTGCCCACATCAGGCTTTCAACAGAGATTGTACATTGACAGTGAGGTGTCAGAGGAGAGGGGTGTGCCGAACTGTCATGCATGTGACTTTGTAGTCCGAGCAATGATAAGGGTCCTACTACTTAAACAACCATAGCAAATAAACAGATCGAACTGTGACAAAACAGGCATCCCTGAATTTTCTGTGTTAACCCCTGCAGCATGCTGGCTTCAGCTTACATAGCAAGAACCTGCTGACAGAGTCCCTTTAAAACGAGTAACCACTGTTTTCATTTTTATTTCATAAAATCAACAGAGCACACAAAAAAAAATTCTCTTGTCAGATAAATCTGCTTTTTTTCTCCTGGATTGATCCTTCACTGTCAATTCACAGGTAAAATCTTTATTCAGTGAAGACATATCTTCCCATTACCGAGATAGGAGATGGCAGTTGGTGTTCATAAAGTTCTATGGAAGGGGAGGAGGAAGAGGACAAGGACAGGTGTCTGCTGCAAGTTCCATACAACCAACTGTCCTCTCCTATTTCAATAATAGGAAAATATGGATTCACTGACCACAGAGATGACCCTTGAGATGAGAGTTTTAAGAATGAACACTTCAGAAGGAGAAAGAAGCAGATTTCGTTGATGAAATATATTACAAAAAGTTTCTGATTTTCACGTGTACTATTGATTCCTATAAAAAAAAATAAAACGACAGATACTCGTAAAAAATTTACTTCTTACCATAATTCCCCTATATTAAAATGGATCCAAAAGGATCCCCAATCACTTCTGAATGCAATAAATTTAGATTTCACATTCATGGCTTGCTTCCTGTACTCCTTACATACCGTATTTTTCGGACTATAAGACGCACCGGACTATAAGACGCACCCTGGTTTTAGAGGAGGAAA
Organism: Anomaloglossus baeobatrachus; assembly: GCF_048569485.1. Classification (NCBI taxonomy): domain Eukaryota; kingdom Metazoa; phylum Chordata; class Amphibia; order Anura; family Aromobatidae; genus Anomaloglossus; species Anomaloglossus baeobatrachus. The sequence continues at coordinate 449,150,270 of NC_134358.1, forward strand.
ATAGGAAAATAAAACTTTAAGCAAAAAAATGTGGTCATGACACACTGTTATGGGGCGAGGATTTGCTGCTGACACTGTTATGGGGGTAATGTCCCCAAATTCTCTACTAAGGTACCCCATCCTGGTAATGATCCTCCTGCCTTGTATATGATCCTGCTATAAACCCTCATCCTGCTCATATACCCCCATCCTGCTTATATACCAGAATCCTGCTCATATTCCCCCATCCTGTTCATATACCCCCATCCTGTTCATATACCCCCATCCTGTTCATATACCCCCATCCTGTAAATATACCCCCATCCTGTTCATATACCCCCATCCTGTTCATATACCCCCATCCTGTTCATATACCCCCATCCTGTTCATATACCCCCATCCTGCTCATATACCCCCATCCTGCTCATATACCCTCCATCCATCCTGCTCATATACTCCCATCCTGTTCATATACCCCCATCTTGTTCATATACCCCCCATCCTGTTCATATACCCCCTATCCGTCCTGCTCATATACTCCCATCCTGTTCATATACCCCCATCCTGTTCATATACCCCCCATCCATCCTGCTCATATACCCCCCATCCTGTTCATATACCCCCATCCTGTTCATATACCCCCATCCTGTTCATATACCCCCATCCTGTTCATATACCCCCCATCCCTCCTGCTCATATACTCCCATCCTGCTATATGCCCCCATCGTGCTCATATACCATCCTGGTATATGGCCTGTATCCTATAGCACAGAGAAAAAAAAACAAACGTTTATACTCACCTTTTCCTCACTCCCTGCAGCCGATCATCTTCCTCTCTGCACCACTGACGTGTGTGTGTGGGCACAGACAGGAAGACATCGCGTGCTGCGGGGGAACGGCTCCACACACAGGGACGGGCGAGTACTGATTCACTGCACCCCGCGCTGATGATGACGCGCAGGGGGCAGTGAATACAGCCGCACATGATCACTCCAGGCTGTAATTGCCAGGGGTGATCATGCGGACCGGCTCTTTACTATGCGCGCGTCCCCGCTCGTCCTCCCGCCCACCTGTCAGCACCGGCTTCTGCGCTGAGAAATGGGCGGGAGGATGGGCGTGCATATGTAATGAGCGGGCACACGTGGTCAAACCAGGCTGCTACAGCCTGCTCGTGCCCCCGATGACCCGCTCCACCGCAGCACCCTGATTCCCGGCCGCAGCCCTATAGTCAGACCATAAGACGCACCCCCAACTTTCCCCCAACATTTGGGGGAAAAAAAAGTGTGTCTTATGGTCCGAAAAATACGGTATATGTTTTAGTGTACAATATGTTATGAGAAGCTAAAAAAGTAAATATTCATTGATGCTTTACCATTTTTTATCTTTTACTGTATATGTGCCTAGCCTGACCTCCTGTGTGCTCTTATTACCATAAATTTGGGTTCCTACATGACAAAAAACATGCTAAATTGATAAACTTTAAATTTTAAAAATTAACTGAAAATTGATTTTATTAGAAAATTAACAAATTTGTTAATACTTAAGAGCTCCCTTATACGACACTTTATACATGTGCCATGCTATGTGGTGTGAGCCTTGTAAAGGAGGCAAGAGCGCATTCCAAAAAGCGATTTCATGATAAAGCTGGCATGTCTTTAATTTGGTGCCAGATGAAGGTTGATTAGTTTGTTATGCGGCTGCCTACAATGTGAAAGTGCTCAGAGAATCTTTAGCGGGTGCATGTAATGAGCCAGGAAGTTGAGAGGATGAGCATGAGAATAAGATTGTTGTGCATTGTGGAGCGCGGGGTGCAGAAGCTGCTTGGTATTGTCAGTACATTGCGTAAAGCAGCCCGGCCTAGATTGATCATGGTTCAGTAAACATCACTGAATATCTAAAACCTCTGACTCAATTAATTCTTACCTGATTAGGATGAGACTGATATTCAAAACTAAATCATCTCTCCAGTCAAGTAGAAATCAATATTTCTGATTTTACTTTTAAATCACGGTTATAAATAATAAAATATCTGCCGCCGCCGCCTCTTCTGTACGATACAAAAGGGGGCCCGCTTCTTTTTTTATATTCCACTCTGCACGACTGATTAAAAAGAATTATTCTAATTTGAGCAAGGGCATATAGGAGAAGGAGATTAATTTAAATAGTGGTAGATGAAACAAACTAATTAGATTCACAGAAAGGGGAGGCCCGATAAAAAGAAATTTTAACGCTTGCCCTGCCGAAGAGGTTGGCAACACAATGGCATTACCATTTCTGCACTCCACTAAAACTCACAATATATAATAGTAATAGGAAAATTGGCTACAACTGTTAGACACAGTAGTTTAGAGTAGTGTCCACTACTAGGACAACCGCTTCTGATTCCACGTTGCCCTCAATAAAGTAATAAAGACTATACTCACCTCCTCTACCGGCACCCTTCCAACGATGTCTGAGATTGCGTTGCCGGGGCTCACGTGTGGTTGTGGTGTCATGCGAGCCCCATGTCCAATCAGCCGATGCTTCCTTCAATTAGCTTCCTTCGATTGGCTTCCTTTTCCCCGCCTTTGGACCAAACGAGTTAATAACTATGTTCACTTCTTGTTTATTGATCATTTGGTCTGAAGGCGAGAAGGAAGCCAGCGCTGATTGGATGCAGGGCTCGTGTGGTATCAATGCCACATGAGCCCTAGCACTGCAATCTCAGACACCGATGTAAGGGCATGGTTGCGGGAGGTGAATATAGTCTATTATTTTACTAAGGGAAACATGTGGAATGAGAAGGGGTTGTCCCAGTAGTGGACAACCCCTTTAAATGGCCACGTACTGGTAAATGTTTACTGATCGGTGGTCGTATTGTGCCACCAGTCTATCAGTAATAATGGTGTAGAAAAACACGGCACTTCTGTTGGTGGTGCTCAAGTAGAATCCAGTCCCATAAATTACGAAGAGTAAAACTTGGCACTCAGATAAGGTGGAAAGAGTCTTGAAAATTTATTAACAGTGATCCAGGCCAAAACAAGCATAGACGTTTCAGTCAACACTGGACCTTTATCAGTGTGCAATAGGTGAAGTTTAGACCAGCCTCAGGGAGAGCAAGCGCTGTGTATAAGCCAAGGTGTCCAACGCTGTATTCTGCAAGGAGGTCAAATATGCAAGAGACAGACAATTCTATAGGGCAGGGAAAGAAGCACGTTTGGTATTTGTAGTGTGCGTTTCCTACACTCACCATAGAAATGTGTTAAGTACACACCATTATAGGAGGCACGGGGCAATGTTCTGTTCACCACTACTGTTTTGGTGAAGTTGATGTAAGCCTGTTTTTCAGATCTATGTGTAGAACAGAAAAGTCGCAGTCTATTATCCTTTTTTGAGCACTTCAGAGCAGTTTTGGCGGAGCAGAGAACCCCATACAATGTGAGCACTGTGGGAGATTATCCAGTGAAGTGTGCTACTTGTGAATGCCAAGCCTACCAATGAATGGCGTGTGAAACAAACCAAAAGATTTATTGAATGACACCTACTCAACAAAACTGGGAATTAACTTATGTGAGTGTTCATGTGATAGTCTACACAGTGATATATCAATACGACTTGTTGTTGGGACCCTAAGGCACGGCTGACTATGGCAACAATAAACCAATTAACCATGCATGGTAAGGATAGTATTCCTGCAAAATTCACTTTATTTGAGAAATGCATATAACATAATGAACACAAGTCCTTCCCTTGGCTTTTTTTTTTTAAGCTTTCATGCTGCGTAGATATTTCACTAATGATTGCGGCATATATGACCTTATTACAATCATATATAAAATAGTATACACATCATGTATTTAGAATGCAATACATTTTTTTCTAATAACATGGTTGGGGAAAAAAAAAAAAAGAAAACCTGTCAGCCGGCTGAAATTGATATTCATTAGGGTACTTTTACCTGAATAGGGAACATTTGGGCTTTCGGGTCTTTATGATAGCCCCAGCTGGTTATGGTGGAAGGTTAAGGCTTTACCACATTCTGTTCAATTCTGTGTCCTAATTAGTCCGACGAGTCTATAGCTGTGAGCACCAAGTGTCCAGGCTGAAAAGAAACTAATTAATGCTAGCAAATTAGATCAACTCCAAAGATCCAACAGCTAAACTCTTAGTTAAATGCTCCTTGTTAATAGGAAGTGTAGCTGTCAATAACTGCTGTTGGTGGCTTTAATGAGGGCCGTTTCTTTCATTGAAAGTGATTTCATGTCTCTTTGTCCTCGTAAAAAGCTGCTCCTTCCCCTAAAAAAAAACACTGTACATAGTAATGGTGGTGCTAGCGCGCTCACTTAATTCTTCTGATAAGCTGGGTTGAGATGACATTGAAAATAAAATGGAATAAAAGTTCACTCCCAAATGATATTTTACATGCTGCCCTGAAAGCTTTGGATTGAACCTGCCTCCGCTGTGCAGATATACTGTATATGCACATTTACAAATGGCTTTTGTTTTCTTTGTATTTCTCTTCCAATGTAAAAAGATACCTTTATATATTGGACACGGCTTATACTCATGAACATTGAGCAGCCTGCCAACAGAATAATGGAGTCATATTTTTAAGAAATCCTAGGCTCGAAAATCTTAATTTGATCAACTGCTTTGTGCTGTGAATTCCCCATTGTATGGAAGCTATACCGGTCAGTGTTTCAAAACTGCTACACAGGCAATAGGGGGAAATACGAGAGAGGTCATCGATTGTTTTCTGCAATTAAAGCGGATCTGCCACCAGATTACACAATACAGAACTATACATTATTAACCCTTTAAAATGACCAGGACATTTTTTGGTTTTGTACTTTCGTTGTTTTCTCACCTTAACACCTTCACAACTTTGGACATATATATATACATTCTAGATCATGTCTCCCGGTAACCGCGGGCTCCGGCGGTGATCTAGCGGTTATCCCAACACATGTCTGCTGATCCGATGACCAGATATGTGCAGCTAACCGGTATGGATGGATCAGAGATCCCACCCATGCCTTTTTGCCACTTAGATCGCGCTGTCAAAATCTGACAGTGTGATCTAAATGGCCATGGCGGGGATTGCGCCGTTCCCCGCATCCATCGGCGCCCCAGTGACGCGAGCACGGCGTACCATGGTGTTGCTATGGTATCGCGGGGTTAGCAGATGACCCCTGACGCTACCATGACTCACTTCCTGTGAGAGCCAACAGAATGCAGACACTCACTGGAACGCTGCATTTCTGCTGATCAGAGCGATGCTGCTCTGATCGGCAGAAATTAACAAGCAATCAGACTGTTAAATGATAAAATCCCCTATGGGGACTAGTAAAATCAATAAAAAAGTTAAAATATGAGGAAATTTAAAACACCAAAATTACATTTTCTATCGCCGCAACATTGCATTAAAATGCAATAACAGCCCCAGATTCCCAAAAATGAAAACACTACAGGTCCCGGAATATGGCATCAAAAGCGCTATCCTTTGTTTGTACAAGCTTCTGATTTTTTTTAACCACTTAGATAAAAGTAAAACTATACATGTTTGGTATCTATGAACTCGTACTGACCTGAGGCATCATAAGGACACCTTACTTTTACCATATATGGAACAGGGTGAATAAAGGACCCCAAAAGCAATTGTGCAATTGCACGTTTTTTTCAATTTCCCCACATTTGGAATTTGTTTTCCCCGTTTTCCAGTACACTATATGGTACTACTTGTTTTTATGTATACCCTTTTCACTTGTAAAGCGCTATGGAATAAATGGCGCTATAATAAATAATAATAATAATAATAATAAAACCAATGGTTGCATTCAAAAGTGCAACTCGTTCCGCAAAAAAATCAAGCCCTCAGATAGCAATATTGACGGAAAATTAAAAAAAGTTATGACTCTTGGAAGAAGGGGAGGAAAAAATGAAATATCGTTGGGGGATGAAGGGTTAACTTAATTATTTTAAACATTGAATTTGTATATAATTTTTTCAAAACTTTTTTTTTTTTAATAGTTTTTTAGTCTTTGCTTCAACTAGTGATTGTTTGATCACTTATACTGCAATATTTCAGTATATTAGTCTTCATCAGACCTTTGGCTGTCATAGTAAGCTACTGGTCCTATGCGATTGTGTGATGAGTGGCTATTAAGGACTGAGGCTGACTATGTAATATAGCCAGCATCATTTGTGTGGAGAGAGCTCAGCTCCTGATTCCCCACTTGTAGATCCCCTTTTCCAAAGTGTTCATTCATATCCTAATTCAGGAAGGTGTTAAACAGATCTAATAGATAAAATTGATCAAATGAGTGTACTTACTTTAAAAATCAATTTTTGAATAGTTGTATATTCTTTATTGAAAAGATTCCCACCTGGTGTTAAAAGGATTCTACCTAAAGTGTAAAGCGGCTCACGGGTTCGGAGGATTCATTGGCTAAACTCTCCACTGACCCAATCTAACAGCCTGTGTGTACAAACATTGTGTTCACACTAAAATATACAGTATATACACCTTTTCCCTTTTTTTTATTGTTCATTTGCTTCCTAAATGCAAAGCTAAACAACTTTGTCAATATTATTCATTCAAAATGTTCCACCACTTTGCTGCGGCACAGTGTCTAAGTTTTTCATATAGAGAAGCGATATACAAAAAACTTTGGAATCCTTCAAAGCTCCTGTACTGATCATAATCTCTGCTCTTCTCCTCCCTTCTCTCAGGGTTAGAAATAGCTGCAGGGGGTAGGTTCTTCACAGATTCCCACAGCATGCAAAGGGGAGAAAGTATCAGAGAAGGCAGGGGATACAGAAAATAAAAAACAAGAAGAAATAAGTGCAAGACAGAAAATTTGCTGATAAATGAACAGTAAAGGCAGCAGCATCCTGGACACAGATATCACATCACGCCTATATTACTGAGAGAAACATTCCCACAAAATAAACAACTGCAAACTACTAGCACTGGGGTCTAAGAAGGAAGACTGCAGACTGACACTAAAGGCTGCTTTACATGTTTCAATTCCCTATGCGATCGCACCAGCCCCCATCATTTGTGCGGCCCGTGCAATTTGTTGCTCGTGTCGCACAAACGAGTATAACCCCCCGTCACACGTACTTATCTTCCATACGACCTCGCTGTGGGCGGCGAACATCCACTTCCTGGAGTGGGAGGGACATTCGGCGTCACACGGCAGCCGGCTAATAGAAGCGGAGGTGCGGAGATGAGTGGGACGTAAACATCCCGCCCACCTCCTTCCTTCCGCATTGCCGGCGAGAGCCGCGGGACGCATTTAAGCTGCAGTTCATCATTCCCGGGGTGTCACACACAGCGATGTGTACTGCCTCGGAAACATTGAACAACCGGACGTTCAATTTTTAGAAATTGAACGACGTGTAGGCGACCAACGGTTTATCGTACAATCTGGGTCGCACGTAGGTTTCACACGCTACAATAACACTAACGATGCCGGATGTGCGTCACTTACGATGTGACCCCGCCGACACATCGTTAGATATATTGTAGCGTGTAAAGCCCGCTTAAGTGGTACATTTTAAGTTTAAAAAGTACATTGACAAAGATAACAAAAAAAAAATCTACGTCAAAGGCATCCATAGTCTTTATCTTGTTATATGGGGAAGCTCCATTCTTTTTAGTCCATGCCTACAAAATGCATTAAGAGTAGATAAGAAACTGCTCATCACTAATGTTGAGTGAGAACTTGCCACTGCTCAATACTCGCTCGAGCATCAGGGTACCCCCAGGTACAGCCATTCGCAGTCTCTGAATAGCTCTCACTGAGGTTAAAACAAAGTTTTCCAATGTAGTGTATCGAAAGAAAAAAAAAAAAACAACAAAATGCCCTCTGTCCCATGGAAATGCTCAGTTTATTGCTGGCTGTATGTGGGAAAAGAGCCGAACTGCATAATCATTGGCTTTCCTTATACTTGTTACTAGAGTGGAGCACTTTCAGGGCGCCTGGCCTGCTCGATTTGGGTACACGGTATTTTAGTGCTTGCCAATCACTAAATAAAAAGACTGTGCTAGATAGAAGCAGCCTGCGGGCGGCCGAATGGCTGTCTCTCTGTGCGGGCGGCTGGCTGGCCGCCTCTCTGGTAAAACAACCCATTTTTTTATCTCTAAATTTGGGGTGCGTCTTATAAAGCGAAAAGTACGGAATCTTCCCTCAAACATTTTCACTGAAGCATACTTCCCCATGTTTGGAATTATACTGTAAGTCCCACAGGGGGATGCTTACATGCAAAGGAGCCGACTAGCCAAGGGAAGTAACGCCCTTGTGACTAGTCACTGGCCTAATTAGCATATGATAAAAGATCTATACAAAATTATTTTTCTAAAGATCTCTTTATCTATGCTTCTAGATACATGGACGGTTAGGCAGGGAATAGCAATATACACCCAGAACTTCTCGTGGTTCTGGGTGCATATTGCAACTGACAGGTTCCCTTGAATACTTTGCCCCTATAGACCAATGTAGTGAGTTTAACCCAACGAAGATTATATCTATAAATTTATCAGTATGACAGAGACTGGTCAACTATAGCAGATCAGATGGGACAATCACACTATGGAGAGTTTTATGCAGTTTAGGATGCCATTTACCACTTATGTGACACTTTTGAAATCTTGTTAGCAATAAAAAGCAGGCTCTGAAAATTCTGAGGCTGGCAGATGCCTCATACTCCGATCTTAGCAAAACATCTGTCCATTAAATGTAAGTATATATTTTGCCTGGAGTCCAGTAGAGGTAAACATACACCATCTAAACGTACTACAATACAAAAAGTGAATCAGCAAAAACTACATGGCTGAAGGTATGTGATCTTTCGTCCTAGTTCGTGAAATCCACAGGTCAGTCACACCCACTGATAACAGCCAGTAAATCTCAAACAAATGTTAAGAAATAAGGGCGTTGGAGAAGTTATAGGATACAATCCTCCTAAAAAACAAGACTTGTTGTGAACATTACCCTGAGTTCACCCTCATAGAACTGCTTTGAAAAGAATTAGTAGTACCATTGTGGTCATGTCCCAAAAGCTAAAAGAAAGTCTAAGGCTACATTCACACTTCCGTCTTTTTGCATCAGTTGCAATCAGTCGCCTTGACGAAATACAGTATCTTGCATATATTTTGCAGGAATCCGTTTTTTCCCCATAGACTTTTATTACCGATGGATTGCGACTGGTGGCATTGCGTTGCATCCATCCCGCGACGGAGCCGTTGTGGAGTGACTGACCGTCGGGCGGGAGCAACACACAATGCAATGTTTTTTGTGTGCGGTGGATTGTTTTTTTTTTTTACTGTGAGCATGCCCACAGTAAAAAAACATGATCGACTGGAAATTCAGTTCCAGTTCCAGCGGCCAGAATGATCAGCTGATCGCCCAGGGGCCGGCTTTTGTGAACGATCAGCTGATCGGCCGGCTTTTGTGAACGATCAGCTGATCGGCCGGCTTTTGTGAACGATCAGCTGATCGGCCGGCTTTTGTGAACGATCAGCTGATCGGCCGGCTTTTGTGAACGATCAGCTGACCGGCCGGCTTTTGTGAACGATCAGCTGATCGGCCGGCTTTTGTGAACGATCAGCTGACCGGCCGGCTTTTGTGAACGATCAGCTGATCGGCCGGCTTTTGTGAACGATCAGCTGATTGGCCAGCGACTTACTTTTGTGAACGATCAGCTGATACCCTTCAAACAGTAAAAAAAAAATGGATTTTTTTTTTTTGCAGCATCAATCACAACAGTTGTGCCACTATCTGCAACGCATCCGTTTCATCAGTCACACAACTGATTGTGACTGATGCAAAAAGACGGAAGTGTGAATGTAGCCTAAAAAGAGTAACTTTGTCAAGCCCCTTATACTATTCATTCCTTGAAATCCCCCTTGTGTAGCAAAACTCTTACTTCAAAAACTACAGAAGTGAATTTACATTGGTTTCTTAAAATTATAATTCAAAAACAATTTATTGGTTTAGGTCTAACCAACTTATACTAGAACCTTCGAAGTACAAAATGATAGAAGCGTGCCTTAGGCCCTCCAAAATGTTCTCCATAAACTGATTTAATCAGACACAACCTAACCTATGTGCTTAGATTCCAAGATCGCTAAGTATCTTACACATCCCTTATGGTTACACCACATCTGATAATAGGCCATACCTGTTCCACAACTTATTTCTATCAAGTGTCATCTTAATTTGCCCTTGGGACAATGGAATGCACAAAGTGGTCTTGCAAAAGGGCTCGGATCTTCACATGTCACTTGTAAAACGTCCAATTCTTACTCCTATTCAACCCTTGAGGGACACAATGGCCCCTGTTGGTGAAGTATTGTTGAACATGTGCATGTTACTGAAACCATGGTTGACACTGGCCAGGCTTTTTAGGAGGCAGGCCTGAAGTTATATTGTGGCCAATCATTTTTACTAAATATCATTGTGTGCCCAGAGGAGGAGAGGTATGTGAAAACATAGGTGGTGTGAACCAACTGTTTACATTATCCCTTTACTTATTTTAGATTTTCCTAATCAATTCACTTTTAAGTTAACATTTTATGCTTTATAGGTCATGTAAAAGTTTACTCAATTAAAGGGAAGGTGTCATGGATTTATATAATCGAAACAATGATTACTTGTAAGATAACATGCAGTTATAATGTTATCTTGCTTTAAATAAAGATGTCTTTCAGTTTTTATAATGCTGGAAAGCTGGCAATGGGGGCTGCCATTTTACATTCCAAGTTTTAGCACGACAGTGCAGGCTTAATTTACAGCACCTCATGGACATAGGCGATAGTAGTCAGATTCCGACCCCTTTAGTTCTATTACAACTGAAATGGTAACACCTATGTGGGCTGCCCAATTCACAGCCGTGGGTGTGTTCAGCCGCCATTTTTCCATAGCCCATGCTTTCGGCTGGGCTGCATTTGTCCCCTACAGCCAGGATCTGAAAGACCAAGCAGTACCATGCTAACAGATCCTAGAACAGTAACGTTACCGACAGCTGGAGTAGCGTGCAGCAGTGGATTACCATCTCCAATGACACCCCCTCCCCCCACTCCACCCAGCCCCACTCTCCCCCCACCACCGTCGTCCATGCAGCAGAGCTATGTGTGTGTTTGTGTGCATGCAGAGCATGTGAGTACCCGAGCCCCTCCCCCCTCTGCCGCTGCTACTGTCTCCACTGACACCCACCCGCTCCCCCTCTAATCCTGTCCTATGTGATACTGTCTGTTGAGTTGCTGTATCTAAACCTATCCTGTGTGATACTATCTGCTGAGCTGTGTATCTAATCCTCTCCTATGTGATACTGCCTGCTGAGCTGTGTATCTAATTTTCTCCTATGTGACACTGTCTGCTGAGCCACGTATCTAATCTTCTCCTATATGATACTGCCTGCTAAGCCGTTTATTTAATCCTCTCCTATGTGATACTGTCTACTGAGCTATATATCTAATCCTCTCCTACGTGATACTGACTGCTGAGCCATGTATCTAATCCTCTTCTATGTGATACTGTCTGCTGAGCCATGTATCTAATTCTCTCCTGTGTGATACTGTCTGCTGAGCCATGTATCTAATCCTCTCCTGTGTGATACTGTCTGCTGAGCTGTGTATCTAATCCTATCCTGTGTGATGCTGTCTGCTGAGTTGTGTATCTAATCCTCTCCTGTGTGATACTGTCTGCTGAGCCGTGTATCTAATCCTCTCCTGTGTGATACTGTCTGCTGAGCCGTGTATCTAATCCTCTACTATGTGATACTGTCTACTGGACCATGTATCTAATCCTCTCCTATGCGATACTGCCTGCTGAGCCGTGTATCTAATTCTCTCCTATGTGATACTGTCTGCTGAGCTGTGTATCTAATCCTGTCCTGTGTGATATTGTCTGCTGAGCTGTGTATCTAATCCTGTCCTGTGTGATATTGTCTGTTGAGCTGTGTATCTAATCCTCTCCTGTGTGATACTGTCTGCTGAGCCGTGTATCTAATACTCTCCTGTGTGACACTGTCTGCTGAGCTGTGTATCTAATCCTGTCCTGTGTGATATTGTCTGTTGAGCTGTGTATCTAATCCTCTCCTGTGTGATACTGTCTGCTGAGCCGTGTATCTAATCCTCTCCTGTGTGATACTGTCTTCTGAGCTGTGTATTTAATCCTATCGTGTAATACTGTCTGCAGGGCTGTGTATCTAATCCTCTCCTGTGTGATACTGTCTTCTGAGCTGTGTATTTAATCCTATCGTGTAATACTGTCTGCAGGGCTGTGTATCTAATCCTATCGTGTAATACTGTCTGCAGGGCTGTGTATCTAATCCTATCGTGCTATACTGTCTGCAGGGCTGTGTATCTAATCCTATCGTGTAATACTGTCTGCAGGGCTGTGTATCTAATCCTATCCTGTGTGATACTGTCTGCTGAGCTGTGTATTTAATCCTATGTTGTGTGATACTGTCTGCTGAGCTGTGTATCTAATCCTATCCTGTGTAATACTGTCTGCTGAGCTGTGTATCTAATCCTATCCTGTGTGATACTGTCTGCTGAGCCGTGTATCTAATCCTCTCCTGTGTGATACTGTCTGCTGAGCTGTGTATCTAATTCTCTCCTGTGTGATACTCCTGCTGTCCTTGGTGACACTTTAGACATTTCTGGTCACCAGGAAAATGGCTGTGCATAGTGTCCTTACATGTCATTCTCTGTTATCTGTTGTAAACACTCAGATTAGGAGGGGGAGGCGTGTCACCACACACAGGAGAGAAGACTCCGCCCACTTTACGGCAGGCTGTAATCTGAGCTTTTTATACAGTGGAATTTCTGTAGGATTTCAGAAGCTGCTCCCCCTAGTGTTTAACAGTGGAAAATATCAAACTTTTTAATTTTTTTTTATATTTTGCACAATTAAAAAAAAAAAAAATTATATTTAAACAAAACATTTAAAAATTATTACTTTACATTTTTTCAGTTATTATTTTTTTTTTTTTTTGACGATACCTTCCCTTTAAAGAAAAAGTAACATGTAAAAACATACGGTACTACCAAAAGTATAGCATGTCTTTAAAAACTAGGGTTCCGTTCATACATTGCGTTTTTTTCTGCAGAAAAATCTGCTCTCTTGGCAGTAAAAAAAACTGCTTCCAAAAACCAGGTTTTGCTAAATTTTTTACTGCGTGTTTGGTGTTTCATTTGTCTAAAATAAATTTAGTTTCATTCACCACAAAAGCAGCAAAAAAATACAACTATGTTTTTGCACTCTCATTGCTTTCAATGGTGAAAAAAAGCAGCAAAAAGGCTGAAAGAATTGACCTGCTGCTTCTTGCGGCAAAAACACAGCAGTTTTCCATTTCGGTCAGGAAAAAAAAAAAAAAAAGCTGTGGTATGTGCATGAAATTTCTGAAATCTCATAGCTTTTGCTGATGCTGTAAAAAGAAAATTTTAATTTCAATAAAACATGCAAAAAATGCAGCAAAAACGCAATGTGTGAATATAGCCTTCAAGGGAACCTGTCACCACATTTTCGGCCGCCACCACTGGGCTCTTATATACAGCATTCTAACATGCTGTATATAAGAGCCCAGGCTGTGCTATATAACATAAAAAACACTTTACAATACTTACCTAGAAGGTCGCTCCGGTGCAGACTGGTTAGATGGGTGGCTTCGTTCTCCGGGACCGGCGCCTCTCCTTTCAGCCATCTTGGTCTTCCTTATTCTGAAGCCGGGGTGCATGACGCGTCTACATCATACACACGCATCGGCATTGAGGTCCGGTGTAAGCACACTTTGATCTGCCCTCAGGGCATATCAAAGTATTGTAGTGCGTCTGCGCATGACCTCAATGTCGGCGCATGTGTATGACGTAGACGCGTCAAGCACCGCAGCTTCCGAATAAGGAAGACCAAGATGGTCGAAAGGGGAGGCGCCACCCATCCGACTCTTGTGCACCGGAGCGACCTTCTAGGTGAGTTTTATAAAGTGGTTTTTTTTTTAATCTTATACAGCACAGCCTGGGCTCTTATATACAGCATGTCAGAATGCTGTATATAAGAGCCCAGTTGTAGTGGCCGCAGCTTATAGGCCGAAAATGGGGTAACAGGTTCCCTCTTTAACGTTTGTTCCCGTATTGTATAGTTAGTAATTTTTAAAACTTTTCATTGGAGAAAGAAAACTTGTTACTTGTTTTCTTATGCTAATCAGCTACTTTATTATTAACCTCATAACGACGGCCGTACGACTTAAAGCGGCGGCAAAACAGGGTACTTATTCTGTTCCGCCGCTTTAAAGAGGCGGCCCGAAAAAACCCTGTAGCGCCCCCCAGCGACCAAAAATCTCGGGGGTTTCAGCTACCGGGGGTAGCTGAGACCCCCCAGATTATGAATCGGGGTGTTTTTTCTGGACCCCGTTAATGCGATCGCCGGTATACACCGTATACCGGCGACAACATTAAAAAAAAATAAATGGCCGGTAAAATTGATTTATTTCTCATCTGACGTGATCAAACATGTCAGATGAGAAATAAATATGAGCCCTTAGTGCCCCCAAAGCCCCCGGTACCGGAGAAATCTATCCAACACCCCCCCACCCCCCTCCGGAAAATCCAAGATGGCGCCGACGCGCGCTGAAAACTCCCACCGCCGCCGGCTCTGCATTCATTTCCCTCCGATCTGAAATGATCAAACATTTCAGATCGGAGGGAAATGTCCTCCCCCTGACACCTCCTCCGGTACACCGGAGATCTCTGGTCCCCGGAGCCCCCTCCGGTTCTCCAGAGCCGCCCCCCTCCCCCCTCCGGAGCGTGGAAGATGGCGGCGCGCAGCGCACAGTAGCACGCGGCCGCATTCATCCTGCTCTTTCTGCCGCATGTGACACGTCACATGCGGCAGAAAGTTGTCCCCAGGTCCTGCCGTCACCCCCCGTCACCCCCCCAGCCCCCGGTTTTATGTTACCTGGCTGCTGGTGCTCCGTCCCCGCGATCACGCCGCCTCCTTCTTGAAAGCTGGCGGCGCATGCGCAGACAGCGGCTGACAGCTGGATCCCTGCAAGCAGGGACTCTGACGTCGCTGCTGCACAGGCTGCTCCACTGTGGACCGGGGGAGAGTGAGTGCAGTAATCTGCAGCCACACTCCTCACATGGAGAGACTGCTGTTCTAGAAAATGGGGGGTACGTTCTGTGAGCGTGCCCCTCATATTCTAGAATGAGGTTACTGCAGGTCACTCTGCCCTAGGTTGGACCGGGGCAGTGTGAGTGCAGTATTCTCAGATTACTGCACCCACACTGCTCATGGAGAGCTTGCTCTTCCAGAAAATGGGGGATACGTTCCCTGAACGTGCCCCCCATATTCTAGAAGGTCCAGAGTCGCCGAGGGACCTCCAAACTGGATTACAGCGACCGAAATTTATTTATTTTCAATAAATTGGTAAAAGAGGAATGTTTCGGGAAGTGTTTTTTTCAAATACATTGTTTTTTTGTCTTTATTTTTTTCTATTACTGACTGGGTTAGTGATGTCGGGTATCTGTTTAGATGCCGTGACATCACTAACCCCAGGGCTTGATGCCAGGTGACATTACAGCTGGTATCAACCCCGTATATTACCCCGTTTGCCACCGCACCAGGGCGCGGATTGAGCTGGAGCGAAGCGCCAGGATTGGCGCATCTAATGGATGCGCCACTTCTGGGGCGGCTGCGGCCTGCTATTTTTAGGCTGGGAAGAGTCCAATAACCATGGCTCTTCCCACCCTGAGAATACCAGACCCCAGCTGTCCGCTTCACCTTGGCTGGTGATCTAATTTGAAGGGGACCCCACGTTTTTGTTTTTTTTTAAAAAAAAACGCCTGGAGAGCCCTCCAAATTGATCACCAGCCAAGGTGAAGCTGTCAGCTGTGGTTTGCAGGCTACAGCTGTCTGCTTTACCCTAGCTGGCTATCAAATATAGGGGGGACTCCACGTCGTTTATTTTAATTATTAATTTTTTGGGGGGCTAAATACAAGGCTAGGCACCCTTTAGTGCCACATGAAAGGCACTAAAGGGCGCCAGCTTAGAATATGCAGGGGGTGGGACGTTATATATGTTTGACATCTATCCATTCATCCATTGTAGCATTTTAGGCTGTGTGCCCACAATCGGGGTTTGCAGCGTTTTGGGCGCAGAGTGTTTTCCCTGCGTCCATAGCGCTGCGTTGTGCAGTAGAAACACAGTGGAAGGATTTTTAGAAATCCCGTGCCCACTGTGCTTCTTTTCTCCGCAGCATACAC
The DNA here is from genome assembly GCF_048569485.1 of Anomaloglossus baeobatrachus. Classification (NCBI taxonomy): domain Eukaryota; kingdom Metazoa; phylum Chordata; class Amphibia; order Anura; family Aromobatidae; genus Anomaloglossus; species Anomaloglossus baeobatrachus. The sequence goes on from NC_134358.1 coordinate 449,166,502, forward strand.
TGACCGGTGGCGCAGCTTCCCGAGCCTCAGCATGTCAATTTATGCTGCGGAGATGAGTGTTCTCTGCAGGTAGCATAGAGCTCCACAGCGGCCTGAACCCAAATCCTGGGTATGGGCAGCTGCGTTCTCCCGTGGACAACCCTCACATCTCTGCAGGAAGGCTGACACTGTGTACTAGACGCCGTGTCGCTGGATCATGGCCACATAGCCTAAAAGTGAGACATTTGTTGCTACAGCAACATTTTTGTGAAGTACCTGTGGATTCAAAATGCTTACTATACTCCTGAATAAAATCCAGTTTCCAAAATGGGGTCACTTGTGGGGGGGTTTCTGCTGTATAGGGACCCAAGGGGCCCTGCAAATGTGACATGGTGCCCGCAATTTATTTCAACTTTTCCAGAATTCAAATGGTGCTCCTTCCATTCCAAGCCCTCCCATTTATCCAAACAGAGGTTTTTGGCCACATGTGGGGTATCCCTGTGCTTATAAGACATTGGATAATAACCTGTGGGGTCCACGGTTTGTTGTCTCTTGAAAAAGTAAGAAATTTGATGCTGAAGCAACATTTTTGTGAAAAAAATGAAAATTTTCAATATGGCAACCTAAGCTTATCAAATTCTGTGAAGTACTCTTGGATTCAAAATGCTCAATATACACCTAGATAAAAGCCTTGATGTGTCTTGCTTCCAGAATGGGGTCACTTGTGGGGGACCGCCACTGTTTAGGCAGCTTAGGGGCTTTCCAAATGCAACATGGCGTCCGCTATTGATTCCAGCCAATTTTGCAGTCAAATGGCACTCCTTCCCTTCCGAGCCCTGCCATGCACCCAAACAGTTGATTTCCACCACATATAAGGTATCGCTAAACTCAGGAGAAATTGCACAATAAATGTTATGCTGAATTTTTTCCTTTTACACTTGTAAAAAAAAAAGCTACCTGGTTGAAATAAGAATTTTGTGGTAAAAATGTATTTTTTTATTTTCACAGCTCAACATTCTAAACTTCTGTGAAGTACCTGAGGGTTCAGGGTACTCGCCAAACATCTAGATAAATTCCTTCTGGGGTCTATTTTCCAAAATGGGGCCACATGTTGGGGAGCTTCACTGTATAGGCACCTCAGGGGCTCTCCAAATGCAACATGGCGTCCGCTATTGATTACAGCCAATTTTGCAGTCAAATGGCACTCCTTCCCTTCCGAGCCCTGCCATGCGCCCAAACAGTTGATTTCCACCACATATAAGGTATCGCCAAACTCAGGAGAAATTGCATAATAAATATTATGCTGAATTTTTTCCTTTTACTCTTGTAAAAAAAAAAGCTACCTGGTTGAAATAACAATTTTGTGGTAAAATTTTTTTTTTTTTTTTTTTTTTCATGGCTCAACGTTTTAAAATTCTGTGAAGCACCTGGGGGTTCAGGGTACTCACCAAAGTTCTAGATAAATTCCTTGAGGGGCCTAGTTTCCAAAATGGGGTCACTTGTGCGGGGTTTCTGCTGTTTAGGTACCTTAGGGGACCTCCAAATGCGACATGGTGCCCGCAATCTTTTTCAGCCAAATTTCCTTTCCAAAATTCAAATATTGTTCCTTCCGTTCCAAGCCCTCCCATTTGTCCAAACAAAGGTTTCAGACCACATGTGAGGTATCACCGCGCTCATAAAAAAGTGGGTAACAAACCTTGAGGTCAAATTTTTGGTATTACCTCTTACAAAAGTGAAAAAATGAATGCTAAAGCAACATTTTTGAGAAATTTATTAAAATTTTCAATATGACAACGTAACGATAACAAAATCTGTGAAGTACCTGTGGATCCAAAATGCTCACTATACCCCTAGATAGAAGCCTTGAGGGGTCTAGTTTCCAAATTGGCATCACTTGTGAGGGGTTTCTTCTGTTTAGGTACCTTAGCGGACCTGTAAATGCAACATGGTGCCCGCAATCTATTTCAGCCAAATTTGCTTTCCAAAATTCAAATATTGCTCCTTCTGTTCCGAGCCCTCCCATTTGTCCAAATAGAGGTTTCTGACCACATGTGGGGTATTGGCGCGTTCATAAGAAAGTGGGTAACAAGTTTTGGGGTCCATTTTGTTGTGTTATTTCTTCTAAAAGTGAATAAATTTGGGTTAGAGCAACATTTTTAGGTAAAATTTAATTTTTGCTTTTTTTCATTCCAAATTGCTTTTGTTCATGTGAAGCACCTGAAGGGTTAATAAACTTCTTGAATGTGGTTTTGAGTACTTTGGGGGGTGCAGTTTTTAGAATTGTGTCACGTTTGGGTATTTTCTGTCACCTAGGCCCCTCAAAGTCACTTCAAATGTGATGTGGTCCCTAAAAAAATGGTTTTGTGGTTTTGTAAATTTTGATGTAAAAATGAGAAATCGCTGATAAACTTTGAACTCTTTTAACTTCCTAAAAAAAAAATTTTGTTTCCAAAATTGTGCTGATGTAAAGTAGACATGTGGGAAATGTTATTTATTAACTATTTTGTGTCACAGAAATCTCTGGTTTAACGGTATAAAAATTCAAAAGTTGAAAATTGCTAAATTTTCAAAATTTTTGCCAAAATTCAATTTTTTTCATAAATAAACGCAAAAAATATTGTCCTAAATTTGGTACTATCATGAAGTCCAATATGTGACGAAAAAACAATCTCAGACTCACCGGGATCCGTTGAAGCGTTCCAGAGTTATAACCTCATGAAGTGACACTGGTCAGAATTGCAAAATTTGGTCTGGTCATTAAGGTGAAAATTAGCTCCGTCACTAAGGGGTTAAACGGTTTGTCCTCGCATCTAATATGACCTAGACAACAAGCCTAAAAGCAGAGTCACACTTGCGTATGACTCGCATGAGTGTAGTGAGAAAATCTCGCATTGCACTCGGCCCCATGTAAGACAATGCTGCAGCTCAGATATGCGTGCCCTATTTGTACTGAGGAAAAAATGGCAGCATGCTGCGATTGCCTGCGCGAGCCTTATCACTCGCACCCATTCAAGTGAATGGGTGCGAGAGAAACATCGGACAGCACTCAGATGTTTTCCCAGTGCAGTGCGATATATGCACAGGCTGACAATGGAGGAGATGGGGAGATTAACCCTTCCCTCTCCTCCACAGCACCCGCCCTCTCCTTCGCAGCTGTGACCCGATTGGAAGATCGGGTCACAGTCGCATGACACTCGGCTCTCGCTCGCAGCAGAGCCTGAGCCGGGGGTCATTAGCATATCGCATCCGTTGCTCTTGCATCAGATGCCAAACGCTAATGTGACTCCAGCCTAACAATTTCAGATCGGCAGGAGTCCAACACAGGGCACCCACACCGGGCAGCTGCTATTAGCTCTGGCACCAAAAGGATGTCAAGGTTGAACAGAGCTAAATGACAAGCTCTGTTCATTTGTAATGGCCATCGCTGTAGCTAGTAACAGTGGATGGGTGGAGATGCTGTGTTGGACAACCACCCATCTGAAATTAATGATAGGTGGTCAATATTAGATGCCAGGACAACCCCTTTGAAGTGTTTTGCACTAGCCTTCTTTAGATGTTACGATAGTACTGTTCTTAGAAGCATCTGGACAGTACAGTTTGAATTAAAATCATGCAGTCCCAAAACCATAAAATCCCAGAGGCCATGACACAATCCCTTTTCAGTTCTATAGGTATATGGAGTAACGGCAGTGAAGCAAGGTATACTGGAATTTGCTACATCTACACAGCACACGTATCGGAGCTCGCTTAATAGGGCTAATTGGAGCCTATGAGACATCGACAAAGCAGGAGTGTGCATGGTAATGAAATATTCTGTCACAAAAACTTTAAACTTTTTATAAATACCTGCAATTAAATGATACATCATACATGCAAAAGATGGCCAATCTCACCTTCTACTTGCTCGGCACATCGCACCCTGGCCTTTTCTCTCATCAGCTTAGGAATGAGCACATCTGTCTCAACATGTCGCAGACCATGATCCTCTGCAAGAAAATAAAAGCTAGTTAAAGAAAAAACAAAAAAAAAATATTTTTTTAAAAAAAGTGCATTTACTTGGGACAACATATGTCCACAACGAGACATTGAGCCATGGAAAATTTCACTTTGTGGGAAAAGTTTTCTAACTTTAATGTATGTAATTCATTGAAAAGTAACAAAGGAAAACCAGAAATAAAAGAAGACAAAGCTTAAGACTTTTCATTACTCAGACATTGAGGAGGAATCAATTTTCACCTCCTTCACTGACTGAATTTGTTAGGCTTTATTTTTGCTTTAAGACTCTTGCATTCTCATAATGTGCTAGCACAGAATAATGATACAAATGTGCACGCCAGAAATATCTAGTGGCTAAATGACTTGCTTCTTATAACAGGAAAACTAATTCCAAATACAAATCAGCCATAAAATGTGCTTCATTAGAAATCCAGTGTTAATTTTTTTTTTTTGTTTTTTTTTTTTACAGACCTCAAGAAATTAATCTTGGATACCAAAGCTAAAGCGCACAATTAAAGTGATGTCCCACTCCAATATTTAAAGTAACTTTGCATTTAATGCAGGAAGACACAATAATATCCAGCACCCACAAATATAATTAAAAGTAAATTTTTACTCTAAAGGGTACTTTACACGCTGCGATATCGGTACAGATATCGCTAGCGAGCGTACCCGTCCCCGTCGATTGTGAGTCACGGGCAAATCGCTGCCCGTGGCGTACAACATCGCTAACACCCGTCACATGGACTTACCTTCTCTGCGACGTCGCTGTTGCTGGCAAACCGCCTCCTTTCTAAGGGGGCAGTTCGTGCAGCGTCACACGGCAGCCGTCCTATAGCAGAGGAGGGGTGGAGATGAGCGGCTGGAACATTCCGCCCACCTCCTTCCTTCCTCATTGCCGGTGGACGCAGGTAAGGAGATGTTCGACGCTCCTGCACTGTCACACACAGCGATGTGTGATGCCGCAGGAACGAGGAACAACATCGCTACTCACCAGACAATTTTTCATAAATAAACAACCTCTCTCAGACAAACAATTTTTGCCGTTTTTGCAATCGTTTAAGGTCGCTCCAGCCGGTCACACGCTGCGATGTCGCTAACGACGCCGGATGTGCGTCACAAACACCGTGACCCCGATGATATATCGTTAGCGATGTCGCAGCGTGTAAATGGCCCTTAAGAGTTTAAAAAAAAAAAATAACTAAAAAAGAAGCGCATATTAAAGCGACTGTCCTTAGAATAGGTGATGACTTGTTGATCTATGGGTGTTCCACCTCTGGGACCTGCACCGATCAGCAGAATGGGAAACCTATATCCCTGTTAGAATGGAGCAGCAATGCACATGCTCGATCACTGGTCCTCTCTCTATTGGTCTGCACTTGTCTTTTTCCGGAAGCCCCATAAAGACTTAGGAGAGCAGCGGTTGGATTTCCAACCTACAGCGCCATTTCTAAATGAGGATAAAAGTTTCCCCTTGGGGATTAAAATCCTCAATGTGATCATCTTCTTGAGTCCCACTGTTGGGACAGCCACCAATAAGCAGGATATGACCTATCCTGTGGATACCGGATACCTTGTTTTCACTGGTCAGCCTCCTTAAAAACGTCTATACCTTACGCGTTTCGAATCACATACAGATCCTTACTGACCGTACACTGAATATAGACTGGGGCTTACATACAGAGAAGCACGACCAATCTGCTAAGGTCATATAGGTTAGGCTACTTTCACACTTCAGTCTTTTTGCATCAGACACAATCCGTTGCCTTGAGAAAATACAATATCCTGTAAAATATTTTGCAGGACTCAGTTTTTTCCCCATAGACTAGTATTAACGACGGATTGTGACTGATGGCCTCGGGCGGAAGGAACGGACACTGTAATGTTTTTTGGAGAGTCACAAATACTCACTGCGCAGGATTCAGTCACAATCCGTCAAGAGGTATAATGGTTGTCTATGGTGCTGGATTCTGCAGTAATCAGTCGCACGACGGAATCCAGTGCTGGATTCCGTTATTTGCTACTGAGCATGCCCAGTATGTACACAATCACATTGCAAGGCTCCAGATAGGAATAATTTACACACAATTTTAACTATAACAACATTTATTCTGCCCCTTTCTCTACAGAATGCCACAGATGGCCTAGGAAAACACCGTAATGGGTCACAAAAATGTCTGGCACTCCCATTGCGCTGTCCCAAAAACAAACAGATCATGACGGATCCGCTGTAAAACGGACGCTCAATGGATGCGATGAATCAGTTATTTTACAGGATTCTTGTGAACGGAATCCTGTGAAATAACACATCCGTTGCATCCGTTGACACCTAAAAAACGACAGATACGTTGTTTCGTTGCAACGACTGACCTGACGGATTTGAAACTACTGAAGTGTGAATGTAGCCTTAAACATAGATTTAAACATTGTGTTATAAGATCAGTTCTGTAATGCAACCCACACGGTACGCAAGTATCCAATTTTAGAATACAAAATTCCCCATGTGCTAAAACGTGTGGCGAACCACTCTCCACCTCTCCCACATTTATTAACCCTTTTGATACCATACACCTTAATATCACAGGTGTTGCCTTTGTGCACTTCAGAGAAGTGTTGAGATATCCCAGAGACAGACCTTCTTGGGGGTTTTTTTTGTTGTACATTGTAGTCAATTGTAGACAAATTCTAACAAATAGTTAAAACGATGAAGAACATATACAAAAAGACATTTGGGTGTGAATGTATCTAAATTACCGTATTTTTCGCTTTATAAGACGCACCGGATTATAAGACGCACCCCCAAATTTGGTGAAGGAATAGAGAATTTTTTTTAATAAATGGGGTCCGTCTAATAATGCCAGTGTCTCTCTAACAAATCATATAGAGTATATGTCCCTCATAGCCCCCATCCTAAAATTAGCCCCCTTAATCTGGATATGGCCACCTTATATTGAATATAGCCCCCTTGGGCTGGCACACGTCCCCCAGTGATGCAACATGTCCCCTATGGCTGGCACGCTGCCCCCTGTGGCTGGCACAAACTGGCCCCCTGTGGCTGTCACACACGCTGCCCCCTGTGGCTGTCACACACGCTGCCCCCTGTGGCTGTCACACACGCTGCCCCCTGTGGCTGTCAAACACGCTGCCCCCTGTGGCTGGCACACACGCTGCCCCCTGTGGCTGGCACACACGCTGCCCCCTGTGGCTGGCACACACGCTGCCCCCTGTGGCTGGCACACACGCTGGCCCCTGTGGCTGGCACACACGCTGGCCCCTGTGGCTGGCACACACGCTGGCCCCTGTGGCCGGCACACACGCTGGCCCCTGTGGCCGGCACACACGCTGGCCCCTGTGGCCGGCACACACGCTGGCCCCTGTGGCTGGCACACTTGCTGGCCCCTGTGGCTGGCACACACCCTGGCCCCTGTGGCTAGCACACACCCTGGCCCCTGTGGCTAGCACACACCCTGGCCCCTGTGGCTGGCACACACCCTGGCCCCTGTGGCTGGCACACACGCTGGCCCCTGTGGCTGGCACACACGCTGGCCCCTGTGGCTGGCACACACGCTGGCCCCTGTGGCTGGCACACACGCTGGCCCCTGTGGCTGGCACACACGCTGGCCCCTGTGGCTGGCACACACGCTGGCCCCTGTGGCTGGCACACACGCTGCCCCATGCTGCTGCTTTTAGTAAAATAAACTCTTTCCTTACCTTCTCCAGCGCTGTGCTCCCTCGTGTACCCCTCCTCAGGGTTGAACTCCGGCCTCCTGCATTTCCTGGTTCACAGTCCCGGTCATGTGATCGGCACAGCAGTGTGTTATCTCTGCATGCCTGATCATAGCGGCAGGAGGGAGAGGGCAGATGCTGGAGGAGGTGAGTAACGAGTTTATTATTTTACTATGGGTAGCAGCATGGGGGCCATAGATAACACAGGGGGAGGGGGCATTTGTGAGCAAAGGGAAGCACAGGCAGATATAATATGCACAGCTCCCCCAGCCCATCACCGCGGTGCAATTTCAGCACCACAGGGGTGGACAGCAGCTGTGCATATTATATGAGCGGGTGCAGGAGATCAAACGCTGCCGCCCTCAGCTTCACAAGTCTATACCAGCCTCCACCAGCTCCCCCAGCACCGCTCCAGAGCGGCCCCACCTCCCCTGGACCCTGCAGTATATAATCCGTATATTCGGTTTATAAGACGCACCCCCTACTTTCCCCCAAAATTTGGGGGAACAAAAGTGCGTCTTATAAAGCGAAAAATACGGGTACTCTCTTTTCATAAATATAGGGCATAGTGCACATCTGCTACATGATCATTTGAAAACAGCCCTTAAAACTTAACGATGTATTGGTTCATTGGCACGCATGCCCAATATACAGCTACAAACTGGACGCCTAGGTCCAGAATTGTATGTAGTCACTATGGAAAAAATGGGAATGTATTTCTGCAGGATTCTCACTGTCACTTTCCTTTGATTAGGTTTGCTAATGGAAAAGAAAAAAGATAATCACGTCGAATTATCATGTCAAATTGTTGTGTTGGTAATGCTTTTACTTCTACTTAAAATACTTATGGTATATATATCCCCAATTGTTTATTCTGTTTGAAATAACTTGATTCATCCAGATAAGGCTGCTTTAACACATCCGGTTTTTGCTGAGCGGCACAATACGGCGCTTTGCAGAAAAAACGCAACCGTTTTTTTTTGCCGCTGGTTGCGTTTTTTCCCCATAGACTTGCATTAGTGCCGTATTGTGCCGCATGGCCTTGCGTTGCGTCCGGGTTTTGCCGGTTGCGGCATATTTAGCCCATACGGCGGCTGGATGGAACGTTGCCTGGCACGTTTTTTTGTGCGGCGATCCGGCGCGATTTACATTGCAAGCCTATGGATGCCGGATGCGCCGTCCTGCGGCAAAAAACGCATCCGGCCGCCGGATGCGTTTTTTTGCACTGCGCATGCTCAGTATCAAGCCGCATCCGTCAAAAAACGGACGGGCCGCATGGAGAAACGTATGCAATGGATCCGTTGCATAGGTTTTTGAGTTGGATTGAGCCGCACTGCAAAAAACGGATGTGTGAAAGCAGCCTAAGACTATTCAGGGGAGCAATCCTCCTAGCCCCGATAAACTCGGCAATCAGTGGGTTCTTAAAGACGTGTTGGATGGCAGCTAACAGTGAAATTGTGTTAACCGAAACTGGTTTTCTATATAGTGTGGTTTGAATTCGATGACTTGTTTGATCCCCTATCTACATGTCCAGAAATAGAATACTACCTGTAAAATATGTGCACACGATACGCATTTGGTGCAGAAATGTGTACACCATCACTGCATCTCTTGGCAGGAAAAACATGGTGTAACGTAGACGCATTTTGGCGCCTTTTTTTTACATGCGTTTTTGTTACATATTGTTCCCCACTTACAAGTATGGGTGAAATCTGCAGTAGAAACGCGGAAGGAAGTGACATTCTACAGATTTAAATCTACAAGTAAAACGCAAGCAAAGTGTGCATGAGACTTCATCTGACTTTGCTGGGGCTAGGACATTCTTCAGGTTTTGTGACAAATCTGCACAGAAAAAACGTGACAAAGCTGCAACACGTGCACAGACCCTTAGCCTGTGTACACACATTGAGTTTTCATCCATTATTTGAAATGTTTTTCGGTTCACATTTGTCACAAAACCTGAAGGGAATCCTGATGGCGGCAAACTGAATGAGAATCCTGAAGTCTCATGCACACGTTGAGTATTTTCCCCTTGCACATTTGGGGTAGATTTATATCTGCTGCATATCAATTAGTTCAGCATTTTTGCTGCAGATTTCACTCATACTGATGAATGGGAAAAATCTGCACCAAAAAAAAAAAAAATGCATGGCAAAAACGCATTTTTTTTGCTGCTGGGTTTTTCCTGCCAAGGGATGCAGAAATGGTGCAGACATTTCTGCACCAAATACTATGTGTGTGTGCATACCCTTATTGTATCAGTGAGTAGTGACAGATCTCAAATTAAGGATTATTACTTAAATATCTAAGAAATCCTGTATTCCCTCTTTATCTATATGATAAAAAATGCATAAAGACAGTACAAGATGTTAATATGTGTGATTTGTAACTGCTAAAATTGTAAATTTTTGCTCTTGAATTCTACTACTCTTAACTTGTTTGGCGTGAATCCCTGATACTTGGCTTAATGCTTTTTTGAATGCACCACACCAGTACTGTATTTTCCGGCGTATAAGATGACTGGGCGTATAAGACGACACCCAACTTTTCCAGTTACAATATAGAGTTTGGGATATACCGTATATACTCGTGTATAAGCCGACCCGAGCATAAGCTAAGGCCCCTATTTTACCACAAAAAACTGGGAAACCTTATTGACTCTAGTATAAGCCTAGGGTGGGAAATGCAGCAGCTACTGAGAAGTTTCAAAAATAAAAATAGATCCCAATAAAATGTAATGTGCCCATCCTTGGGCCCTCTAGTAATGTGCCCATTGTTTAGTAATGTCCCCTGTAGTAATGTAACCATTGTTACAAGCGTCACTGTATTTGCATGTTTGTACCAAAATTGGGTTAACTTTCAATTAAGGTATGCTATGCATATCCACAATGTTGGCCCCAGGCTTTTTATGTTCACGCCTCTCAACATATTTTAAGAATAGTGGAAAGTGTTCTTCTCCCTTTCTCTCCAGTACTAACACCAGTATCTCCCTCCCTCTTCCTTCAATGATCATTGGAGAGTTTCTCCCCACTATTCATAACAGTGCCTTCTGTGTCCAATTTTCTACCATTCTGACTTGACTCTTCAGCCCTGTTCACACTGTGCTCCTCCATTGCGTTCGAGTATTCCATCTGAATCCCTTTAAAAATAAATAGATAGCTAGAGGAACCCTCGATAGAACCATACACTGCTAAGACACGAACGGAGCTCAGGTTAACTAAGTTTGTGCTTTTACAGAACATGGCCGTCATTTCGGAGACGCACATAGTCTGCTACATTTCTGTGTGTGTACCAAGTGGTGGACAAAAAAAACAAAAACACAGTTCACTTGAACTCCAGCAGCCAACGACGCCATCGGGGCTCATCTGCTTCATGTTTTTAGCAGGATTCAGATAGAACTCCAGAATATACTGCAGAAATGCAATGTGAACAGGACCTTAGTAACATAATGACTTTGCCCTTCCTTCAAGCAGTTAGAGCAGCATGGCTTATCTTTCCTAGAAGGTGAAAGCCATTATTTGCACACAGTGATAGCAGTTGCAGTCCGTATAGTGGCACAGAGATGTATTCCAAACATTTGCAGGTTGCCAGTGGAAATCAAAGAGCTTGTTGGCATTATAGAGACTGACAAACAGATTATTCTATAGTAGCTAGTGTAAAAAACTTCCTATGATACACCAAAAGAGCATGTACAGAGATTGTGTCCAAAGCTAGCAGAATTATGATTGCAGCTCTGGTCTCTAAGTTGAGCTATAAGTCTGGATCTGTAGCATATCAATAATAAACTGTAAATTAGTGGTCAACCGTGACCACATTAAAAATCTTTCTCCACATAAAACAATCTGATAACAATAAACAAGCTCCTGCACTCCGTCCCTGCTTTCTGCTTATACTGATGCCTTCTCTACTCCGCTAGTAAAAACTTCCTGTATCAGTGACCACAAGGCCTATACGTCTAATAGACACTATGGCTGTGGTCAGTAACAGTTATTCTGAGCAGCACAGTGGTCCTGTCCGATACAGAAGGGCATCATCATCAAAGAGTAGGCAAACAGAGGGGAGGAAGGGGGTCAGAATGTGGAATAAGACAAGTTTCTGCACTGGTAAATATTAAAAGATGGACTAATTTAATTAGCTTAAATTTAATGTAACCATAAGGTCCCATTAGGGCTGGACGACATATAGAATTAGATTACCATTGGAGGTTGGAACGATTCTGATTTCCTGACAATTGAAAATTGGATTTTTAGCTCTGTCCCGTTTTTCCATGATGTAGTGGGCACGGCAGCATGAAGAATAGAGCAGTTCAGCGCCGTGATTGGACACAGCAGCTCAAACCTGAATAGGATCTAAGGCTAGGTTCACATTTCCATTAAAATGTAGCAGTCCCAATTTGCGGCTATGGTAAACAACACAATCTGTTTAGCGGATTCCGTTGTGTCCCATAGATTTGTGTTAGTGGCAGATTGCGACTGATGACCTTGCGTTGCATCCGCTGCGCCGCGGTCAGTCATTTTTGGACTGACCGCCGGGCGGGAACAACGCAGAATGTAACGTTTTTCGGGCCGTCAAAATTAACGCACTGCGCAGGAATCCGTCGCCATCCGTCAAGCTTGTAATGTATGTCTATGGTGCTGGATTCCATCGTAATCCGTCTTACGACGGAATCCGTCATGCTCTACTGAGCATGCCCAGCATGTTTGGCACACCCACTGGGCTGTCCTAAACACAAACAGATCATGACTGATCCGTCAAAAAACGGACGCACAGCGGATGTAACGGACGCGACGGATCAGTTTTTTCACAGGATTCATGTGAAAGGAATCCTGTGAAAAATCACATCCGTTGCGCCAGTTGACATCTAAAAAACGACTGATCCGTTGCTGACGGACCTGACGGATTTAAAACAATGGAAATGTGAACCTAGCCTGAGTAATGAGAGTGGTGACGACAAGCTGTTCAGTCACCAAGAAGCTTGGGAATGCAGGAGAAAACTTCCAGGAAGTAAGCTGTGCCGGAGCAATGGCTGGCCATCTAGGATACACAGTCACTACTTTATTAAAACACTAACAGCTGGTGCTTACAAAGGAAGGCTGTGGGTAGGGAATCTGTCAACAGCTTTTAGCTAATTAATCTAAAGACAGCATGCTGTAGGGGTTAAAACACAAATTTCAGTGATGTGTCTCTTATCAACTCGGTGCTGTTACTTATTTGCAATGATTGTTTTAGCTTCTAGAGCTTATCATTGCTGGAGTAACATAAGCAAGTCCGACACACCCCCTCCTGTGATAAGCAGCTCATGGTCTATAGACAAAAGTACAGAAAGAGCCAGGTGTGGGAGGAGGCAGCTTTCTCAGCTCTACTACATGCTAAATTCAAAAAACAAAACGACTGTACCCAGTAAACTAAGTGATACATTGTTGGATTCAGGGTCTGTTTGCCTACATTATGCTACTCTCAGATGAGGTAGCAAAAACTTGGTAACAGATTCCCTTTACGTGCAGGGAGAGAAGCAAAAAGGTAGTTTTTCTATTTAAAAATTTTCTCTGCCTTCTCAATGCTAAATTTTGTTTAAAGGACTCCAGTTTCTCTGTGTGTAAGTGGGTTACCAGTGCACTTTTTTTTTTTGCAGAATGTACCAGTTGATTTACTTGGCCACTCCTAACATTTCTGCTATCTCTAATGGATTTTTTTTTCTTAGTGTAATGATTGTCTGTTTCTCTTCTATTGAGGGCTCCTTTGACTGCACATTGTGTGTTTACAGCAACAGCATGCAAATGTAAAATGCCACACCTGGAATCAGCTCTAGACCTTTTACCAGCTTAAAGGGTAATGGATTAACAAGGGAACAGTAGCCCATGAAATAACTTTTCAGGTAACTGTCCAATTACTTTTGGACCCTTGAAAGTCAGCTGCATATTAAAGAGATATTAAAGAGCTGTAACTCCTAAACCCTTACTACAATTAGGATGTGAATACCCTCAAATTAAAGCTGAGAGTCTGCACTTTAATCGCTTACCGCCAAAGCCTGTTTTCACCTTCTTTGCAGAGCCAAATTTTACAATTCTGACCAATGTCACTTTATGTGGTAATAATGCTGTAATGCTTCAACTTATAGAAAAGTGGGGGGGGGGGTTCGTAATATATTTGATTTCATGTTAGTGGTAAATTTAGGTAACATTTTTTATGTTTGTTTGTAAAAATATCAGAATTTTGGCAAAAATTTGCAAACATTCCATCTTTATACCCATGAAATAGTTATGTCACACAAAATAGATAACAAATAACATTTACCACATGGCTACTTTACATCAGCACCAATTTTTAAACAATATTTTTGTTAGGAGGTTAGAAGGGTTAAAAGTTTAACAGCAATTTCTCATTTTTCAACAAAATTTACAAGACCAATTTTTTAGAGATCACAGACTTTAAGAGGCCTAAATGACAGAAAATACCCAAAAGTGACACCATTCAAAAAACTGCAGCCCTCAAACTGCTGAAAACTATTCAATACATTTATTAACCATTTAGATGCATCACAGACACTAAAGCAATGTGAAAGGAGAAAAAATACTTTTCCCAAAAAATATGTTGCTTTAGCCTTAAAGGGGTTATCCGGCTTCTTTTGACTTTTTTTTTTATTTCCCTATTGGGCTACATTGGGGCAGGTAAGTAGATAGAGACCACTTACCTGCCCTGCTGTCAGCCCCTCTCCCCAGGCTCAGAGTGGTCATGTGACCGCTCCTGCTGCGATTTTGCTGCTTCCGGTCATTTCATGTCAACATGGGCAGGGCCATGTTGACATGCAAATCTGGAACAGTATGTCGCCTCCCTGTTGGGCGGCTACGGTGCGATGAGCCCCGCCCCCCTTCCCTGCACCCTCCCACACATTCCTCCGCACCTCTTACTCTCCCCGCAACATCCCCCTGCACTGCTGTGGGGTCCGTGACCTGGGGGAGGGGCCTGGCGGCGGCTGCCGTGGTGTCACCGCCAGCACTGGGCCCCTGCTCAGGATCGCACATTCAAATGTACCGGCATCGCAGATCACAGATGCTGGTACATTTGAAAGTGCTGATGAGAAGCAGCGCAGCGCAGCTTCTCATCACTGCCCCGCTGTCTGTGCTCTCTTCAGCACAGCGGTGATGTCACTACTGTGCTGATATGGCCAGACCAGACAGCGCGCGAACGTGCAGGAGCGGCGGGGACAGAGGACGGGTGAGTATGTACTCCCTACATGTGTTCCCTACGGGGATGGGGATGGGGGTGGGGGTGGGGGTGTAGGTGCAGAGCTATAGGTTTGTGCGTATGCGGTGCAGAGCCATATGTGTGCGTGTGCTGTGCAGAGCCATATGTGTGCGGTGCAGAGCCATGTGTGTGCGGTGCAGAGCCATGTGTGTGCGGTGCAGAGCCATATGTGTGCGGTGCAGAGCCGTATGTGTGCGGTGCAGAGCCGTATGTGTGCGTGTGCGGCGCAGAGCTGTATGTGTGCGTGTGCGGCGCAGAGCCGGATGTGCGCATGCGGCGCAGAGCCGGATGTGCGTATGCGGCGCAGAGCCGGATGTGGGGCTGTTATTTGCAACGCTGTAGTGATAACAGGTCAGTGCTGAGGCTGAATACTGACAGGGAATGTGTGTGCAGGAGGCGAGGCTGGACACTGAGGCCGGGCGGTGCCAGCTCTGACTGAGGTTTGGCACAGGAAATGGTCAGTTTGCTGGAGCTGAATGTAAACAAGGAGCTGCAGAGAATAAAGGGTGAATTCAAAAGGAACAAAAGTTAGAAAACAAGAAATAATGTAGGGGTGTTTTATATGACAATACAGCACAGATTAGCTTATCAAAAATGTTTGAGTTTATGTCGGACAACTCCTTTAAATTTTTAATTTTTAGAAATGTTAACAAGAGAAAATGCATTATACATTTTCTTGTTAGTACACTTTCTCCTGAGTACGCAGATACCCCAAATGTGGTGGAAAACTACTGAATTGGCGCACAGCAGGGCTCGGAAAAGTAGGAGTACATTTGAATTTTAGAAAGCAAAATTGTCTGGAATCTATAGTGAACAGAACACCATGTCACGTTGATGTGCCTAAAGGGAACCCCCTACAAGTGGCCCCATTATGGAAACTAGACTCCAAGAAATTTATTTAGATGCATGGTGAACACGTTGAACCCCCAGATGCTTCACATAATTTTATAACGTTATGCTGTGAAAAAAAAACAGATTTTCTCTACAATAGTTTAGCCCCATTTTTTTTTTCATTTCCACAAAGATAGCAGAAGAAAATGAACCTTAAATTTGTTGTGCAATTTCTCATGCGTACGCAGGGGAATATGTGGTGGAAAACTACTGTTTGGTCACACTGCCAGGCTCTAAAAGAAAGGAATGACATTTTGGAACACAGACTTTAATGGAATGGTCTGCGAGCGTCATGTCACTTTTAGAGAGCCCTAAACAGCAGAAACCTCTCACAGGTGACCCCACATTGGAACTGATCTGGTGTTTCCCGGTTATGTGAATTTTATGTGTTGGCGTATTCGAGTTGTGCAGAGTGCATCAGGTTGGCATATTTAAGTTGTGTACGTGGCGTGTAGAAGTTTGGGCTCCCCTGGTCAAAATTACTGTTATTGTCAATAGTTAAGCAAATTGAAGATGAAATTATCTATAAAAGGTATAAAGTTAAAGAGGACAAATTTCATTTTAGATTTTAGGCAAAAAAAATAAAAAGTAAAATCATCTTTTCCATTTTAAAATTAACAAAAGGAAAATGGGTGATGCAAAGGTTTGGACATTCTGCAATGCAGAGTACATCAGGTTGGCATATGCGAGTTGTGTAGAAATACATTTAGTAGACCATGGACGTGTGGTAGACTTTGAAGCATTCTTTTATATACAGGCCAGGTTTCTCCAGGCAGGGGTCGCATTACCAAGTGGCATCCTTTCTTAGGCTACTTTCACACATCCGGTTTGAGCCCTGCGGCTCAATCCGGCTGTGAAAACTATGCAACGGATGCGGTGAAAACACCGCATCCTTTGCATCAGTTTTTACATGCGGCCGGTCCGGTTTTTTCCGGTTGCGGCATGCTACTGAGCATGCGCAGTGGAAAATACCGCATGCGGCGACCGGATGCGGTTTTTTTCCGCATCGCGCCGCATCCGGCCTCCATAGGGATGCATTGAAAAATGCGCCACAGCGGCCGGATGCGGCGCGATGCGGTGTTTTTTGCCGGAGCAAAAAACGTTGCAGGGTACGTTCGATCCGGCCGCCGCATCGGCTAAATCTGCCGCATGCGGCAAAAACCGGACCGAACGCAAGCCCCTACGGCACAATGCGGCACTAATGTAAGTCAATGCAAAAAAAACCGCAATCGGCGTTACAAAAGCCGGTTGCGGTTTTTCTGCAGAACGCCGTATTGTGCCGCAGAGCAAAAATCCGGATGTGTGAAAGTACCCTTATCCACCTTCTGTAACACCCTCGCTCCATACAAACATTAGGACATTGATCACTACCTCCCGAAACTGAAGGAGTGTGCTGGTCTTGCCTGCACATTGTGACAGCATGTAACCATTGTACATTGCCATCTGTAGGATGTGCACTGTCAGCTCCTTGTACCACACTTTTGTTTTATGCATGGTACTGTATGGCTGGAGAATTTGATCAGAGGGATCAACTTTCTCCATGTGCTTATTGTACCCCAGGACACAAATTATTTTAAGAATCTGTGTACAGGTGCCTCAAATAACAGTGGGGGGGTTCTGCAATCTTCATGTATTGTGGTCAACCCTCTTGTCCTTGACAAGCATGTTGCCGCTACATTGGGCTGTGCTCTCACCCTTTCTGAGCAGCTGTTAAATTAGCGCCCTATGGAGGCCTTCTGATTTTTGAACACAGCACCACATGCCGTGGTAAATCTGGGCAGTGTGCTTTGAAAAGAGGGATACGGATATAGTTATCTACATACAGGTGATAACCCTTATCCAGCATTGGGTGCACCAAGTGCCACATTATTTTCCCATTCACTCCCAGGACAGAGGGCATTCAGGGGGTTCAATCCAGGTATCCCTCCCTTCATAAACTCTAAACCTGAGGGTGTACCCTGAGGTACTGTCGCACAGCTTGAATAGTTTAACACCGCACCTGGCCCTCTTACCGGGCATGTATTGGAGGAATTTCAGCCTCTCCTTGAAGTGTATTAGGGACTAATCCACACAGTTTCCCTTTATGGAATGTATACCTCAGCAAATTTGTTGCTGAAGTGATTAATGTACAACTTAACTTAGAAAAGTTGGTCAAAGTTAGTGTTGTATTGGGGTGGACACTGCGTAATATAATTATGCTAAAACTTGAGAATTGTCTTGAAGCGTGTCCAGGTCAAAGTCATGTGTAATACTGGAGTGTTATATAAAATATCAACACTCCAATATTGCCGAACTTCTGGCTTCTTCACTATACCTATATGAAGAATGAGGCCCCAAAACGTCATCATTTCTACCGCATGAACATGGGTCAAATTAGCATGAGATGCCGTGGGGTTTTGGGAACAAAACTGTTGGGCATAAAAATATATCTGGACCATCATTGGATTTACAAACTCCTCACAGAAGACTTTGGTACTGCCAGCCTCACAGAAATGGACTTTTTCAAATTGGAATTCTAATTGGGCCATAAAGTCAGGAATCTGAGGCTCATAATTTTCAGGAGAGGTCCACAGGGGGTCGCTAATGGTGGGCGCAGTCTCATTTGCTGTTCTGAGGCATCTGTGTGGGTGTTCATTATCACTAGAGGAGGAGGAAAAGCAGAGGAAGGTGGGATCCTCTTCCTAATTATTAGTGTCGGAGGCAAGGACAGCGTACATCTCCTCAGCAAAATATACTCTTTGGGAAGAGCAGGACATTTAATAGTTTTTAAAGGGGGAGGGGGAGGTGTGTGTGCGTGCGCTTTCACATGTATTGTGTAAAAGGTTTATTCAGATGTGTTTGCTGTAAACTTTATTTGGGTAGTATAAACTTTATTGGATTAAAAGAGAAGAAAAAAAAAGGAGAAAAAAAAGGAAAAAAGAATATAGAAAAAAAAAAGAAAATATATCACACACACAACAAACACAGCGAATGTCAAAAACAATTACTGAGAATCCGCAACTAACTTACACGAATTGGAATTATGTTAGTAAAAAATCCTGCAGTATAAGCTGTCGGTAAAGGCAGCCATCTTCGCCTGATCACCGTGCCTTTTGACACAGGTATTCTCCTGCAGGACGTACCAATACGTCCATTTGCGGTAAGTCACTGGAAAATATGACGTACCGGTATGTCCTTTGTTGGTTAAGGACGATTTAATTTTTCTTTAATAAATCAATAGTACACATGAAAATAATTGTAATGTACTTCTCTGCCAGAATTGATCAGTTATTATTAAATTTCTCAATTCTGAGGTAAAATTTGTGTTCAGTGAAGACTTTCCCATTACTGAGCTAGGAGATGGCAGTTGGTGCTGATGAGATTCTATGTAGATAGGAGAGTGAGGTGGGGGCGGAGCTCTGCCTGTAGCTCCTCCCATCATAGAATCTCATCAGTAACAGCTCTTATCTCCTATATGATGTGAGCAAGCACTCCGGGGAGAGCCAGTCGCAGTCTCTGAATGGCTTTCACTGGGTTTATCACATTTTCAGATGTAGTGTCAAAGGAATAAAAAAAATAAAAAAAAAGAAGGGAATTTTGTTTACTTACCGTAAATTCCTTTTCTTCTAGCTCCTATTGGGAGACCCAGACAATTGGGTGTATAGCTTCTGCCTCCGGAGGCCACACAAAGTTATTACACCTTAAAAAGTGTAACCCCTCCCCTCTGCTATACACCCTCCCGTGCATCACGGGCCCATCAGTTTTGGTGCCAAAGCAGGAAGGAGGAAACTTATAAATTGGTCTAAGGTAAATTCAATCCGAAGGATATTCGGAGAACTGAAACCATGAACCAAAGAACAATTGAACATGAACAACATGTGTACACAAAAGAACAACAGCCCGAAGGGAACAGGGGCGGGAGCTGGGTCTCCCAATAGGAGCTAGAAGAAAAGGAATTTACGGTAAGTAAACAAAATTCCCTTCTTCTTTGTCGCTCCATTGGGAGACCCAGACAATTGGGATGTCCAAAAGCAATCCCTGGGTGGGTAAAAGAATACCTCGATAAAAAAGAGCCGAAACAATGGTCCCTTCTTACAGGTGGGCCACTGCCGCCTGAAGGACTTGCCTACCTAGGCTGGCGTCTGCCGAAGCATAGGCATGCACCTGATAGTGTTTTGTAAAAGTGTGCAGACTCGACCAGGTAGCTGCCTGACACACCTGCTGAGCCGTAGCCTGGTGCCGCAATGCCCAGGACGCACCTACAGCTCTGGTAGAATGGGCTTTCAGCCCTGAAGGAATCGGAAGCCCAGACGAACGGTAGGCTTCAAGAATCGGTTCCTTGATCCACCTAGCCAAGGTTGACTTGGAAGCTTGCGACCCCTTACGCTGTCCAGCGACAAGGACAAAGAGCGCATCAGAACGGCGCAAGGGCGCCGTGCGTGAAATGTAGAGCCTGAGAGCTCTCACAAGATCTAACAAGTGCAAATCCTTTTCACATTGGTGAACTGGATGAGGGCAAAAAGAAGGTAAGGCGATATCCTGAATGAGATGAAACGGGGATACCACCTTAGGGAGAAATTCCGGGACCGGACGCAGAACCACCTTATCCTGGTGAAACACCAGGAAGGGGGCTTTGCATGACAGCGCTGCTAGCTCAGACACTCTCCGAAGTGATGTGACTGCCACTAGGAAGGCCACCTTCTGCGAAAGGCGAGCTAGAGAGACATCCCGCATCGGCTCGAAAGGTGGCTTCTGGAGAGCCGTCAGCACTCTGTTAAGATCCCAGGGTTCTAGCGGACGCTTGTAAGGTGGGACTATGTGGCAAACTCCCTGCAGGAACGTACGGACCTGCGGAAGCCTGGCTAGACGCTTTTGAAAAAACACGGAAAGCGCCGATACTTGTCCCTTGAGAGAGCCGAGAGACAAGCCCTTGTCCAATCCGGATTGAAGGAAAGAAAGAAAAGTGGGCAAGGCAAACGGCCAGGGAGTGAAACCCTGATCAGAGCACCAGGATAAGAAGATCCTCCAAGTCCTGTGGTAGATCTTGGCAGACGTTGGTTTCCTGGCCTGTCTCATGGTGGCAATGACATCTTGAGATAACCCTGATGACGCTAAGAGCCAGGACTCAATGGCCACACAGTCAGGTTGAGGGCCGCGGAATTCAGATGGAAAAATGGCCCTTGAGACAGCAAGTCTGGTCGGTCTGGGAGTGCCCGCGGTTGACCCACCGTGAGGTGCCACAGATCCGGGTACCACGATCTCCTCGGCCAGTCTGGAGCGACGAGGATGGCGCGACTGCAGTCGGACCTGATCTTGCGTAATACTCTGGGCAGCAGTGCCAGAGGGGGAAATACATAAGGCAGTTGAAACTGCGACCAGTCCTGAACTAACACGTCTGCCGCCAGAGCTCTGCGATCCTTGGACCGAGCCATGAATGCCGGGACTTTGTTGTTGTGCCGAGACGCCATTAGATCGACGTCCGGCATTCCCCAGCGGCAACAGATCTCCCGAAACACGTCCGGGTGAAGAGACCATTCCCCTGCATCCATGCCCTGGCGACTGAGAAAATCTGCTTCCCAGTTTTCTACGCCCGGGATGTGAACTGCGGAGATGGTGGAGGCTGTGGCTTCCGCCCACAGCAGAATCCGCTGAACTTCTCGGAAGGCTTGAAGACTGCGAGTGCCGCCCTGGTGGTTGATGTACGCAACCGCCGTGGCGTTGTCCGACTGTATTCTGATCTGCCGTCCCTCCAGCCACCGCTGGAACGCCTTTAGGGCCAGATACACTGCCCTTATCTCCAGAACGTTGATCTGAAGGGAGGACTCTGTCGGAGTCCAGGTTCCCTGAGCCCTGTGGTGGAGGAAGACCGCTCCCCACGCTGACAGACTCGCGTCCGTCGTGACCACAGCCCAGGATGGAGGCAAGAAGGATTTTCCTTTTGACAAGGAAGTGGGAAGAAGCCACCACTGAAGAGAGGTCTTGGCTGTCCGTGACAGCGAAACGTTCCTGTCTAGGGACGTCAGCTTCTTGTCCCATTTGCGGAGGATATCCCATTGAAGTGGACGCAGATGAAACTGCGCAAAAGGAACTGCCTCCATTGCTGCCACCATCTTCCCTAGGAAGTGCATGAGGCGCCTCAAGGGGTGTGACTGACCCCGAAGAAGAGATTGTACCCCTGTCTGTAGTGAACGCTGTTTGTCCAGCGGGAGCTTCACTATCGCTGAAAGGGTATGAAACTCCATCCCGAGGTAAGTCAGCGATTGGGTCGGTGTCAAATTTGACTTTGGGAAATTGATGATCCACCCGAACCTCTGGAGAGTCTCCAGAGTGACGGTCAGGCTGTGTTGGCATGCCACCCTGGAGGGTGCCTTGACTAGAAGATCATCTAAGTAAGGGATCACCGAGTGGCCCTGAGAGTGTAGGACCGCCACCACTGCTGTCATGACCTTGGTGAAGACCCGTGGGGCTGTCGCCAGGCCGAAAGGCAGTGCCACGAACTGAAGGTGTTCGTCCCCGATGGCGAAACGCAGGAAGCGGTGATGCTCGGGAACGATTGGCACATGGAGATAAGCATCTTTGATGTCGACTGATGCTAGGAAGTCTCCTTGTGACATCGAGGCGATGACTGAGCGGAGAGATTCCATCCGAAACCTTCTGGTGCTCACATGCTTGTTGAGCAGCTTGAGGTCTAGAACGGGACGGAATGATCCGTCCTTTTTTGGCACCACGAACAAGTTGGAGTAGAATCCGTGACCATGTTCCTGAGGTGGAACGGGAATCACCACTCCTTCTGCCTTCAGAGTGTTTACCGCCTGAAAAAGTGCATCGGCTCGCTCGGGGGGCGGAGATGTTCTGAAGAAACGAGTCGGAGGACGAGAACTGAGCTCTATCCTGTAACCGTGAGACAGAATGTCTCTCACCCATCGGTCTTGGACATGTGGCCACCAGGCGTCGCAAAAGCGGAAGAGCCTGCCACCGACCGAGGATGCGGTTTGTGGAGACCGAAAGTCATGAGGAGGCCGCCTTGGGGGCGGCTCCTCCGGCGGTCTTTTTAGGACGTGACTTAGACCGCCATGCCGAAGAGTTGCTCTGGCCCTTCTGTGACCTGTTGGACGTGGAGGATTGGGACCTGGCTGAGGGCCGAAAGGACCGAAACCTCGATTGAATCTTTCGCTGCTGAGGTCTGTTCGGTTTAGACTGGGGTAAGGACGAGTCCTTTCCCTTGGATTGCTTGATAATTTCGTCCAATTGCTCGCCAAACAAGCGGTCGCCGGAAAATGGCAAACCGGTTAAGAACTTCTTGGAAGCAGAGTCTGCCTTCCATTCGCGTAGCCACATGGCCCTGCGGACTGCCACCGAATTGGCGGATGCTACCGCTGTACGGCTCACCGAGTCGAGGACCGCGTTCATGGCGTAGGACGAAAAAGCCGACGCCTGAGAAGTCAAAGACACGACCTGCGGAGTAGCGGTGCGTGTGACCGCCTTAATCTCAGACAAACAAGCTGAGATAGCTTGGAGTGCCCACACGGCTGCAAATGCTGGAGCAAAAGACGCACCTATGGCTTCATAGATGGATTTCATCAGGAGCTCTATTTGCCTGTCAGTGGCATCTTTGAGTGATGAGCCATCTGCCACTGATACCACGGATCTAGCCGCCAGCCTAGAGACTGGAGGATCCACCTTGGGACACTGAGCTCAACCCTTAACTACATCAGGTGGGAAGGGGTAACGTGTGTCATTAAGGCGCTTAGTAAAGCGCTTATCCGGATATGCTCTGTGCTTCCGGACAGCATCCCTGAAGTTAGAGTGATCGAAAAAAGCACTCCTTGTACGTTTGGGAAACCTAAACTGGTGTTTCTCCTGTTGTGAAGCTGACTCCTCAACAGGTGGAGTTGGAGGAGGAAGTTCTAGCACCTGGTTAATGGACGCTATAAGGTCATTTACAATGGCGTCTCCTTCAGGTGTATCAAGATTGAGAGCACCGTCCGGATCAGAGGCCTGAGCTGCAACGTCCGCCTCATCCTCCAGAGAGTCCTCATGCTGAGACCCTGAGCAGCGTGATGAAGTGGATGAAGGTCCCCAGCGAGCCCGCTTAGACGGTCTGTGACTACAGTCCGAGTCGGAGTCCTCCCCGTGGGACCTATGTGTCACCTCAGGAGCAGTTTGCTGCTCTAACCGAGGGGGGCCTGGGGTCAATGATTCAACAGTGCCCGGGGCCTGTGTCACCGGTCTGGACTGCAAAGCTTCAAGTATCTTAGCAGACCATTTGTCCATAGACTGAGCCATGGATTGTGAAAGGGAGTCAGAAAGTTTCTCAGCCAACACTGCAAACTCTGTCCCTGCCACCTGGGCAGTAACAGCCGGTGGTTCTACCTGAGCCGAGGGTCCCACCAGTGCCTGAGGCTCCGGCTGAGTGAGTGTCACCGAGGCCGAGCATTGCACACAATGAGGGTAGGTGGAACCTGCAGGTAACATAGCCGCACAAGAGGTACAAGTTGCAAAATAAGCCTGTGCCTTGGCACCCTTGCTTTTTGCAGACGACATGCTGTTATCTCCTCTTAGCAAACAGAGAGGGTATATAGCTAAGTAAATACTGCAGCCGAGCAGAGCAAATGTATACCCAATATGGATATATATATATACACTGCGGCACCCAGGGGGGCCAGCACCTGTAATAGGTGCGGCTTACCGACCGCGCTCAGCGGTTGTGTGTCCACCAGATTCCCTGCCTGGGCCTCCCAGAGTTATTGAAGTTCTCCTCCGGCAGCAGCGATGATAATAATGGCTGCCAGCGTTCTGTGAGGAGGAGGGAGCCGTGGGCGTGCCTTAGAAAGTGCGGGAATCTGGTGCCCCACGGTGCTCAGTGAGGGGGGAGGAGGATACTAAGTATGCTCCAGCCCTCACCGCTGACGTTCAGTCTAGCGTCCCGCCCTTGCCCCTGACTGGCAGGCCCGGGGGCGGGAATATGCGGTACTAGGCCGCAAAAGCCGGGGACTCGAGTTATAAGCGCGGCCGGCAAACAGGCACGGTCGGCGCGGTAGTCCCGGCGGCCCCAAACACAGCGCAGCTGCTGCAGTGTCCGATCCACAGGCGCTCTATGCGCCGTCCCCAAGGGGACACAGAGTACCTCAGAGAAGCAGGGCCTGTCCCTGATGACATCCAGTCTCCTGTCCGTCAGGTTCCCACAGGGGCTGCGGAGGGAGCCCGGTCCCAGTGCCTGGTGACCGGCTAGGATCCCACTTCTCCCAGAGCCCCTAAGGGATGGGGAAGGAAAACGGCATGTGGCTCCAGCCTTTGTACCCGCAATGGGTACCTCAACCTTAACAGCACCGCCGACCAAAGTGGGGTGAGAAGGGAGCATGCCGGGGGCCCTGTGAGGGGCCCTCTTTTCTTCCATCCGATAAAGTCAGCAGCTGCTGCTGACTAAAATGTGGAGCTTGCGTGAATGTGTGCCTCCTTCAACACAAAGCATAAAACTGATGGGCCCGTGATGCACGGGAGGGTGTATAGCAGAGGGGAGGGGTTACACTTTTTAAGGTGTAATAACTTTGTGTGGCCTCCGGAGGCAGAAGCTATACACCCAATTGTCTGGGTCTCCCAATGGAGCGACAAAGAAAAATATATACACATCCTGTTGCCTATGTTACCGGCCACCGCTGCAGTGGTAGCTGGTCTCTTAGGCAAGGAGCACAGCACTTACAATCTCTTTGCTTTAGAGCTTATAAACTCTGCTCTGAAGGTGGCTGGGTCACTCAATCAGGCCAGATTCAGTGCAACTGCCCTTCGGTTCAAGCAGCGACACAACTATGCCGCTGTTCCAAACTATCAATGTTTGTCCTGAGGACAACATGAGGCCACCCCTTTAAAAAGACCAGCTGTGTATAAAGTCTTATTGGCAATGCTCCGTGGAAAATTCAGGCACATTAGTTGTTCTTAGATGAAAACAAAAAGGTTGGTTTCAGTGGCACTTGATATATTCAAGCATCACATTGGTGGATACGGCACACTTTACACTTCCCATTTTCCAGCATGTACTTATTCTGCCCCTCAGTGTCGGAAGCAGAGTTAGGCTTTCATTTTTTTTGTCTGTGAAGTCATCATGCTTTCTTAAAAGATGGACTTATATAAATAAGGGTTATTAGTCACATTATCGCCATGCACAAAATCCATGTAAGATATTTTAACTGGTCCTTAGAGGATCACAAACTAACCATTAGCTCAAAAAGTCATGAAAAGAGAAATATTACAGGTAATAGATACAGCAGATAATGATGATTAATTAACACATATGTAACACAAGCAAAACTGAGTCTATCGTGGTTTCTTTACAAGGTGACCCAGATCCATTCATTTGCATAAGGTGTGGAGTCAGCACAACCCCTCATGCAAGTATGAATACCCCCTCTACACAACATATTTATTGCTTACACGCTTGAAAAGTCCTGCTCGTGAAAGTTAAGGTTTTTCCAATAAAACGTGTTGATTGGAAAAGCTTAAAATGCTGATTACGTAACCTTAAAACCTAAAGATGTCAAAAGACTTTTTTCCTTGTTTTCAAGCACAAGTAATGAACAGAATTCTTAACATCCTAAGAAGGTCAACGAGTATGATCCTCATGAGCAGCAAGCCTAATGGGATAGGAATAGTGACAGGAAACAGAGGGTGATGAGTAATGGAACACAGATTAGGACGAAGCTGAGAGTGTGGTACCACAGGGGTCAGCATTGGACCCTCTTTTTAACATTCTTATTAATGTTGTTGTAAAGCAGAGTTCCCCAACTCCAGTCCTCAAGGGCCACCAACAGTGCATGTTTTTAGGATTTCCTTAGCATTGCATGGGTGTTGGAATGATCACCTGTGCAGGTGATTAAATTATCACCTGTGCAATACTAAGGAAACCCTGAAAACATGCACTGTTGGTGGCCCTTGAGGACTGGAGTTAGGGACCCCTGTTGTAGAGGACATACCATAAAACGTAAATAGTTTCAGAGGATACTAAACTCTAAAAGGTAAACACAGGATAGTTAACCCCTAACAACCGTCGATAAGTCTTAACAGTAGCAGTTAAGAGGCCTTAGACCCTGTGTGCACGCTGCGGATTTGTCGTGGAATTGCTGCAGAAAATGTGTCTAATATTGCTGCAGTCATTTTCCAGAAAATCCTATGGGTTTGAAAAAATGCTGTGCGCACACTGCGTTTTTTTATATCCATGACTTTACCTGCGGATTTTCCGCTGCGGAATTAATGTGCATGTCACTTCTTTTATGCAGGTACCTGCAGTTTTTGCCATAGATAATGCAAAAAAACACGGGGACCAATTTGCAGAAAACGCGGGTGCGGTTTTTACCGCGGGTGCGGGATTCTTTCAAAGGGTCCGGTTTTTCTTAAGAAAAAGGCACTTTCTAGTGCGCACATAGTCTTATTCCTCAGCGTCACTTTTTAACCCCTTCACGACCATGGACGGATATATCCGTCATGGAGCGTGTCCCGTTAAGCCCCGCCCTCTGCCACGGGCAGGCAGCGGCGGTTGGCACACATATCAGCTGTTTTCAACAGCTGACATGTGTGCCTGCTAGCCGCGGGTGGAATCGCTTCCACCCGCGGCCATTAACCCCTTGAATCTCGCTGCCAAAGTCTGGCAGCAAGATCTATATGCGCGCAGCCATGTTTTTTACTTACCGCTGCCCACACCGGAAGTCACGTGCGTGATTACGTGACTTTCGGTGGTTGCCATCGTAGCACAGGGTCATGTGATGACGCCTGCAGCTATGAAGTTTCACTTTCGTTTTCCCTCGGCCGCGAGCAGAGGGAAACAGAAAGTGACTGAATCTGCTGTTTACAGCTGTATAGCTGTGATCAGCAGATAGATAAGAGCGATCTGATTGCTGATCGCTATAGCCCCCTAGGGGGACTAGTAAAATAAAAAAAAAAAAAGTTTTTAAAAAAAAAAAAAAAACTAAAAAGGTCAAATCACCCCCCTTTCCCCCCATTGAAAATTAAAAAGTTAAAAAATAAATAAATATACACATATTTGGTATCGCCGCGTTCAGAAATGCCCGATCTATCAAAATATTAAATCAATTAATCTGATTGGTAAACGGCATAGCGGTAAAAAATTCCAAACGCCAAAATTACGTTTTTTTGGTCGCCGCAAGTTTTACGCAAAATGCAATAACAGGCGATCAAAACGTAGCATCTGCGCAAAAATGATACCATTAGAAACGACAGCTCGTGACGCAAAAAATAAGCCGTCACTGAGCCATAGATCCCAAAAAATGAGAATGCTACGTGTTTCGGAAAATGGCGCAAAACATGCGCCACTTTTATTGGACAAACTTGTGATTTTTTTTTAACCCCTTAGATACAAGTAAACCTATACATGTTTGGTGTCTACAAACTAGCACCGACCTCAGGCATCATACCCACACATCAGTTTTACCATATAGTGAACACTGTGAATAAAACATCCCAAAAACTATTGTGCCATCACACTTTTTTTTGCAGTTTTTCCACACTTGGAATTTTTTTGCTGTTTTCCAGTACACCATATGGTAAAACTTATGGTTTCATTTAAAAGTACAACTTGTCCCGCAAAAAACAAGCCCTCATATGGCAAGATTGATGGAAAAATAAAAAAGTTACGGCTCTCGGAAGAAGGGGAGCAAAAAACAAAAACGCAAAAATGGAAAGTGCCCCGGGGCTGAAGGGGTTAATGTCGCTCAGGAAAAAAGGGTATAGCGCTCCCCAGCGTCAGAAAATTTCCAGGGTTTCAGCTGCCGAAGGTAGCTGAGATCTGGGTGATTATGATCCAGGTCAGTTTTTCCAGTCCCCGGTTACACGATCACCATTATTAAGCTGAAATCTCAATCTGTGCAGGCACCGCATCCAGCGCCATTTTACTGAAGACAGGCTGCAGCATGACACTGCACACAGTCTTCAATAAAATGGTGCCATATGCGGCGCATGTGCAGATTGAGATTTCAGCTTAATGAAAAGGTCATTGAGCTGAAATCTGAGTCTGTGCATGTGACACATCTGGAGCCATTTTCTTCAAGACCTGCAGAATCACATTGTGCAAGCACTGCCCACTGCAATCATAGTGGAGGCACGGGATTACAGAAAGGAGGCAGGTCACAGAATAATGAGTGGACATGTAGAAGAAATAGAGGAGGCAGGTGGAGGGGTAGAGAAGAACACGACCCTACCCGAAGTCCCACCTCGATGCACGGATGATGATGTCATCATTAACACTTTAGAGGAAGATTATTCAGCAACCACAGACCGCATTCCTTCACTGCAGGTACCCATTTAAATCAACATCACAGTGCCATGATGGCCGGGTATTTACTCTATAGTGTTAAATCCTGCTAACAGGTTCTCTTTAATTAAGTTAATCTCCAGATTCATTACAAGTAGTGATGAGTGAACCCACAGATGTTTGGGTCTGGCGGACTTAAATTAATAAAAAAAAGTCTGGTTCGGGATGGACTTGAACATCTGCTTGGATGCCAAACCCCATATAAGTCTATGGGGACCAGAAAACGTGCTATAAAAATGGTATTACCATTTTTTATATTATACTTACCGAGCCTCTCATGCGGCTGTAACGCTACTTCCTGTTCAGTTCTCATACATAGTCACTGCTTTCACCACCCACAGGCAGCTGATTGGTTGCCAGTAGACCACGCCCCCACCTTCTGTAACAGCGCCAGTGATTGATAAGAATCACAGGTGCTGTTTGCGTGCTTATAATGGAGTGTAAAATAAATAAATGAATGGAAAAAAAATGGTGTAGGGCGCCCCCAGTATACAGATACCAGCACAGATAAACCCATGGCTACAGGTTGCCGACACCAGTCGTGGCCTTATCTTGGCTGTGTATCAAAATAAGAGGAACCACGTGCAGCTTTTTAATAATATAATAATAATAATAATAATAATAATAATAATAATAATAATAAATAATAATAATAAAAAACGACAAGCGGTCCCCCTCATTTTGATACCCAGCCAAGATAACTCCGACAGCTGAGGCTGGTATTCTCAGCCTGGAGAGGCCCATGGTTAGTTATTAGGATTGTTGCATCTAATGGGTGTGATAATTCCGGGGTGGTTGTAGGCTGCTATTTTTAGCCTGGGGGTCCCAATAACCATGGGCCTCCCCAGGCTGAGAATACCAGCCCCCAGCTTTATCCTGGCTGGGTATCAAAATGAGGAGGACCGCAAGTTGTTTTCATATTTGTTTATTTTTTTCTTTAAAAAGCCACATGCGGTTCCTCTTTTGATACACAGTTAAGCTAAGCCCACGGCTGGGGGCTGCACCCTGTAGTCGTGGCTTTATCTGTGTTGGTATCGATATACAGGGGGGGGGACCTTTAATTTATTTTATGATTCACTGTAAACACGCAGATAGCGCCTGTGATTCCAACCAATCACGGGTGCTGTTAGAGGGTGGGGGCATGGTCTACCCGCAGTCAGAGCCGCCGATGGACGGGGAAAGCAGTTATGTATGTATGAGCACTTATGAGCGGACCAGAAAGTAGGGTTACCGCTGCGGGGAGGCTCAGTAAGTATACTGCTTTAACCCTTTTGTTTTTATTTTTTTTACTAGAAGAAGGTATTATCAGAATTTGTAAATATCCACATACAGCTGCAATCTGTCAGAAAGAATGGACATAAGTGATTAATTTCACTGCAGTCCTCCACAGGGGCAATTAAAGAAAACCCACACAATTTATCTTACTGTGCAATCTGGTCATACGGTGCAGGGAAGCTGAACGGCGGGGCAATCTCACCAGTAGGGGGCACGAGCCGAACGGCGGGGCAATCTCACCAGTAGGGGGCACGAGCCGAACGGCGGGGCAATCTCACCAGTAGGGGGCACGAGCCGAACGGCGGGGCAATCTCACCAGTAGGGGGCACGAGCCGAACGGCGGGGCAATCTCACCAGTAGGGGGCACGAGCCGAACGGCGGGGCAATCTCACCAGTAGGGGGCACGAGCCGAACGGCGGGGCAATCTCACCAGTAGGGGGCACGAGCCGAACGGCGGGGCAATCTCACCAGTAGGGGGCACGAGCCGAACGGCGGGGCAATCTCACCAGCAGGGGGCACGAGCCGAACGGCGGGGCAATCTCACCAGCAGGGGGCACGAGCCGAACGGCGGGGCAATCTCACCAGCAGGGGGCACGAGCCGAACGGCGGGGCAATCTCACCAGCAGGGGGCACGAGCCGAACGGCGGGGCAATCTCACCAGCAGGGGGCACGAGCCGAACGGCGGGGCAATCTCACCAGCAGGGGGCACGAGCCGAACGGCGGGGCAATCTCACCAGTAGGGGGCACGAGCCGAACGGCGGGGCAATCTCACCAGTAGGGGGCACGAGCCGAACGGCGGGGCAATCTCACCAGTAGGGGGCACGAGCCGAACGACGGGGCAATCTCACCAGCAGGGGGCACGAGCCGAACGGCGGGGCAATGTCACCAGTAGGGGGCGCAAGCCGAATGACAGGGTAAATCTCATTAGTAAAGGAAATATGCCGGAGCTGATGTAAGGTTTGGACCAGATACAATGTCAGCCAGGAGGACGGAGCCGCACACTACCTCCACACCACAGCCCTGCGCCAGCAATGTCCTCACACGCAGCGCTCCCTCCAAAGTGTCACACGGGCTGTTTCTGCTGCAGTGTGACGGTGACAGCAGCGCCCCACGTGATAGTATACACATCCCTGACGGCTGTGACAGGACGCACTGTGTAATGTGTGAGCCATGCACCGTGCAGGAGCCGGAGATGTGGATAATAATAACGGGGCGCACGAGGCGGAGCTGCACTCCTCTACTATGGCGCAGAGGGCAGGGCTTACCCGCAGCGCCGGGGTCCATAGCACAGAAGACAGACAAGCACGCAGTCAGCGCAGAACCAACGGCAGTAACCTTCCCAGGGTCAGGACGCCCCGCCCCGTGTTGTGTCATGTACTTCCGGGTAATATAACGTGGGCGGGGCTAACAGAGAAGCGCGTGACTGGTTAGTACAGCGGTTCATTGTGCAATGGACGCCACATAACTGCTGGAAAACGTAACAGTGTTCTGAGACCCATAACAGTGTGCTATAACATTCTGCTGGAGCCCATAACAGCATGCTTTAACCCACGTCAGCGTGCTGGAGCCCATAACAGTGTCCTGGCACCCACAACAGTGTGCTGGAGGCAATAACAGTGTGCTGGAGCCTATAACATTCTGCTGGGGCCCATAACTGTGCTGGAGCCCATAGCAATGTGCTGGAGCCGATAGCAGTGTTCTGGAGCCCACAACAGTGTCCTGACACCCCTAACAGCGTGCTGGAGCTCATAACAGCGTGCTGGAGCCTATAGCATTCTGCTGGAGCCCATAACAGTGTGCTGGAGCCTATAACAGTGTCCTTGAGCCCACAACAGTGTGCTGGAGCTCATAACAGTGTGCTGGAGCCTATAACAGTGTGCTGGAGCTCATAACAGTGTGCTGGAGCCTATAGCATTCTGCTGGAGCCCACAACAGTGTCCTGGCACCCCTAACAGTGTGGTGGAGCCCATAACAGCATGCTGGAGCCCATAACCGTGTGCTGGAGCCCATACCTGTGCTGAAGCCCATAACAGCATGGTGGAGCCCATAACCGTGTGCTGGAGCCCACAACAGTGTCCTGGCACCCATAGCAGTGTGCTGGAACCTATAACAGTGTGCTGGAGCCCATAACAGTGTGCTGGAGCCCTCAATAGCGTGCTGGAGCCCATAACAGTGTGCTGGAGCTCATAACATTGTGTTGGAGCCCATAACAGTGTGTTGGATCCCATAATAGTTTGCTGGAGCCCATAACAGTGTGCTGGAGCTCATAACAGTGTGCTGGAGCCCATAACAGTGCCCTGGAAAACGTAGCAGTGTGCTGGAGGCCACAACAGTGTGCTGGAGCTCAGAACAGTGTTCTGGCACCCCTAACAGTGTGCTGGATCCCATAACAGTGTGCTGGAGCCCATAACAGTGTGCTGGAACCCATAACAGTGTGCTGGAGCCTATAACATTCTGCAGGAGCTCATAACAGTGTGATGGAAAACGTAGCAGCGTGCTGGAGCCCACAACAGTGTGCTGCAGCTTATAACAGTTGGAAAGGGGGGGGGAAGGGCACTACCCGGTGGGATCACCTGGTATACAAAACAGCAGTAGTAAGAGAGAAAAAGGTATACCAAAAAGGGATCACTGCACTAAGAATAAATAGAAAAAACTTTATTACAACATGAGTACATTAATCACATATTACCACACTTGGGAGTGAGGCACACAGGAGAACAAAATTAAAAACACTTAAAAAGCCGATGGCATAATAAACCAACCCGCCAGGAACAATATCATGAAGTTACAATATGAAATGAAATTGTAATAAAAAACTCTCTTATGGACAAAATTAATGTCCAGTCATACACCCAAAATGCCAATAAACAGTGTTAAATAAGGAAGGCAGTAAGCCACGTGGTTTAGTAGAGACCAGTAACCGGATTCAAGCTGGTACTTAATGTTGAAGGGAACAGAATTATATTCCAGTTTGTCTATGATTACATGTATAACACAAATTGTACTAGTCCAATACTAGATATAATTACACAATGTGTGAGCCAGTAGCAAAAAGGTTGGAATTTGCACTTAACGATAGACAGGCAGAAGGTATGTATATCCACGATCACAAATAAACCACAATTGGATAGATCAAAAGAGTCACGTTCAGTCATGCCCCCAAGACTGTGCACTATAAGCCAGTGATAGATGGTAACGGTGAACAACCCAGGGAAATATCACATAAGCAAGATCCTGGACACTTAGATGAATACGACAGCCCTGACCCTGAATGGTAAGGGTATTATAAATCTAATAAAGCAGGCTGGTAATGGAAAAGCTGCCTACAGCATGACAATCACAGTCCCGTACTTACTACCAAGGGTGTCTGACACCCATGTGGGCAAGGGTGATGAGGAGAGTGAGAGGGTTCCTGGCGTGGTAACCCCACGCGTATCGCCACCTATAATCGTGGCTTCCTCAGGGGAAAAAAGAGTGAAGGCAGCGTGCTGGAGCCCACAACAGTGTGCTGCAGCTTATAACAGTGTGCTGGAGCCCACAACAGTGTCCTGGCACCCATAGCAGTGTGCTGGAACCTATAACAGTGTGCTGGAGCCCATAACAGTGTGCTGAAGCCAATAACAGGGTGCTGGAGCCCATAACAGTGTGCTGGAGCCCCTAAATAGCGTGCTGGAGCCCATAACAGTGTGCTGGAGCTCATAACATTGTGTTGGAGCCCATAACAGTGTGCTGGAGCCCATAATAGTTTGCTGGAGCCCATAACAGTGTGCTGTAGCCCATAACAGTGCCCTGGAAAACGTAGCAGTGTTCTGGAGGCCACAACAGTGTGCTGGAGCTCAGAACAGTGTTTTGGCACCCCTAACAGTGTGCTGGATCCCATAACTATGCTAGAACCTATAACATTCTGCTGGAGCCCATAACAGCATGCTGGAGCCCATAACAGTGTGCTGGAGCCCATAACAGTGTGCTGGAGCCCATAACAGTGTGCTGGAGCCTATAACATTCTGCAGGAGCTCATAACAGTGTGCTGGGGCCCACAACAGTGTGATGGAAAACGTAGCAGCGTGCTGGAGCCCACAACAGTGTGCTGCAGCCCATAACAGTGTGCTGGAACCCACAACAGTGTTCTGGCACCCATAGCAGTGTGCTGGAACCTATAACAGTGTGCTGGAGCCCATAACAGTGTGCTGGAGCCCTCAATAGCGTGCTGGAGCCCATAACAGTGTGCTGAAGCTCATAACATTGTGTTGGAGCCCATAACAGTGTGCTGGAGCCTATAACAGTTTGCTGGAGCCCATAACAGTGTGCTTGAGCTTATAACAGTGTGCTGGAGCCTATAACAGTGCCCTGGAAAACGTAGCAGTGTGCTGGAGGCCACAACAGTGTGCTGGAGCTCAGAACAGTGTTCTGGCACCCCTAACAGTGTGCTGGAGCCCATAACATTCTGCTGGAGCCCATAACTATGCTAGAACCTATAACATTCTGCTGGAGCCCATAACTATGCTAGAACCTATAACATTCTGCTGGAGCCCATAAGAGTGTGCTGGAGCCCATAACAGCATGCTGGAGCCCATAACAGTGTGCTGGAGCCCATAACCGTGTGCTGTAGCCCATAACAGTGTGCTGGAAAACGTAGCAGCGTGCTGGAGTCCACAGCAGTATGCTGGAGCTCATAGTGTGCTGGAGCTCATAACAGTGGGCTGGAGTCCACAACAGTGTGCTGGAGCTCATAACAGTGGGCTGGCACTCATAACAGTTTTCTGGAGCCTGTAACATTCTGCTGGAGCCCACAACAGTGTCCTGGCACCCATAACAGCGTCCTGGAACCCATAACAGTGTGCTGCAGCCCATAACAGTGTGCTGCAGCCCATAACAGTGTCCTGGCACCCATAACAGTGTCCTGGCACCCATAACAGTGTGCTGAAACCCATAACAGTGTGCCGGAGCCCATAACAGTGTGTTGGAGCACCCATAACAGTGTGCTGGAGCCCATAACAGTGTGCTGAAGCCCATAACAGCATGCTGGAGCCCATAACAGTATGCTGGAGCTCATAACAGTGTGCTTAAGCTCATAACCAGCATGCTTGAACCCATATCAGTGTGTTTTAGCCCATAACAGTGTGCCTGAGCCCATAACAGTGTGTTGGAGCCCATAACAGTGTGCTGAAGTCTATAACAGTGAGCTTGAGCCCATAACAGTGTGCAGGAGCCCATAACAGCATGATGGAATCCATAACAATGTGCTGGAGCCCATAGCAGTGTGCTGGAGCCCATAACAGCAAGCTCAGTAAGTGACACATCACTGGAATCAGGATACCTGCCCCTATGTTATGCTTTTCTCAGATGAGGTAGCAAAAACCTGGTGACAGATTCCCTTTAAGGGCTCTTTTCCACTTGCGTAACGCTTCCGATGCGAGAGCATCAGAAGTGATATGCTAATGACCCTCTGCTGCGTGCGTCAGCCAAGGGTCATGCGACTGGGATTTGATCTTGCAATCGTATCACAGCGTCGAAGAAGAGGAGGGAGCACTTTCTCCCATCTCCTCCGCTGTCTGTCTCTGAGTATATCGCACTGCAGACTCATAACATGCGAGTGCAGTGCGATGTTTCACACGCTCCCATACGCTTGTATGGGGGTGCGTGAGCCGAGACTCACTGCAAAACGTAGCATGCTGCGATTGCACTAAGAGCACAATTCGTGTCAAGAAATAAAAGGAAAGAG
This sequence comes from Anomaloglossus baeobatrachus, assembly GCF_048569485.1. Taxonomy (NCBI): domain Eukaryota; kingdom Metazoa; phylum Chordata; class Amphibia; order Anura; family Aromobatidae; genus Anomaloglossus; species Anomaloglossus baeobatrachus. The sequence continues at coordinate 449,202,633 of NC_134358.1, forward strand.
GACACTGCCTCATGGATTAACACTGGTGCGAGTGCGATCCTCTATGGTCAAATTGGGCAGGTTAATTTTTGCGAAGGATGTATGAATCAAGCCACATACAAGGTTATCCTGGAAAACAATTGCTTCCTTCTGCTCAAGCAATGGTCCCGAACTCTGAGGACTGTTTTTTTTTCCAGTAGGCCAATGCGTCATGCCACACAGCTAGATCAATCAATGTGTGGATGAAGGACCACCATATCAAAACCCTGTCGTGGCCAGCCCAATCTCCAGACCTGAACCCCATTGAAAATCTCTGGATGATATTCAATCCCAGCTTTCATGCATCTTGGCATGCTTTCCACCAGCCTTTCACACTGCTTTTGGGTGACCTTATGCCACTCCAGGTGCAAAAATGTAAGCAGTTCTTCTTTGTTTGATGGCTTGTGACTTCCCCTTGATTACATTTTTGCACCTGGAGTGGCATAAGGTCACCCAAAAGCAGTGTGAAAGGCTGGTGGAAAGCATGCCAAGATGCATGAAAGCTGGGATTGAATATCATGGTTATTCCACATAATATTGATTTCTGAACTCTTCCTGAGGTAAAACATTATTACTATTGTTGTTTCTAACTGATTATGAACTTGTTTTCTTTGCTTATGTGAGGTCTGAAAGCAATGCACTGTTTTGTTATTTTGACCATTTCTCATTTTCAGAAAATAAATACATTTTTTGCTTGGAAATTCGGAGACATGTTGTCAGTAGTTTATAGAATAAAAGAACAATTTACATTTGACTCTAAACTATAAAGAGAAAAATCAGAAAAACTGAAAATTTTGCAGTGGTTTCTTAATTTTTGCATGATCTATACGGTGTGTCCACCCATATTCTGTCCACCTCCATTAACTTGAGAATGGCGGCTATAGGAATAGAAGTGGTGTCTAGGTATAGTAAAGTAGCCATGCGCTACGCAATGAAACCACCTATAGCGCCACCTGGTGGAAAACGGCAGAGTTATCATTTTTATCTCGAAAACGGAACGAGATAGAGACAAAAAGTGAATTAAAAAATTGTAGGGTATCATCAATTCAATACAAATCGACACCTTGCATACAGAAATGCTATGATATGAAACCCATGATCCCCCCCCAAAACACTGAATGCTGGTCACGCATATGGCGCTCATTTAACTTTGATGCTCAAAGTGGCTACCGCCAGCTGCAATGCACATCTGGACTCTGGACAGCATACTGTATCTTGCTGCACGTTGTGCAATATGGTAGGTGACACGTTTGCACAAGCATCTGGGATACGTCGTCGTAGGTCCTGCAATGTTGGTGGAGGGGTCGCATACACCTGCTGTTTGATGTGACCTCACAGAAAGAAGTCCAATGGGGTCAGGTCAGGTGAGCGTGGAGGCAACTCCACGCAGCCACCATACCCAATGACTTGTAGGAAGGTCTCCATGAGGTATCGCTTCACGTCCACAGCCTTGTGAGTTTTACACATTCTTATCATAGCATTTCTGTATGCAAGGTGTTGATTCATATTGAATTGATGATGCCCTACAATTTTTTAATTCACTTTTTTTCTCTATCTCGTTCTGTTTTTGAGATAAAAATTCTAGCTCCGTTGTTTTCCACTAGGTGGCGCTATAGGTGGTTTCATTGTGTAGCGCATGGCTACTTTACTATACCTAGACACTACTTCTATTCCTATAGCTGCTGCAGTTCTCAAGTTAATGGCGGTGGACAGGAAATGGGTGGACACACTGTATAATAGATCTGATCTGGCACCAAACCACTACTGAGTCAGTGTGCACACTTGTCCGCAAAAACAAAAAGATATAGGCCAGGCCTGAGCCCAGGACTCACTGTTACACTGTATTTATCCAGGAAGATGTCCGGGCAAAGGGACATCCACTCCGCGTCAGGCTCCGCAACAATTCAACTATCATCACTACATAAGTATTTCACCATAACCTAAATACATCACCATAACAACCATCTGTACATAAATATGTCACCAAAACCACCATCAGTACATGAATACATCACCAGAACCACCATAAATGCATGAATATATCACCAGATCCATCATCAGTTGTGTGCAAGCCGTATTTGTCTCATAACAGACATAAACACATCATACATATCCTTTTATCTTTAATTGGGGTATGTGTAACTTTCATTATGGTATTTGCCAAATGCTGAACACCTTAACTTCTTCAGCTTCCAGGAATTTTTTGTTTTTGTTTTCTTCTTCCTTTCTTCCAAAAGCCATAACTGTTTTATAATCACTATGTGGTAAAACTGACGTAGCACTGCAATTCCCCAGGTCAGTACAAGTGTGTAGATACCAAACAGGTATAGTTTTGTTTTGTTTTTTTTTATTTAAGTGGTGAAAGAAAAAAGAATTGTGCTTTTTTTTTTTTCATTTTCTGAGACCCGTAACCTTCTCATTTTTCGGAATCTGGGGCTCTGTAATGGCTTATTTTTTCCATCCTAAGCTGGTGTCTTTAACTATACCATTTTTAGGAAGATGCAATGTTTTGATCGCCTTTTTATGCATTTCATTGCAATGTTGCTGCACCCCCCCAATAATAATTCTGGTGTTTTGATTTTTTTTCTCGTAACACCCTTTACCAATCAGATTAATTTATTTTATATTTTGATAGATCGGACATTTCTGAACATGATAATTTCAAATATGTGTTTATTTTCAATGGGGCAAAAAGAGGGGATTTGAACATTTGTGGGTTTTTTTAATCTTCATATTTTAACTTTTTTTTTTTTTTACACATTTTCTTGTTTTTACTAGTCCCCTTAGGGAACTTGAAGTTGATATAGTCTGATCGCTTCAGCACTGCTCTGTACAGCAGAAATGCAGATCTCCTGTCAATGCCGGCACTCAGTGATGGCAATCAGCCAAACCACGTGCCCAGTGAATTGCGTTGACAGAGGGAAGAAAGGAAGCCAGCTCTGACAGTCATTTGATTCCCCATCTGGGCAATCCCCGGAGGTTATATTTATTGAAAAGCTTTAATATGCAAGTCAATACACTCCAACATTATTGGTTATTTATCAATCCACACATAATGATTGGTTACATCCCTGCTTTTGCATTTTACTGATTGGTTCTTTAGAGTATTACGTTAATCTAAAGCCACATAACACAAATGGATGCTAAGATAATGTTCTTGGCATGGTGTATGTCCCTTACAGTCCTTATTTTATTCCGGCATATGTTTTAGGGGCTTTTTAATATTATTTGCGTAAGTGTAGAGTCATGTTCTTCTCATTTTTAGATGGTGTTATCTATGTGGTAACGTTGCATACATATCGCCTTGTGTCAATCAGCACAAGACTACATGATTACACCATCCTATAGCATTGTCACATTACAACACGCACAAGATGGGGCATTCACACAATGTGAATGCCAGGTATATCATTATATCACAACAAATTCAAACCACAATAATAAATAAATGATAATATAATAATGTCCAGCTTATAGATCAGATGATTTCCTTAATACTCGGCTACAAAATGAAAGTGACAGGGGTCATCAGATGACCCACGACTGTCATGACAACCCATCGGCATGTCATGGTCACGTCATGGGGCCACCAATGGGGGGGTGGAGAATGACATCAGATCAGGCAACATGTGTGGGGAAACATGCGCACTACACAAGCATAAATTAGGGACAAACAACACACATGAACTATGATGTACCGGTACATCATAGGTCGTGAAGCGGTTCCTTGAAAGCAGACAGCCCCCATTATACTTGAGCTATATTAGTTTAAATGGCTATCCTTGGATCTGACATTTAAAATCTAGGATATCAAGGATGAATATTACTATTTGTCCCCTGTATTGTGTAAATGGTCCTCAAACCATAAATGATTGTATATCTAATTTTGAAATTGCACTCACTGTTAAGTGACAGCTCTAAAGTACACAATTGTTTTTTAGTTTTGCTGCTATTATTTGGTGAAAAAGGTAACAATTCTAGTGGAAGTGGTTGTCAGAGCCTATTACCTGACTTATCGGACGAGGGAGAGGGTGCGTTGGGGGTCCTGTGACCTTAGTCTCTAATCAATTCCTTTGCTTTGCAGCAGGAGAGTGGGGTGTAGGGGAAGATGGCACCATTAGCTTAATCTGCCTAGGGCACCAAAATACCTTGTCCCAGCCCTGAGTACTGGTATCAGACCATCATCTTATCAGTGCTGTATACTGATGTTACCGTGTGCAGGTCATTCGTTCCTTGTCTCTGTAAGTGGAGACCAGCAGTCTGTATGAGATTAAATATATTGAGCTTCCATCTATGGTTATGATCCACAGTTAGGTGAAAATTTTAGAAGCTGGTACTATGAGAAACCTATATCAAATCCTGTACCATATGCAGTATAAATTTGAGCATATATAGTTCTGCCTACAGTCCTGAATTTGCCAAGACCATCTCTCAATCAAGAATGGAAACAGGATTTTTTTTTTTATTTTTAGCAAAACCACATTCACAAGGTAGATATTTTGGGTTTCAATGTCCCAAATTCAGCATTCTGATTGTGATTAAGTATGTACTGTGTACAGTATATTACAAAATATAATACATCCCTCACATTTTTGTAAATATTTTATTATACCTTTTCATGTGATAACACTGAAGATATGACACTTTGATACAATGTAAAGTAGTCAGCGTACAGCTTGTATAAAAGTGTAAATTTGGTGTTTAGTTTCATTGTCCTTTTGTTGAGGAGAGCCTTTCCATTAAATACTTAATTAACCTCTTGACAAGAGATTGTGGGAAATATGTCGATTTGCCTTACATACAGAAATTCAGGTTTCAGATCATACATATGACACCGAGCAAAAGATGGCCACCGATGACATCATAGACCCTCCCATCAGCATGGATCCACCAGGTGACGTCCCTCCCATCAGCATAACCCGCCTATGATTACACCCATGACCATGCCCCTTTTCCTAGTTTTTATAAGAGTATGTTCTTGAATAAATCAGGCAGTTCCAGGCCGACCTTGGTCGAGGAAAGATCTGTATCCGACTGTGTGTCTGATCTCATTTTTCAAGCATGCACTCGATCCACACCAATTAGAATCAGGCAGTAGGCAACTTGTGGAACTTTGTAAGAGTTCACACTAACACTTTCAGCAGGACAATGTTCTTAAACATACTGCCAGAGCTACAATGGGTTAGTGTAGATCAGAGGTCTCAAACATGCAGTCCGAGTGCCCGTAGACCCCGTGACAATGGAGGTACTATGCAGTGGGCCGACGCTGACACCAGCAGGGCTTTACTACAGTTGATGCATTTGCGGAACAGCGCACGTATAGGAGCTCTCTGCACTATACCAATGTCAAGCAGGATGGCCAGATTGATGCAGGATGGGCACAATACTACAGGATGGTCACAATGCTACAATGATGGGCACAATGCTACAGGGATGGGCATAATGCTACAGAGATGGGCACAATGCTACAAGGGCGGGCACAATGCTACAAGGATGGGCACAATACTACAAGGATGGGCACTATGCTACAAGGATGGGCACAATACTACAAGGCTGGCCACAATGCTACAAGGATGGTCACAATGCTACAGGATGGGCACAATGCTACTGGGCACAAGGATGGTGGACATTACTACAGGGGACCAGGACGAGCACAATGCTACAAGGTTGGGCATAATACTACAAGGATGGACACAATGCTACAAGGATGGGCACAATGCTACAAGGATGGGCACAATGCTATAGGATGGGCACAATGCTACTGGGCACAAGGATGGTAGACATTACTACAGTGGACAAGGATGGGCACAATGCTACAAATATGGGCACAATGCTACAAGGATGGGGCCAATACTACAAGGATAGGCACAATGCTACAAGGATGTTCACAATGCTACAGGATGGGCACAATGCTACTGGGCACAAGGATGGTGGACATTACTACAGTAGACAAGGATGGGCACAATGCTACAAATATGGGCACAATGCTACAAGGATGAGGACAATACTATAAGGATGGGCACAATGCTACAAGGATGGTCACAATGCTACAGTATGGGCACAAGGATGGTGGGCATTACTACAGGGGACACGGATGAGCACAATGCTACAAGGTTGGGCATAATACTACAAGGCGGGGCACAATACTACAAGGATGGGCACAATGCTGCAAGAATGGGCACAATGCTACTGGGCACAAGGATGGTGGACATTACTACAGTGGACAAGGATGGGCAAACTGCTACAAGGATGGGCACAATACTGCAAGGATGAGCACAATATTACAAGGATGGGCACAATGCTACAAGGATGGGCACAATGCTACAAGGTTGGGCACAATGCAACTGGGCACAAGGATGGTGGACATTACTACAGGGGACAAGGATGGGCACAATGCTACAAGGATGGGCACAATGCTGCAGGATGGGCATAATGCTACAAGGATGGACACAATGCAACTGGGCACAAGGATGGGCACATTACTACAAGACACAAGGATGGGCATATTACTACTGGGCACAAGGATGATCTCATTGAATTGTTACAGTAGGAATGAATTTGTGAATATTACACTTTTTATTTCTTCATTGTTGCATGCCATTCATAAGCAGTGCTGGCTCCCCTCCTTTTTTCGTTTACTGGTCAGGTGGTTGACCGCCACCATGCCGTGCACGCCCAGTGTGGTTTGCAAATTCCTTCTGTCGCCATCAAAATTCAGTTTGGTGCTTGTTCACACACAGCCACCGCCTCCTGCTCCAAGGCATCATTATTTAAACACCACCTGCCTGAACCTTGTTCCGACCTCATCCATGTTTGCTGGTCTGGCGCTGTGAGGGCCAGTCCTGACATTGTACTGGTGTGTGTGGTTCTGCCACACACACTGGCACCTGGGCTGCCTTTATTCGCGGTTGTCAGTCCTGGCAGCATGGGAGCGGTTCAGACATGTCTCGGGTAGGGGGTGTTTTCATATGGTCCTGCTCATTATATGAGACCTTATGGTACATAATAATTTATAATATAGCATTAGGGACCCCCCTATAGAGATTTGCCGTGACGGGGCAGGGGGGCTCAAATCATTGATCAATCATTTGCAAAAAATCTCATTGAATTGTTACAGTAGGAATGAATTTGTGAAATTACACTTTTTATTTCTTTATTGTTGCATGCCATACATAAGCAGTGCTGGCCCCCCTCCTTTTTTTGGGCACAAGGATGAGTACATTACTACTAGGCACAAGAAAGAGATAAAAAAATGTTTTTACCATTAAAAATGCTTTTTTGCAAATAAACATAACAAAAAAGTGCAGGTTTGTTTTAATAAACAAGCAAAAAAAATTCACAGAAAGGGATCCAAAGCTGTATAGAAGAAAATACATGGAATCACTAAAATGTCACTTAGCCCTGCAAAGAATGCGGCCCCCCAAATATTTTTTTGTTCTATGTGCGGCCACACCCACACCCAGCCTAGTTTGAGACCCTGGTTTAGATCAAATGATAATCATGTGCATGAATGGTTCAGTCACAGTCCAGACCTAAATCCCATTGAGAATCTGTGGCAAGACTTGAAAATTGCGGCTCACAGATGTTTCCATCCAATCTGACTGAGCTAGAGCTATTTTGCAAAGAAGAATGGGCAACAATTTTAGCCTCTAGATGTGAAAAGCTGGTAGGGATATATTCGAAAGACTTGTGGCAGTAATTTAAGAACAAGGAGAACAAAACAGAGTGTATTGCAAAATTAACAATTTATTGAAGCACAGGACTGGCACAGGAGAGGATAAGCGGCAACATCAAAGGCATGTGTGTGACAGAAAATTGTATGAATGATGTTACAACATACAATATGTAAACATTGGGCCACCATGGGATAATGAGTATTAAATGGACATGGGTAACTGTTGAGATGGCAACATAAATTATATATATGTGACAAATACACACGTACAATTACAGACAGATGCAAATGAGAAAACGGAGGAAAATGTCATAGGTACGAGTAACGTGCCCCCCATTTAATCATGCATCGGGAATAATCAAGGCCATCGACATAATACCCATGATAGATTACCATGTAGCATTTGCAAAAGATAAAAGTGATGAAACACGTGTGCTCATGGGAGAATCATAAATAAATGATGTAACAGTGCTAATGCGTATAAGTAAGGCAGAAGTCATAAATTGTAAGTACAATGAAACAACGCAGCGTCAGCATCACATATAATCCATGATAGCACAGGCAAAAATGCTATAATAGGCATGAAAATTACATTTGCATAGCAAAACAAGGTGGCAGCCACATTGAGCCTAATTCAGGCATATAACAAACAACAGAGGGCGCAAACCCAGATTGGAAGCATACCCATAAGGCACACACAGCCAGTGAGTGGCAGCAAAGAGGTCCCCCTGGAGACCCCGACGTATACGTTTCACGATCCTATGAGTGTGATCATTTCATCAGGGGGATGACCACGCTGTGAATGAAACATGCTTTTAAGCATGGCGCCATACCTCCCTGGTCACTCCCCCCACAGCGTCGGCACAGACCGCATCACAGGAAGTCCCGGGCCCGGAATCACCGGCAATCAACGCCCATCAGAGTGGTATGCGCATGCGCGGAGATGAGGATGCGTCACTCATAACCGGCGCATGCGCAGAGGCGATTAAAGATGCCGAGGAGACCGGCTGTTACCCGGAAATGCGGCTGTCAGACGCAGAGGGGAGGGACCAGGGAGGGGGCATGAGAAAAAAGAGTAACATAGATCACATAGAAGGAAGATGCAATGCAGACGATCTTGTGGTCTTGAATATAAGTCCAGATCCGTGATCCCAAACATAAAGAATGAGAGAATGCCATGCAGAGGTATTCAGCGCTCCTAAGGAAGTGCCAGGAGAAATTTATTGCTAAAATTAAAAACAGAAAAGTAAATAATTAAAAACGAGGCACTTAAGACCAGGGAGACAGGAAAAACAGAGACAATGCATTATCACAAAAATGGTGCAAAGCTAAGATGCTCGTTTAACCCCCTAGGGGACATTGTTCCCAAGGTGTAAATCCAGCGGGTTTCACGTTGTGCTAGAATTTTTCGTACATTCCCTCCACGTGCACCCCCATGAATAACATCTATACCCCTAACAAGCAGGGATTTGGGGTCACATGCATGGAAGGCACGAAAATGACGTGGGAGGGTCTTAAGGCTGGAAGTGTCAACCACCGTCCGGGCCGCAGCAATGTCCCTCACATGCTCCCTCACGCGTTTGCGTAACTCTCTGCTGGTGAGACCTATATATACCATGCGGCACCCACAAGTGGCATAATAAACCACATTGCTGGTGCCGCATGATATATAATGTCGAATATCATAGGTACGGACCCCATCAGCAGAGGTGAAGGATGAACTGCGAAGGACATTGCTGCAGGCCAGACAGTGGCCGCAGGGAAAACAGCCCTTGAGGGGGCTACCAAGGTCCAAGAAAGTACTGGGCTGGCGTGGGATGTAATGACTCCGGACTAAAATGTCACGGAGATTACGTGACCTACGAGATGTCAAGAGTGGATAATCAGATAATAAATTGCGGAGAGTAGAGTCGGACTGGAGGACCCCCCAATGCCTGTTAAGGATGGATCGCATACTATTCCATTCATGATTGAATGTAGAGATAAACCGAATCGGACCAGGATTAGAGGAGATGCCAGACTTAGCCGCCCCACCATAAAGCAAAGTTGAACGAGGGGTATGTTTTGCCCGTAAATAAGCTCTTTTTATGCTCCTATTACTATAACCCCGCTCTTGAAACCGAATTGTAAGATCCGCCGCTTGCCCCTCAAACTTAGAGTCGGAGGAGCAAATGCGCTTCATGCGCAGAAATTGACCCGTCGGAATGGCTCGAATAGTAGACTGATCATGGGACGACGAGGCGTGAAGCAAGGAGTTGACCGAAGTTGTTTTACGGAAAACATCTGTCTGGATAACCTGATTGTCATCAATCTCAATGTCAATATCAAGGAAATCCAGACGTCTTGCATTACTCCTATGGGTTAATTTGATGTTACAAGAGTTCATGCCCAGTCGGCCCATGAATTCGTCAAGTTGCTCCGCCTTGCCCGCCCACAAAATAAACAAATCATCAATATATCGCAACCAGCACTGCACATGGGCATCGGCCGGTCCGCCTCCGTCACAATGCAAACCCCTCTCCCAGTAACCCAGGAAGAGGTTTGCGTACGAAGGCGCACAGGCCGCGCCCATGGCAGTGCCGCGCTGCTGCAAATAATAATTATCTTTAAATAAAAAGAAATTGTGGGTAAGGACAAAGCGGAGCAACTCAAGGATTAAGTCACACATCGAGCCATCCCGACCTGAGGTCAACAGAAAATGCTTGGTAGCCTCCAGACCATCGTCATGGCAAATGCAGGTGTAGAGGGACTCAACATCTGCAGTGACAAACAGTGTCCCTTCATCCACAGAGATGCCGTCTATCCTCCTGAGAACGTCCGTGGTGTCACGGACATATGAGGGGAGTGTTTCGACCAAAGGTTTTAAGTAATAGTCGATGAATCGACATGTTGGCTCACACAACCCCTCAATGCCGGACACAATGGGACGGCCAGGAGGACAGAGGGCATCTTTGTGGATTTTTGGCAGTAGATAGAAAGTAGATATTTTAGGAAAACGTACTGTGAGTCCCTCTACAACCTGCTTACTAATGATGCCATCATCACATGCTTTGCCAAGGATGGACTGGAGTTGGGCGGAGAAGGTTAGAGCGGGGTTATAGTGGAGACGATGGTAAGTGGCTTTATCGCGTAGCTGGCGAAATGCCTCCCTCTCGTACATAATAGTGGGCCAGATCACAATGTTTCCCCCCTTGTCCGCAGGTTTGATAACAACATCTTCCAACCTGTCCAGGGACTCAATCGCCACTCTATCTCGATGTGTAAGATTATCATGGTGACGTCTCCTGGACAGTTGTTCAAAATCTTTAATAACAAGTTTAGTAAATATTTCCACGGCGGGAGAAACGGACAAGGGGGGAAACCTGGTTGATCTGGGTAGAACACTAGATGGAAGATTATCATGCATGGTGGGCACAGCCTCGTCTAGCAGCTCCTCAAGATCCCGTATAGCCTGCTGTTCGCGAGGGTCCAATGATTCACCAGACTGGTTACGTTTATTATGGAGTTTGCTTAAGACAACCTTCCGGGCAAAAAGGTATAAATCCTTCACTGCTGTAAAGCAGTGAAAGGAATTGGTGGGTGAGAAGGATAATCCTTTAGACAGAACATTAATCTGAGAGATGGAGAGGGTATGGTTAGACAAATTGATTACCTGTAAAGCTTTACGCTTGCTTGTGTTAGGTAGTTGCTGTTTAGACTTGAGCCTTGTCAAGATGCCACTGGGTTGACCAGTCTCCATATCTGATTCATCCGTGTCACTGGGAACCATATTAAGTCGTCCAACTGAACCAGCACCCCGTATCCTGGAGAGCGAACGCGATCTAGATCGACGACCAACAGCATTGGATCGCCACCTATAGACGCGGTCTTGATGGGAGTCGTTTTGATCCCGTTGGAATTTTTTGATTTTTACTGTTTTAATTTCTTTTTCCAGGCGTGCGAGGTCAGATTCGTTCTGACTAGTAAATTTGGCCAAGGCATCAACCGACATATTCTCTTTGATTATGATCAAAAGTTTCTCCATCTCCCCCTCCATCTCCGAGATCGAGGCACTGTCCATTTCACTCAGAAGGCTGAGAAATCCCCTTGAACAGGCATTGGAAAGCTCCTCCCAGCGAGATTTAATGGAATCATTGTCCACCTGGAAGGATGGAAAAATTTGGACCCTTAGGCCCCTTGGTATGAGCCCCCTCTGTATATATTTATCCAGAAACGCCCGGTTCCACCAGACCTTGGTGCGTCTGTGGAGCAAGTTTCTATAGCTCTGCACATTTTCGGACAATGCACAATCTCCCTCCGTCTCTGCTGCAGCGCCGCCAACCTCAGCGAGTGCCTTGTCCAGCTCTTTTAACCATGATTCGTCATGGGAGCGGAAATCCATAGTAGAAGTGGAATGAGCTGTGGGAACCACAGAAAAATGTGTTAGAAGGCAAAAGGCCACACAATATAGGTAGGAAAGGGGCAGCATGATACACCTTCCTACATGGCACACTCTAGACATATAAGAACAAGGAGAACAAAACAGAGTGTATTGCAAAATTAACAATTTATTGAAGCACAGGACTGGCACAGGAGAGGATAAGCGTCAACATCAAAGGCATGTGTGTGACAGAAAATTGTATGAATGATGTTACAACATACAATATGTAAACATTGGGCCACCATGGGATAATGAGTATTAAATGGACATGGGTAACTGTTGAGATGGCAACATAAATTATATATATGCGACAAATACACACGTACAATTACAGACAGATGCAAATGAGAAAACGGAGGAAAATGTCATAGGTACGAATAACGTGCCCCCCATTTAATCATGCATCGGGAATAATCAAGGCCATCGACATAATACCCATGATAGATTACCATGTAGCATTTGCAAAAGATAAAAGTGATGAAACACGTGTGCTCATGGGAGAATCATAAATAAATGATGTAACAGTGCTAATGCGTATAAGTAAGGCAGAAGTCATAAATTGTAAGTACAATGAAACAACGCAGCGTCAGCATCACATATAATCCATGATAGCACAGGCAAAAATGCTATAATAGGCATGAAAATTACATTTGCATAGCAAAACAAGGTGGCAGCCACATTGAGCCTAATTCAGGCATATAACAAACAACAGAGGGCGCAAACCCAGATTGGAAGCATACCCATAAGGCACACACAGCCAGTGAGTGGCAGCAAAGAGGTCCCCCTGGAGACCCCGACGTATACGTTTCACGATCCTATGAGTGTGATCATTTCATCAGGGGGATGACCACGCTGTGAATGAAACATGCTTTTAAGCATGGCGCCATACCTCCCTGGTCACTCCCCCCACAGCGTCGGCACAGACCGCATCACAGGAAGTCCCGGGCCCGGAATCACCGGCAATCAACGCCCATCAGAGTGGTATGCGCATGCGCGGAGATGAGGACGCGTCACTCATAACCGGCGCATGCGCAGAGGCGATTAAAGATGCCGAGGAGACTGGCTGTTACCCGGAAATGCGGCTGTCAGACGCAGAGGGGAGGGACCAGGGAGGGGGCATGAGAAAAAAGAGTAACATAGATCACATAGAAGGAAGATGCAATGCAGACGATCTTGTGGTCTTGAATATAAGTCCAGATCCGTGATCCCAAACAATGTGGCAGTAATTGCAGCAAAAGGTGGTCCTACAAGATATTGACTTAGGGGGGCTGAAGACAAATGAACATCACAATTTTCAGATTTATATTTTTAAAATAAATGGAAATCCAGGTATCATTTATTTTCACAAATACTTGCTACTTTGTGTTCCTATATCACATAAAATCCCAATAAAATACACTTATGTTTGTGGGTGTAATATGAAAAAATGAGGAAATGTTCATGGGGTATGAATACTTTATCAAGGCACTATACATATTACCACAACGTCAATAGCTGGTATTATTATCCGGCTGGATCTTAATTCTGACAACTTACTGCACCAGATTCCATTACTTACTATGGCAGCCTATGTGATCCGTAAAGTCACAGCATAGGACAACCTAGGTACAAACTTTGTATATGACTGAAAAACTATCAAATAAATATATCCCTGCACATCATTAGATGCGACCTTGTCGGACAGTCAGTCTGCTGGTCATTTATAGCAACTCCAGGTGTATTCTCCCCCATTTGTAATTGTGGGGTGAAGCTACTTGACCCTTTCAGCCAATTTGCTATTTATAATATGGCTTTACCGTTAGTGACATTGTTTATTGGTAACATATCCTTATATAGTATGACAGTGAAATACCTAGCTGCATGTATGAGCGTCCTTGGAAGTTACTGAACAGTGTGATTTAGTGGTACCTCTCAGTGATGTACAGTAGCTTCTGGTTTTAAGGGTTTCTGGTTAGATGCATTACCGTTGTAATAGCTACTGGACAATATTCACTTTAATAGATAGGCAAATAGCAATGTGAACATGAAAAAAACACGCCTTAAAAATACCTTTTTAATAATAATCCTCTAAAAAAGGTCCAATATAGACCTTGTAATTAAAACGGACAAGGACAATAACATAAATCAAGTAAGTGACCTCAAGTGCAGTTTGTCACTAAATAAATTAAATGACCTTATGAAAGGGTCACCTGCTGTTCCATTATATTTCCAATAGAAGGCAATAAGAAGGGAACGGTCTTACCCCATCTTTCGTAAAAAGGTCCCTCTTTTTAAATGTGTACCAAATGCTGGGTGAAGTGGTCCAGTCAAAATCGGATAGCCTGGTCCTCTTTCCTCATGAATCAGGATCCACCATGCCGCATCACAAAAAACGCACCATCTCCCAACGCGTTTCCAAGTTCATCAGGGGAGAAATATAGTTAATGTTTATGGTCAGACATGACCCCTATGCATGGCACATACTGCAAACAGAAAGCATATAGACATCATGTCAGAAGCCCGTTCTAACAGGAGATAATCATCTGGTGAAGGGCACACCAACTTACCCTTCAGGACCGCAGGTATATCCTGGGCAAAGCGCGCCCACCATATCGCGGAATGTAGTTTTAAATGTGCCAGTCACCCTGTGCGGCGTCTGATGTCACGTCCGCCCGCCGCGAGGTACCCACCCCCCGTGTCACATGATCGCGGTCAGGGCGAGTACGTCATGAGGTAAGGATCTCAGCGTGCGCAGGACAGCGCCTGCGCAAACACTGACATAGTATCCAAGGATTGAAGGCTGCATACAGTGCCAATCTGGGCACAAAAAGCGCCGTTGTAATGGCCCATTAGGAATAATAAGCCATATCAGGGCTACACACTCAAGGTGTGAGCAGTCCAGATAGGTTAGACAGGTAATAATATCCTATAACATCAGAACGAAATGGGTTCTATAATGAACCAGAAAAGTACAATCCAAGAGAGAGGGGACAGAATGGTAAAATCACACCCAGAGGTTAAATATGGTGGTAATCAACCATCACGTTAAAAAAGTACCATAAACACAGACGGATCTGGAGAAGTAGGGAAAGGGTATCAACATAGAAGTAGAGGATACCCCTATCCCCATATGTTTAAACAATATAGCAATTAGTCCAGAATAGAGAGGACCACCACCAGACCCTGAATAAGGAATAACCCTAATCGATTGACACTGACCCTACCTAGTTGTGGGGGTCGGCACCCTAGGACAGGACGGTGAATGGTGCCCCCACTCGGACGACGACTTCCCCTCCTACGTTTTCCTATCCTAATCTTCCAAAAAGGGTGCAAAGGAAAGGATGTCATTAAGACCCTGAGGTTTAACAGTCCTGAGCCAAAAGATCCACTTGGTCTCTTGCTTCAGGATCCTGTTGTCCCAATTACCACCTCTGGAAGAGGGTGCGACAACATCGATACACTGAAAGCTAATAACTACAGAATCTCCTGAATGTTTTTCAAGGACATGACGGGCTAAAGGGGTGTCATTCCCTAAACTGATGTCACGGATGTGTTCGCCTATCCTCCTTCTGAGCTCCCTCTTAGTATTTCCAATATATTCCTTGAGGCAGACGCAGGTTGCTTTATAGATGACTCCCTTGGTCCTACAATTAATGAAGGACCGGATCTCGTACCTTCTGCCTGTCACATGTGATTGGAAGAACTTACCGGGCCTCAGGGAGCCACAGGCTAGACATCCACTACATCTGTAGCAGCCTCTAATATTGCTAGTCAGCCACGTCTTGTTCTTATTGCCGCTAGAGAAATGGCTATGAACTAACCTATCTTTAATGGAGCGGGCCTTCCGATAGGTCACTGCAGGTGTCTTGGGAAGGAAATCACAGATGTCACCATCCATTTTGAGGATGGGCCAATGTTTTTCGAGGATTTTCCTAACTTCTCCAGATCCGTTACTATAAGTGGTAATGAAACAGGTGACTTCCTCATCAGGTGTAATTCTGGTAGGGGGGTGTAATAACTCTTCCCTGGCTCTTGTTACAGTTTCAGCAAAGGCTTTTTTGATAACCTGGTCTTGGTACCCCCTATGATAAAGCCTCAAACTCATATCTTGCGCTTGTGTATAAAATTTTTGTTCGTCCGAACAATTACGTTTTAATCTGAGAAATTGGCTTTTAGGGATGCCTTTCTTTTGACCAGTGGGATGTCCACTTTCCCACCGTAGGAGTGAATTGGTCGAGGTGGGTTTCCGGTAGGTACTAGTCCGGATATTCCCCATTGAATCTCTCTCCACCAAAATGTCCAAGAAAGGTACAGGGTGACCGGCACATTTAAAACTACATTCCGCGATATGGTGGGCGCGCTTTGCCCAGGATATACCTGCGGTCCTGAAGGGTAAGTTGGTGTGCCCTTCACCAGATGATTATCTCCTGTTAGAACGGGCTTCTGACATGATGTCTATATGCTTTCTGTTTGCAGTATGTGCCATGCATAGGGGTCATGTCTGACCATAAACATTAACTATATTTCTCCCCTGATGAACTTGGAAACGCGTTGGGAGATGGTGCGTTTTTTGTGATGCGGCATGGTGGATCCTGAGTCATGAGGAAAGAGGACCAGGCTATCCGATTTTGACTGGACCACTTCACCCAGCATTTGGTACACATTTAAAAAGAGGGACCTTTTTACGGCAGATGGGGTAAGACCGTTCCCTTCTTATTACCTTCTATTGGAAATATAATGGAACAGCAGTTGACCCTTTCATAAGGTCATTTAATTTATTTAGTGACAAACTGCACTTGAGGTCACTTACATGAGTTATGTTATTGTCCTTGTCCGTTTTAATTACAAGGTCTATATTGGACCTTTTTTTGAGGATTATTATTAAAAAGGTATTTTTAAGGCGTGTTTTTTTCATGTTCACATTGCTATTTGCCCGCCCTTAGATGTATTACCGGTATATGCTTCTCTTTTTATGGCATGATTCCTGGTGTTAGGATTCTAGGTGTCTGTAGAATTCAGATATGTACATGTTGCCTCATTGATATTTCCGATATTCTCATACGTGTGCTATCTGTGGTTTTCACAGACAGCACTTGTGTCTGTGATAGTCTATGGGGCTATTCACAAGTCCATGAGGTTTCACTGACTGATACATTGTATTTTGACCCAAGGGTCGGATTACAATCAGCAATTGCAGTTTATGGGTCCGTAAGAGAGGAGAAGGTGGAAAAACGTTTGTTTTCTCTCTTCCCGAACAAGAAAAAGTCTAAATATCCTGTTTGGTTTTCTCATATGTGAAAACAAACAGATGTGTAAATAAGCCCTGTAACGTTGCACCCTGCAACGTGGGGGTTCCACTCGCTTGCAGCGGTGTGAGGTAGCTTCAGCAACACACGTACACAGTCTCTTCATAGAAATTCCGGCAGTTTATTTAAAAACACTCAGCATAAACTGCCCTCAAACATAAACAATAAATCCATAACGGAAGTTTTAGCAACTTCCCCACTCTCTGGCTCCTGCCAGCGTACAACTCTAGCCAAGTTCCTTCCAGCACCCAGGGCCCTCTGCAGACCCCTGTCTGCCTCTCCTCCTGGAGAGATTCGGCCCTGCAGCCCTGGCCTGGCCTGGCTGCACTCACCTCAGACTCAATATCAGAGCCTTGTGTTCAGCCTCCACACAGGCTGATACACCTAGAGCTCCCGGCTCTGCTCTCACTTGTTTCCAGTACACACACACTGGAAGTCTGGAGCCAGTCTCTATCTAGACTGCCCTAGACACCCACTCAGAGCTCCCTGCTCTCACTTGTTTCCAGTCCACACACTGGACGTCTGGAGCTAGTCTCTATCTAGATTGCCCTAGACACACTCCACCTAGGTTCAGAGACAGGATTGCTTTAACCCCTGGAGCCACACCCACAGGTGGTAAGGAGTGTGTAATCAGCATCACACACCCTTCCATGGCTCTGCATGTAATGCAATCCTGTGGAACCACAGGTCCCAGCCAACGTCCCAGCCAACTTCACATTGCAGAGCACCCATGCTTCTGCAAAACATACCGGCCTTTTGTAATACAGCCGGTTGATACGTCACAGCCCTAAAGGAGAGAAATGTAGTGGATAGCTAGGATGCAGATCCATATGTCCAAAGATTTTGTGGCTTCATGGACTTTCTAGATTTTTTTAATGTTACATTAATCATATGTGTTTTTCTCTTTTCAGGACTACCAACTCATGCAGTAAGTACAGCAATATGATGGTCGGCATCCATGTAGATATGGGGCTCTGGGCTCCTTAAGTCATCCATCAATTTCTTTCACTTGAAGGAGCTGCCCATTTCAGAGGTCACATGCAGAACCTACAAGACATGAGGAGAATATTCATTTTTCAAATGGCAACGAGAAGTACTCAAATTTCAGGTCCCCGAAATGCATGAGGTTTGGACTAAAAATCAATTTTGGAATTAGGTTTCAGTACAAATTTTGAACTGCTTGGCCTTTACAGGTTCTGTGTCCAAAAACCTTTAGCTTTAAAGGTACCTGTCACCACTCTTTTGGACTATAAGCTGCGGCCACTACCACCGGGCTCTTATATACAGCATTCTAACATGCTGTATATCAGAGCCTAGGCCGCTGTGACAACATAAAAAACACTTGATAATACTTACCTAACGGTCACTCTGCGGTGGAAAAGGACCTAATGGGCGTCTCCGTTGTCCGGTGCCGGAGCCGCCTCTTTCGGCCATCTTTGTTCTCCTTCTCTAGCCACGGTGCATGACGGGTCTGACGTCATCCACACTCGCCAGCATTCCGGTCCTGAGCAGGCACACTTTGATCTGCCCCTGAGCATGGCAGATTAAAGTATTGTAGTGCACCTGCGCAGGATCGGCGAGTGTGTACGATGTAGCCGCGTCATGCACACAGGCTTCAGAAAGAGGACGAAGATGGCCGAAAGGGGCGGCATCAGCACCGGACAACGGAGACTCCCCTTAGGCCCTATTCCACCGCAGTGTGATCATTAGGTAAGTATTATAAAGTATTTTTTATGTTGTCACTACGGCCTGGGCTCTTTTATACAGCATGTTAGAATGCTGTATATAAGAGCAGGCGGTGGCCATAAGTCAGCTGATAAAAAGACGTATAAAAGAGTTACAGACTGTTAAGGGGCTTTACAAGCTGCGATATCGGTAACGATATATTGTCGGGGTCACGTCGGTAGTGACGCATATCCGGCGCCGTTACCGACATTGCAGCGTGTAACACAAATGAGCGACAATCAACGAGCACAAAAATGTGAAAAATCATTGATCGTTGACACGTCACTCATTTCCTTAATATCGTTGCTGCTGCCGGTACGATGTTGTTCATCGGTCCTGCCGCAGCACACATTGCTATGTGTGACACGCAGGAGCGACGAACATCTCCTTACCTGTCTCCACCGGCAATGCGGAAGGAAGGAGGTGGGCGGGATGTTCCATCCGCTTATCTCCGCCCCTCCACTTCTATTGGCCGGCCGCTTAGTGACGTCGCGGTGACGTTGCTGTGATGCCAAACGCACCTCCCCCTTGAGGGAGGGATTGTTTGGCCGTCACAGCGACGTCGCTGCACAGGTATGTGCGTGTGACGCTGCCGTAGCGATAATGTTCGCTACGGCAGCGATCACCAAATGTCACATTAACGACAGGGGCAGATGCTATCACGTTCGACATGGCTAGCAATCGTTAGCGATGTCGCAGCGTGTAAAGCATCCTTTAGACTGTCAGAACGAGCTCACTGACGGATTCTCATGTAAAGAGGTTGGCCACTTTCTCTCGTTAGTGCAGCTTTCTTCAGAGTGAAGAGTGGCTGAGTGAAGCGGCAGCTGATTTGCTGCAGGGCTGTGATATAACAAAGTCATGTGAGCCCCGAGAGAGCCAGTGCTGGACACTGCTGGAATAATCAATAAAAGTAAAAAAATATACGTCAGTACCATAAACATATATATTCTCATACATATATACATATATCGGTAATCACATGTGACATCAAAGATTGAAGAAGGAAAATTTATTTTACCTAATAGATGAAAAAAGCTCTATTTTAGGAAGAACCTCAATTGTACTTGTGTACAGTATATCTAAGGAAAAAACAAGAGAGCAACCAAATATAAAATTGAAAAAAATGGAGTCTAAATCAAAGTCTAGTAATGACAGATAGTATATAACATACCTAATGAGAGCTCACAGTATTCTATGGCTCCATATATAACTAATTGATATACTACCTTCAAACAGTAACTAATTGATATACTACCTTCAAACTGTTTTCTAAGTGTAAAATCCATATATGAGAACATTCAATATTTGACAATATAGGTAGAAGGTATATCTATGGGACAAATGATAAAGTTTCAAAGATTGAAAACCACATCTATATAAACAGATCAATCATTACATAAGTATTACCTCAATTAGGGAAGAAAGAGGGAATGACTGCTATATCCCAGTGGGGCAGTGATAAAGTGGAAAAGTCGCTATATACAAGGGAAAGGAAAAAGAAAGAGACTGTTAGAACATCTCACTAAAGTGAGGCGCAAGGAACCACAAAATAAAGTCACAAAGATAAAAGTCCCATACAAACATACCAAAGGGTGAAAACAGACGCAGTGCATTACCTGTGCAGCCGGTGATCAGCGGTGAATGAGGAACCATATAGCCGTGAGAGGGGTTTATATGTGGAAGAGGGGCGGGTCATGGTAATTATTTCCTGTATCGTGGAACGCACGATGAGACGCACGCCACGCGTGCGCAGAAGAATCTGGAAGTGTGCGCATGCGCAGTCGTGGTAATCATTCCTATATCGTGGAACGCAGGGTGAGACGCACGCCACGCATGCGCAGAAGAATCCGGAAGTGCGCGCATGCGCAGAGGCATTTTTGTAATTACAAGCGCTCAGACACCTTGAGACTCCAGACGAGACGCTATTAAGTGCGTGTCTGTAAGAAAACAAAAAAGATGGCAGGATGTAACATAGGAACCAGAAACAAATATAAAAAGGACCGGTATCTACTAATGTAAAGTATGAAAATACATACACATATGATATACATAACATGTGCATATATCAGAGTGCACATACAAATGGGCCCGTGCACAAACCTAACCCTTACAGAGATTTTGACTCCAATATTTATTATCATGCATGAGTCCATATGCACGTGCACCCCGATTCCTCCAAAATTAACACTTTAGAAAAATCATAAATAAACAGGGTCATCAGGCAGAACGGACCTCATACCTCCTAGTCAGTAATTCTCATATTCCCTGTTGAGACCATGAGGAGAAAGGGTATTGAGCATATGGATCCAAAAGGATTCCCTTTCTTTTAATTTTTAACCCTATCTCCCCCTCGTCTCAACATGGGAACGTGCTCCAAAACTTGATACCTCAATTGTGAAATCGAGTGTCCACACTGAATAAAATGAAATGGAATAGGCAACATAGTCAGCTTGCACCTGATAGTGGACTTATGTTTTCCTATACGGTCTCGGATATGTTGGGTAGTCTCACCAACATACCCGAGACCGCATGGACATTTAATTAAATAGACAACATATGAAGTGTCACAAGTGTAAAATTCCTTAATGTGAAAAACTTTGCCAGTACGGGGATGTGTAAATTGGTTGCCTTTAATAATATTGGAGCAGTGGGGACAATGGAGACAAGGAAAATTCCCCTGTTTAGGGGTAGCTAGAAATGTCTGACGGGACTTGAGGGCCGTAGACCCTATATCAGCCCTGACCAATAAGTCAGGAAGATTGGAGGAGCGTTTATAGCTGAATAAAGGTAAAGAGGAAAACTCCGGTATCTGAGGATATGATCTTGATAAAACCTGCCAATGTTTTGATATAATTTTCTTAATAATAGAATGAAAGGGATGAAATGTATTCACAAAAGAGATAAATGGACCATCTCTTTTAGACTTATGTGTGGTTTGTAAACTCTGTTGTAAGGCAGAATTAATGACAGGTAGGGGATAACCACATTGTAAAAATTTTTGTGTCATCTCATCATGTCTAATCTGACGTTGAGTATGCGATGTAACTATCCTAGATACTCTTTTATATTGAGAAACAGGTAAAGAATTTTTAAGGTGACGTGGATGGCTACTCGTGTAATAGAGCAAACTATTACGATCGGTAGGTTTTGTATACAGATCAGATGTGACAATACCCCTGGAATCGATCTGTATAAGAGTATCCAGAAAGTTGATGGTGGAATGATCAATATGCTGAGTGAAGGAAAGACCTTGTACTCGTGTATTAAGATACTCAAAGAAGTCATTAAACTGTGTCTGAGAACCTGTAAAGATAATGAAAATATCGTCTATATATCATTTGTACATAAGGACATGATCTCGAAATGAAGGGTGAGTGTGGACGAACATGGACTCAAAATGCGTCATATAGATGTTCGCGTACGGTGGCGCGACATTTGAGCCCATAGCCGTGCCTTTCTTCTGGAAGTAAAATTGGTCACGGAACAGGAAATAATTTGGTAAGCACTATATTCAATAGGTCTACACAGAATCCCTTCTGTATCGGAGAAAATTCACTATAGTGATCAAGAAACCAAGTAACAGCTTCCATGCCTAATGCATGATCAATAGATGTATATAAAGAGTTCACATCAAGAGTAACAAGAAAAGAATTAGGAGGAAGTGGCCCCAAAGAGCGTAATTGATGTAGGAAGTCACCTGTATCACGAAGGTATGAAGGAGTCTTAGTCACTAAGGGTGACAATATGTGATCAAGAGTTATAGCCAAAGGAGATAACAGGGAATCTATAGACGCCACAATGGGACGTCCAGGTGGATGCCACAAATTTTTATGCACCTTAGGTAAGGTGTAAAGAACAGGAACAACCGGACTAATCTTATTTAGATAGGTGGCTAATTTGGCGTCTATAACGCCTAAAGATGAGTAGTGATGGATCTTTTCCAAAATAATTTGTTTGATGTCATTAGTAGGATCACGGGGAATAGGCATGTATGTAGACGTATCTGCCAGCTGTGACATAATTTCAGAAATGTAATAATTAGTGATGAGCGAGTACTAAAAAGCTCGGGTGCTCGAAGCTCGGGCCGAGCCTCCCAAGATACTCGTGTACTCGGGCCGAGCAACGAGCCCAATGTTATCCTATGGGAGACCCGAGTATTTTTGTGAAATGACCCCCCGGCAGCATGGAGAAACCCTAAAAATGTCACAAAAGTCTCAGAAGAGTGCTCAAATGACATGGCAACAGCATGGGGAAGACCCCTTGAAGCATTTATCACTCAAAAGTCACAGCTGTGAACAATTTTGTCCGCGTTTCACGCCATTTTTACGGACTCACCAGAAAACCTTCCAAAATGACCCCAAAATGATTTTTCATGGCAGAAATGTTAAGGGCACATACGCAATAGTGAGATAGAGCTGGTGTATGTTACTTTTTGAGATTAATACATGAAAGATTTTACGTGAAAACATTGTGTGGCACTCCGATGTCCCTGAGAAGAGACGTACATGAAGGCCTCTTGAGTCTAATGTGCCCATTTTGAGGAAGTGAGTCTTTGTAGTATTTTCCTTTGCCAGGGCAGTCCAAAATTGTGAGGTTCACCAATGCCCCTGCATACAGACGTGCATGAGGGCCTGTAAACCTGAAGTGCCCATTGTAAGGAAGTGGGTCTATTGTAGTATAGCCCTTAGGCAGGGCAGCCAAAAATTGGGAGGCTCCACATTGTCCCTGGATAGAGACGTGCATGATGGCCTGTAAACCTGAAGTGTCCATTGTCAGGAAGTGGGTGTATTATAGTATAGCCCTTAGGCAGGGCAGCCAAAAATTGGGAGGCTCCACGTTGTCCCTGGGTAGAGACGTGCATGAGGGCCTCAAAACATTAAGTGTCCATTGTCAGGAAGTGGGTGTATTATAGTATAGCCCTTAGGCAGGGCAGCCAAAAATTGGGAGGCTCCACATTGTCCCTGGATAGAGACGTGCATGATGGCCTGTAAACCTGAAGTGCCCATTGGAAGGAAGTGGGTCTATTGTAGTATAGCCCTTAGGCAGGGCAGCTAAAAATTGGGAGGCTCCACGTTGTCCCTGGATAGAGACGTGCATGAGGGCCTGTAAACCTGAAGTGCCCATTGGAAGGAAGTGGGTCTATTGTAGTATAGCCCTTAGGCAGGGCAGCCAAAAATTGGGAGGCTCCACGTTGTCCCTGGATAGAGACGTGCATGAGGGCCTGTAAACCTGAAGTGCCCATTGTAAGGAAGTGGGTCTATTGTAGTATAGCCCTTAGGCAGGGCAGCCAAAAATTGGGAGGCTCCACGTTGTCCCTGGATAGAGACGTGCATGAGGGCCTGTAAACCTGAAGTGCCCATTGTAAGGAAGTGGGTCTATTGTAGTATAGCCCTTAGGCAGGGCAGCCAAAAATTGGGAGGCTCCACGTTGTCCCTGGATAGAGACGTGCATGAGGGCCTGTAAACCTGAAGTGCCCATTGGAAGGAAGTGGGTCTATTGTAGTATAGCCCATAGGCAGGGCAGCCAAAAATTGGGAGGCTCCACGTTGTCCCTGGATAGAGACGTGCATGAGGGCCTGTAAACCTGAAGTGCCCATTGTAAGGAAGTGGGTCTATTGTAGTATAGCCCTTAGGCAGGGCAGCCAAAAATTGGAGGCTCCACGTTGTCCCTGGATAGAGACCTGTTAGGTTCTTAGTGCCTCCGTGCTTGCATTTAAAAACCGCACGTGTGTGCCTGTTGGTGGCAGCTTTCCGCTGCATTTGTGTGAGTTTTGCAAAAACTTGGATATAACGCACAAGTCTAGTGAATACACATCAGCACAGCATTGCAAAATGCGCAAGGGCGTTGTCAACGAACAAGGAAGTGGACGTGATGGTGGTGCAGGCAGAGACCGAGGTTGTGTGCAAGCTCTAATTTCGCCACAACAAAGGGCCACATCTAGTCGCTCGCACGTCCTGTCCCAAATTCTTGGGGACCGCTGCAGTACACCGCTCTTGAACCAAGACCAGTGTCAACAGGTTGTTAGTTGGATAGCGGATAATGCTTCCAGTCAGATTGGCACCACCACAAACACTCTGTCTTCCACACGGTCAAGTGTCAGTAGCCGTGATACTGCACCGCACATTTCAGAACCTGATCCTCCTTCCTACCACCAGGCCGAGTACACGTCCACGGACATTACTGATCCCACACTTGGACACTCGGAAGAGCTGTTCGTTCACGTTTCCATTCACAAATTCTGGCCTCTCGCCAGCTCCTGTTGAAGTGGGCCATGACGAGATTGTATGTGCAGATGCCCAAATATTTGAGCAGCCACGTTCTCACGAAGTTGGCAACGTGTCTCAACAAGGGGTGGACGATGATGAGACACAATTGTCAGGAAGTCAGGAGGAGGAGCAGGGTGCGGAAGAGGAAGACGACGTGGTGGATGATCCAGTAACTGACCCAACCTGGCAGGAGGATATGCAGAGCGAGGACAGCAGTGCACAGGGGGAGGGAGGCGTAGCATCCCAACAGGCAGTAAGAAGCAGAGTGGTGGCCCCAGGCAGACGTCAGGCAACTGTTCCCCGGAACAACACGACACAAGGTGCCTGTACAAATGTTAGGTCTTCCCGAGTCTGGCTGTAATAATATTGTATGTATTGAGGATTTCGATTGCGTTAGGGCAATGACAACCAGAGACGAGTTCTTGGTGCAATACGTTTATAATATGCAACCAGCAAATATGTACATAAACGGAACAAAAACACAGTAGAACATAAATACAGGAAATACCTTCCAGGGACGGAGCGAAAGGGAATTCCCGGGACCGCGCACCTGACTCCCCCAGGGAGACCACCAAGAGCGAACCCCTATACAGGGACTGTCTGGCAATCACCCCAGAAGCCCTAAATGCGCAGCAGCCGGGACACAAAAGGGCAATAGGTAAGTCCAAAAATGTCCGTACGTGATGTGAGTCCAGAGTGGTATTAAACGGAAGGAACCGGGCAGAAGTGCCGACCAAAGACGGCAAACGGAGTCCGGGCACAGCTAGATGATACCAGATGAAGTCCAGAGTCGGTGTCGGTTGTTTTCCAAGAGGATCCGAATAACAATCAGGAACCAAAAGCTGCAGGGCAGGAGCACACAGGAAGCAGTATAGTCAGGCACTGGACTAAGCTTTAGGGGCTGCTTTTAAACAGATGGACAGGAAGTAGGGCAACAGAACAGAAAACTCCATGTTAACAAAGGGCAAGCTCTTTCAAAAGAAAACTGGAAAACCCGGAACTCTGACACTGGCAGTTTTTTAAGTTGGCTCCAGATGATTCTAAAAAGGCCATTTGCAACACCTGCCATGCCAGCATCAGCAGGGGTACCAAAACTAGCAGCCTGACCACCACCATCATGATCAGGCACATGTCAGCCAAGCACCCGACTTTGTGGGAAGTACAACAGAGTCCAGGAGCAGTGCTTGCTGATGTCACTGCTACGTCTTCGCTGGTTGTGCATGCGAGCCAATCCCCTGTCCATGCTGCCTGCGAACAAGCCTCCTCCACTCCTGCACCTGCAGTTGCCTACGCAGAAAGAACACCATCATCAAGCACGTCCTTGTCCCAGCGCAGCGTTCAGTTATCCATTCAGCAAACCTTTGAACGCAGGCGCAAATACACTGCCAACACCCCACATGCCACAGTTCTAAATGCTAACATTTCGCGACTGCTTGCGCTGGAAATGTTGCCTTTTAAGCTGGTTGAGACAGAAGCATTCCGCGACCTGATGGTGGCAGCTGTCCCACGTTACTCGGTCCACAGCCGCCACTATTTCTCCCGGTGTGCCGTCCCCGCATTGCATAACCACGTGTCACAAAACATCACACGTGCCCTGAACAACGCTGTTTCAGCCAAAGTCCACCTAACCACAGACACGTGGACAAGTGCATGTGGGCAAGGCCGCTACATCTCGTTGACGTCACACTGGGTTAATATTGTGCAAGCTGGGACCCAGTCTGAGCGAGGGACGGAACACGTCCTTCACACACCAAGTTTTGCAGGCCCTACCTCAGTCAGGGTTTCACACACACTCTACAGCTCCGGAATGTCATGCTCCTCAGCCTCCTCCTCCTCCTGCGCATCCTGATCCACTTTACCCTCCACACCAGTCCCAAGCTGGAAGTGTCGCGGGCGGAGGAGGGGACGGTGCGCTCTCCCACTGCTCGGGTCCGGCTGACGCAGCTCTACGGCTGCTGCTGCTCGTTGGCTCGAGCGATGGCCGGATCCCGGGGACTCGAGCGGCGCTACTCGCCCGTGAGTGAAAAGGGGTGGTTTGGGTTTTGGGGATATTGTCCGTGACGCCACCCACGGTTGTGGTGATTGTGTGGACACCACCGCTGCTCTGGACGGGGATCCCGGGAGCCTGTGACAGGGAGCAGCTTTGTTGTTATTTCTCCCCTCCGTGGGTAGGGGGGTTGGTTGTCCCGGGGCCTGGTGATGGGGTAGAGATGGAGGACAGGCGGGTTGCGGGGCCTGATGAAGTGCAGGGTCGCAGGGGCAGCGCTGTGCCGCACGGCACGGAGGTACTCACTCAGCCCAATGATGATGACACAGTTCACGGTAAAACAAGTGGCTGGATGGACGGGTCACTCGGACGGCTGCGGTTGTTCCTCCCTGCAGGTTAGTGATGACTGTCTCTCCCTGCACCTAAGTTAAGTGTTGGTAGTGATGGTTTCCCAACGGTAACCCGCTCCCCGACCTGGATATGGGCCGGAGGAGCCCCTTTTGCCCACAGGCGCTGGCCCTGGGAGACGGTTGCCCTTGGCGGTGGCGGTGTCTCCCCTTCACGGTTGGACGGTTGCCTTCTATCTGGACTTGGCTGTTTGGAAACCCTGAGGTCCCCTTCACTAACGGATTTGGCAAATTCATGGCGACACCAAGCCTTGCCGGGATCCGAAAGTCCTCTGCCAATGGTGCTGGCTTCTCTTTGTATACCGGTCCGGTACGGCCGGGTCACCACCCGTCCACGGTCTTTACGGCAGACTCCAATCGGCCTCCACTGCAGACGGTCACCACATCCTGCCAACCTTGCTGTCCTGTCCGGGCCACACACCCGGACCAACTTCAGGCTCTTTGCTGTCACTTTTCTCCTCTCTACTACTTTCCTCCTTCCACTTCCTTAGCTTAACTCTCACTGCCTGTGTTTTCCCTCCTCCTCGGTGGGTGGAGACCAACCGCCTGGCTCCACACCCTGGTGTGGACAACAGCCCCTGGGGAAGGCAACAAGGATTTTGTGTTTTGACTATGATATGCCTGCAGGGAGTGTGGGGTGTTTAAGTGTTGTGCTCTGTGGCCCCTGGCTTGTCCAGGGCGACACAGAAGCACTGCAGCACTGCCTCGGCGAAGCGGCAACAGGCAGTGCTGAAGCTAATCTGCATAGGTGACAACAAACCCCACAATGCAGAAGAGGTGTGGACAGCTCTGAAACAGAAGGCAGATCACTGGCTCACAACTCTGAACCTAAAGCCAGGAAAGGTCGTGTGTGACAATGGCCGGAACCTGGTGGCGGCTTTGAGGCGAGGCCAGCTGACACATGTTCCATGCGTGGCCCATGTGCTCAACCTCGTGGTTCAGCGGTTTCTAAAGTCATACTCAGAGCTGTCTGATCTGCTGGTAAAAGTTCGCCGCCTGTCTGCACATTTTCGAAAGTCACCTACTGCTTCAGCCGGCCTTGCCGGCTTAAGACGCCGTTTGCATCTTCCGGCACACAGACTGGTGTGTGATGTCCCCACGCGTTGGAATTCAACTCTGCACAAGTTGGTCAGGATATGTGAGCAGAAGAGGGCAGTTGTTGAGTACCTGCATCACCTAAGCCGTCGGGAAATGGGTCAAACTCCACACATAACACCTGAGGAGTGGAGATGGATGTCCGACCTATGCACCATCCGCCAAAACTTTGAGGACTCCACCAAGATGGTGAGCGGCGATGACGACATTATTAGCGTCACCATACCGCTTCTCTGCCTTCTAAAATGGTCTCTGCTCAAAAAACAACCATGATGCATTGCAGGCGGAGCGCGATGAGTTTGAGCAAGAAACAGTAGTGGGTGTGGGTGATAACACACAGACCAGCCTCGTCTCATCACAACGTGCAGTGGAGGACTATGACGAGGAGGAGGATGAAGACATGGAGCAACTCTCTGGCCAAATTGAGGATATGACATGCAGTCATATCCTCGGTTCAGCGTGGCTGGCCAGAGGACAGGGTAGATGATGAGAAGGAGGAGGAGGAGGACAGCATGTTCAGTCATCGTGTTGGTCAGGATACTGAAGTGATGGCTGTTAAGAGTCTGGCACACATGGCTGACTTTATGGTAAGCTGCCTGTCTCGTGACCCTCGCGTTAAGAACATCTTGGCCGACAATCATTACTGGTTGATAACACTGTTAGACCCACGCTAAAAGGAGAACTTTATGTCTCTTATTCCCGAGGCGGAGAGGTCAGGCAAAATGCAGCAGTTCCAGAAGGCCATAGTCACGGAAGTAGGCAAAGCATTCCCCTCACAAAACGCTAGCGGCATAGGTCAGGAATCAGTAGACAACCAAGGCGTACAGCCGAGAGGGGCACAAGTCCAATCCGCCAGAGGTAGGGGAACAGTCTTTAAGATGTGGGACAGTTTTCTCAGCCCCTCACATACCACAGCCCCTGAGGTGAGGGGTAGTGCCACAAGAAATCCTAAGTTTGGCCAGATGCTCAAGGAGTACCTTGCAGATCAAACAACTGTACTCCGACATTCCTCTGTGCCTTACAATTAATGTGTATCCAAGCTGGACACGTGGCATGAATTGGCTCTTAGTCTCTACGCCTTGGAAGTCCTGGCCTACCCTGCCGCTAGCGTTTTGTCAGAGCGTGTTTTTAGTGCCGCAGGTGGAATCATTACAGATAAACGCACCCGCCTGTCAACTGTAAATGCTGACAGGCTGACTCTGATCAAGATGAACAAGGGTTGGATTTGGCCAGACTTCACCACACACCAACAGCAAATGACAGCGGAATTTAAAGTTTGTAACGGGAATTTGCCATGTACCTCCACTCACCCATGGTAACACACTTCTGGACTTTGGCTAATCGCTGGACTGCTCCTCCTTCTCCTCATGCGCCATCATGGTGACCGTTACAATAGTTAAGCCGTTGTTTCAGGTATACCCCCAGTGGTAAATTTTTTCGCCCATTCTTTCTGAATGGGCATTACAACGACAGGAGACCCGCTCCTTTGCAATGGGAACAATGTTTTGAGGCCCTCATGCACATCTCTATCCAGGGACAATGTGGAGCCTCCAAATTTTTGGCTGCCCTGCCTAAGGGCTATACTACAATAGACCCACTTACTTACAATGGGCACTTCATGTTTACAGGCCATCATGCACGTCTCTATCCAGGGACAATATGGAGCCTGACGCTGCCACCGACAGACACAAACGTGCTGTTTTTAAATGCAAGCACGGACGCAATAAGAACCTAACTGGTTTTTAGGAACGACAATTACTGAGAAGTCTGACACTATCAGACACTGCTGACTGACGTGTATTATACACTAGACTTGAGCGTTATATAATAGTTTGTGCAAAACGCGCACCTGTACGCTGCCACCGACAGACACACACGTGCTGTTTTTAAATGCAAGCACGGACGCAATAAGAACCTAACTGGTTTTTAGGAGCGACAATTACTGAGAAGTCTGACTCTATCAGACACTGCTGACTGACGTGTATTATACACTAGACTTGAGCGTTATATAATAGTTTGTGCAAAACGCGCACCTGTACGCTGCCACCGACAGACACACACGTGCTGTTTTTAAATGCAAGCACGGACGCAATAAGAACCTAACTGGTTTTTAGGAGCGACAATTACTGAGAAGTCTGACACTATCAGACACTGCTGACTGACGTGTATTATACACTAGACTTGTGCGTTATATAATAGTTTGTGCAAAACGCGCACCTGTACGCTGCCACCGACAGACACACACGTGCTGTTTTTAAATGCAAGCACGGACGCAATAAGAACCTAACTGGTTTTTAGGAGCGACAATTACTGAGAAGTCTGACTCTATCAGACACTGCTGACTGACGTGTATTATACACTAGACTTGTGCGTTATATAATAGTTTGTGCAAAACGCGCACCTGTACGCTGCCACCGACAGACACACACGTGCTGTTTTTAAATGCAAGCACGGACGCAATAAGAACCTAACTGGTTTTTAGGAGCGACAATTACTGAGAAGTCTGACTCTATCAGACACTGCTGACTGACGTGTATTATACACTAGACTTGAGCGTTATATAATAGTTTGTGCAAAACGCGCACCTGTACGCTGCCACCGACAGACACACACGTGCTGTTTTTAAATGCAAGCACGGACGCAATAAGAACCTAACTGGTTTTTAGGAGCGACAATTACTGAGAAGTCTGACTCTATCAGACACTGCTGACTGACGTGTATTATACACTAGACTTGAGCGTTATATAATAGTTTGTGCAAAACGCGCACCTGTACGCTGCCACCGACAGACACACACGTGCTGTTTTTAAATGCAAGCACGGACGCAATAAGAACCTAACTGGTTTTTAGGAGCGACAATTACTGAGAAGTCTGACTCTATCAGACACTGCTGACTGACGTGTATTATACACTAGACTTGTGCGTTATATAATAGTTTGTGCAAAACGCGCACCTGTACGCTGCCACCGACAGACACACACGTGCTGTTTTTAAATGCAAGCACGGACGCAATAAGAACCTAACTGGTTTTTAGGAGCGACAATTACTGAGAAGTCTGACTCTATCAGACACTGCTGACTGACGTGTATTATACACTAGACTTGAGCGTTATATAATAGTTTGTGCAAAACGCGCACCTGTACGCTGCCACCGACAGACACACACATGCTGTTTTTAAATGCAAGCACGGACGCAATAAGAACCTAACTGGTTTTTAGGAGCGACAATTACTGAGAAGTCTGACACTATCAGACACTGCTGACTGACGTGTATTATACACTAGACTTGTGCGTTATATAATAGTTTGTGCAAAACGCGCACCTGTACGCTGCCACCGACAAACACACACGTGCTGTTTTTAAATGCAAGCACGGACGCAATAAGAACCTAACTGGTTTTTAGGAGCGACAATTACTGAGAAGTCTGACACTATCTGGACTGTTTTAGACTGTGTACACCAGCCCCAGATATGATGAAGGCTGGTATACGGTCACGACTAGGAATGGCTATATACCCTGCCTGCCTGCCTGCCTGTATACTGCTACAATAGTCCTGACAAGGACTCTTCTGGTCACTAGCCTGTATTCCGACCTGGCTATACCCTGCCTGTATATAGCAACAATAGTCCTGAGAAGGACTCTGCTACTGTACTCCGACCTGGCTATACCCTGCCTGCCTGTATACAACTAGAATAGTCCTGAGAAGGACTTCTGGTCACACTGTTTGCAGCCCTGCTCCGGAACTAACTATAAAGGGCCGCAAAGCTTTCCCTGAATCAGCGACACTCTCCCTGCACTGACTGTCTGGATAGTTGTGAGCAGAGCACAGCGCGCCGGCCGGTATAAAGGCTCGGTCACGCTGTGCAGGCCGGCCAATCACTGCAATTCCACAACTAACAGGGCTGTGGCATTGCAGTGGTCTGCCAGCCAATCCCTGCATGAGGGCTGGCTCTCAAAAGAGCGCCAACATGCAGAAATGAAGACCACGAGTACAGCACGAGTATCGCGAGATTACTCGGTCCCCGCCGAGCAGCCCGAGTACAGCGATACTCGTGCGAGTACCGAGTAGTTACAAGCATGCTCGCTCATCACTAGTAATAATTTTTATCCATCACTACAAGGGCTCCGCCCTTGCCGGCTGGTTTGATTATGATAGAAGTATTATTCCTAAGGGACTTTAAGGCCTGGATTTCACCTGGAGTAAGATTATTTTTAATATGTAAATCACCATTTTTAACAGTGTTAATGAAATTGTCAATATCCGATTTGACAAGAGAGACAATTGTCTCTGCAGGGTGATAGGTCTTAGGTGGCATGAAACTGCTTGGCATAGTGAGATTGAGATCACTAAAGGAGAATTTTTGGATATCACGGGTATCCGAAAGTGCAATATCACGATCAGAGGGAAGCTGACCAAAGTGTACCTTAAGTCTTACCGACCTATAAAATTTATTTAATTCCTGTTCCAATTTAAATGTATCAAGGTGAGGAGTAGGGCAAAAGGTTAAACCTTTTTGTAAAAAGGTTTAACCTTTTGCCCTACTCCTCACCTTGATACATTTAAATTGGAACAGGAATTAAATAAATTTTATAGGTCGGTAAGACTTAAGGTACACTTTGGTCAGCTTCCCTCTGATCGTGATATTGCACTTTCGGATACCCGTGATATCCAAAAATTCTCCTTTAGTGATCTCAATCTCACTATGCCAAGCAGTTTCATGCCACCTAAGACCTATCACCCTGCAGAGACATTTGTCTCTCTTGTCAAATCGGATATTGACAATTTCATTAACACTGTTAAAAATGGTGATTTACATATTAAAAATAATCTTACTCCAGGTGAAACCCAGGCCTTAAAGTCCCTTAGGAATAATACTTCTATCATAATCAAACCAGCCGGCAAGGGCGGAGCCCTTGTAGTGATGGATAAAAATTATTACATTTCTGAAATTATGTCACAGCTGGCAGATACGTCTACATACATGCCTATTCCCCGTGATCCTACTAATGACATCAAACAAATTATTTTGGAAAAGATCCATCACTACTCATCTTTAGGCGTTATAGACGCCAAATTAGCCACCTATCTAAATAAGATTAGTCCGGTTGTTCCTGTTCTTTACACCTTACCTAAGGTGCATAAAAATTTGTGGCATCCACCTGGACGTCCCATTGTGGCATCTATAGATTCCCTGTTATCTCCTTTGGCTATAACTCTTGATCACATATTGTCACCCTTAGTGACTAAGACTCCTTCATACCTTCGTGATACAGGTGACTTCCTACATCAATTACGCTCTTTGGGGCCACTTCCTCCTAATTCTTTTCTTGTTACTCTTGATGTGAACTCTTTATATACATCTATTGATCATGCATTAGGCATGGAAGCTGTTACTTGGTTTCTTGATCACTATAGTGAATTTTCTCCGATACAGAAGGGATTCTGTGTAGACCTATTGAATATAGTGCTTACCAAATTATTTCCTGTTCCGTGACCAATTTTACGTCCAGAAGAAAGGCACGGCCATGGGCTCAAATGTCGCGCCACCGTACGCGAACATCTATATGACGCATTTTGAGTCCATGTTCGTCCACACTCACCCTTCATTTCGAGATCATGTCCTTATGTACAAACGATATATAGACGATATTTTCATTATCTTTACAGGTTCTCAGACACAGTTTAATGACTTCTTTGAGTATCTTAATACACGAGTACAAGGTCTTTCCTTCACTCAGCATATTGATCATTCCACCATCAACTTTCTGGATACTCTTATACAGATCGATTCCAGGGGTATTGTCACATCTGATCTGTATACAAAACCTACCGATCGTAATAGTTTGCTCTATTACACGAGTAGCCATCCACGTCACCTTAAAAATTCTTTACCTGTTTCTCAATATAAAAGAGTATCTAGGATAGTTACATCGCATACTCAACGTCAGATTAGACATGAAGAGATGACACAAAAATTTTTACAACGTGGTTATCCCCTACCTGTCGTTAATTCTGCCTTACAACAGAGTTTACAAACCACACATAAGTCTAAAAGAGATGGTCCATTTATCTCTTTTGTGAATACATTTCATTCTATTATTAAGAAAATTATATCAAAACATTGGCAGGTTTTATCAAGATCATATCCTCAGATACCGGAGTTTTCCTCTTTACCTTTATTCAGCTATAAACGCTCCTCCAATCTTCCTGACTTATTGGTCAGGGCTGATATAGGGTCTACGGCCCTCAAGTCCCGTCAGACATTTCTAGCTACCCCTAAACAGGGGAATTTTCCTTGTCTCCATTGTCCCCACTGCTCCAATATTATTAAAGGCAACCAATTTACACATCCCCGTACTGGCAAAGTTTTTCACATTAAGGAATTTTACACTTGTGACATTTCATATGTTGTCTATTTAATTAAATGTCCATGCGGTCTCGGGTATGTTGGTGAGACTACCCAACATATCCGAGACCGTATAGGAAAACATAAGTCCACTATCAGGTGCAAGCTGACTATGTTGCCTATTCCATTTCATTTTATTCAGTGTGGACACTCGATTTCACAATTGAGGTATCAAGTTTTGGAGCACGTTCCCATGTTGAGACGAGGGGGAGATAGGGTTAAAAATTAAAAGAAAGGGAATCCTTTTGGATCCATATGCTCAATACCCTTTCTCCTCATGGTCTCAACAGGGAATATGAGAATTACTGACTAGGAGGTATGAGGTCCGTTCTGCCTGATGACCCTGTTTATTTATGATTTTTCTAAAGTGTTAATTTTGGAGGAATCGGGGTGCACGTGCATATGGACTCATGCATGATAATAAATATTGGAGTCAAAATCTCTGTAAGGGTTAGGTTTGTGCACGGGCCCATTTGTATGTGCACTCTGATATATGCACATGTTATGTATATCATATGTGTATGTATTTTCATACTTTACATTAGTAGATACCGGTCCTTTTTATATTTGTTTCTGGTTCCTATGTTACATCCTGCCATCTTTTTTGTTTTCTTACAGACACGCACTTAATAGCGTCTCGTCTGGAGTCTCAAGGTGTCTGAGCGCTTGTAATTACAAAAATGCCTCTGCGCATGCGCGCACTTCCGGATTCTTCTGTGCACGCGTGGCGTGCGTCTCACCCTGCGTTCCACGATATAGGAATGATTACCACGACTGCGCATGCGCACACTTCCGGATTCTTCTGCGCACGCGTGGCGTGCGTCTCATCGTGCGTTCCTCGATACAGGAAATAATTACCATGACCCGCCCCTCTTCCACATATAAACCCCTCTCACGGCTATATGGTTCCTCATTCACCGCTGATCACCGGCTGCACAGGTAATGCACTGCGTCTGTTTTCACCCTTTGGTATGTTTCTATGGGACTTTTATCTTTGTGACTTTATTTTGTGGTTCCTTGCGCCTCACTTTAGTGAGATGTTCTAACAGTCTCTTTCTTTTTCCTTTCCCTTGTATATAGCGACTTTTCCACTTTATCACTGCCCCACTGGGATATAGCAGTCATTCCCTCTTTCTTCCCTAATTGAGGTAATACTTATGTAATGATTGATCTGTTTATATAGATGTGGTTTTCAATCTTTGAAACTTTATCATTTGTCCCATAGATATACCTTCTACCTATATTGTCAAATATTGAATGTTCTCATATATGGAGCCATAGAATACTGTGAGGTCTCATTAGGTATGTTATATACTATCTGTCATTACTAGACTTTGATTTAGACTCCATTTTTTTCAATTTTATATTTGGTTGCTCTCTTGTTTTTTCCTTAGATATACTGTACACAAGTACAATTGAGGTTCTTCCTAAAATAGAGCTTTTTTCATCTATTAGGTAAAATAAATTTTCCTTCTTCAATCTTTGATGTCACATGTGATTACCGATATATGTATATATGTATGAGAATATATATGTTTATGGTACTGGCGTATATTTTTTTACTTTTATTGAAATTTCCAGTCTATGAAGAAGGCATTAGCCGAAACGTTGTTTAATTAATGGATATGTAATAAAGAACCAAAAATTTCTTTCATCACAAATGAGTGCCGGAGTTTTTTGATTATCTATTTATAACGTTCTCCTGAGCACCACCTAAGCAGTGAGCCAGACCATCACGGTTTTTTCATACTGCTGGAATAATGTCTGCAGCAGAGGTGAGTATAGTGTAGCTCATATATACGCCATTCCACAGTGGTGGATACCGCGATTTAAGAAAGCGCTGACTACAGCTCCAGAACATCCTGAGGACCATAGTAAGGGCACACTGATGAAGGTCTGTTATGACTGAAACGTCTGTGCTGGTCCTCCAGTTCTTTCAATAAATCAACCACTTTATCGCCATATCGGAGTGCCAAGTTTCATTCTCATCATTAACTTACAAAGTGGCTCGGTCCTTATATGGTTAAAGTTGAAAGTGTAGGGAAACAAAAAGTCTGTAAAAAAAAATTATTTTAGCTTAAAATTCATGGATTTTAGTAAAAAAAAATGTCAACCAAAAGAGGTCAACTCCTTTATTTCCTGGCGCAAGATAATTGTATAGTATGATCATCACACATTGGGAAGTGAATTCGTTGATATGCCAGACTACTTGTTTCTTTTACATTCCTAGGTTGTTTATTTGTATTATTTATTACATACCGGAATTAAAGCCATTAAAGTATTGGTTTGAATGAGGATGCGTAGTTTAGTGAGTGTTAACGCTGTTCTTTTAAACCATAGCTGTTCTTTTTAACATATCATAATTTGGATATCCTATACCTTGTAATTATATGCTATAATATTTGGAATGTACTTTGCATTGTGTTAGTAATTAATACATTTATGCAAATAAAGTGAAAACAAAATATGTTAAACAAATTTTATTGCTTCTATGACGAAGTCATCATACTGATATTTTGCCATATAACTAAACGATTGTTTTTGAATATAATTTCCAACAGCATCCATATAAAAAAAACAAAGCAAGTGAAAGGCTCTATATGCCAAGACTATTGATGTTTTATATTTGTAAATTGAAAATTGTCAATTTACACTGTACAGTCATGGCCAAAAGTTTTGAGAATGCTACAAATATTAATTTTTACAAAGTCTACTGCTTAAGTTTTTCTAATGGCAATTTGCATATACTCCAGAATGTCATAAAGAGTGATCAGCTTGACAGCAATTACTTGCAAAGTCAATATTGGCTAAGAAAATGAACTTTAACCCCCAAAACACATTTTAACATCATTGCATTCCTGCCTTAAAAGGAGCAGCTAACATTGTTTTAGTGATTGTTCCATTAACACAGGTCTGGGTGTTGATGAGGACAGGGCTGGCGATCAATCAGTCATGATTAAGTAAGAATGACACCGCTGGACACTTTAAAAGGAGGCTGGTGCTTGGTATCATTGTTTCTCTTCAGTTAACCATGGTTATCTCTAAAGAAACACGTGCAGCCATCATTGCTTTGCACAAAAATGGCCTAACAGGGAAGAGTATCGCAGCTACAAAGATTGCACCTCAGTCAACAATCTATCGCATCATCAAAAACTTCAAGGAGAGAGCTTCCATTGTTGCCAAAAAGGCTTCAGGGCACCCAAGAAGGACCAGCAAACGCCAGGACCGTATCTTAAAACTGTTTCAGCTGCGGGATCGGACTACCAGCAGTGCCAAGCTAGCTCAGCAATGGCAGCAGGCTGGTGTGAGTGCTTCTGCATGCACTGTGAGGCAGAGACTGCTTGAGCAAGGCCTGGTTTCAAGGAGGGCAGCAAAGAAGCCACTTCTCTCCAGAAAAAACATCAGGGACCGACTGATATTCTGCAAAAGGTACAGGGAGTGGACTGCTGAGGACTGGGATAAAGTCATTTTTTCAGATGAATCCCCTTTTTGATTGTTTGGGACATCTGGAAAACAGCTTATTAGGAGAAGAAGAGGTGAACGCTACCACCCGTCTTGTCTCATGCCAACTGTTAAGCATCCTGAAACGATTCATGTGTGGGGATGCTTCTCAGCCAAGGGAATCGGCTCACTCACAGTCTTGCCTAAAAACACAGCCATGAATAAAGAATGGTACCAGAATGTCCTCCAAGAGCAATTTCTCTCAACTGTCCAAGAGCAGTTTGGCGCCCAACAATGCCTTTTCCAGCATAATGGAATACCTTGCCATAAAGCAAAGGTGATCACTAAATGGCTCATGGAACAAAACATAGAGATTTTGGGTCCATGGCCTGGAAACTCCCCAGATCTTAATCCCATTGAGAACTTGTGGGCAATCATCAAGAGATGGGTGGAGAAACAAAAACCAACAAATTCTGGCAAAATGCAAGCATTGCTTATGCAAGAATGGACAGCTATCAGTCAGGATTTGGTCCAGAAGTTGATTGAGCGCATGCCAAGGAGAATTGCAGAGGTCCTGAAGAAGGGTCACTGCAAATATTGACTTGCTGCATTAACTCATTCTAACTGTCAATATAACCTTTTGGTACTCATAATATGATTGCAATTATATTTCTGTATGTGATGTAAACATCAGACAAACACAATTAAAAACCAGAGGGCAACAGATCATGTGAAAATATAATTTTGGTGTCATTCTCAAAACTTTTGGCCATGACTGTATAATAGAATATTCCTGTCCTTGCCATTTGGTGCTTGAAATATTTTTTAAAATAAAAAAGAACAAAGGTATGTGAGCTGAAGGCTTTGAGACATCATGCCAAGTCTTTTAAAAAAAATAAAAAAAGCTGATATTTTCCTTTTAGCAATAAAACATAAAATTAGCAAAAATTCTAGTGTAATAAAAAAAACATTACATTTCATATTATACAAG
Source organism: Anomaloglossus baeobatrachus (assembly GCF_048569485.1). Lineage (NCBI taxonomy): Eukaryota > Metazoa > Chordata > Amphibia > Anura > Aromobatidae > Anomaloglossus > Anomaloglossus baeobatrachus. Next base: position 449,242,349 of record NC_134358.1, read on the forward strand.
AAACATTATCTGTTTATTTTTTGAGAAATCTACAAACTCTTGCTATAAAATTCATTCCAAAGCTCTAGTCAAACATCCATATTGTCATTTGATTAGCTAATCATCTGTTTTGTGAGGTGTGAATGTGTTTTTGCACTTTTAAGACAGTGTTAACTATGAAACTATAGATAGCAATACAGATTAATTATCTGTTGCAGAAATCCCACACCTTTTGGTTATCAAAAAAAGAAAGAGAGGTTATGGCTGCCTACAGGTGTGACACTTGATTAAAAGGATTTTTTATTATTTAAATAGCGCCTTTTAAAGATATAAACTTGACATTGCACCTTTGATATTTTTTCATTCAATATTTGATTGTCAATTGCAAAATTTCAAACATACTCGAGAAAATATTACAAGGGAATATGTATTTTTTTGCTTGTTCGACAACCTTTCATTCTTTACTTATTTATTATTAGATTTTCTTATTTCTTCATTTTCTCCTCCCCTCCCTTTTATAGTGTGGTTTCTCACATCGTATTTTGGAAAAATCCCATTGCAGTCCTTGCTGCAGTTTTATGAGCCTAAGCCAGGAGTGGATCCAACATGACATAGCTTTTTATCCAACATGAAGCTTTTTATATTTTCCACCAAGCACCAATGGCAGTGTTAAATAATTAGTATGCGAACCTATCTTAACTTAAAGTGAACCTCGCATCAGTATTTTATACCCCCAAACTAATTGCTTGTATGGAAAGGCTTTTAAATGCTGAGTAAATCCATACCTTGCTAGTAGATATCGGTTTTGCTGTTTTAGAGAAATGCATTGTTGACATTGTATGTGTCACGTCTCCACCAGAGTCCTCTCCTGCAACTTCTGCTTCAATTACCAGATGCAGCTATATTTCCGCCGTGGTTGATGCTGATGATAGGGGAGGAGTCAGGGCCAGTGGCTTTGTTGGGCGGAGGCTCTGCCTATCCACTAAGCTGGGTTTCCACTGGCTGACTGTGGTGGAGTGTGTCTTCCAACTGAAGTTACCACCTTTTCAGCTACAGCCAATGGGAAGGCACCACACTCTTCTTGTCTGCTGGTCACTGCCAGATATAGTCTTGTAGTACTGCTTGTTTCTGGTTCCCACCCTGCTCTGTATATTGATTTCTGGGTTTTGACCCCTGTCTGCTCTCTGACTACTCTCCTGCCTGACATTTTTGTACCTCACTGCCATCTCCAGTTGTGACCTTAGCCTGATTTCCTGACTACACTCTTGTGTGCCGATTTTGTCCCTTTTCTGTATTTACTGGTTTGACCCTGCCTGACAACTACTCTTCTTGGGATTCCAGCCTTCCACACGTCGCAATCTACGGGGCCCTGTAGTAATTCCAAATCTCTGTATAGGCGTTAAAGTGTTTCAGGGTTCTTGGGATCCTGCTTATTAGTGAGTGGCTAGCCTCTAGCCTGTCCATAACAGCCATCCTGAGACTGTGGTTCCAGGCAGGTGTTGTATGCTAATGAAGCATTGGCGGACACAGCACTTACAACTCTCCTGCCTCTCTCTCTACTTCCCGCCTACTGCCTGCCTTCTGTCTCTGTTAGGTCTCTGACAGGATGCAAGCAGCAGGCAGGGAATAGGAAGAGAGGCTGGAGAGTTGAATGTGCTCTGTCTGCCCTTGCAACTCAATATCATACAATTTCAGTGATGGATTTATCTAAAAGAGCAAAACAAATTTGTTAACGGTAAGGATTTACTCGGCAGGAAATCTCCTTTACATACGTGCCATTAGTTTGGGGTATAAAATCTTGATGCCAGGTTCTTTTTAAACTTTTATGTTCTTTAGAGTAATCTGATGAAAAAGTCTTACAATAATGGGCCTAAACTTTTTCACAAATCTCATTTTCTCTGAACTGCCTTTTGAACTCTAAAAATTTTTATTTATGTGTCTCTGCTCCAAACCATATTTTTTACTGGAGTCTCCTGTTTTCGGTCACATCAGGTTCTCCATCATCATGATACTCCCTTTTTGTTCCAGGCTGGCTTTTGCAGGCACTTGTGGTTCTGTGTTTCCTGGTCACAACTCTCCTCCTGTTGGTTGTCCCCCCTTTTTACAAGAATGATTGACATTGTTGGAAAGAGAGAGAGGTGGGGGTAAGGGAAGCACAGACAGGGAGGAGAAGACCTAGTGTACAGTCCAGCCCCTGTGCACCAAAATCTAATTAGTAGAAACCCTCAAAAAGAACCACAAAACATATTTCTTCAATAAGAATATTAATTTAATCAGTATTACAGTGCCATTACACCTGTGTCTTTACTTACATTTCAGAATAGTGATGACAGGTTTTTTTTAACACGTTAAGAAGGGCAGCTCTGTTACCATCCTTTTTGCCATCTTACCCTTATGCAATATACAACTGTTTCTTTCCTCCTACGCATTTCTTCCTTAAGGTATGGAAAGGGACCAAGGTACTTTAGTAATGAATTGCACTATATAACACAGAGGGAAAGTGTAATGATTCTAATGGCCATAGGAGCAGAGCATAGATTCCTGTAACAAGGCTATGCAGCTGCATTATCCTTGGTAATTAAAAGGATTTTGTTAGTTGGATCGAACCTCCTAAGTTGTCTATATGGGCATGAAGGTCATAGGAAGCTGAATAATATGATACCATGCGATCTGCTGTCCGATGTTTTATTGCAGAGAAATCCATGTTTTTCTTATATGTAAATGAGCTCTTCCAGTTTATGGGGAGGATGTAACCTTGAAGATATGATTAAGAATCTGTTGGATCCGAAACACATCATCTGTTTCCATTTTAATGGATTCCTAACCATGGAATTTTAAAATGTAAAATAAAGTTTTGGAATTTTTTATCATTTGAGATTGCTGGATTTTTCTTGGATTTTTTTGGATTGCTTCTTCTGGTGACCAGCTGGACTCTGATCCGTGCATCCCTTTCTCTATACCAGGAATTGCAGATGGCAGTGGAGTGGCTGATAAGTATTTTTTGATTTTTTTGTTATAACCTTGAAGATAACTCTGCCTCCAAATCTTATTTTAAGTAGAAGGGGGAGCTGAGACATGTAACAAACATAGAACAGGAGAAATAAACTTTGCAAAAAGACAAACACATTTTTTGCAGCTCTGAGCTCTGCCGTATTGCAACAATATTGCCACCTGTGAGGTGGAAGCTAAAGCTGAGAGGACCCTGCAAAGGTGCCAGTTAAAGTCACACACAGCTCTGCAGTGAGATCAGGAGAGCAGCCATCACATAGCACACTGAGAAGAACCTGCAGATGTGTTAGTTATAATCACACACACAGCTCTGCAGTAAGATCAGGAGAGCGTCCATCACATATCACGCAGAGGAACATGCAGATGTGTTAGTTATAATCACACACACAGCTCTGCTGTAAGATCAGAAGAGCGTCCGTCACATATCACCCTGAGAGGAACATGCAGATGTGTTAGGTATAATCACACACAGTTCTACATTGAGATCAGGAGAGCAGAGAGCGGCCATCACACATCACACTGATAAATCCTCCTGCTATGTAAAATAAGCTCTTAAGGTAGAGTTATCTTCCCAGGAGCATCAGCCCCATAGCCTGGAAGTCATTTAGATAAAGTCATAAACGATGGTTTATCCACCACAAAGCATCTGATATGAGGTAGACAGGCATGACATTTTTCAGCAGTCTATTACCTGTACGCCAATATGAATAGTTTAGATAGGTCAAATGTGGTGACAGATTCCCTTTATGTGCTGATAATTAATATTGACTTAGCAGTAAAACTTTGATCTGTGCATCCTGCTGCAATGCTCTATCGTCAGTATATGGCATCTCCTGGTAATAGCAGAGTGCTAAAACTGTAGTGGCCGGAGAATGAAGCGCTTGTGTTCCTCTTCGCCATCTGTCTTGGAGGTAACTATGAAGAATAGTATTGTAAAACATACTAATAGTAGTTGAACAAGTGGAAAGTATTCCAATAAACATCTTATACATAAAATGGCTTTTTTAGCCACTGTAAAAGAAAACTTTAGACTTGTTCCTTAGTAAAAACACCACTTTTGCTTTTTTTGAGACTCTAGTTTATGTTAGCTGTTTGCAATGCAGTCTTCATGTTCCAAATTTAAACTTGACACCTAGATAGAAACCTGAGAAACAGGATATCAGAACAGAGGAAGAGACTCTTCCTGCCACACTTGATTTGAACTGAACACTTTCCTTCATTTCATTCATTTTTTTAACTCTTAAAATTAAAGAAATCATAGAAAAATGCTTATAATCTAAATAGATAAAGGCAGTCACGTGCAAGAGTTTAAGTTTAAAGCTTTTTATTAGATAAGATAGTGGGGGTTTTTTTGGGAGAAAAAATAGCACCACTGTTGTCCACAGGCGATATCTGACATTGCCACTGTGGCGCCCCTGAGGCTTCAGTCGCCACAGAGTATTGCATCTGTCTTAAGGTGTAATGCTTATCCTGGGTAAGGAGGAGGTTAACCACTGGTTTTCACTTACACAATACACTTACATAAACACCCAGTTAGTGAGCCAGCACTTACATTACTCAGGAAACCAGGCTGGGGAATTCCCAGGCAGGATCAATCATCCCAAGGGTGTGGGCTGCCTGGGAAGGGAGCGAGAACACACTTAGTTTCCCTTTAGAAGGAGTTTAGATCTCAGAACAGTTTAGGAAGAGAAGAGAGCAGACAGCCTTAGGAAAGCAGCATTTAAAAGACTGGTCCTGGGGACGGGGGACTGGTGAAATTAGTCCCAGGACCAGGGGCCATGACACCGCACTGAGTTTGCACAGGACGGACTGGGAGAAGCAGGAGACGACCAAGTGGAGCTGTGAGACAGAGGAGCAACTCGGTAGCTGGAGGGTGAGCCCCAAACAGCCCCTTCGGGAATGGCGCCAGTCAGGGTGCAAAGCCCTCGGTTATGGGAACCTTTCATTGACTCTAACAAATCTGCAGGGAAAGGGGATTTCACATCCCATTGACCACCACCAAAAGTCCCGGGGTACAGCAGCAGATAGAGACAGGAGCGATGGCCAAGGTGGGGTCCATAACAAGTTTTGCGCTGCCTGCATACGGGACAGCAACTAAAGCCAAGAATACTGGGGTCCCCAAGTAGCTTCACGCCACGGGGATCCACACTACAAGGCGCAAGGAGGAAGGTCTCACACGCTTCACAACATGAGTGGTGACCTCTGCTTCATCCGCGATCAGCTGGGGTTCATCACGGTGATGACCGGTACTCTGTTGGCACAGCACACGAACTGCGAGTAAAACACTTGGAACCGCAGCCCCTGTGTGAGACTCTAATTTGCCGGCACTGCTGACCCGCGATTCGGCGCCAACAGCGTTTCCCCCATCACCATTGTTCTCCCCGGGGCTCACTCCACCTGTGGGGAGCAGGACTATCTGAGCTGTGGCAACATCAGCCCCGGAGGAGAGTGACATCTCGCAGCGGCTGCTAATCCCTGGCTGCAAACCATGGGTGGCGCTGCAAAGCAAACCCCCATTCCCCCCCCTTTTTGACCCCAACGACATCTTGTTAGCGAGGTCGTTGTGTGTAAAGCCCGCTTTAACAGCAAGCTCAACATATTTTTTCTCATAGCTGACTTCTGCTTGAAAAACGAACATTTTTTGATTGTTAAGCGGGCTTTACACGCTACGATATATCATACGATATGTCGTCGGGGTCACGTCGTAAGTGATGCATCGTTTGACATATCGTAGCATATGACAGCTACGAGCGACTGTGATCAAGCAAAAATACTTGCCTTATCGTTGCTCGTTGACACGTCGCTCATTTTCAAAATATCAAACGTCCTTCTGTGTTCCGGTTGTTCATCGTTCCAGAGGCAGCACACATCGCACCGTGTGACACCCCAGGAAAGATGAACTGCAGCTTACCTGCGGCTGCTGGCAATGCGGAAAGATGAAGGTGAGTGTGATTTTTACGTCCCGCTCATCTCCGCCCCTCCGCTTCTATTGGCCGGCCGCTGTGTGACGTCGCTGTGACGCCGAACATCCCTCCCCCTTCAGGAAGTGGATGTTCGCCGCAAACACCGATGTCGTTTGGAAGGTAAGTACGTGTGACAGGGGGTTAACGACTTTGTGCGACACGGGCAATAAATTGCCCGTGCCGCACAAACGATGCGATCGCAAATGCGATCGCACAATTAATTGCAGCGGGTAAAGCAGGCTTTAGAACAAAGGCGCAATGTCAACATAAACATAGGGTTTTCTCTATATTTAAAAGTATTACGATACAATCATTTTTATATGTTGCTTATAAGAATATTATTGGTTTATTATTTCTATTTTGAATAGTGCACACATATCAGTTATCTGTTTATTTCATTTCTTTACCTCCTTTCTGTCATGTACAGTACATCTACACAAAGGTGTATTAATCTTTATGTAACTTTCTGATTTTTAAATATAAAAATTGGAAAATACTGACAAAATACACCCATGGGGAAGTGATATTCATTAAATGAGTTGACCCCGTCTAAATATTTTTCTTTTTTCTTTCTTTTTGAGCCCTATTACCAAACGGACATAACTTTGTTTTTTATGCTGAAATAGTTAAAGGGAACCTGTCCTCTCATTTTGTGATATTAAACTACCCCCAATGTGTTTTAAATTATGAAATGTGCATCACTAACATGGTTTGTTTTAAAAAAATAAATAAATAATAAAAAAAATCCACATATTTATATTGAAAAAAAAGATTTTATATGTTTAGGTGAATGCATCACATATCTTAGGTTTCATTCATAGGGGTGGTCCTTTTGCTTGTTCAGTCACTGTCAGTCATGATCTTTTTTTTAAAGAGGGCCAACCACTAGGATTTTCCTATATAAACTAAAACAAGTGCTATACTGGCGCTATCATGCTGATTCTATACATACCTGTAGTTATGAGATCGGATGTATACTTTCTGAAATAGAGGCAAGTAAAGTCTGTGAAATGCACTGTTACTTGATGATAGGTGCAACGGAATATCTAATAGGTGGGTTGGGTTTTGCTAGTTATTCCCGCCCCTGTCTACCTGTCTGTCCTTCCTCCCCCTTTCACTGTTATTACAGCGTTAGGAAGGAGGGAGGAGAAAGGACAGGCAAGCAACAGTGTATTTCACAAACTTTACTTGCCTGTATTTCAGAAAGGATACCTCCGATCTCACAACTAAAGATATGTTTAGAATCAGCATGATAGTGCCAGAGTAGCACTTGGTTTAGTTTATATATGAAAATCCTGGCGTTAGTTCTCTTTAACTTAGTCATGCCACCTGCATTGTAATTGGCATCCCCACAGGTCCATCCTTCACAACCACCACTTCTCCAATGCTGGTCTTCACCCATTAAGGTCACATGGTTGTGACATCACCACAGGTCCTTCACCACCACAGATGGCATAAGCCCAATATAAGAGCAAATGCATAATTTTTAATCAACATTTTGGAGAATATTGTATACTATACATAGTATTGCTTACATAAAAACCTGTACATCGATTGTCCAATCATAACACAGCAGCAATGTAAGCAGGTGACCACCACCCAATAGAAGAGAGACAGACCTTAGTGGACAGTCCATCTACACAGACGCCGGCCAATCACAGGGCCAATGTCAGTGGCATCATGAACAAAGAAGTCATATAAGGGCTTGTTCGCACGTAACTGCTGAAATTTGCATGTGCGCTGCAAATCGCTGCAGAAACACTGCATAATGGATGCAGTGTTTCAGCAGATTACATGCCGATTTCATGCGCTTGGGATGCTGCCCCCACCATAGACAGAGTGGGAGCTACATCCAAAGCGCACAAATTAATTGACATGCTCATTTTATGAACGCACGGATTTGGGTCAAAATTTTAGCACCCAAAACGCTGCATTCATAAAAGCACTGTGCGCACATATCATGCACAATCTACATAGATTGTGCTGGGGACGCAGGACGCATGCATTTACGCTGCAGTGCTAGATGTATAGTAAATGCATGATATTACGCAACGTGCGCTCGAGCCCTTACTGCAACCCAGGCTATACCTTGTCCTTATAATTAAGCGAAGAGCTGATAAAGTTATTTAACCATTTAAATGCTGCAGATGTTATTGACAACAGTAGTTAAGGGGTTACACTGGATTGATCAAGTTTTCTCGGATTTTAACCATTGCAATCTGAGACTGCTCCACATGCCCCAATCTGACATGTGGCATGTACTGTATGTTACTGTATGTAGGTCAGAAAGACGTGAAATGTTCATCTATTCTGTTAGACATTTTGAATTTTAAATAGTTTGGGACTTTTTTTTTTTTTTATAAAGAAGGTTCCCTTATCTAGATATGGCTGTTGCACACTTGATATGATGCCCTTCGCAGTTGTTTTGGTTTCTTCTTAGATTTACATTTTTACTGGTTTTTTTGCAATATCAGAAATCATTTTGCTATTTTGGAAGATGGACCAGAGTTACTGAACATGTCTGATTTCCAGATCTAACACATGTGGTGGATGTTCTTAGAGGAGGAGCCATAACCAGTATGTTAGGCCTAAAACACACTGCCACAAAAAAAACGTACGTGTCTTACGGTCTGTTTTTCGGGTCCTTGTTCCGTTTTTTAAGGGCGTTTCTCCGGTACGTATGGCATCCGTGTGATGGCGTATGCGAGCCGTGTGTGCGTGTGGAATGTCCGTATTGACATAAAATACGTACGTGTGCAGTCCGTGTGCCGTCCGTTTTTCCGAATCCGTATTTTCACACAAATAACCTTGTTAGCCCATCATAATGTGCTCCTGGTGTGTTTAATTGGTCAATTAACTACCCAATTTGGTTAGTTTGCTTAAAAAACACTTAAAAACATGGCTTCTGAGCTCATTCTCACATTATACACACTCCAAAATGTCTCTCTCCAATGAAGCAACCATGTATTTGCTCTGGTTGATATCTAGGAGATTTGGGGTTAGGCGACATATGATAGAAGAAGAGCCACCACTGGAGAGAAGGATGTGGATTCACCCCCTTGTGAAGCTCAGGAAAACACATGGGCATTTTAATATTCTCTATGGCGAAATGCGGAAATTTCCACCAAAATTCCAAGCCTACTGCCATCTCACCATGAATTCATTTGACAACATCCTTGGCCTTGTGTACCATCGTTTGAAGCATCAGGACACCTCTATGTGCCTCAGCATCTCCCCTGAGGAACGACTGTTGGTGACTTTACGGTAGATGTTGTCATGTATACTCATGCTTTATCTGTTATTTTGAAATACATGTTAAATCTCAAAGGCATCATTTTGTAGAAATTATGTAATTTTAAATTTAGGTATTTGTTGAAAACTTATATTGATCACATAACCTCATTGTAATCTTAAAATATGATCTGAGTGCTCACATCTACCATTCTAACTCTACCAAAATTAAAGAAACAAGAGTCATAAATCAAACAATCTTGTTTATTAAACAGAAAAGTAATTATTTTTCCAATATAGAAAGTAAATATCAACACATATTTATTTCCAACAAAAGCAATAAAATTATAGTCATACACAGTATCTCGCCAGTCATTGGATGACACAAATATTAGTTTTGAAAAACAACTTTCATGAATAGTCAAAGTAATGTCATGTTTTTATTCTATTTCAGTTAGCTTGCAACTGGGCAATGCATCAGCAGTCTACATTTCGAATTCTTATTGAGAAGGTCTACAATTGGCAAGATTATCCTGCATACCTGCACTGTGCTATGGGAGACCCTTAGGCATCATGTCATGCAGCTGCCTTCAACACAGGAATGGATGCACATTTCAGATGAATTTTTGGAGAAAACAGCTTTCCCTAATTGTATTGGCGCCATTGACGGAAAGCACATTAGAGTGAAGAAACCACCTAACTCTGCATCAAGATATTTTAATTATCATAAGTTTTTTTCTCTAGTTATTTTGGCCATGGTAGATACAAACTACTGCTTTTTATTTGCTGATATTGGGGCCTATGGCAGTGCCTCAGATGCACGCATTTTCAGAAGCTCACATTTAGCAAGACAATTAATGTCTGATAGTTTAAGTTTGCCTGCACCAAGACCATTGCCTGGTAATAATGGCCCTATTGTTCCTTTTGTCATGGTTGCAGATCAGGGGTTTGCATTGTCTAGGCATTTGATGCGTCCATATCCCAGAAGGGGGCTGGACAGATCAAAAGCCCTATTTAATAGCAAATTGGCCAGAGCACGTTGCTATGTTGAACGTGCCTTTGGCATTTTGGCCTCAAGATGGCGCATTTATCAAACCACCATCCAACTCCAACCAACCACCGTCAAGGCTGTCATTAAAGCTACAGTAGTGTTACATAATTACTGTAGATTACATGAAAGCAATGACGAAGACATTGAGGAGTTGCCAGCTTTAAATGCACCATTTGTAGAGAATGGTAGTGTTAGAACCAATGTGTCCACTTCTGGTCTACAAGTGAGGAATCAGTTTAAAGATTATTTTAGTTTAAATCGCCATAGTCATGTATAAATTTGACATTGTTATAGTTTTTTATCACTTGGTTACATAATCACAAACACATATGTAATACAAAAGAGAAAATGACCATACATAGGTATAAATTGTGGCTTTTTTTGTTGGTTTGTTGTGTTTGTGGTCCCAATAAGCTATTGTGATTTAACTTTATTGCTATAAAATCAGTTTTTTTTGTTTTGCAAGTAACAGTACTACTGAATGTACATGACTAATAAAAATATGGCAAATTGGATTTGAATAAATTAGTCCAGATTTTTTATTGAACCTATGTATGTATGTTATCTTTTGCAAAACACCCTGTATTCTATTAATTTTTTTACAGAATTTTGTCAGGGACATTAGCCCAAACAAAACACCATACTTTATTATGCAATAATGTCACGCAAACATAATTTGTTTGACACTATTGGAATACAAGTATGAGACCAGACCATATGCAGACACTGCATAGTGGCTGGATTTTTAATAATAAAGGTGTCTGAATGTTAGTGTAGTAGTTTATGTGCGTGCATTTTTTCCCCTAAACCCAGTTTTTTCTAATGGATGGTCCAAACAACATGTCCAGAGCAAGGCAACATTCTAACAGGCAGGTAATGTTTTTGAAGTGATAGAGTAATTGCTATTGAATTTTTTGAAAGGAAAACACAAATATGACCCCATGCATATAGAGTAAGTAATGTGTTACATTTTGAAATGTTTTCCGACCAGCAATACCCTAGAAAACATACCAAAATGTAAAATAATACATACAATATCACATTATGATTCAACTAAATCCTCTAGGCTACTGATGCTTTCCTGTGTAGTCTCCATTGCATTGACACCTACAGAATATGTTTGCTGCACAACACTAGATGTTGTAGTGAGTGACTGATCAGTGTTTCCACTAGTAACAGTTGTTGTACTTGGAACAAATAATGATGCAGTTGTTTGAGCAGATGGAAGACCAAGTGTAGGTGGTACATATTGATGTGTTGGAAGAGGCTGAGTATGTGTGTATGTGAAGTTATTTGGGTAAGTCTGATGTTGAAAGTACTGTTGTTGTGGATTATTAGGAACATGGTAAGATGTTGGTTGTTGAAACATTTGAGGTAGTCTATGAACATTACTAACAATACTAGGATAGTTAACAGAGGTTTGCATTGGTGTCTGTTGGGGTACTTGTGTGACAAATGATGGCTGTTGAGATGGCCTTTGTGTCATTAATGTACCTGTTTGGTGTGGGACAATTGTTGGCCTAATTTGTACATCACTTCCCATAGAAGAAGATGGACACTGTATATGTGTTTGTTGCACTACAGGATTTAGTTGAAAATTAGAGTAATGTTCATCAGTTTGGGTTTTCACAGTTTGTTGGGTTGTGTTTGTGTGTGGACCACGTGGATTAGCTCTCCATTGCTCTATCACTTCAAAACAATATAGGGTCATTCCGTGTCAAGTGGACCAGTTTTAAAAATCGTCCCCACTCGACGTTCTCCGATTTTGCTGAAAATTTATAAGGATGTACATGTATGTTTGAAAAGAGGTTCTGTAAATTTTTAGGGCCAGATCTCAAATATATTGGGCACTGTTGACCTTTCACTGGAGGCCCCCCCCAAGCCTGCGGCTTCAGCTAAGAGGATTTTGCAAACTTTGGCACATAGCCATTAGAGTTCTATACTGGCTATGATGCTGAAATTTGGCATACTAGCTCAACTTTTGCTGCTAAACGTGATAAAATTATTACCGGCTATGACAAAACAATATTTCGGCCGCAATTTTGTGTCAAAGTAGCATGCAAAACGTGTCGCATAAGCGTTTGCAAAAAACGTGTTGCAATCCTTTTGGGAAGAAAGGTCATAACACCAAAAAGAATTTGCGAGCTATCAATTTGTTAGCAGCTGACCAGTTGAACGAATTCACAAAGAATGATGTGAAGCCTGGCCAGAAGATGTGTGTATCATGTCGAAAAGAATTTGCTAAAAGAAAAAATCAGCTGATCCAGTTTCCTCTGAATCAGATCCAGATGGAATGGAATGTTCTCCTGAAAGTCTAAATTCAAGCTTAACATCCATTGGCATCTCTCCTCTGAAATATCCACGGGTAAGCCAAAAGGATTGCAACACGTTTTTTGCAAATGCTCATATTTGGTCAAGAATGAAGCTTCATGGTAAACAGATTTGTGAATGTTCGTCAAAATTTAGTCCCACTCGTCGACGCAGCAATTTCTGTTCATCCAATCCAAAGCTTGTAAACAATTTCAACTCATTCTTGCTATGGGTGAATGTCTTAAGGTGGCACTTTGAATTGTTCGCAAGGCCGATAGAGCACTGGGCCGATTCGTCATCAATTTCATTCTCCATCACTAAAAAATAAATAATATATGCATTAAAATGTAACAATAGTCAATAGGTTTATAGGTTTTTGATTATAATAGACATTGCTAGCAACAATACAACTCTGTAACATGTGATAAGAATCTGAAAATCAAACACAAAATCAATGCATTACGTGCATACATAACACCATGTTCAGTGGCATTTTTCTTTTCTTAAATGGAGAGACTCCAAAAAAAACCCCAATGATCCTTGTAGAGAAAAATGGGCTCTTTCAAATGATAACAGAATTAATATATTTTAGGGGTACCCTTTTTGGGAAATTTGACCTAAAAATAGGTAAAATTCGGCTTTTTTAAGTTTTTCATCATATGTGGGTGTGAATATTTCCACAAATACATATGCTTTGACCGTGATATTGCAGCAATGCAAAGTCATGAAGATGTTTGTTGTACAGGGTAAAGCACCAGTTCCTATTGGTTTTTGGTCTTGAGTTATATATGGGCAAAGTTTGGCATAAATTTTATGCGACACGTTTTGCATGCTACTTTGACACAAAATTGCGGCCGAAATATTGTTTTGTCATAGCCGGTAATAATTTTATCGCGTTTAGCAGCAAAAGTTGAGCTAGTATGCCAAATTTCAGCATCATAGCCAGTATAGAACTCTAATGGCTATGTTCCAAAGTTTGCAAAATCCTCTTAGCTGAAGCCGCAGGCTTGGGGGGGCCTCCAGTGAAAGGTCAACAGTGCCCAATATATTTGAGATCTGGCCCTAAAAATGTACAGAACCTCTTTTCAAACATACATGTACATCCTTATAAATTTTTAGCAAAATCGGAGAACGTCGAGTGGGGACCACTGGTCCACTTGACACGGAATGACCCTATATGGGTTCTGGCTCACGTTGGGTAGCAGATATTAGTGTTACTAAGGACGCCCTCAATCTGTCCTGCCTATCAGCATGAGCCAATGCAAGAGAGGGAGAAAGGGAGCGGCAAAATCTCTCTCCATCACTCTCTGGTATCAGTGAATTCATGATTTGTATTATTCTGGTATCAATGATATCTGGCAGGGAACGTAAATCTTCATAACGCCTATGTCTGCGACCACGGATAGATTGTGCTACTGTGCGCATGGTATTAGTTGTTATTCTTGGCTGTGTGCCTGCATGTTGCTGTGGACTACTCTCTGCAAGAACTGGTGAAGGGCCACTTTGTTGCCCTGTAGACTGGCCTGCAATTACATTAGTGGATTGACTTGTTCCCAAACCCAAATCAGAGGACATTTCTTCTGCGTCTGGCTGGCTGGTGTTGGGGATTGTTGGTGGTTGATATGAGGTAGGCTCCATCTCAGAAGCAGAGGTCGCTGTTAATACTGCTGACTGGGCTTCCTCACTATCTTCCAGATTATCCTCTGTACTTTGAAGAAAAAAAAAAAAAATTAATGTGTGCATTTCCAAAAAAAAACGGCATGTGATGTAATGGTTTAAACTTACTTTGGTACATCCATAATGGGCATATGGAAGGTGAGTCTTTCATAATGGACATATTTTTTCTTTTTGGCTGCAGCAGCTGTGGTTGCCACTGGGTTATATTCTCTTCTGAACTGGTCACGTGCTGAGCGCCATCGCCGTTTAACAAGATCCACTGTTTAAAAACAAAAAATTGTATAATAAGGTCACAAATTATAACAATTGAACAATAAAAAAATAAAACATTATTCTTGTATTGCAGCAATTTAAATAAATTGGAACACACATCCATGTGTATGAAAACAACAACCCATGACACTCATATAGTGACATAACACAATAAGCATGACAAAGTAAACAAGATCTCCAGTAAAAAGATTAAACCACTATATAATCATTTATCTCCTTTTTAATTACAAAAATGAAAAAAAAAAACCTCCAGTAAGCCATGAGAAACAAAATGTCTATAAACCCATGAAGTACCATATGTTCCTCAAAGATTTTCCATTATACACTACACATTACTGTTACCATTCCAGACATGGTGACACCAAGGGACATGCATAATAAACCAAACATGAAAATAAAACTCAAAATGTATAGACATTTCACAGCACATTTACAATAGAAATAGCACAAAATTGAACACAAAAATATAAATCAAACATGTTTAATTTTTGCTTGACCACCCTGAAATGCCTTTTGTACATGCATAAAATGCTTTGCAGACCACATATACACATGCTGACATTACTAGAAAACTGCAATGAATAGTTCAAAAGGCCAAAAAACTACACTATCCTGTTTGTGAGTCTCCAGTGTAGCTCAAAATGAGTCAGGCCCATTAATAGATGCCAAACAAACTATACAAATATAGATATAATCTGCCTACAGAATGAGCACATGTAGGTAAAGACAGAAGCAAGGTAAATATCTGTACTCACCATATCTATTTTTCTTTCCAGGGGTACATTGAGACCATCCATTCCTAGGGTAGACTATCTCTGCCACAGACATCCATGCTCGTTCCACCATTAACCTGTCATGGTAGCCATCAACACGTGTGTCCCACAGCTCTGGATGCCTCTCTACTTCTCCAATCAGCCTCTATCGATTCTGGGCGCCATGCTCAGTACCTGTGTTGTTCTCTGTGCTCAAAGTTCCCCTACAGTGAGAGGACAGGTGCCCAGCTGCTGTCTGGCGTGCAAATGAGACAGGAAATGTATGTTTGGCGCCAGAATTAATGGCCTACAATTGACCTAATAGATTGGTAACAAGTGTTTCAGATTTTTTGATGAAAAACGGACACGGATGATACGTGGTGAACATGGACATACTCCGTGTGCGGTCTGTGCAGGCACGGACCCATAGACTAAAGCGGGTCCGTGCCTGCGTGTTGCCGGCAAAAAACGGACATGTCGTCCGTGTAGAAAAGCGCACACATGTACTTACCACACGGACACACGTTCCATGTGATTTTACGTGTGTGTGCCATCTACCATTGAATAACATGGGTCTCCGTGTCTCCGTGTCTCCGGTACGTTCTAATACGTACCGCACACGTACAAAATAAACGGATGTGTGTTGCGGGTCTTACTGGTATATCCAGAGGCAGATGCATTTTTTTTATGATTCAAGTTTAAACAATTGTTAATATTTTGCTTTATTCTTGGGACAACCCCTTCAAAGCAAGAAATCATTTTATGTATTGCAGAAATTAAAACAAAAAACAAACAATCCAGTGCAATTGTTTAGATGGGACTTAACATTTTTGAAAAGTTGGGGTTTTTTTTATCTATCTATAGGATATATTTTACATTGAAGGAAAATGTGTTCTTAGAAAAATGTCCTATTTAAATCAGGTTTTAGTGTTACATGATTTTTTTGCTCCTCTTCCTTCACAATGACCTTTGCAAACTCTCATTAGTTCTTTCTATAAAGGCTAAAAAGGCCCCAATGGCCAGTGTGAAAATTCAAAGAGTTCTCAGTTTTAATACAGGTTGTGATATGAAAAAAAGAAACCGCTAAATATATTTAAAAATACAATTAACACACAAACTTGATTCAAACAATAGGTAATTTTCTGATGACATGTTCACTTTAAAAAAAATGTGATAAATAGATATGAAATATTAGCATTTCTACATGGGCACAGCCAGTAGTTGGGCGTCATTGGGCTGCCTCATGTAGCAATCGGATGTGTCTCCTTGGCGGCTGCATTTTGCCTCCCTCTGGAGTGGGATTTGACTGTTCTCAGAGCTGCCTGTCAAGCTGACAGCCAATACCGAGAAGATATAATACGCCATCTCCCTAAATTCAATTGCACTCACATCTTTTAGGTGTAAGTGCAATGGAAGCCCTGACTGCCAATACTTCCGGGTCAGTGTGATGTTAGCAGCATAATCAAGTCATCTCATCACAATGCTGACATCACACTGTTGCATCACATAGTTGCGTTGAATGTCGGTCTGGTAAACACTCCAATGAAGCTGAAGAAAGTGAAGATAGAAGAATCTGTAGTTTAATTTATTCTGAAGTGACAGTATTGGAAGGGTTGGGGGAGGGAAATGTGTAAAGGGAGAGTTTAGGAGGGGGGGAGTAGTTTGAGGAAACACTATGGGAAGCGGGAAGGGAAATGTGTGAAGAGACAATATGGGGTGTGGGGGGTTATATATTTTGTAGACAGTATGGAGGAGAAATATATTTTGAGAGAAAAGTGTGATGGGACATATTGGGATAAAAGTATGAGGGGGCACAGTATTAACACAGGGTACTGTGGAGATCAGTATAGAGAAGGGGCAACATGGGAGGGCAGTGTGAAGGCACAGCAAAGAGGGGACTGTATGCCATAGAAAGGGAGTGTGAGAAGGGTGCACATTATAGAAATTGGAAAGTAGAGGTGGTGTACAGTGTGAGAGGACAGTATAAAGAGGAGGCTCAGTATGGAAAGAAAGGACATTGTGGAGGGCCGTACCATGAGAGGGACAGTGTAGGAGTCATGTTTTGTGCAGGGAGCAATTATTTATTCAGGGGCACAGTGTAGGGCAGGTATTTTTTTTCAGGAGCATTATAATCACTCTACTATTTTTAAAGGCACTTTATCAGGTTGTGCTGCAGAAGACCAGAGAAAAGACATTATGGCGTCTGGACCAGATGGAGAAAAAAAGGAGAATGATTGCAATTAAAGAAGATGTCACTTATAAACTATTTGGAATTAAATATTTCTTTGTGATTTTGACTAAACAATTGCATCCCTGGTGGTTCTGGTGTTGTATTCATGAACTGATTATGGTTATGGTGATGTATTCCGGTACTGATGGTGGTTCTGGCAATGTATTTCTGTACTGGTAGTGGTTTTGGTAATGTATCTCTGTATTGATGGTGATTCTGGTTATATAGTTCTGTACTGATGGGGGTTCTACTGATGTATTTCTGTACTGATGATGGTTCTGGTTATGTATTCATGTACTGATGGTCATTCTGTTGATGAATTTCTGTATTGATTGGAGTCATGAGGCTGTAATTCGGTACTGTTAAGGGATTTAGTGATATATTTCTGTTCTCATGCTCTGGGGGATGTATTTCTGTACTGATAATTTTAATGATGTATTCCTGTATTGTTATTGGTTCTGATGGTGCTGTTATTGGTTCTATAGACATGCAACAATCCATAACTTGTAAGCTTACTTGGACATGTTAATAAACTATTGAGTTACCTGACAAATTAAGGGTTTCTACATTTGTATTTCTGTTAGGAGCATTAAAGGCATTGTCCAGATTTGTGATGAATGTCTGTAGTCACTCTATTTATGGTCACAGTGAGATCCTTTTTCGTTGGCGGTTGAGACAAAAAGAAAAAAGGTTCTCCACCATCTCTATTATGTCAGTCTGTCAAAAATGATTTTGTTTCACTGACAAATAGACTAGAATGGCAAAATGCCATCCAGTCTGAGGCAAATTGTGAATGCTGCAATATTTTTCTTGCGAAAACTCGTTTCAAGGAGAAAAAATCCTGTATGTGCATTGCATAATTTCATAACATTGGTCCAAGTGTGATCTTATTTTATGACGGATAGCTCTCAGACTGAAAATGTGATAGTCTTTACAAACCTTTGGGCTATGTGCGCATGTTGCGTCGTGTCCTTGCAGAAATTTCTGCAGGGATTTGACATCACATGTGCGCTTCAAATCGCTGCAGAAACAATGCATAATGGATGCAGTGTTTCTGCAGAAAAAAAGCCGATTTCATGCGCTTTGCATGCAGCCTCTCCCATAAACAGAGCAGAACCTGTACCCAAAGCGCACGGAATAGTTGACATGTTGCTTTTTAGAACGCAGCAATTTGGAACAAAATTTTGGCATCCAAATCGCTGCGCTCTCAAACACAATGTGCGCATGGATTATGCACAATCTTCATAGATTGTGCTGGGGATACAGGTCGCATGCGGTGCAATACGCAGCGTAAATGCATGAATTTCAGCTACGTGCGCACACAGCCTTAAGGTCAGTAGCTTCTCTGCTTGCTTCTCTCAATTAAACAGGGGCTGTAGTATTTCACTGAACTTTGAGAGTATTATGAAGAGCAATTAGTCGGCACGTAACAGTAAATATGCAGATTGCATATGAGTGATCACATGATGACTACACACACCACTTAGGGGTACTTCACACACAGCGAGATCGCTACTGAGATCGCTGCTGAGTCACGTTTTTTGTGACCTCATTAGCGATCTCGCTGTGTGTGACACTGAGCAGCGATCTGGCCCCTGCTGTGAGATCGCTGCTCATTACACACAGCCCTGGTTCGTTTTTTTATTGTTGCTCTCCCGCTAATAAGCACACATCGCTGTGTGTGACAGCGAGAGAGCAACAATCCTGAATGTGCAGGGAGCAGGAGCCGGCGTCTGACAGCCTGCGGTAAGCTGTAACCAAGGTAAACATCGGGTAACCAAGGTGGTTACCCGATATTTACCTTCGTTACCAGCCTCCGCAGCTCTCACGCTGCCAGTGCCGGCTCCTGCTCCCTGCACACGCTAAGTTAAGCGGTGTGAGCTGGTAACTAAGGTAAACATCGGGTAACCATACCCGATGTTTACCTTAGTTACCAGTGTCCGCAGCTTCCAGACGCCGGCTCCGTGCAAGCGCAGCGTCGCTTGCACGTCGCTGCTGGCTGGGGGCTGGTCACTGGTCGCTGGTGAGATCTGCCTGTTTGACAGCTCACCAGCGACCATGTAGCGATGCAGCAGTGATCCTGACCAGGTCAGATCGCTGGTCGGATCGCTGCTGCATCGCTAAAGTGTGAAGGTACCCTAAAACTGTATATTCTTGCCCCAAGTTACAGGAAAACCTAGATTCGACTTTGCACTTGAAGTGGTCTAATTGTCTCACAATCATCACTTTTATCTGTGGGCAAATATATACAGTATGTTTTATTACCCTGTTGTTTTGCTTAGAGAGCATTTAAGTGCTATCTTAGTAAGCCATTTTTTTTATTACTGTCTGATGGGGCATTGAGAAACTACATGACACTTCAATGCCATTCTACCTTTTCTAGAGATGGATTTCTGACACACAGGCCACCGCCTAAAGACAAGTACAAGGACTAGTAGACAAGTAAAAATGCAATAAAAATAGTTAATATTTAAAAATAAGAAGTAAACGTTTGCTTGTGTAAAAAATGAATTGTGACCTCTGAAGTCTTAATAGCAGATTTTGGGTGTAAGAAGCAGAATTTTCAGATCTAGGCCATCTAATAGGTGTACCCATTTTAGGTTTATTTTGCGGAAACAAGAAAAACCACACATGAGTTTAATTACCATTTAGGACTTTTTCAGTGAATACTATGTAACCTGTGGACAAATATATGGTTAACGTGTAGGTTAACGCCTGTAAGTAAATCTTGTGTTATTTTACACGTCTTTTTTCCTTTAAATTAACTTCCGTTAACAATACATATTTTTTATCTTATCTTTTTTTCCTAACTACATCAGAGATTCTCTTGTAAGCTATGTTCTATATTAAAGGGGTTTTCAAATTTATGTATTAACTAAGTGATGCAGTTGGTAAAATGTGGTCGCTTATAGAGGGTCCTGATAATCCGGTACCTCAGGGGCTCTGCCAAAGTGACGACCAGTAAAATCTGTATTTCAATATGCTGCTACTTCTGCTCTGAGCTTTGCATTGTGCCCGAAAAGTAGTTTCTAACCACATGGAGGATATTGGCGAACTTGGGACAAATTGTGTAGCAAATTATGTGGTCTATTTTCTCCTAATAGCCTTTTTGAATATAAAAACTTGGGGCTAAAACAACATTTTAGTAGAAAAAGTTCAATTTTTCATTTTCGGAGCCCAATGTTACACAATTGTGTGAATCATCTGTGAGTTAAAAATGCTCACAACATCCCTGACTAATTCCTTAAGAGGTGTAATTTTCACAATAGGGTTGCATGTGGGTAGTTTCTGCTCTTTTGGCACCATAGTCGCTTTTCACATTTGACATGGCACCTGCAGTAGTTTTACACCACATATGAAATTGCTCAACACATTGTTTGGTGCATTTTCTCCTGTTACCCTTGTGAAAATCAAAACAATTGCTAAAGCAACATTTTTGTGGGGAAAAAATTAGATGTTTTATTTTCACGTCTCAACATTATAAAGTTCTGTGAAAGACCTAGGGGTTCAAAGTGCTCACCATACATTCTAGTTAAATTCCTTGAGGGGTCCAGTTTTCAAAATGGGGTCACCTGTGGGGGGTTTCCACTATTTAGGCACATCAGTGGCTTTCCAAATGTTACATGCTGTCTGTTATCGATTCCAAACAATTTTGCATTCCAAAAGTGAAATGGCTCTCCTTCCCTTCCGAGCCCTGCTGTGCACCCAAACAGTAAATGTCCACCACATATGGTGTATCGGCATACTCAAGGGAAATTGCACAATAAATTGTATGTTCTATTTTCTCCTGTCACCCTTGTGAAAGTGTAAAATTTGGGGCTAAAGCAAAATTTGTGTGGGAACAAGTAAAATGTTCATTTTTTTCCTTCCACATTGCTTGAATTCTTGTAAAGGACCTGAAAGGTTAATAAACTTATTCAATTTTCTTTTAGCACTTTGAGGGGTGCAGTTTTTAAAATAGTGTCACTTTGGAGTATTTTATATCATATAGGCCCTTCAAAGTCACTTCAAATTAGATCTAGTGTCTAAAAAACTAGAATGAGAAATTGCTGATAAAATTGTAACCCTTCTAACTTTCTACAAAAAAATTTGTGTCTCAAAAATGGTGCTGATGTAAAGTAGACAGGCGGGAAATGTTATTTGTTAATTATTTTGTGTGACATAATGGCTGGTTTCAGGGTATACAAATTAGAAGTTTAAAAATTGTGACATTTTCACCAAATTTCCAATATTTTCACAATTAAACGCAAAAGGTATTGTCCTACATTTACTGCTGTCATAAAGTACAATGTGTCATGAAAAAAACATTATCAGAATCAATAGGATCCGTTGAAGCGTTCCAGAGTTATTACCTTATAAACAAACACTGGTAAGAATTGTAAAATTTGGCCTGGGTGGTAATGGGGTTAATAGGGGTTAATATATCTACAGTGTATATATTCAAAGACTAACTGGTCACTGTCTTCGGCTGTTTCCAGCGCTTCTCCAGTCCTTTCCTTGATCTTGTGACCATAGCTCTTTTTTTGCTAAATTTTACCTTGGGTCATTACTTCTTTTAATGTAAGTCTATGAGAGCCACATTCAGAGTCTCATAGATTTACATTAAAGGGAATCTGTTCCAACATTTTTCTAACTCATCTGATAGAAGCATAATATATACAAAGAGCCCTTGATTCAGCGATGTATTACTTACTTTACTGGGTGTAGCATTTTAGATACAATCAGAGTTTTTAGATGTAGTAGAGCTCAAAATGATGACTCCACCCACATCACAGCTTTCTGTATATATTGTATATTGATAGTAAGCTGCTAATCAATGCTAATGGTGTAGGTTGGACCACATTTCATGCGGGAACTAGTTCGGGCACTGATAATCTGCTGCTGATAAAAAACTCTTTGTATTGAAATAATAGCACACAGCCTAATAAATAACACATCACTGAAACCATTATCTCAGCCCCTACATCATGCTGTCCGCAGATTACACAGCAAAAACCAGATCTCTGATTCCCTTTAATGCACTGAATTCTGGTCACACAGAAAACACTGGAGTAAGCTGGCAAGTCACATCTGTGGTCACTTGGTTCAGAAGAGCAGCGGAGCAGCGCTGGAAATGGCAGAAGACAAAAAAATTTAGAGACTCCATCTTTATTATAAAAAATCCCTTTGTCTGACGTAGTCCACAGGGAGAGCAATGTCAGCTTTGCTTCATTGCTCTGTACAGACAATTGTCTATACAGACTGAGATGCAGGCTGACAGTGACAGTCAAAGTTCAATCCATGGCTAAGCCATGGACTCAGTTGAACTCTGACGTCACCTCGAACACGGCCAAAAACAGCCGAAGACTGCCGAGTGACAACCAGTGCAGTGAATACCCCCGGAAGTTAATGATCGGACCCAGAAGCAGAAGTTGCCGGGGGACAGCGGCTGAGCGGGTCTACAGGAAGCGTCACCGGAGCGGTAAATATAATGACAATGTTTATTATTAACTATATTCTTTATTTTACAGACCCCCCCCCCGCCTCATTCTATAACTGTATAACTGTAAAGTCCAAGTTCGGGGTTCGAACACAAGTTTACGTTATCTCAGAACCTGAACTCAAACTTTACAAAAAGTTTTGGCGAGTCTCCTGAGCACGAACATAGGCAGGGGGTTCACCCATCACTACTCATGACGTCACGGTGAGCCCGTTATTACACTGTAGGGCAATGTCATGATGTTTTGTGACCTAGTGAATTGTGGAGGGCCCGAAGATGCAACAACAGACTAAATCAGAATGGGCACCTGAAGACTGGAGTGAAAAGGATCTGCTGAGCTAGAGAGGTGAGGGCAAAGATGAGCTGAATATAATGTTTTTTCCAGCCTTTTAGAATCCAACAAAATGGTAGCTGGACAACCTTATGGACATTTTGTGATCGTGCAAGTAACAGTTGTACATCCAACCTAAACTTTTCCTATTGTGTAGTCCAGTTGGTTGTAACAGAATGCAGCACAAGGCAGCTTCACTAAAAGGAAAGAACATTGCATCCGAATGAAAGGCTTCATGTTTAGAGGCAATATTCCATATAATGTGCTGCTCTCTCTTCTGCCACTTGGAACTGTTAATTGTGAAAATAAGGTAATAATGTTCAGATAGTTGATTTGATTTATTTTGACACAAGACAGGGGAGGCGGATGCTTGAGAACGTGGAGGAAGGAGCTCTGGTATTTCAGATTAGGTTATATGCAGAATTCAAATCCTTTCACACCTTTATAAAGGTGCTGATACATTGCTACACCTACAACAAAGGATGTGTGAAAGTGTTTCATTTGCTCTACAATATTTTGCTAATCATATTGCATCTGAATCATTAAAATTGAAAAGAAAATGTTGACTGATAAGCTGTTAGATGGCCTTTGTGGGCTATCCATTGTTCAGGAGAACCTTGACATTGGAACGATATTATTATAGTTTACAAACTAGATGCAGTTAGCCTAAACAACATTGCTCATTTATTAGTTTCATCAGCCAGATGGGAAAATGGCTTTAGTTTAGAAGTTCAAGCCTAGAAAAAACAGAATAGATTTTTTTTTCCCATTATTTCTGCAGCTTTTTGCCTTTTTCAGGTAAAAATTACCATGATAGTAAATAATGACATATAATAATTTAATAATTCTTCTACACAGTCACTTTGTATTGCCACGACTATTTTAAGTAAGAAGTTAACAGGTTTCCCAGCTCAGGATAGTGTCACATAAGACAAATTAGTACCAATAATATAGTATGTAAAGATGAGCGGATCAGGCAAAATTTGAATTCACGTTTGAGTAGATTTTTTTGGGACATTCGATTCATAGAGACGTTATTCTACTCTAATTGAATGTCCGTTAATATGTTCTGTGGTCACCAAAGCTTAATAAATGTATGATGTAAAAAACAACTTATTCTCACCTTTCCATTTCTCTGTCCCTTCCTCATAGTCACCTGTCCAGTCTTTGTTGCATCTTCTTTACCCTGCGGCCAGCTCTACTGAGGGCTAGGAAGGTTCTGTGCAAGCACCATGCAAAGTCATGATATCATAACATGCAGTGGCGCCACCAAGAATTTCAGGGCCCTATACTGGCAACATTTTTGGGCCCCATTGAGACTCCTCCCAGGCTCCACCCCAGCCCCGCCTCCAACGAGCTCCAACTCCAGTCCACAAACCTTCCACAGTTCCACTGTCCACTCTGGAAAAACTCCACTTCTGCACTCCCCTCCCTCCCCCAAAGTTGTCTGAGTAGTCATCATGTGACCAATCATTCATATGTGATTTTCATACTTAGTCATGTGATGATGAGCTGCTCTTCCTAATCCTTTTAATGTTCAGTGAACAACAGAGCGGTAAGAAGAAAAGCTGCCACATGACCGTAAGTATGAAAATCACATATGAGTGGAGTGGCCAGGTGATGACTGCTGGAATCTGCAAGCAGAGCCGAATCCTGACAGTGAGTATATCCCATGCTGTTAGTATTAGGCATGCTACAGGGCTTAATTTTATAATTAAAGGGCTTGTCAAAGTTTGAGATGAACGTCAGCAGTCACTTTAGGTGACTGCAGGCTTCTCAATTCTCCCAACACTTGCACTTCACACTTTTAGGATTCTCTAGTGCCAATGGTGAGATTGGACGGTCATATGAGCACAAGTATGCGATTTGTATACTTCTGGTCACATTCTAACTAGACATCGTTATAAAAATATGAAGTTGCACAGCAAGTAATGGGAAGCTACAATCACAGCTGAACCAGGGGTGCTAAATACCTGTCAATCATAATTGACAAGAAGAAGAAAAAGAGACCAGCATACAGAAGCACTCCACTGAGTAATATAATACAAGTAATCTTTATTGGATGCAAAAGGTTATTAAAAACAATTAAAACCAATGTTTAGGACAAGAGCCCATAATAAATCCGAACACCACATCTGGTCACATTCTGACTAGATGTGTCCGGCCTCACGCAATTCATTTACATTGATCAAGGCCACGCATGTCTAGTCAGCATGTGACCACATGTATGTAAATAGCATACTTGTGGTTTTGTGACCTCCCACTCTCACTGCCCACCGGCACCAGAGAATACTGACAGCGTGCAGTGCGTGCGCTGTGATAACTCAAGTCTGCAGTTACAGAGTGACACAAAGTGACTGCAGACTCATCACAAACTTGGGACAACTGCTTTAATGCTCCTAACATTAAAACAACATAGTAACCCTTAAATTGGCAGATGGCACAATACTTTATTATTATAACCCTGTATAATGTAATCTTAGAAGTTCTGAACTGTTAAATTTGTACAGGATCAGGACTTAACCACATAGCCCCCATCAGTACAGAAACAAAGCATCAAAATGCCCATCAGTACAGACAGGGCTGGCCTTAGCCTGAATGGTGCCCTGTGCAAAACTGCCGTTTTGTGCCCCCACCCTACTAATTTTTTTACTCAGTTTCCCAGGACACAAACGAGGACAGGAGGCAATTTTTTTTTTATATCCTAAGAAAATTAATCTCTTCAAATGAACAATAAACTCCTCCAGATTTGTGCTGGAGAATCTGCATCTCAAATCCACATCAATGTCACCACGTCTGACCTCGTTCTTATAGGGGTCTTCTGATTTCAACAATTTATGTCATATCCCTGGATATTACATTATGGATGGTACATGCAGATCTCACCAATTGGGCGCACATGTATCTGGAGAATGAGGCGCTGATGCTTTATGTGGAGAGATGGTATAAATTCCTGTACACTTGGATGGGAGTTCTGTCATCTCTGGACTGAGAGCGGCACATGCCGTGGCCCCATTGGTGGGATCAGTATCTACTATACAAATCCTGTGGATAAATGTACATGATACCAGACAAGGCACCATGGAGCCGGCGGCCGATGCTGTGTGTACTCCGGACCAAAAAGTCCAAAATACAGATGTTAGAGGGTAATGTAAGAAATTAGAAAAAAATCTCTGCTTTCTACATAATAAAGAGTCGTCAGGTTATATGTGTCGCTGCCTCTCAGCTCCATTGACCTGAACAGACTGAGGTGCAGTACCACATACACACAATAAGGATGGGGAGTGCTGTGTATGTGTCACTGCCTCTCAGCTCCACTGACCTGAGCACACTGAGGTGCAGTATGACATACACACCATAAGGACGGGGAGCGCTGTGTATGTGTCACTGCCTCTCATCTCCAATGACCTAAACAGACTGACGTGCAGTACCACATACACACCATGAAGAAGGGGCACTGTGTATGGAAGAACTATAGCATATATACTGTAATCCCTTTATTAATCAGTCTGGGCTCACACCAGCTGGCAATGCTGCAAATAAGTTTGTTGGAAAAGTTGTATCTCCACGCCGAATAATGTGATATTCTGCAGAATATTCTGTTTCTCCCTGCTCTGCTGCCCTAGACTAACCAGTGTCTCCCTTGGGTTTGACATTCTGCACATTGACCATCTGGATCTCCAAAGTGTGTAATATATGCATATTGTCATGTGATCGCTCACAAGTGATTTGCAGACTCGGGGTCATCTGTAGAATGACATCTCCTCCTGCTTCTCTCATTGTTATAATTTTCAATTTGAGAGAAACAGGAGAGACGTCATTCAGCAGATGACCATACATTGCAAATCGCATGTGAGTGATCAGATGACAACTACTCGAATCGGTAAGTGAAATCCTAACAGAGCACATATTACACACCTTTAGGATATGGCAGGTCAATATTCAGAATTACATTACATTACATACTATATGTGACAGGTACAGGGCATATGTAGGGTGTATAATAAATATATATGTATCTATTAGGCTACTTTCACATCATCGTTTTTTTGCCTGTTGGACAAAAAAATGCAAACCGCATATGACCGGATCCTGTGGATTGAATGTGCAACGCATGCAACCGCAATTGTTATTTTACCGGGTCTGCAGCGGGACACAAAATTCATCGGCCGGCACTGGACTCAGGTGATAGGGAGTCAGCTGAACTCCTGATCTCACAGCCCGCACACGCTGCGATGGATGCAGGTTAACAACAGTCACTGCCTGCTGCCGATCACATGTGACCGTGTGTGGGCTGTGTGGTCAGTTCAGCTGAGTTCAGATCAGCTGACTTCAGTGTCAGCCGATTACTTGTTTTGGGTCCTCCTGCATCAATTGCAGAGTGTGCGGGCTGTGAGGTCAGCTGAGTTCGGCCGGCACTGTAGTAAACTGATCTAAACTCCGCTGACCTCACAGCCCGCACACGCTGCGATGGATGCAGGTTAACAACAGTCACTGCCTGCTGCCGATCACATGTGACCGTGTGTGGGCTGTGTGGTCAGTTCAGCTGAGTTCAGATCAGCTGACTTCAGTGTCAGCCGATTACTTGTTTTGGGTCCTCCTGCATCAATTGCAGAGTGTGCGGGCTGTGAGGTCAGCTGAGTTCGGCCGGCACTGTAGTAAACTGATCTAAACTCCGCTGACCTCACAGCCCGCACACGCTGCTATGGATGCACGGGACACAGAACAAGTAATGAGCCGACACTGAAGTCAGCTGATCTGATTACTTGTTCTGCTCGGTGTGTGGTCAGCAGTAGGGATGAGTGAATAGCAAAATGCTCGATGGGCGAAGCCCATGTCTATTTTTTTAATTCAATAAAAAAAAAAAACCCAAACACATAATCCTAACCCTATGGTTAGAGGTAAAAAAAAAAATGCATGGGCTCCCGCTGCATTTTCTATTGCTAAGTGTAACCCAAGCAGCTACTGGCTGCTAACCCCCACTGCTTGGTGTTACCTTCACTGGCAATGGAAAATCCAGGAAAGCCCTTTCTTTTTTTTTAAGTTTTTGCCCAAAAACTAAAAAAAAAAACAAATGACCTGGGCTTCGACCTATTTTTGTATGATAGCCAGGTACAGCAGGCAGGTACGGGTTGCCCCCAACCACCAGCTACCTATTTGTACCTGGCTGGGAACCAAAAATATAGGTAAGCCCTTTTTTTAACTATTTTATGAAATACTAATAAAAAAAAATTATGTAAACTTCACCATATTTCTGTATGCTAGCCAGGTACAGCAGGCAGGTACGGGCTGCCCCAAACCCCCAGGGGCCTATTTGTACCCGGCTGGGAGCCAAAAATATAGGGAAGCGCTTTCTTTAATTATTTCATGAATTTCATGAAATAATTTAAAAAAATGACGTGGGCTTCGCCCAATTTTTGTGTCCAGCCAGGTACAACTAGGCATCTTGCTTTTTTGCAAGTTGGGGGCGCAGCCCTCCTAATACTGAGACTGAACAACTAATTGCGTCTCACTTCACTGTGTATTTAATCTGGGACACAGCTGACCACTTGCCACCATTCATTTTGGAGTTTGACATGACACAAGTCAGGTATTGATAATGTTTTTAACTTCAGTAGGTTAGGGACTGTCTCAGATGGGTACACCGTGACGAGGTGAGACAGCTTTTTACCTTTTTGCAAAAATGTATACACTAAGTACCCTGTTATTAAGCACTTGCAATTTATTTATTTATAGTCAGGGTATTTTTCATGCAATTTTTCTCTTAGGTACAACTAGGCAGCTGGGGATTGGAATCCACAGCGCAGGGTAGCTCAAGCTTTCTGGACCCCCCGATGCAAATTGTAGTCTGCAGCCGCCCCAGAAAATAGCGCTTTCATGGAAGCGCCATCTTCTGACACTGTATCCAACTCTTCGAGCGGCCCTGGTGCCGGGTGGCACGCTGGTTAATAAGGGATTAATATCAGCTTTGTTTTACCAGCTGATATAAAGCCCGAGATGCTTAATGTCAGGCCAAATTTGACCTTGCCATTAAGAATCTCCAATAAAGGGTTAAAAAAAACATCACACAGAAAAAAATATATTTTATTAGAAATAAATCCACAAACACTTTATTAGAAATAAATACAGAGACACACTTAGAGACTCCATCTTTATTACTCCCTCTCATCCCTCCAACAATCCTAGTCTTTTTCTTCTGTCTTCTTTCTTCAACTGATACAGCTGCACTGGAAAGCATGGGGAGGAACTACTTTCTGGGCATGCTCAGTACTGAAAACAGGATCCTGCCTACCAGAATGCAGTGACTTCCGGTAGAGCAGGATCCGGCTCATTGAAAAGCATTGCAGGTACCACGGCAATATGAAGGATCCGGTGAGATGCAGTATTTTATCGGAGGTCAACAACGCTACAAGTAGTGTTTTTGAAAAAAGATAAAATACTGCATCTCACCGGATCCAGTGTGTGCCGCACACAACCGCAAGTGACCAGATATTGCCGCGATTCCATTGCAAATGCATTGAAATGACAATGCATTTGTAATGGATCCGGCTTTGTGGAACAAAATCCATTTGTGCCGCAGGTTAAAAAATCGCTGATGTGAAAGTAGCCTTACCCCCTACACATGCTCTGCACCCACTCTGACCGCAGCTGCAGGGCCCACTGGCATCATGTCACAGGCTCTGCCTGATGTCATTACTAGAGTTGAGCGCGGTTCGTGGTTCGTGGTTCTCCAGTTTGCGGCTCGAGTGATTTTGGGGGCTGTTCTAGATCGAACTAGAACTCGAGCTTTTTTGCAAAAGCTCGATAGTTCTAGATACGTTCGAGAACGGTTCTAGCAGCAAAAAAACAGCTAATTCCTAGCTGGCTTTCCGCTGTAATAGTGTAAGTCACTCTGTGACTCACACTATTATGACATTTCAGTGTGTAGTGTGTGGGAACAGCGCATTCAGATCACTGCTGAATGGATAATGGCGATTGCCATTTTTTTTTTTTCCTTGTCTTCCTTCCCTAAGCGCACGCGTGTAGTGGGGAGGGCCAGCATGTCAGCCAATCCCAGACACACACACAGCTAAGTGGACTTTTAGCCAGAGAAGCAACGGCATGTGTGATAGGATGTCTATGTCACATGTCCCTGCATTATAAAAACGAGTATCTGCCCGTCCGGACGCCATTATCTCTTCTGCGTCCTTGGTGTCAGACATCACTGGCGCAGCTCCGTCCTGAGTCCTATCGCCGATACTGCTGTATGCGCTCCATACACAGCGCTGGACAGCTTAGGGATAGCACTTTCTATCAGTCCTTTTAAGGGCTCATACGGGCAGGGTCAGAGCCATAGGTGACAGGTCCTGAAAACAGAGTTTAACAGCTACACAAGATGACAGCGTCTGTGTAGCTAAGGTCAGGGATTTCCTCGCTGCATTTCCCCATTAGGAGGGATAGAAAGGCAGGCTTCCATTCCTCTACCCAGAGACCCACAACCCTGGCACTTGTTAGGGCCAGGTGGAAGGGCAGACCCAGGAGGTGGATCCACTGGGCCGAACTCCTTGATGATGGTAAGGGGTCCGGTAGCTGGAGCACTACAGGTAGCTGGGCAGTCCGTGCACAAGAGTATAATAGAGAAGTCCCTGGGACCACGGAGTCACTGATGGTAGTCCGGGTGACGGAGCTCAGGTTCGGAAGCCGAGATGATGTCAGGCGGAGTCCGGATCCGTTGGAGCGAGATGACGGGTCACCGCAGGGTTCAGAGATGGTACGGACTGTCAGGATGGCAGATAGGCAGCGTTCGGGGTGCGGGATTCGGCAGGACCGGATGGCGAGGCAGGATCGGCTCTAGAAGAGAGATACGTAAGTATGGCAAAGAGACACAAGGAGACCTGACTCCTAGCTTGGGGAACACGAAGATCAGGCCCCGCCCACTTGGACAATAAACCCCTTTATACCCTGTACCTGTGTGCTTCATTTCCTGTCAATGGACGCTGGCCCTTTAAGAAAGGGTCAATGACCGCGCGCGCGCCCTAATGCGCATGCGTGCGGCCCGGGTGCCAGAAGCCAGAGCAGGAAGCTGAGAGGAGGAAGCAGCAGAGCCGGGCTGGGGCTGAGACGCCGATGGGCGCCGGGAGCGGGGACCAGGACGCCTGGGAAGCGCCGGCAATGGATGCTGGAGCGCGGGGAGTGGTGGACACCGGACTGAGGAACCGGGGAGCGAGGCAGGGGAGCCGGGGAGCGTGACAGGTGAGCCGGGGAGCAGCGCAGGGGACCCGGGGAGCGTGACAGCACTGTACCCTCCTGTCCTCTGCACACTCCAACTCATTATAACTAAGCCATTATACTAGCAAACACTGAGTGTACCTAGTGTCATCCTAAACGTGGCTATTGGACTTCTGTATAGTACCACTAGTGCAAAGATATTTGCAGCACGTCTGCCTGCATTGCACACTCCAACTCATTATAACTAAGCCATTATACTAGCAAACACTGAGTGTACCTAGTGTCATCCTAAACGAGGCTATTGGACTTCTGTATAGTCCCAGTAGTGCACAGATATTTGCAGCACCTCTGCCTGCATTGCACACTCCAACTCATTATAACTAAGCCATTATACTAGCAAACACTGAGTGAACTTAGTGTCATCCTAAACGTGGCTATTGGACTTCTGTAAAGTCCCACTAATGCAAAGATATTTGCAGCACGTCTACCTGCATTGCACACTCCAACTCATTATAACTAAGCCATTATACTAGCAAACACTGAGTGTACCTAGTGTCATCCTAAACGTGGCTATTGGACTTCTGTATAGTCCCACTAGTGCACAGATATTTGCAGCACGTCTGCCTGCATTGCACACTCCAACTCATTATAACTAAGCCATTATACTAGCAAATTTACTATGGGGAGATAAGGTATGCACACCAGTGACTATGTAAGGGGAATACATGAAATAGCAGAAACTGCTGTGTGAATACTGACTTGAAAAATCCAATAGCTATATGCAAGAGTGAATATGTGAAAAATGGAATCTGCATTACTGCCATGAACATATGAATCAAGAGAAATTTAGCTACTGAATTGATCAATGCAATAGAGCCCCAACACTATGCCAAAGTATTTCTCTACGTTGGGGTCCCTAGCTTGTGTGTGTCCTCTCATGCAGTTAAAAAACCTGAAATAGCAGAAACTGCTGTGTGAATACTGACTTGAAAAATCAATGCAGATTCCATTTTTCACATATTCACTCTTGCATATAGCTATTGGATTTTTCAAGTCAGTATTCACACAGCAGTTTCTGCTATTTCATGTATTCCCCTTACATAGTCACTGGTGTGCATACCTTATCTCCCCATAGTGATGGTTTTTTTAGGTTTTTGCACCCAGTTTGGACTTAGAATGGTGTTCCAAATGTTATTCCTATTTGTTAGTATTTTTTCGTTTGTGAACCCTCCCCAACCACACCTATTGCCAATCCATATCATAAGCATAAATAGCCTGGGTCTCAGCTTCCCATACACGGTAGGTTTTTTAACTGCATGAGAGGACACACACAAGCTAGGGACCCCACCGTAGAGAAATACTTTGGCGTAGTGTTGGGGCTCTATTGCATTGATCAATTCAGTAGCTAAATTTCTCTTGATTCATATGTTCATGGCAGTAATGCAGATTCCATTTTTCACATATTCACTCTTGCATATAGCTATTGGATTTTTCAAGTCAGTATTCACACAGCAGTTTCTGCTATTTCATGTATTCCCCTTACATAGTCACTATTGTGCATATCTTATCTCCCCATAGTGATGTTTTTTTAGGTTTTTGCACCCAGTTTGGACTTAGAATGGTGTTCCAAATGTTATTCCTATTTTTTATTATACTAGCAAACACTGAGTGAACTTACTGTCGTCCTAAACGTAGCTATTGGACTTCTGTATAGTCCCAGTAGTGCACAGATATTTGCAGCACGTCTGCCTGCATTGCACACTCCAACTCATTATAACTAAGCCATTATACTAGCAAACACTGAGTGAACTTAGTGTCATCCTAAACGTGGCTATTGGACTTCTGTATAGTCCCAGTAGTGCACAGATATTTCCAGCACGTCTGCCTGCATTGCACATTCCAACTCATTATAACTAAGCCATTATACTAGCAAACACTGAGTGAACTTAGTGTCATCCTAAACGTGGCTATTGGACTTCTGTATAGTCCCACTAGTGCAAAGATATTTGCAGCACGTCTGCCTGCATTGCACACTCCAACTCATTGTTACTAAGCCATTATACTAGCAAACACTGAGTGTAACTAGTGTCATCCTAAACGTGGCTATTGGACTTCTGTATAGTCCCAGTAGTGCACAGATATTTACAGCACCTCTGCCTGCATTGCACACTCAAACTCATTATAACTAAGCCATTATACTAGCAAACACTGAGTGAACTTAGTGTCATCCTAAACGTGGCTATTGGACTTCTGTATAGTCCCACTAGTGCAAAGATATTTGCAGCACGTCTGCCTGCATTGCACACTCCAACTCATTATAACTAAGCCATTATACTAGCAAACACTGAGTGTACCTAGTGTCATCCTAAACGTGGCTATTGGACTTCTGTATAGTCCCAGTAGTGCACAGATATTTGCAGCATGTCTGCCTGCATTGCACACTACAACTCATTATAACTAAGCCATTATACTAGCAAACACTGAGTGAACTTAGTGTCATCCTAAACGTGGCTATTGGACTTCTGTATAGTCCCAGTAGTGCACAGATATTTGCAGCACGTCTGCCTGCATTGCACACTACAACTCATTGTTACTAAGCCATTATACTAGCAATTTATGCTGCCAGTTTAAGGCCGTAGTTGCATTGTCAGGGATAATTATTGTTGTTTATTCTGCTGTTAATAAAGCTAGACCACCGCTGCAATCTACACCACCTCTCAATTTTTACTACCACATTTTCAGTGCACAATCTTGTCGCAATCAACATGAGTGGCAAAATGACAGATGCTGGTGGAAAGGGGAAGAGGCGTGGTGGAAAAGGAAAAAAAGGGTTTGTCCATGGGGAAGGTGGCAAAGCTCCATTATCATCTGCTGAAGATAGACCATCTACCAGTAAAAGTAAGATGTCTACTACTTACCGTGGAAAATCCGATGTGCTCCCTTTTTTACGGACACGAACAACAGGAACAAAGCTAGATGATGGCCAAAAAAGGAAAATACTTGAATGGATCTCAAGTGGTCCAACAAGTGCCCTCTCAGCCACTTCAAGTACCGCATCCAAAAAACACCAGTCCTCTGAGTTGTCATCCCAATCAAACTTGCTTTCTCCCAGCTCTGAAGTCTCCATCAGCCCTGCACAGTATGGTGGAACTGAGATGGCTGAGTCTGCAGAGCTGTTCAGTCACACTATAGCCTGGGAATCAGAGGTCTGCTCCCAAGCTACAGTGAGTACAGACCAGGAAATGGTCTGCAGTGATGCCCAGAACCTTTGTGACTCTGATTCAGGCCGTGAGGACCAAGTTTCTGAGCGTAATGTTGACCCTTTGTCACAAACTGTAACACCTGTGGTTATAGACAATGAGGAACATACTGATGACGATGAGACCTAGATACCAGATTGGGATGACAACTTAAATATTCGGTCAGGGCAAGAAGAGGCTCGGTCTGAGGGGGAGGGGAGTGCAAACACAACAATTGATGATGAAGTTCTAGATCCCACCTACTGTCAACCCCCAATCAGGCACTCGAGGAGGTCAACAGAGGCGGTGGAGAAGGATGCAACCGACGACGAAGTTACCTTGCGCCTTCCTGGACACAGTCGGAGCACTGGTAGCACGTCTACAACTGCATCATCAGCCACCACTCTGCCTCTGAGCACTAGTCGGGGGGGCTCAGCAGGTCGCATGCCCTCTAAGCCTTGCCTAGCCTGGTCCTTTTTTGACATAGAAAAAGATCGCCCAAATTATGTGATGTATAAATTTTGTCGTGATTCTGTTAGTAGAGGTCAAAACCTCAGCAGTTTGACAACTTCTTCCATGAATCGTCACATGAATAAATATCATAGGTCCCGGTGGGAAGCTCACCGTGCTGCAATGCGGCCTAGCGGAGCGAACCATCCACGTCCTGCCCCTTCCAGTGCATCCGCACACTCTTCATCTTCTAGGACTGTGGGGACAGCTGTCACACCTGGTTTTCCACGCACAACTTCCACCACTGTAACCGCAACAGGCAGTTTGCTTGGTAGATCGTCAGTTGGTTTGGAAGGGGAAACAAGTGAGTGTGTACAGCTCTCTCAGACATCGATAGCACCAACGTTGGATGAAGGCAACATCATGTCTCCGCCTGCACTTTCCTCACAAACCTGCATTTTTACAGGGACACCCTACTCAACACCGTCTACACACAGCAGCCAGATCTCTGTCCCTCAGATGTGGTCGAATAAAAGGCCATTTCCTGCGACCCATGACAAAGCTAAGAGGTTGACTCTATCCCTCTGTAAGCTCTTGGCTACCGAAATGCTGCCTTTCCGCCTAGTGGACACACAGGATTTTAGAGACCTTATGTCTGTCGCTGTGCCCCAGTACCAGATGCCTAGTCGCCACTACTTCTCTAAGAAAGGTGTGCCCGCGCTACACCAGCATGTCGCACACAACATCACCGCTTCCTTGAGAAACTCTGTGTGTGAACGGGTGCATTTCACCACCAATACTTGGACCAGTAAGCATGGACAGGGACGTTACATGTCGCTGACTGGGCACTGGGTAACTATGGTGATAGATGGTGAAGGGTCTGCTGCACAAGTCTTGCCGTCCCCACGACTTGTGTGTCAATCCTCTGTCTGTCCAAGTTCCGCCACTGCTTTTGCCTTCTCCACCTCATCTGGGTCCTCCACCTCCGCCCCAAGCCTGCCTGGTCAGGCCACCAGCGTTCTCACTGCGCAGAAGGAATCACGCACGCCTCATTACTATGCTGGCAGCAGAGCGCAACGGCATCAGGCGGTCTTTAGCTTGACATGTCTTGGGAATAGGAGTCACACAGCTGAGGAGTTGTGGTCAGCTCTGCGGTCCGAGTTTAATAAATGGTTGTCTCCACTCAACCTGCAGCCTGGTAAGGCCGTGTGCGACAATGGTGCAAACCTGGGTGCGGCCCTTCGCCTGGGCAAGGTGACACACGTGCCTTCTATGGCTCACGTGTTGAACCTTGTTGTCCAGCAATTCTTAACACACTATCCCGGCCTAGATGGCCTTCTGACCAGGGCACGAAAACTGTCTGCTCACTTCCGCCGTTCAACCGCCGCAGCTGAGCGACTTGCATCTCTCCAGAAGTCTTTCGGCCTGCCGGTTCATCGCCTGAAATGCGATGTGGCGACACGCTGGAATTCGACTCTCCACATGTTACAGCGACTGTGGCAGCACCGCCGAGCCCTGGTGCAATACGTTATGACGTATAGCCTGGGCCAACGAGATGCAGAGGTGGGGCAGATCACCCTGATGGAGTGGTCTCAGATCAAGGACCTATGCACCCTTCTGCACAGTTTCGACATGGCGACGAATATGTTTAGCGCTGACAATGCCATTATCAGCATGACAATTCCAGTCATTTACATGCTGGAGCACACGCTAAACACTATTCGGAGTCAGGGGGTGGGACAACAGGAAGGGGAGGAACTACAGGAGGATTCATATGCGCAAGGGACAACAACATCACCAAGGTCCAGACGTTCATCATCACCAACGCAGCAGGCATGGGACCATGGGGGACAGGGATCAACAAGGGCACATAGTAGCAGGCGAAATGTTGAGGAAGGTGCAGGAGAACATGAAGAAATGGAGGACGAACTGTCCATGGACATGGAAGACTCAGCAGATGAGGGAGACCTTGGTCAAATTTCAGTTGAAAGAGGTTGGGGGGAGATGTCAGAGGAAGAAAGAACGGGTAGCACCTCTATGCCACAAACACAGCGTGGACTTGGTCCGCATGGCTGCGCAAGACACATGAGTGCCTTCTTGTTGCACTACCTCCAACATGACCCTCGTATTGTCAAAATTAGAAGTGATGATGACTACTGGATTGCCACACTATTAGATCCCCGGTACAAGTCCAAATTTTGTGACATAATTCCAGCCATAGAAAGGGACGCACGTATGCAGGAGTATCAGCAGAAGCTGTTACTCGATCTTAGCTCGGCTTTTCCACCAAACAACCGTGCAGGTGCAGGGAGTGATTCTCCCAGTTGTAACTTGACAAACATGGGACGGTCTCGTCATCTTCAACAGTTTACCCGTACCAGTAGGACTGTATCTGGTGCTGGTAACAGCAATTTTATGGAATCTTTACATAATTTTTTTAGACCCTCCTTTGCAAAGCCACCAGAGACAACAAGTCTGACACATAGTCAACGGCTGGAGAGGATGATACAGGAGTATCTCCAAATGAACATCGATGCCATGACTTTGCAAATGGAGCCTTGCTCATTTTGGGCTTCAAATCTAGAAAAATGGCCAGAGCCCTCCAGTTACGCCTTGGAGATTTTGTCGTGTCCAGCTGCCAGCGTTGTCTCTGAACGTGTCTTCAGTGCTGCTGGGTGTGTGCTGATAGATAAGCGCACGCGTCTGTCCAGTGACAATGTGGACAGACTAACGTTCATCAAAATGAACAAGTCATGGATCCACCAGGAATTTACTACCCCTGTGTCATCCTGGGGAGAGTAAATGCTTGTGGATTTGGAATGTGCTTGATGCAAATTTAGCTGTGAAGTGTACAACTAGGGCACAAGTGCTGCCACTGAATGGGTGGGTGTGTGTGGGGCACAATTTTTGGAAAAAAAAGGGAGACTCCGCTTGGAGTAACCCTTGCTTGCTGTGTTTTTTAAAAATGATCCAAGATGAACAGAGCTGGGATAAGGAAAGACTTTGCTACCTACCCCGGTGTCATCCTGGGGACGGTTAAGAATGGCGTATTTTTGAATGTGCTTGATGCCAATCTAGCTGTGAAGTGTACAACTAGGGCACAAGTGCTGCCACTGAATGGGTGGGTGTGTGTGGGGCACAATTTTTGGAAAAAAAGGGAGACTCCGCTTGGAGTAACCCTTGCTTGCTGTGTTTTTTAAAAATGATCCAAGATGAACAGAGCTGGGATAAGGAAAGACTTTGCTACCTACCCCGGTGTCATCCTCGGGACGGTTAAGTATGGCGTATTTTTGAATGTGCTTGATGCAAATCTAGCTGTGAAGTGTACAACTGGGGCACAAGTGCTGCCACTGAAGGGGTGTCTGTGTGGCCCAATTTTTGGAAAAAAGGGAGACTCCGCTTGGAGTCACCTTGCGGTGTTTTACATGATTTTAGAAGGGCATGCCATGCTTATATCTGTGTCTCGTCCTCTTTTTCCTCGTAACGCTGTTTTGTTTTCACATGAGAATTTGTCCTTGTCACTTTCCCATGTGTTTGTGTTGTGAGTTGTTTGTCACCTTTTGGACACCTTTGAGGGTGTTTTCTAGGTGTTTTATGTGTTTGTGATTGCCTGCCATTGTTTCCTATGCAGTTCGAGTTCGGTTCGTCGAACGTTCGACGAACCGAACTCGAACGGGAGCTCCGTTCGGCGAACCGACCTCGAGCCGAACCGCGACCGGTTCGCTCATCTCTAGTCATTACACCTATCTTGGACCCACAGCTGCAGAGCAAGGGCGAAACAGAGAGCCACAGGCCATCCGCTCCTCAATGGTGTTCAACCATGCATCCGAGGAAACAGCAATAGCCCCCATCACCCACAGGCCCAGTTGTTTTGCCACTGCATAAGTTACACCATATACACAACACACACATAGATACTATATAAAAGATAAATGGGTGCAGGGTCGGACTGGGGTGTCTGGGGTCCACAGGAGTTAAATCTAGAAGCCACACTACAATTATATGCAAATACAGTTAGGTCCAGAAATATTTGGACAGTGACACAATTTTCGCGAGTTGGGCTCTGCATGCCACCACATTGGATTTGAAATGAAACCTCTACAACAGAATTCAAGTGCAGATTGTAACGTTTAATTTGAAGGTTTGAACAAAAATATCTGATAGAAATTGTAGGAATTGTACACATTTCTTTACAAACACTCCACATTTTAGGAGGTCAAAAGTAATTGGACAAATAAACCAAACCCAAACAAAATATTTTTATTTTCAATATTTTGTTGCGAATCCTTTGGAGGCAATCACTGCCTTAAGTCTGGAATCCATGGACATCACCAAACGCTGGGTTTCCTCCTTCTTAATGCTTTGCCAGGCCTTTACAGCCGCAGCCTTCAGGTCTTGCTTGTTTGTGGGTCTTTCCGTCTTAAGTCTGGATTTGAGCAAGGGAAATGCATGCTCAATTGGGTTAAGATCTGGTGATTGACTTGGCCATTGCAGAATGTTCCACTTTTTTGCACTCATGAACTCCTGGGTAGCTTTGGCTGTATGCTTGGGGTCATTGTCCATCTGTACTATGAAGCGCCGTCCGATCAACTTTGCGGCATTTGGCTGAATCTGGGCTGAAAGTATATCCTGGTACACTTCAGAATTCATCCGGCTACTCTTGTCTGCTGTTATGTCATCAATAAACACAAGTGACCCAGTGCCATTGAAAGCCATGCATGCCCATGCCATCACGTTGCCTCCACCAAGTTTTACAGAGGATGTGGTGTGCCTTGGATCATGTGCCGTTCCCTTTCTTCTCCAAACTTTTTTCTTCCCATCATTCTGGTACAGGTTGATCTTTGTCTCATCTGTCCATAGAATACTTTTCCAGAACTGAGCTGGCTTCATGAGGTGTTTTTCAGCAAATTTAACTCTGGCCTGTCTATTTTTGGAATTGATGAATGGTTTGCATCTAGATGTGAACCCATTGTATTTACTTTCATGGAGTCTTCTCTTTACTGTTGACTTAGAGACAGATACACCTACTTCACTGAGAGTGTTCTGGACTTCAGTTGATGTTGTGAACGGGTTCTTCTTCACCAAAGAAAGTATGCGGCGATCATCCACCACTGTTGTCATCCGTGGACGCCCAGGCCTTTTTGAGTTCCCAAGCTCACCAGTCAATTCCTTTTTTCTCAGAATGTACCCGACTGTTGATTTTGCTACTCCAAGCATGTCTGCTATCTCTCTGATGGATTTTTTCTTTTTTTTCAGCCTCAGGATGTTCTGCTTCACCTCAATTGAGAGTTCCTTAGACCGCATGTTGTCTGGTCACAGCAACAGCTTCCAAATGCAAAACCACACACCTGTAATCAACCCCAGACCTTTTAACTACTTCATTGATTACAGGTTAACGAGGGAGACGCCTTCAGAGTTAATTGCAGCCCTTAGAGTCCCTTGTCCAATTACTTTTGGTCCCTTGAAAAAGAGGAGGCTATGCATTACAGAGCTATGATTCCTAAATCCTTTCTCCGATTTGGATGTGAAAACTCTCATATTGCAGCTGGGAGTGTGCACTTTCAGCCCATACTATATATATAATTGTATTTCTGAACATGTTTTTGTAAACAGCTAAAATAACAAAACTTGTGTCACTGTCCAAATATTTCTGGACCTAACTGTAGCTGCAGGAGCCTCTACACAGCCTCCTTTGCACAGCAGGAGCCCCCATACAGCCTCCTATGCACAGCAGGAGCCCCCACACAGCCTCCTATGCAAGCAAGAGCCCCCACAGCCTCCAATGCACAGCAGGAGCCCCCACACAGCCTCCTATGCACAGCAGGAGCCGTCCCAGCCTCCTAAAAACAGCAGGAGCCCCCACACAGCCTCTTATGCACAGCAGGAGCCCCCTCCAGCCTCTTATGCACAACAAGAACCTCCCCAGCCTCCCGTGCACATCAGGAGCCCACACACAGATAGATAGGCAGATATATACCGTAATAGAGACATAGATGGATAGACAGATATATAATTGAGAAATAGATCGATAAGATAGATAGATAGATTAGATAGTTAATAGATAGATACAGACAGATAGATATATAATACAGATACATAAATAGATATAGACAGATATATAATAGAGAGATAGCTAGACAGACAG
Source organism: Anomaloglossus baeobatrachus (assembly GCF_048569485.1). Taxonomy (NCBI): domain Eukaryota; kingdom Metazoa; phylum Chordata; class Amphibia; order Anura; family Aromobatidae; genus Anomaloglossus; species Anomaloglossus baeobatrachus. The sequence goes on from NC_134358.1 coordinate 449,283,676, forward strand.
ATAGATAATAGACAGATAGAGAGATAGATAATAAGTAGATAGATAATAGATAGATATACATAGACAGACAGCCAGAATAGATGTATAGACAGACAGCTAGATATTGCACAGTATACAGGACACACATGTTACACATAACACATACAGACAGCACATTATACATTACAGATATGACACACAACATGTTATACTCACATACAGTTACTTCCTGGGCTCCAGGATTTCAGCGGGGCTATAGTAAAATTTCTGGCAATGCAGGAGCCCCTCCCCCTCTCTCTCTCTGGTAAAGACGGGAGAAGAGAGGAAACCGAGCCCAGAGGAGGGAAGGGTGCCCCCTGCTGTAGGCTGTGCAGAGCAGGAGGAGACCAGACACAGGGCACAGAGGAGGTGAGGATGATGACTGCTGGAGGCTGTGCGGAGCAGGAGCAGAGAGTACGCAGACCCTAGAGGAGGGGAGGGTGCCCCCTGATGGAGCATGTGCAGTGCACCAAAGGAGCAGCAAAGTGAAAATGAATTGCTGCTCCCTGGGTGCCCCCTCTGCTGTCTGCCGGCCAGCGCCCTGTGCGACCTCACCACTTGCACATAAGTAAAGCTGGCCGTGAGTACAGAAATACATCAGCAGAACCATCATAGGTGCAGAAGCAAAGCATCAAAATGCCCATCAGTACAGAAATTCATCCTCAGAACCACCAGCAGTACAGAAATACATCAATATCACCGCTATCAGTACAGTAATATATCACAAGAATCGGTACACGGTTCATCAATTGTAATGTCAGGTCAGCCCTGTATATATATTTATCGCATGAACCTACTACTTCCAGTATGTCCTTAACAATGGTAAAAAGATACTTGGAGTTGTAGTTAATAGTCCTTATCAGACTATACAGGAACCACAGTACTGATTAAAATTAGTCAGTATCACAAATACACATTTACATCCATGTACCTTATAGATAACGTTGTCTCAGAAAAGTTCTTTTTCTTTTCTTTATCTTGGTCAGATGTCATGATGAATTTTCATAGCCACAGCTATTGTCTGCAGACTTCCATCTTCTCCGCTTTTCTGCAGCACATCCCGACACAAAGCCTGAAAAATAAGTGTCATTATAATGTCCCTGAATAAAAATATCTGCTGTACACTGCGCTCCTGAATAAATAATTTCCCCTCACTGTTTTCCCTGCATAAAATATGACACACACACAGTCCCTCTTATGGTACATGCCCTCTACACTGCGCTCTCCTTTCCATACTAGGCCCTCTCTTCATACTTCTCTACATTGCGTCCCCTATACTGCCCAGTTTCTATGCTGTTCCATCTTATCACATTCTCCCATTTTCACTACACTATCCCCTTCTTCCTGTGGTCTCACACTATCCCCCAATGAAGTCCTTTCTACAAACCACCCCACCCACACTACCCAGTCATGTCTGCATCCATCCCATCCCCACCATACACAATTTTTATTATGTGCCATTTTTCTCATGCCATATGGTCTCATAATGACCTCCATAGTCATCACCTCCTTGCTTTCCATACTATGTCCACACCCATGCCCCTCCCCATACTGTGTTCTCACCCACCCCCTCCTTATACTGTGTCCGCACCCATCCCCTCTCATGCTGTCTGCACCCATCCCCCCCTCACTCCTCATACTGTGTCCACACCCATTTCCCCTCTCTGCATACTAAAGGTCACACACAGAGATAAATCTGCAGCAGATCTGTGGTTGCAGTTAAATTGGGGACAATCAGTGCCAGGTTTGTGGCTGTGTACAAATGGAACAATATGTCCATGATTTCACTGCAACCACAGGATCTGCCAAAGATTTATCTCTGTGTGTGACGGGGCCTTTAGTCTGCACCCATCCCCCTGTCTCCTAATGCTATGTCCGCACCCAAACTATCTCCTCATACTGAGTCGGCACCCAATCCCCCCTCACTCCTCATACTGTGTCCACACCCATCCTCCTTCCTCATGCTGTGTCTGCACCCAATCCCCCCTCACTCCACATACTGTGTCCACACCCATCCTCCCCTCACTTCTCATAATGTGTCCGCATCTATCCCCCTCACTTTTATATTGTGTACGCACCCATCCTCCCCTCATTTTTCATACTGTCTGCACCCATACCTCTTACTTTACATACTGTGTCTGCACCCATCCTCCCCTCACATTTCATACTGTGTCTGCACCCATTCCCTCTCACTCATTCCCATACTATGTTTGCACCCATCCCCCTCACTTCCCATATGGTGTCCGCACCCATCCCCACTCACTTTTCCTACTGTATCTGCACACTTCCTACCCTCATGGTCCCAATACTGTCTTTAAATTTAACCCATGGCTCCCTATACTCCCCCTCCATTCGGTCCCCATACTGTGTGGGCATTTATCACCCCCTTCCTCCCCATTCTGGGTTCTCGAATGGCACCTGTTTGCTCTACATACACACACCCTCCCCGTCCCCTAGTTACAATTATTCTTTGGTGTCTTCAGCTTCATTGGAGCACTTTCCACCAAGTCTGTTTGCGCCTATGTGGCGCCAAGTGACGTCAGCAGCGTGATCAGCTGACCGGATCACACTGCTGTTGTCACCGGGTCAGGGCTTGTACTGGCATCTAATAGACGCTAGGGTAGTGCCCCTGAAGGCCTCAGGGTGCTACAAGGTTCTGCATCCCCACAAGGATGCAGGCCTACACCCTTAGGGACCCGGAGATCCTGTGCCGGTAACACCAAAAACCCAGGTAATCCCAGTTTTCCCCAACAATTCCCCCATGCAATGGTACTTAGCTAGGGTTGGATCAATGGATGGCCGCCTAGAGGTGGAGCCAGTCCAGTGCACTAGTTGACCAGGTGGGAGGGGCAGACTGTGGAGAGTAGTGAGTGAGTTCACAGCAGGAGAGATGTGAAGGTGGTAGCAAAATGACATCCTGACTCGGGTTAACGGTGCCCTGGTACCCAGTAAAAGTAGTTGCCGGTGGAGTACGATGGAGTACTCCCGGAACTACGCACCGACGGGGTACAGGACCCAAGAACAGAAAAGAGCTCCAAGCTGACCTGTTAACACCTGCACAGCAAGGGGACCATCAAGGACCTTGCTGACCCAAAGAATCTGAAGACTCAGTAGCAAAAGGGAGAGCCGAGGACAGGACCAGAGACTCCATCCCCAAAGGGTTCACGATACCGTCAGGCAGACAGAAGTGGACAAACCACCAGATGGGGATCCTCAGTTGCTCTACGCCACGGGGACCCATTTAACAGAGACAGGTGCAGTTGAAGAAGGTACCAGAGAACCAACTGGCACTGGAACGAAGGGGACCTGGAGGTGAAACCAGCCGGCCTTGGGCAACCAGTTATTACCAGCCAGCCGTGAGTAAAACCAGTTGTACTGAACTTTGGTGTGGACTCCCTTCTTCTGTCACAACACTTATCCACTGGGGCCTAGCCCTGATTGCAGAGGGCCTACTATCCAAGCTGCAAATAACACCCGCCCCAGTAGTGACATTCTGCAGCGGTGGCTCTATACCTCTAGCCGCAACACCGCAAGTGGTGTCACATATGATCATTAATCTAACTCCTTGTAAATATATCCCCATTACAAAAAGGACCCAGGGCATGGAACTGGACAACGGCCGCCACCGTGATATCCCACAAGAGAGACATTGCCCGGGACGAGTACCCATATCCCTGGGTGCTACACTAGTACTGATCCCTGAGAGCCGGTGCTGCAGATTTTATGAGCCGTGGTCACCTTGACAACAGTTCAGAGAATGTCTGACTCCCATGCAGATAGACACCGCGAACCCCCGCATCAGGCGCCCCCCTGCCAGCTGCACCCACCTTCCTCCTCTACATACAGCTCTGGTCCCCGCCCATGGGGCCTGATGAGTAGAGGAATAAAAAAGGAAACAAAGGAGGGGCCTGGGACGCCAGTGTGTCCTGGGCCCCCTGTGTGCTTCTGCTCACTGAGTGTGCCCACTCATCCCCCTCTGCTCCATTAACCCGATCTCCAGTCCAACACATGGCTAATTTGCATGCTCCACCCCTTCTCATGCAAATTATCCATCTATAGTAGCTGAAGCAACACTGCCGGACCCCTCTACTGTGGCTGTGACTGGGGCCCTGGGGCAGAGGGGTGCCTGTCTGGCCTAGTAAAGCAAAGTAATTACTCTGGGCTTAGCCGGGCCTCCCCTCTTCACGGGGCTCCCTACACCAGTCATGGTTGTAATGTCCTGATGGCAGCCCTGATAACATGCACTGTGACCTTGCATGTGCATGCGCTGAAACGTCATGGGCCTCATGAGAGTGTGAAGAGGCCCGGGGATTCAGAGCTTACAGTGAATAGAAGATGTGATGGAGGTTAGCAAACAATCTGAATATGTGAGTGTAAGGGTGAGTATAAGTATTTTTTTACCTCTAGCAGGCCCTTTATGATTCACAAAAATGGCAGTCAGCAGTCGCCATGTTTCTGAATTTGCACAAAAGTGAACTACAGAAAAATTACCATTTTGGCGTATACAGATTTTTGTAGAAACAAAATAAGCAAATACTAGTAATGAGTGAGCATGTTCGGCACTGCTCAATACTCGATCAAGCATCGTGATGTTTGGGCACGCTCGTTATTTCCCCGAGTACTGTTGGTACTCGAGGACCATGCTCAAATCCCTGCCTCAGATGTTTTGCACCCGTTAGACAGCCAATAAACATGTGAGGATTGTCTGCCATACACAGTAATGCCATATGCCTTAGCCATGTTGGCTACTGGCATTACTGTGATTGGCCAGCCGCATCACGTCATCAGGTCTTATATGAGACTCGGGACAGTGATGCTCAACACATTCTCCTCTGGAATCAGTTCAGGAAGAGTTGGTGTAGGAGGGAGAGTTTAGATTAAAGCAGAGTTTATACACTTGCACCCTTTAATGCTTTTCATGTGGCACTAATGGGGGTTTTCAGCCTTGGTTAACCTAATAAATAATTAATTGATAAAAAACGGCATGGTGTCCACTTTATATTTGATAACCAGCTAAAGCAGACAGTGGCAGGTTGATATTATCAGTCTGGGGAGGCCCATTGTTATCTGGCCCTTTCCAGCCTAAAAATAGCAGCCTGCAGCCAGCCTAGATTAGGCACATCGCATTAAATGAACCAATTCTGGCGCTTTGTGTCCAACCTTCCTGAGAGCCCTAGTGTGGTGGCAATCGTGGTAATATTTTTTGTGATTGATATCAGCTGGCATCAAGCCATGGTGTTAGTAATGTAGAGATATCTGTCAGACACCCCCATTACTGACGTAATAAGCCCCCCAAAAAAAACACATACAGGAAAAAAAATAGTTTTTTTTGAAGAAAGACACCTCCACACTATCCCTCATATACCAATTGTCCCATTGCTTTTTGGGAATTGGTTTTCCGAAGTACATTTTGTGGTAAAAAATGATCTGGCAGTATGATTATGGCAATATCAAACATGTCAAGTTTTTTTTATTTTGGTGGTGAAAAGTTCTTTTCAGAAGTATTTTAAAAAATAAAAAATGTGGGTGGTTGTGTCATGATTTTGCGAAAGCTAAAATGTTTTCTTTTTTTATATCATATTGGGATTTGATATGTTTTGATTGCTTGTTACAGCATATTTTGTGGTATTGCAGTGATAAAAAATGGTAATTTTGTCATTCTTGATATTTTCCATTTACAGTGTTTATCGATTGGGTTACTTATATATTTGGATAGATCAGATTTTTAAGAACGTGGTTATACCACATATATGTATTTTTTAAATTGTTTTGTTGTCTTTGTTTTAATGGGGTGAAAGGGGGTAACTTGAACTTTTATATTTTTTCAGGTTTTTGTTAAAACCTTTTTTACTTTTCATTATACTTGTCTTTACCTTTAGGGGACTATAACCTGCAAACATCTGTTTGCTTGTGGTTTCTGCAGCAATTACCAACGTATTGCAGCATATAGCAAATATGACAATCTCTTTTGATGCCCGGCCACTGGCAGGATTTCAGGGGAGCTCTATAATGACAAGCACGAAGGTCTTCAGCAAAGTCATAGCAACCCATCGGTTACCCGCGATATTGTCACAGGCACGAATGGGCAGACAGAATGATGCATTGCCATACCTGAGCATTGTTAATGCCACTGTTAGAGTTTGACAACGCCATTTAATAGGTTCACACTATAGTTAAAGTCAGGTCCTGACTGTAATTCGCAGCCATTACCTACTTAGTATGGGGTAAGATCACCCTGTGAGCCCGCTCCATACTCCTACTTTTGACGGCAGATGTAAAAGGGTTAGGGTTTTAGAACTTATTATAGCCAACTTACAGGTTAAGTTTCCAGAATGAATTTTTGTTTATGTGTATTTTCACTGCTCTAATTTTTTTCATTGGATAATAAAGTGATGAACAAGGGAAAGTGTCGAGGAGTGTTTATTTCAATAAAGTATTTTTGTGTGTGTTTTTACTTTTTATTACTGGGTTAGTAATGAAGGTGTCTGATTGACATCTCTCCATTACTAACACCAGAGCTTGATGTTAGCTGTGTTTTTCAACAGTTCACTGGCTGACATGGACCCCAAGCAATATTACCCGAATTGCAAAGCACCAGGGCATCGGGAAGAGCCAAGGTGAAGCGCCAGAATTGCAGTATCCAATGTGATGTGTTACTTCTGGGGCAGCTGCGGGCTAGTATTTTTAGGTTGGAAAGGGCCCAATAATCATGGACCTTCCCAACCTGATAATATCAGCCCGCTACTGTCTGCTTTTACTTTGCTGGTTACTAAAAATGGTGGTATCCCCAAGAAATGTGTTTTTTTTTTTAATTATTTGTTTAATAGAAAGCTGTATAGTAGAATTATCTATCTATCTATCTATCTACCTATCATCTTTGCACATATTTAACATATAACAATCAGTAATTTCTTGAATGCATTGGTACGTGTCACACGGATGGCACACAGATGTTATCCCTGTGCTGTACATGTTTTTCACTGACCCATAGATATCTATACAATCTTTTCATCTATAAAATGGACATGTTTTTGAGTGGATCATACAGACACGCAGTCCATGTGAAACTACGGCCATGTAAGCAGCACGATAGATTATAATGGGTACACGTGTAAAAGTGTCTCCAGTACGTGTGAAATCAGATGCAACACATACCGGAAATACAGACTTGTGAAGGAAGCCTAACACACAGCCATTACTTGTCAGATATGGGGAGAGATCATCTTGTGATGCCGCTCCATACACTTGCTACTCACGTGTATGGCAAATGTCGGTAAGGGGTTATTATAGTTAATTAATATTTTCCAATGACCAGATATGAGACAAGTATACTGGAATGCCATCAGAATTGTTAATGTTTTGTATTTTCTCCTGTTTGCTTCTACGCTGTTTCTATTCTACATGTCTTAAACTGATGTATAAAACAATTGATTGAAATAAGTAATACAGTGTTTGGGCTGGGAAAAAGCCGGCTCCGTGCATCTGCTGTGTACAGATGCCATGGTTAATAATAAAATGAGTCACACAGAGGACCAGCTTATAATGCTTCAGCAGACCTCCTTCATATATCCTTCACTTCTGCTACCCCCTTTTCTCCTTGTATAAACTTTGGCTGCTCTCCCAAACTCCACTGAGATCTGCAGCATTTATTGTCTTCCAAAAACAGTTCTGTTAAAGAACTGACATAGCAGTGTCCTCTATGGATTTCAATAAAACATATACATGTAGTTGTGCAGAAAATTAAAAATTTGGTGAAAAACATTATTTTTCTTAAAATCTGAACATTATATTTTTAGTGTAAATGCTTTACTATTTACGGTGTCATTTTTACTTGTCTATGGTTTACAATAAGAAACTTGCTAAAGTGTAATCATTGCATGATTCTCAAGATAAGTATATTTATATTTGTATTTAGGAGTCTATTGATCACTGTTATAGCCAATGGAATAATGAATGGATAAGTTGGTTAAGAATATGTTTACATGTAGAAAATTTGCTTCATATTTTTCACCAGGGCATTAGGGACTATGTCTAATTTGGCCTTATTGTCCACATGTCCTATTCATCTATACTGTATATGGACAGTATGTACTGTATGTATGCATGTGTGCTGAACAAAAATATAAATGCAACACATTTGTTTGTGTTCCCATTTTTTATTAACTCAAAGATCTAACACATTTACATCCATGTATTATAAAGGCCTTTTTCTCTCATATACTGTTTACAAATTTGTCTAAATCGGTGTTTGCCAAGATAATCCTTCCACCTCGCAGGTGTGGCATATCAAGATGCTGATTAGACAGCATGATTATTGCAAAGGTGTGCCTTGGGCTGACCACAATAAAGGCCACTCTAAATTGTGCAGTTTTATTTTTGATGGAGCGTGCAATTGCCATTTTCACTGCAGGAATGTCTACCAGAACTGTTGCCCATTAATTGAATGTTCCTTTTTCTACAATAAGAAATCTCCAAAGGTGTTCCAGAGAAATTGGCACTACATCCAACTGGTCTCACAACTGCAGACCACATGTAACCACACCGGCCCAGGATCTTGTAAAGCCTGCCTGGATCCACAGACTCAGACGGGCTGTAATGGACAGGCTAGAGGGAAGCCACTTGCCAAGCAGGACCCCCAGTACCCTGAAACCCTTTAACCCCTCTACAGGGATTTGGAATTACACAGGGCCCTGGAGATCACTACCTGTGGAAGGCTGCAGTCTGAGAGAGTAGTATTCAAGGCAGGGTCAAACCAGGAATTGCGGAACAGGGACAGAATCGGCAGGCAAAGACGTAATCAGAAACAAGCAGAGGTCAAAACCGGATCGGGCAGCAAGGTACAAAAACAGCAGGCAGGAGGGTGGTCAGGAAACAAGCGGTAATCAGCACACAAAATCACAGGATGAAACAGGAGCCAGAATTCTCAGAACTCTCTCTGGCAGAGGTCAGCAGACAGGAGGGGAATTAAAAAGATGTGGTGTCTACCCATAGGCTGTAGCTGAATGATGGTACCTCAGCTGGGAGACACCCGCCATCTACAGTCAGCCAGTGGCACTGCAGATACCCAAGAAACCAAGACCAGTGGATGAACGGAGCCTGTGCCCACTGACGCCGCTGGCATCGACTCCTCACCCATCACCAGTACCATCCACGGCAGGAACACGGCGTCACCTGGCGATCGGAGCAGAAGTCGATGGAGCGGACTCCAGTGGTGACGTAACAGATCTTCACATTCAAAATCTTCACCTCCAAGTTCCTCTCAGATCAGCCACCCGGACAGCTACAGTTTGCATAACCAAAGAATTTCTACATAAACTGTCAGAAACCATCTCAGGGAAGCTCATCTGCTGCTCTTCACTCTCATTGGGGTCTCCACCTGGCTGCAGTTCAACATTGTAACCGACTTAAGTGGGCAAATGCTGACATTCAATGGCATCTCGCACTTTGAGAGGTGTTCTCTTCACGGATTAATCTCAATTTTTACTGTACAGGGCAGATAGCAGACTGGCAAATTGTCGCCACACCAGATATTGACCATCCCCAGACCCTCCCAATACCCAAAAACTTTTATTGTGGCCAGCCTAAGGCACACCTGTGTAATAATCATGCTGTCAAATCAGCATCTTGATATGCCACACCTGGCATAACTTTTTTTTGTGACGTAGCTCTATGAGGGCTTGTTTTTTAGTTGTATTTGATAGCGGCACCATTTTGGGGAACATACAATCTAATATTTAATTTTTATTAACTCTACCAAAATCCGCTATTGTTTGTTGACATTTCTAATTTTAAGCTTTTATTCACTGCACAAATAAGGTTAATTTTATTATGGTGGTTAGCACAATTATGTCAATATTAACTTTACAGTTTTATTCATGTTGTAATACTTTTATACGAAAAATGCACTTTAAAAAGAAAAAAACATTTGTTTTTTGTTTCCTAATATTCTGAAAGTCATAAGTTTAAAAATGCTCTGACTATGCAAGTGCATATTTTTTATGTGACAAGATATAGTTTTAATTGGTCCCATTTTCAGGTACATATAACAATTTGATTACCTTTTTATTACATTACAAATACAGTAATTTTGGATTTGTTTTTAAATATCACAAATCAGTCAGTATAAAACAATTTTTAGGCATCAAATTTTGATATCTATAAAGATTTTTTTTTTTTTTTTTGCATAACAATTTCTATCTCATTTCAGTACCATTTTGGAATACAGACACCACTTTATAACCATTATAATAATGTGATACACACCTATATTTTCATTGTAGTCATCATTTCAGATAGATTAAATAACTTTTTTTTTTTTTACATTTTTTTGTACTTTAAGGCTATGTGCGCACTTTGCGTTTTTACCTGCGTTTCAGCTGCGTTTTGAACTGCAGCGTTTTCATGCCAAAATGGATGCGTTTTGCTTTTAAAGCGAAGTCTATGGGAAATAGGGATTTCTTGTGCGCACTTTGCAGTTCAAAATGCTGCGTTTAATTTGCATAATATTGGGCAAAAACTCAGCGTTCAAAGAAGCAGCATGTCAATTGTTTTTGCCATTTGGGCTGCGTTTTGCTAACATTGAAGTCAATGAGAAGTAACAAAAAGCAAGCAACATCAACATTCCAGCGTTTTACCTGCTTTTTAGCTGCAGAAAGCATGCGTTTTGGACTACATAAACGCATTAGTTTATGACATCAAAATAATGGAATGATATATCCCTTTACACACACACATAGTCCGACAATTAAATTAATAAAAAATATTAATTTATTGTTATTTTAGCCATAAATAGTATAAAACCGCTATAATTATGTTAAATATAACTATTTTTGTTATGATTTAAATAATTATATTTGTTTTCATTTTTTTAACCTTTTTTCATATTGTTTATATGTTAAAACTTTATTTAGTAGTGTCTTTGTAATCAAAACGCATCTGTCTTTATGCAATGAAAAAGCATGTAAAAAGCGCTAAAAACGTGGCTAAAACGTGGTAAAAACGCACGCATATTTATAGCGTTTTGATCGTCAAAAGCAACTTTGGCAAAAGCAATTTCTGCCAGAGGATGCGTTTAGAACTGCAACTACCTCGACGCAAACTGCGCACATAGCCTTAGACACAAACTTTTTTATATATATTTAATTACAATATTTATTAGTCCCACAAAAACATTTAAACACTAAATCCTTTGATTTATACTGTAGATTATACGCTGAACTACGGTATTTATATAGTGCAGAGCATTATTTAGCCTGTCAATGTTACAGTACATGTTGGGAGTTTTTTTGCAACATACGTTGTTATAATCCACCATTCAGCAGACGGAGGAGAAAAATGGATTTTGGCTTCTGTCTAGAAGGTATGCAGCTGCATACTGTTTAATTGTACAGGAAAGCACAATAGAATGCTCTTTCCAAAACAGGAATAGTGTAAAAAAAGCGTAGGTTGGATGGTATATATTTTTTACTGTCGTCCCTACAGTAGACGTATGTCTCTTCATCCATCCTAACCCTGACCACTGTCATGCACATAACTTCTGAACATATGCTGCCGACTTTGGGCACAATCATAATGTATACGTAACCTTACATGGATAGTTTGCCTAATAGATCATACGTCCTGCACCATCTTTTAAGCATTGATATATGGCATACTGGATGCATTTGTATGCCTCTTGTTTACATATCAATAATTGTCTCTCTGCAATCTCGCTGCAGTGAGCCTATGGGGTGGCAGAGTGAACAAACTCCCTCTGCCACACTCTTTACATGTAGCAGTTGTTATTGACCGCAGCATGTGGTGAATTACTTAAGGTGTTATGACTGCACTCAATTCCCACTACTACATTTTTGTTAAAGGGTTAATTAACAAAATTATTAAATTATTAATTAATTAATTAAAGGGGGCAAAACATCTGAGTGGGTCAGCCTGACCACCCTGTTACTGAAAATCACTAAACAAAGATTAACACCTACTGTATATTACCACCATGCAGAAACCATATAGTGGTAGATACCAGTCCTGCAGAACATGTAAGAGGTTACAGTTACAGATGGTGACTTACTGCTGATGTTCTTTCTGTTGGATTTCTTCACTTTTCCCATCTTTTCCATCTTACCCAGGCTAACATAATAACTTCTTCCATCCACGACTCGTCTGCAGAGATTACAAAAAAGACACATTTGTTTTTCACATTTCCAGCACCATCCACATCTGTTCCCAACCTGCACAAACTCCTCATCCTACTGTCACCCCGATGTTGAGCCATATGTGTCCCTGTTACTGATCTTCTTGCTACCCACATAATGTCCACCACTGTGCATCTTACAAAGTAAAATGTGTCCTTTGTGCCCCATAGATGGTAAAATTGCCCTTAGAAAATATTAACGCCCTGCACATGTGCACTAGAGAACACTGCCCACAATTTACCCCCAAGAAAGTAATAATGCCCCCAGTGTGTCCATTTTAAAATGACAATACACTGAGTGCCCCTATAATATTAATGATTCTTAAGTGCCTACTTAACATTTAATAATGTCTCCTGAGTCCCCCCCATATATAGTTCCACAATACACCGCATGATGCCCTACACAGCATGATAGATACACAGCTCCCTATACACTGCATTATGTGCCCTACAGTAGCTCCCTTGCACTGTATGATGACCCCCAGTAGCCCTCCAATAGTATGATGGCATCCAGTAGCCCAGTATGACGGCTCTCAGTATCTCTACTCACATTCTACAATGGCCCCCTGATTCCCCATACACTGTCATATAGCTCCCAGTTCTTCCCTTACACTCTATGGATTGCCCCAAGTATTTCCTTCACACTGTAATATGACCCAACTATTTCCCTCACACTGTAATATGACCCACAGTATTTCCCCCAAACAGTATGATGGCCCCCAGTCTTTCTCTCACACTGTAATATGGTGCAAGTATTTCCCCCACATTGTATCATGGCCATTACTATTCCCTCACTCTGTATGATGGCACTCATTATTCCCCCTACACTGTATGGATGTCCTTTAGTATTCCCCCCCACACGGTAATATGGCTCCCAGTATTTCCCCCGCAGTGTATGATGGTCACCACTATACTCCCCACACTGTTTCATGGCACCCAGTATCTCCCCACAATGTGATATGCCCCCAAACTTACTATTTACCCCAAACTGTAATATGCCCCCAGTAACCCCTCCACACTGTAATATGCGCCCAGTATTTTTCCGATGAGCAAAAAAAACCCAAAACATCTTATACTCACCTACCCATGGATCCTGAAGTGTCTACAGATGACAGGACCAAGGTGTAGTTGGACTAATGCGGTGATGTCATCACTCTGGGGCATGCAGAGTGCGAATGTGAGGACATTATCACGGCTCTCCATGCCCCCGCCTCACCTTTTCTGAGAGCAGTATTTCAGGGAAATCATGTCTTCCTGCACTACCGCAGAGTTTAACTGTATTGGTCTGTTGCATATGCTGGTATAATTAACAGTAGAGGTAGTTCTGGGTTGGCCCCTTAGATGGCATGGCCCCCTCTACTCTCCCCGGTAACTACACTTCCAAACTGGCCCCCGAGATAAAAGACAGAGGCAACACTTGGGGCAAAACCTGCGTAAATACCCTCTTACACATCTACTATTAATTAGGGAAGTGGTTGCTTTGTGTTATATATGCACACAGATGAGGCTTGTATAGGTGCCAGTCACACAGATAAGTGTGACACTTCCATTAAGGTGACGGGATGTAGTTAAATTAAATCTGCAGCAGTGCCAAAGTACCGTACTTACATTTATTTCTTTATCACCAGTTTCCATTTAATTTGTTTCCACATTTCAACCTTAATTTGTTTCAAATATTTCCTTCCAGAATAAAGGTTTTTCTTTTCACTGTAGCAGCGAGTAATATAAATGTTTGTATTCAGATTTTATTGCTATCACCGGAACACCTAGGGTACGTCTGCAGCACATCAGACAAGCGAGCAAGCAGCAAAAGTGTCATAAAGTATTAAATAATTGTCTGAGTACTGTCCAAAATTTGCATACTGCCCAAGGACTGAAGGAATGTCTAGCAAACTGAGGAATTTATGAAGTCGAAAATAGACTCATCTGTACATTAGTGCCATTTTCTATCACACCTGAATGACAGCACTAAGTGTTTATTTCGAATTAGTGTCTCTTTTCCCTCTGATAATACAATATGGTTTTAGCATTCTGTTCCGTACAATTTCTGCTTCATCTGGGATGGTATACAGCAGCTTGGAATTCCCAAAGATTTGAGTGTCATTATTTTTTTCATTCAACTAGTGGTCCATTTGGACTGAATTCACACGATAATGCATTTATCTTACTCTTCCTGAGTGTATCTACCTTAGTTATTTGGGAATATGTTCATTCCTTTGTGGGCCTTAAAACTTATCAAGTTAAATAAACCATAACAAAGAGATGCTTGGGAACGCTCTGATTTTAACATTTTCATAAGGTGCTTAAGTTGTTTTCATGTAATCTCTGCTTCTTCAGATGGATTATAATCCCCTAAAGAGAGAAGTAAAGTTTCTAGAAAGTATTTTCTGTTTAATCTGATTTAAGAATCTTTGGCTTTACTTTTATCCTGTTCAGATCAAATGTCATAGAAACATGTAATTCCTTCAACTAATAGGCTATTCCATTGTTTCAGCAAATAAATGGAATAACTTCTATGATGAAAAGCTTTATATTTTTTCAATATAATTTTTCTATTATTGGCTTACAGTTTCAATGGGAACATTTATTGTTTATTCCCAGTGGATATAAGTCTGTGTTGCTCAAAGAAAGATTACTCTGAAGTTAAATTATTTGCCAATTTTTAGTCATATAATAAGCCAAAAACCAGTATATTCATTACATGTCCACAATAAAGTTGTATCCATTGGAAGCAGACCACAAAAGTTCATATTGATTAGCTGCAAGCAGAGATGGCTGTCTTTATCTGTATTTGATGTGTGTGTCATGTATTTGTTGTCTGTATGCTGTGAGCATGCTCTCCCAGAACCTTGCCAGTCGTACATTCTGGTTGTGTTGTTGTGCTGTTGGCCTGTGTTCCTGCATGTGCTCTGATCTTTGTTTCCTGATCCAGGACTGTTGTTTGACTTCTCTCTGCCCGTCTGTTCCTGTCGTGACCTCCTGACTTTTGACCTCGGACCGTTACCTGACCACGTGTCAGTTTTCTCCCTGAATCCATAACGTGCCTTCCCGGAATTCATATCCTTGGATCATGACCTGAGTACGCCTCTGTGTACTCCCTGTGTCCATAAATGTCCTTCTGTTACCAGACCCCGACTTTCCTGACTACCCTATCCATAAGTAGTGACTAGCATCACAGTATTTGTCTGTATTGTGTATTTGATGTATGTGTTGTGTTTTTTGATGTCTGTATTGTATTATTTGTTGTGAGTATTTGTGCGGATCAGGGATGTTGAAAGCTATGCTGCCGATAATGTATTTTGTCCTCAGGACACCCCATGTGGACAGGTTTCAACTGAGGTACCAAACTAAGCATACTGCCCAATGCTAGTGTCGGCAACCGCAGATTGCACGATGAGGCGGTTTGTTATGTCAATGCACATCTATGATTCAGTATGGCTCCTTCATGATAGTCAGATTACCACAATGAAGAAAGTCCTTACAATCTACTTCCGTATTATGAAGAACCCTTGATGGAGAGTACAACTAAAGGAATTTGATATAGTGCTGGAAAATGCACCCCTAGGTAGGAAGGCACTCAACAATCTACTGGGGAAAATCTGATGTTCGACTTGCATATAATCAAATCTCAATATGTACCAGGAACAAATCACAAGGACTTCTAGGTACTGATATCGCTTGGTCGAAAGGGAAGATCAAAAGCTGCAAAGATGGAACTTGAAAAGTATGAACCATGAACCAAGGCTAACTTGACATTATCAAAGCCAAAATGGACAGAACAGAAGCCAATTTACGCTGAATCAGCAAGCTAAGATGGTCTCAATCTGGACAGTTCCAGTCAAACAAGCATTGGGTCTACAATTCTGGCAATGATGACCAAAGGAGAAATGGTGTCGCTATTATTCTCAACTAAAAATTGGTTCACTGTTCTGAAGTACAATGTAGTTAGTGATAGTCATCTCGATACGACTACATGGAGCACCATGTCACAGTTATACAAGTCTAATCATCAACAATAGATGCTGAGGAGGAGGATGTTAAACTATTCTACAATCAAGTTCAAAAAGAAATTGACAAGACATCAAAACAAGACTTACTCATTTTCATTGACTTGAATACCAATGTAGGCCATGGCATATAAGGAACTGTTGTTGGACACTTTGGACTAGGTGAATGAAACAAGGCTGCATGAATATTCATTAACCTTTATACGACAAATCAACTGTCCACCATCATGAACACCTTCTTCCAAAGTTACATATGGAAACTAAACATGGACATCACCAAATGGGGCCTATAAGAATCAGATTGACTACATATGTGCCACCAAAGATGGAGGTCGTCTATCATTACTGCAAAAACAAGGCCAGGAGCTGACTATGCAATTGATCATGAACTTTTGACAGCAAAGATTAGAGTATCTACATAACTAATCATATGCTAAGTAGTTGAAAGTCAAATTTATGTATGCGATAGCCAAAATCTATACAATGATGGTAATCTCAGATTCGAAGCTGTGGCTGGTGAGATATGGAGCCTGAAAGTCAAAAGTTCAAGATATTATTGCTAGAGATGAACGCGTACTGTAATATTCATAATCGCTATACTCGTAACGAGTACTTTGTAATATTCGTGTATTCATTCTGAATAGTGAGTACAATGCAAGTCAATGGGAAATGCGAAAAATTTGCTGCCCGACCCAACAAAGAGGTCTGGGGACTTGAGGAAAAGGCTAAAATGGGTGGGAAAGTGATGAACCTGAATGGGGAGAGCCTGGAAAACATGCCTGCTTGCATTTCTGACTCACAAATGGTTTCTGGGATCACCTGAAGCCACACAGAAGAAGTTCAGCGTGGCTTCAGTCTATCGGTGCCCCTGCAGTGTATGTCACACTGCCCTGGCCAGCCCTGCAGTGACTCAAAGCAGTGTGCAAGCAGCTGTGAGATGACGAGCTCTGACATCAGGAGGTTAGCTCAGGTTATTACCGGCTGTGATGATCTCCAATGAACTCGTGCCGTCAGCGCTCGACATCAGCACTCATCACTGAACTCCATGACGCCACGTTCTCACATCATCTCGTGGATGGCCCAAGACTGTTATTAACGGTGACGTAATGGGCTCACGAGACAGTTCACTTGAGAACGCGGCGGTCATGGAACTCAGTGACGAGCGCTGACCTCATCGATTTCACGAGGTTGGCACTTGTTATGCCCTGCAGATCTGGCCTGACCCAATGATGTTAGCTCAGGTCACTGCACTGCTCTCCCAGCCAATAGGCAACATTCTGTTCTTCATTGACTGGGACAGTGAGTGTGGTATGGATCATCGTGGGACCCCCTTATTGGATTACATCGGACCCGGATTTGTTTTTTTTTTCAATAAATTGGTGAAAGAGGGAATGCTTTCGGGAGTGTTTTCTCAAATAATTTTTTTTTTGTTGTCTATTTTTTTATTACTGACTGGGTTAGTGATGTCAGGTATCTAATAGATGCCGTGACTCACTAATGGCAGGGCTTGATGCCAGGTGACATTACACAGCTGGTATCAACCCCAAATATTACCCCATATCCCACTGCACCAGGGCAACGGCATGAGTTGTGCGAAGTGCTAGGATTGGCACATCTAATGCATATGCCACTTCTGGGGCAGCTGCAGCCTGCTATTTTTAGGCTGGTGAAGGTCAAATAACCATGGACCTCCTTAGTCTGAGAATACCAGAGCATAGCTGTCCTCTTTACCTTGGCTGCTGATCCAATTTGGGGTAGACCCCACGTTTTTTGTTTTAAATTATTTATTTACTTTAAAATAACAGCGTGGGGTGCCCTATGTTTTGGATTACCAGCCAAGGTGAAGATGCCAGCTGTGGTCTGCAGTCTGCAGCCATCTGCTTTACTCGAGCTGTCTACGAAAAATAGGGGAGACCCCACTTCGTTTTTTTTAATTATTATTTTTTTTTTTTGCTAAATACAAGGCTAAGCACCCTTTAGTACCACATGAAAGGTACTAAAGGGTGCAAGATTACAAAATGCAGGGGAATTAGACATTCTATCTATCTATATCTATCTATCTATCTATCTATCTATCCATCCAGCTATCTATCTATCCAGCTATTTATCTTTCTAGCTTTTGACTGTATATAACCCTCCTTCCGTTTTTTTTTTTTGGCAGTCCACTAAAAAAAAACAAAGGAAGGCATACGGATGTAAAACAGACCGTATACAGAATAGAAAGGATGCGGTTGTCACACAGATGTTGATTGTTTAAAAAAATTAGTGCTATGGCCGGAGTCTTGGTTGACGCAGGAAGTCCCCATCACAAGGGCCTCGAATGACAAATAGTAGTTAGGCTGGAGTAGGAGTACTGTCCTGGTTTGTCTACTGCACAATCTGCATAGTGTTTACAAATATTAGCCCTATGGCCTGAGTCATGATTGATGCAGGAAGTCCCCATCACAAGGGCCTCCAATGACAAATAGTAGTTAGGCTGCAGTAGGAGTATTGTCCTACTTTGTCCGCCACTGCACAATGTGCATAGTGTTTACAAAAATTTAGCCCTATGGCTTGAGTCATAATTGATCCAGGAAAGAATCGGTTTTATATGACAAGGGGTAGACGTTAATAGCAGTAGCCAAAATGAACAATTTGGGGGAATTTAGTTTAGCTTGCTCTCATCTTGAGGGATTGCAAACTGTGGAGAAATCCAGTCCTTGTTAAATTTAATCAGAGTAAGTCTATCTGCATTTTCTGGGGAGAGGTGTCAGCGCCTATCAGTGATGATTGCCTCAGTAGAACTGAAAACACACTCTCACATCACACTAGCAGCCAGGCATGCCAGCACCTCCAAGGCGTATAAGGAGAGGTCGGGTCAAATGTTCAACTTGGACACCCAATAATTAAAAGAAATTGAAGCATCAGAAAGGACGCAGGTATGGTCACTTAAGTCCCCTCATTGGCATTGTTACAGGCACAGATAGCCCTTGCTGATGTCCTTGTTTATTGAAAATGGCCCAGTTTGCCACATTTTCCCCCCACCTCTGTTGGACCTGGTGTTGATGTCTCTCCCCATTAATCCTTAGTGTTGAAAAAAGCCGGTAACTCTGCTGCCAGCGTTGCCTGAGGGTGATATTTTCATCAACTGATTCCATTGTGCAACCCTTTGGTGACTCCAAAAGGAGAGAAGGAAATTTCTCCTTGTACCATGGGTCTAGAAAGTTGGCCAACCAGTAAAGGTTGTTGGATAAAATGTGTATCACACGAAGGTCTTGCCACAGACACTTAAACATGAACTATGCCATGTGGGCCAAGCTGTAAACAGGCAAAGGTTCTGTATCCCCACGAGGAGAATCAATACCCATCCTGTCTTCATGCTGACTCGTCTCCTCCATCTCCTCCTCTCCAGCCCATCCATGCTGGACAGACATGAAGTTGTTTTTGAGAGTCCCCTTCGTTGCATTGGGAGTCCCCTGGGTAGCACAGAATAAAAGTCCTTTTCCTCCTAATCCTCCCCACCCTCCTCCTCATCACCCATTGTTGCCTCAGAATATTGGCTGGCCTGGGTAGAATAATCCATGGGGAAATCTGGCTCCATAATTTCCTCTTTGAGATTATGCAGTGATTGTTTCAACAGACACAGCAGTGGGATGATTAAGCTGATAATAGCCTGATCACCGCTCACGAGCTTGGGGCAGTACTCAAAGTTCTCAAGAACCTCACAAATGTAAGCGATCCACACCCACTCAACAGTTTTTATGTGTGGTGGCTGACTCTCAGTCTGACGGGCATGTTGGAGATAGTATTCAGCTACTGCCCTCTGCTGCTCAGTAATCCTCGCCAACATGTAGAATTCTACCATGTGGGCAGTTCGCACATGAGTCAGTGATTTGGCAAAGTAAAGTGCTTCTGCAGCACTGTAAGACCAATAAAAGGGGTAGAGGAATGGCGGAAATGGGCTCTAATAAGGTGCACCTGCTCAAGTAGGTACGGCAAGTCAGGGTATGTTTTCATAAATTTTTGAACAACTAGGTTCAGCACGTGAGCCATGCATGAAACGTGTACCAGCTTGCTGACCTTTAAAGCCACCACCAGGTTATGCCCAATATTGCAAATGACCAGGCCGGGTTGGAGGTGCAGTGTGAAGAGCCACTGATTGGTCTGCTCTTTTATACATTGCCACAGCTCTGCTGCAGTGTGTGGTTTGGGACCTAAACAGATCAGCTTCAGCAGAGCGTGTTGCCGCTTTGCCAATGCACTGCTGCACAGCTCCCAGCTCCCAACTCCCAGCTTGGCAGTGATGGGGAGGGTGATTCAGCAGAGGATGAGGAGCAGGAGGAGGAGAAAGAGGGGAGACAGGAAGTGGCATATGATGAAGCAGAAACGCTGGTAGAAATTGTGCCCGCTACTCTTGGCGTGGGTAGGATGTGTGATGTTACAGTTTGCGAGTTTGTCCTAGCCTCCATCAGGTCACCCAGTGTGCTATGACAGATATCTATTGTCCCTGTCCACAACAACTTGTCCAAGTGTCTGTTGTTAGGTGGATCTTCCCGATTACAGCATTGGTCAGAGCACAGTTGAGACTGTTTAACACGTGCTTGTGTGCTGCGGGGATGGCACAACAGGCAACATAGTGGTGGCTTGGAACACTGTATCGTGGGGCAGCCACAGCCAAGAGATCACGGAAACACTGTGTTCCCACAAGCCTAAACGGCAACATCTCCACGGCTAGCAATTTGGCAATGTGTGAGTTTAGGTTTTGTGCCTGTGGGTGCGTGGCTGGGTATTTATGCTTCGTTTCCAAGATCTCAGGCACAGACAACTGGACGCTTCCCTGGGACAAGAAAGTGGATGTGGTTGATGTTTATTGTGTCTATGCAATTGCACCTTGTGGGCAGGATGTATGAACGTCTGCTTCCTGGACAGCAGATTGTGAAGGACCTAGCACAGGTGACATGGTAGTGTTTTGACCCACAGACACAAAGTTGGTACCCTGGTGTTCTCTCCACCTACTGGGGTGCTTGGCTGCCATGTGGTTCCACATATTGGTGGTGCTCAGGTTGCCTTTGCCCTGGCTTCTGCTCAACTTGGTGTGGCAGATGCTACAGATTACAATGTTTTTCTCTGAAGGATTTTCAGAAAAAAATTCCAGACAGCGGCTGAACACCCACTTGCCCTGACTTGAGCCACAGTGGGGGTACTCTTGGGAACAGTTGACCCGATTCTCACTCTGGGCAAACCACTACGCCTTGGTGCCTTTTTTGGTGCTACATGAATGTGGTTCACATGGACAGACGACAAAAGTCAGGCTGGGAAACCCTAAATATTGTGGAAAGGTCCCAATTCCTTACCTAATCCACAATCTCTCCCTCCCTGCTGTGACTTTGTTCAGTGCTATCAGCTCTTGTATTCTGGCTTCTAGACTGTACCATGGAGGTAGTGACACACACACTGCTTAAAAACACTCTCTCTACTCAGAAATCTGTCTCTCTTAACGCTACACTGACCTATGCTGCAGGCAGCCCTGAAAAGAAATTTTTGGGTTATTAAGAGGCCTACACTCTCCCTTGCAGCTGCTCACTCTATCTCTACGCTGATACAAAGCAAGCTCTGGATGCATTATGCACCAAATGGCGGCGGAAGGTCTTTTATAGACCCTATGGCGCTGAATGGCCAGCCAATCACTTTAACGCCACAACCAAGATGGCTGCGGCATTACAGTGATTGGTTAAGAAGCACAGTATGTTTACTGGCTGAAAATCAGGTGCCAAAACGGCTGGGTGGGACATCTGAATATAGCAAGGTGAATACATCATCATTCGCCATATGACGAATAGCCTGAGTACTGTACTATTCTGTGAATAGTAACGAATATATTCACTCATCACTAATTATTGCTCAACAGTGTAAACCATTATTTTCAAGAAAATTGACTGCAAGGCATATCTATTCTTTTTGTCAAACGGGTGTGTCCCTACAGATAGAGAACTGATTGGACAATGTCATACTGTGCAGGGACATGCCCCCAACTTGAAACACACAGTTATAAGTTTATTCATATATTTGGAGGAACAACAGAGAGACGCTACAAGATGAAATTGTAAGAAAATATCATCACAAACTGTTATTTCATGGGGAATATAATTATTTAATAAAAAGACATGTCAAGAGAACTGTCAGATCCTCTTTCAATATTACATATAAAATAGCAGATGATAGAATTGTGTTAAAGGTGCTTTTCAGAATTATATATCAAAGTATATCAAGCATGAGTAAGCAATTTGCTATAATAAAGAAGAATACAAGCAAACCTGTTAATAGGAAACCAGTTTTTTTGGTAGGATTATATAAATTGAAGATCATGGGCAACATATCAGTACTGACAGATTTGCCACATTTACGTAAAATGTGTGAAAGAGATGTACAGTTATGTCATTATACTTTCTTCCATGACTAGTGACCCATTTTCAACTCTGTCAAAAGAAAGTTACATTGCTAATTAGATCATTAAACAGTTAAAAATGATTTATATTCACTAAAGTTTCCATATATACACTGTAGCTGATGAATTTTCTATCTATATTTGCCTGATTGCCACATTGGACAAATTTTGTAATGGATGACAAGAACTGAAACAAAATATAAATATTTTTATATGATTTGTGGTTTAAAAATATAATAATTTATCATCATCATTTCTTATGGATTGATCAATGGCATACACTAAAGGCCCCATTACACGCAGCGATATCGATAGCGATATCGCTAGCGAGCGTACTCGCCCCCATCGTTTGTGCGTCACAGGCAAATCGCTGCCAATGGCGCACAATATCGTTAGGAGCCGTCACACGGACTTACCTGTCTAGCGACGACGCTATGTCCGGCGAACCACCTCCTTTCTAAGGGGGCGGGTCATACAGTGTCACAGCGGCGTCACTAAGCGGCCACCCAATAGAAGCGGAGGGACGGAGTTGAGCGGCCGTAACATCCCGCCCACCTCCTTCCTTCCTCATTGCCAGTGGCCGCAGGTAAGCTGTAGTTCGTCGTTCCCGAGGTGTCACACATAGTAATGTGTGCTGCCTTGGGAACAACAAACAACCTGTGTCCTCAACAATCAACGATTTTTTTGAAAATGAACGACGTGTCAACGATGGACGATTTGGTATTTTCCATCGTTAATGGACGCTCGGTGTCACACGCAACGATGTCGCTAACGATGCCAAATGTGCATCACGGAATTCGTGACCCCGGCGTTATATCGTCATTGCGTGTAACGGGGCCTTTAGGGACAGATGCCTAAAAGATATGTACACCTTTGCAAAACTCTTTTTATTGTTTATTTGCTTCCCAAAAGCAAAGTAAATCAACTTTCTAAAGTCTTTATTGTACGTTTTTTACCATTTTGCTACTGCTAAGTCATTTAGCTAGTTAAGTGATCAGCAAAAAAAGATATTCACGTCTGCAGTGGAGAGAGGGATAGTATCTAAAGTGTTATGGAGAGCAGAGAAAATGGACTGCAAACAAAAATAAAGCACATGGATAGGAAGCAAGTGCAGAGTTGGAAAGGTGCTGATACGTGAAAGCAAGTGGAGACAGCAGCGCTCTGGATAGAAACACAGCTCAGTCCAGCCTGTATTACTTGTAGGGACACTCCTACAAGAGCAAAAAATGAAACTTGGGTCAGTCTGCAAACTGCATGTCAGGGTGTCTGAAAATGAATGAAGGAAAGATTGCAGACTGAAATAATAACCACTAAGATATATGTAAAAAAAAAAGTTAGATCCAGAAATATTTAGATAGTGACACACGTTTTGGCACTTTATCTGTTTACCAAAATATATCCAAGATAAAATTATATAATCAGTATGAGCTTAAAGGTCAGACTCTCAGCTTTAATTTGAACGTATCCACAGCCTTATTGGAGTAAGGCTTTAGGAATTACAGCTCTTTAATACGTAGCTGCCTTTTTCTTAAGGGACCAAAAGTAATTGGACAATGATCTCATGGGCTGCATGGGTTGTTCCCTCATTAATCCATCAACAATTAAAAAGGTAAAAAGGTCAGGACCTGATTACAGTTGTGGCATATACATTTGGAAGTGTAACGTCACCACCGTTGTCCGCTCCAGCGACTTCTACTCTGATCGCCAGGCGACGCCGTTCCTGCCGTGGATGGTGCTGGTGATGGGAGAGGAGTGAATGCCAGTGGCACCGGTAGGCTTAGGCTCTGATCATCCACTGGGCTGGGATATCTTGGGATCTTCAGTACCACTTGCTTACTATAGGTGGCGTGTGTCTTCCAGCTGAAGCTGCCATCATTCAGCTACAGCCAATGGTAAGACACCACACCCTTCTTAATTCCCCTCCTGTCTGCTGACCTCTGCCAGAGATAGTTCTGATTTCCTTGCTCCTGGTCTACCCTATTCTGTTTAGTGATTCCTGTGTGCTGACTTCTGCGTCTTTTCTGACTACCCTTCTGCCTGCTGTTTTTGTACCTCGCTGCCTGATCCAGATTTGACCTCTGCTACGTTTTCTGATTTCGTCCTTGCCTGCCAATTCTGTCCCTGTCCTGCTATTCCTGGTTTGACCCTGCCTGACGACTACTCTCATCGGACTGCAGCCTTCCAAAGGTAGTGATCTCCAGGGCCCTGTGTAATTCCAAATCCCTGTATAGGGGTTAAAGGGTTTCAGGGTTCTGGGGGTCCTGCTTGGTGAGTGTTTTCCCTCTAGCCTGTCCATTACAGTCAGTCTGAGTCTGTGGATCCAGGCAGGCGTTACAGGAAGCTGTTGCTGTGTACTCACAACATGCAGTCAAAGGAGCTCTCAATGGAAGAGAAATAGACCTTAATTAAACTAAAAAGAAGTAATCCATCAGGGTAATAGCAGAAATGTTAGGAGTGGCCAAATCAAGCATTTGTTACATTCTGGGAAAAAAAGAGCAAGGGTGAGCTGGAGATCAGAAGACACAAGCGGTGGATGATAGCAGAATCCTTTCAATTGTTAAAAACCGTTTCATAACATCCATCAAAGTGAAGAACACTCTCCAGAAAGTAGATGTTTCAGTATCTAAGTCTACCATAAAGGGAACACTTCATGGGAACAAATACAGAGTGTTCACAGCAAGTTGCAAACCATTAATCAGTCTTAAAAATATGAAGACCAGACTTTAGACTTTGCCAAAATATATATAAATAAGCCAGGCCAGTTCTGGAAAAGTATTTTCTTCATACAGATAAAACTAAAATTGACCTGTACCAGAATGATGGGAAGATGAAAGTAATATGAGGAATTCTTGGAATGGCTCATTAACCAAAACACACCACATCCTCCATAAAAAATGTTGGAGGCAAATTGATGGGCAGGAATGAATGGCTTAAAATGATGATGATAGGTACGTTATGGCAATATTGCGAGGCACAGAAGTCTGCACTGTTCCTGGTGGTTAATCCCTTAACTGCCACAATCAATATCAACATTTAAAAGGCTGGCAGAGGGAGCTATCGTTCCAGGTGATCATCACCCCCGTGATGGAATAGTGGGCTACCAATCATTGCCATGACAACCCTGGGTCAAATAATGACCTCCGGGTTTGCTGGCTATCGTGACCTGTTAGACCATGCCAGCAGCATGGTCTAAGAGGCATTCTATCAGTGTCACACTGACAGGTGTAATGCGTTGTACCAACAATTAGACTAATAAAAATTAATGTCCCATAGAGAAACTAAGTAAAAAAAAGTTAAAGAAAAATAAAAAAAATTGGTATAATTAGTTTTTTGTTTTTGTTTTTTTTTTAAAAATGACTAAATGAAAAACAAAAAAATGAAAAAATATTTAACAAATAAATACATAAATTTATGTAAAAACAAAAATAAAAAATACACATTTATTATTACAGCATCCAGTACAACCCAATTTATAAAAATGTCACACTAGTTAACCATTTTAGTAAACACCATACCATTTTTTTCTATAAAATAATTGTTATTGTTTAAAAGCGGCAAAACATAAAAAAAATGTGTGGTATCACTGTAATTGTACTTAGTTGAAGAATAAAGCTGTCTTATCAGCTTTACTACACAGTGAATGGTGTTAAAAAAACAAACAATTCCTGAATTGCTGTTTCATGTTTATTATGACTCCCAAAAATAGGGATAGAAAGCGATCAAAAAACATTTTATGCCCGAAAATGTTACCAATAAAGCTGTTAATCATCCTGCAAAAACACGCCCTCACATGACTCTTGGGAGAAATATAGAAAAATTATCACTCTCAAAATATGTTGATGTAGGTGTGTGTATGTGTATATAGATATATGGGCACTTCAAAGCAGAAAAAAGGTAACATTAATAGGGGTGCCCAAACTTTTACATATGACTGTAGATATATATATATATATATATATATATATATATATATATATATATATATATATATATATATATATATATATATATATATATATATATATACATATACAGTCATATGAAAAAGTTTGGGCACCCCTATTAATGTTACCTTTTTTCTTTATAACAATTTGGGGTTTTGAAACAGCTATTTCAGTTTCATATATCTAATAACTGATGGACTGAGTAATATTTCTGGATTGAAATGAGGTTTATTTTACTAACTGAAAATGTGCAATCCGCATTTAAACAAAATTTGACCGATGCAAAAGTATGGGCACCTCAACATATAAGTGACATTAATATTTTGTAGATCCTCCTTTTGCAAAAATAACAGCCTCTAGTCGCTTCCTGTAGCTTTTAATGAGTTCCTGGATCCTGGATGAAGGTATATTTGACCATTCCTGTTTATAAAACAATTCCAGTTCAGTTAAGTTTGATGGTCACCGAGCATGGACAGCAGGCTTCAAATAATCCCACAGAAGTTCAATGATATTCAGGTCTGGGGACTGGGATGGCCATTCCAGGACATTGTAATTGTTCCTCTCCATGAATGCCTGAGTAGATTTGGAGCGGTGTTTTGGATCATTGTCTTGCTAAAATATCCATCCCCTGCGTATCTTCAACTTCGTCACTGATTCTTGCACATTATGGTCAAGAATCTGCTGATACTGAGTTGAATCCATGTGACCTTCATCTTTAACAAGATTCCCGATGCCGGCATTGGCCACACAGCCCCAAAGCATGATGGAACCTCCACCAAATTTTACTGTGGGTAACAAGTGCTTTTCTTGGAATGCCGTGTTTTTTTGCCTCCATGCATAACGCCTTTTTGTATGACCAAACAACTCAATCTTTGTTTCATCAGTCCACAGGACCTTCTTCCAAAATGTAACTGGCTTGTCCATATGTGCTTTTGCATACCTCAGGCGACTCTGTTTGTGGCGTGCTTGCAGAAACGGCTTCTTTCGCATCACTCTCCCATGCAGCTTCTCCTTGTGCAAAGTGCACTGTATTGTTGACTGATGCACAGTGACACCATCTGCAGCAAGATGAAGCTGCAGGTCTTTGGAGGTGGTCTGTGGATTGTCCTTGACTGTTATCACCATTCTTCTTCTCTGCCTCTCTGATATTTTTCTTGGCCTGCCACTTCTGGGCTTAATAAGAACTGTACCTGTGTTCTCCCATTTCCTTACTATGTTCCTTACAGTGGAAACTGACAGTTTAAATCTCTGAGACAACTTTTTGTATCCTTCCCCTGAACAACTATGTTGAATAATCTCTGTTTACAGATCATTTGGGAGTTGTTTTGAGGGGCCCATGATGCCACTCTTCATAGGAGATTCAAATAGGAGAACAACTTGCAAGGGGCCACCTTAAATACCTTTTCTCATGATTGGATACACCTGCCTATGAAGTTCAAAGCTCAATGAGGTTACAAAACCAATTTAGTGCTTTAGTAAGTCAGTAAAAAGTAGTTAGGAGTGCTCAAATCAAGAGATTGATAAGGGTACCCATACTTTTGCACCGGTCAAATTTTGTTTAAATGCGGATTGCACATTTTCTGTTAGTACAATAAACCTCATTTCAATCCAGAAATATTACTCAGTCCATCAGTTATTAGATATATGAAACAGAAATAGCTGTTGCAAAAACCCAAATTGTTATAAAGAAAAAAGGTTAACATTAATAGGGGTACCCAAACTTTTTCATATGACTGTATATATATATATGTTGATGATCTGTAATGAAAACATTTTGTTAGAGTGTGATAGTAGCCAAACAAAAAAATATTTAAATCTAGTATTGCTGTAAACGTACTGACCTGAAGAATAAAGCTGTCTAATCACTTATACCGCACGGTGAAAGTTATAAAAAAGAAATAAAAGCAATTCTGGACCTGCTGTAGATTTGGTCATTCTTCCTTCCAAAGATTCCCATTTATCCTGCATTCTATGCTAAGCGCTTGCACAAGGGTTTACGTGTAAATCTCTGAAATAAGTGATTAGATGAAACCCCATGCAGAATTTTCTCTATAATGAGGCAGAGGGAGTAATTTTGAACTATAATTCGACTGTGTCTGTCTTTTTAAGCATGCATAAAAGCATGTCTGCCGCAGTTTTGTGTACTGTACTTCTGGAAAGACAAACACTGCTGAACAGAGGTCAGACCAAATCTACAGTAATTCCACTACATCATTATAGTGAATGGATCCCTCTGGAGTTAATAACATATTTTGGAGAATTAGATGGAAACCCCAATATAACTGCTCAGTGCAGCGCACAGGATAAATACGATCTAAAATTTTGTATAAAATGTTTCCAATAAAAGTTTCAACTCAATCCGCAAAATAAAAACAAGTCCCCACTTAGCTCTGTCACCTGTCAATGGAAATATAGGGAGTTTTCACATTACTGGTAACCCAAAGGTTTGGAGAAGCGCTATGAATTCCTCACAGAAGAAACCCAGCAAAACCTGCAATCCCAAACTGAAATGCCTCCCTCCTTCTGAGCCCCACAGTGTGCCTAAACCATATTTAGCGTCCACATGTTTGGCATTACTGTAATGGGAAGAGGCTGCTTAACTTATAGTTTGCATGTCTACAGAAGCATGGGCTGGGCACAATATATGGGCACTTCAATGCAGATTTGTAATTTTCACTCAACAACATCCATTGCTGCTTGCTTCTTGAAAACACTCATGGAGTAAAAATCATCAAAACACCTGTAGATATATTCACAGGGATGTAATTTCCAAAATGAGGTCACTTGGGGGGATTCTGCTTTTCTGGCACTTAGGAACTCTGTCTATGGCGTGTGAAAACCACCCTAGGAAAGTCTGTGCTCCAAAAGTCAAAAAGTGCTCCTTCCCTCGCAAGTCTCCCTGTGTGGCTAAGCAGTAATGTACAGCCACATGTGAAGCATTGA
This sequence comes from Anomaloglossus baeobatrachus, assembly GCF_048569485.1. Classification (NCBI taxonomy): domain Eukaryota; kingdom Metazoa; phylum Chordata; class Amphibia; order Anura; family Aromobatidae; genus Anomaloglossus; species Anomaloglossus baeobatrachus. The sequence continues at coordinate 449,313,199 of NC_134358.1, forward strand.
CACATTCAGCAGAAATTGCAATTTTTTTTCAAGTAAATAATTTTTATTAAATTAAAAGGGAAGGTACACAAATTATTACTTATCACAAACATAAGAAAGTAGCAATAATGATGTTGATACATATCAAAATATTCGGCTCGTTTAGGAAAGTGTTATATCAAAAGAATATTCACACAATGATGTGACCTCAATGCTTGTCAAGAAAAATAAAATAGATAACGTATTGTATACCAACTTGAAAGTAGCATTTGTCAAAGACATTAATATAGAATGCAATTTTATAAAAACATTGTGTATATTAATTGTAAAGACAATAAATCAGAGAAAAGAGGAAAAGGAGAAAGAGATAGAAAGGAAAAGTATAAGAGAGGGGGATATGGGAAAATGGAGGGTTAGAAAGGGGTAGGCAGAGTGCCCATAGAGCTCCCTCGCAAAGATAGGCACATTTACTCGTATATTGCGACCATTAGCTACATATCAGATCCTGTAGGGGGAAGACAAGGGTATAACCCTGTATCTGAGCCAAGAGGCACAACCCAAGCCCTCCCGGAAAAGAGTCCAAGAAAGTCAAGTGCCAGCATATTTATCCTATTTGTCACTATCGTCTGCCATCAGGGATTCTACACGCTCTGTTGTGAATGCTATCTGGATGGGTTCCGCTCTTGGGTTCCCTCCGGTGGTCGCTGGTGTTGGTGCATTGAGGTTGGTGACTGGAGGGATGCACAGCTCATTTTCAGTGCTGGCTTGATTTGGATATAGGTGTGTTTGGACCTCATGCTGTTGCCAGTCATCTGACAACTTCAGGCCAAAGTGGTTCTGCTCTCCTGCCCTCCACTAAGATAAGTCCCTCAGTTTTGTTTCATACATTTTGTATGCTTTGTGATTCTTGCGTTTGCAAATTATTTCTGAAGGTATTTGTGTTTTACTTAGAAGTGTTTGTACCTTCTGAAAGGGGGAATTTTCTCCCTGGTAATCCATGTTAGAGATCTTAGTTGCAGGGTTTTTTGTTAGTCATTTAATTTAAGTCATAACTGCAGTGTTACCCGAGCATTGTACGGAGTACGTACATATGAGTACTAGGTTACTCACCCCTTTTTGCATACTCTGTGTAGGATATTAGTATTTTTATGTGAACTGCAGAGTTCACTATCCTGTCCTTTTTGTATCCTAGAAATTAGCATACGGCCTCACTTTGCTCAATCTAGCTCTGACTGTGTGCGTCCTTTCATCTTGCTAACCGTTATTATATGTAGTGGTCCTCCTATCTCTTGGGGAAAATCTGCTCTGAGGCAAGTTAGCTTTTCCACTTTCTGCCTTTAGGTTTATGTAGTTCTCCGGCTGGGTTTGAGGTACATAGGGAGCGTTAGGCGTGCCACCCGGCTGCTTCAAGTTGGCATTAGGTTCAGGGCTGCAGTCAGCATTAGGGCCCTACGGCTCGGGTAAACTGCTTATGGTAGTTGTTGAACATCGTATCATAACAACGCTCTAACCTATTCATCTTCTCGAACCATTCCCTAACAGAAGGGACTCTAATTGTCCTCCAATGTCATGGAATAATCATACGAGCGGCGATGAGAAAGAAATGCAGGACACCCCCTTTGGCCACAGAGAGGGACCCAGGAAGTAAGGACAACAAGGCGATTTGAGGGGTAGGGGCCACCTGGACACCCATCACCTGGAAATATATTTCAAAAATTGAGTCCCAGAATGTCCTCACCAGAAAGCAAGACCACCATATGTGTTTCATAGTACCAGTTTCCGTTCTGCACCTCCAACAGGTATCCGGCACTGTGGGGAAGATTCTATGTAGTAAGTCAGGGCATCTTTACCAACGTGTACCACAATATTACCCTGTATTGCACATTATACCAACGTGTAAGAATTTTTGAAATTCTTCTCTTGCGCGCTACAAGAGATTGACATGTTATGAGAAAGTGTAAATATTTTGAGACAATCCTGCTCCGACAGAGTGATCTGAAGTTCTCGTTGCCAATTCTCTATATATAATGGAGTACCTCTAATTTGGTGCCATTTTTAACCATTTCCCCATGTGAAGGTGTAAAATCTGGGGCTAAAACAATTTTTTTTAAAAAAAATGTAATTATCCTTTCTTTACTGCACAATGGTATACAATTCTGGGAAGCACCTGTAGTGTCAATGTTATTATTGCAACCCTAGATGAATTCACTGTGAGTGGTAGTTTGTAAAGTGACTTATGGTGTTTCTGCTTTTCTGGTACCTCAGGGGCATGCCAATGTGACATTGCACTCCAAATAATTCCGTCATAGCTTTGGACTGTGTCTCGAAAATAATTTTTCAGTTTTAAGGATTTTATTGATTTTCCAAGAAAAAGCATAGCACTTGACAAAACAGCATATGAGGTGCCAATATAAAAAATACCAATTAGGTAGGTGCTTATACACTAGAAGAAAAGTAAAGTAAAAATAGGAACAGGGAGAGAAAATATGTAGAAGATAGCAAGAAAGAAGGGACCCAAGAAATTGTTAGAACTCTGAGCACGCGAATCCACCACATCGAAAGCCCATCAAGAGCCTCCGAATTACATTGTACACCACATACCCCTCCCTATCTCAGAAAGGTCTGATACAGTGGTGAGAAAAGGAAGGCCTCCCAATTGAAACATTTGGTAGCGACACTAGCCTGTTCCTGATGTGATTGAGCCACCAGGGTCTCCATACGGTGAACTAGAGAAATCTCTTCAAACAATTGCTCTAATGAGGGAGAGTCAGTAAATCTTCAGTGTCATAAGTATTTTTTGACAACATATGGGATATTAGCATACTCAGGAGAAATTGCAGAACAAATTGTATGGTAGATTTTAGCCTGTTATCCTTCTGAAATGAAAAATGTTGGGTTAAAGCAATATGTTTGTGGGAAAAATTACTTTTCATTTTCAAAGCTCAATGTTATAAAATTCTGTAAAGCACCTGTGGAATCAAGGTGCTCACCACACCTATAAATAGATTCCCTGAGGGGTGTACTTTCCAAAATGAGATCATTGTGGGTTTTGTTTAACTGTTTAGGCACCTCAGGGGCTCTGCAAACAGTAACACAACATAGTGTCAGCTAGCCAATTTTGCGCTAGAAAAATCAAATGGTGCTCCTTCCCTTCCAAGCTTTGCCTTGCCCCTAAACAGTAGTTTTCCACCACATATGAGGTATTGCTGTGCTTAGGAGAAATTATACAACAAATTGTAGAGTTTATTTTCTTCTCTTACCCTTGTGAAAATGTAAATTTGGGGCTAAAGTAAAAAACAAATTATTTATTTTCATGGCTCAGCATTATAAAATACTATGAAAATCCTGTGGGTTAGATAAAATCAAAGAGGGGTATAGTTTCCAAATGGGGTCCCTTTTGGGGAGTTTCAACTGTTTCTCAGGGGCTCTGGAAATGTGACATGGCTTTCGCTATATATTCCAGTCAACTTTTCCAACTTTGCGTTCTAAATGTTGAAGACTCTTTCCCTTCCGAGCCTTGTTATGTGCCAAATGGTAGTTTCCCACCACATATGAGGTATCAGTATACTCAGGAAAAATTGTGCAACAAACTCTATGGTACATCATCAATTTATACCCTTTGAAAAATGCAAAATATGTTGCTAAAGTCACATGTTTGTGGGAAAAATAGTGATTCTTATTTTCACAGCTCAACATTGTAAAATACTGTGAAGCACCTGCAGGTTCAAGGTGCTCGCCACACCTCTAGATACATTTCGTGAGGAGTGTAGTTTCCAAAATGAGATCACTAGTGGCTCTACAAAGTTGACATGTCAATTCAGGTTTTTTTTTTTCTTTTTGTTTTATTTGTTTTACGCAGTTCAATGTGTCATAAAAGACAGCTTTATTCTTTGGGTTAGTATGATTATAGCGATACCACATTTACAGAGCCTTGCGAAAGTATTCGGCCACCTTGAATTTTTAAACCTTTTCCCACATTTCAGGCTTCAAACATAAAGATAAAAAATGTAATGTAATGGTGAAGAATCAACAACAAGTGGGACACAATTGTGAAGTTGAACGCAATGTATTGCTTATTTTAAACTTTTTAAAAAAATAAATAACTGAGAAGTGGGGCATGCAATATTATTCGACCCCTTTAAGTTAGTACTTTGTAGCACTACTTTTTGCTGTGATTACAGCTGCACGTCACTTGGGGTATGTATCTATCAGTTTTGCACATCAAGAGACTGAAATTCTTGCCCATTCTTCCTTTGCAAACAGCTCAAGCTGAGTGAGGTTGGATGGAGAGCGTTTGTGAACAGCAGTTTTCAGCTCTTTCCACAAATTCTAGGCCATTCCAACACCTGGATACGTTGAAAATTCAAGGGGGCCGAATACTTTCTCAAGGCACTGTATACAGCAGTTTTTTATGTTTTGCAACTTTTACACCATAAAAACTATTTTTTAGAAAAATAAGGGTTTTTTTTGCTGTATTCTGGGAGGCATAGGTTTTTTAATTTTTGCTAATAGAGCTGTATGGTGGCTTGGTTTTTGCAGGACAAGATTACACTTGGTCATCTATCATCACTACTCTACCATCATCTAATCATCATGTATATCTTCCCACAGGTATGTTTAATCAGGCACCCTACTTTCCCATGAACTGATCTCCTTTCTCTCTGCTGCTTGTGCTAATATCTGGTATGTTTAATCAGGCACCCTACTTAACCAGTTAATCTGACCTGTTATTTCTTTGCTTCAATATCTCCTTGGTGTGTTCCAGTGAGAACACTGTGACCTCTCCCCCCTCTGTTCCCCACTTTCTTTTTATGACCTTTGTTTACTCTGCCTATGTTATGCTGCATCTGGTTTCTTTGATGGAGTGACCAAGAGGTTCTTGTTGCACCCCACCCCTTCACAGATGATTGCACTTGTGTGTGGATATATTGGGGCCTCTGAAGTCTGCACAATACTTCTAGTCTGCACTAATAAAAGTATGCACCATATAAGTATGATGCATTGAATTAGGCCGAATTGGGCCGGAAGGGCCCGGAAGGTAACTGAATACATAGACTCTATAAACAATGTTTGTGTTTATCTTCACTTTCACCCCTATAATAATTCACTTTCTACTTACCCCCCTGATCCCCCTGATTCCTAAACCTGGTCATCTCTCCCTCCATCCTCCCCACCCATCTCACCCTTTCCTCAGATATGTTCTTCCACATTACACCCTGTGTCTCCAGACACACACGACCACCTCATGCATGACCTCTCCTGCTCCAACCTACTAACACTCTCTCTGCTTCTCACTGCTGGAGATATCTCTCCCAATCCTGGCCCTCCTCACCACATCCCCATTGTCACTTTGAATTCTCATCCACGATCTATGACGAATTTTCTCAACCTTTCTAACCTTATACCTATTCACCCAGCCCCCGCTCCCCGAGTCCCTTTAACAGGAGCTTTATGGAACAATCGCTCTGTCTGCAGCAAACTTCCCTACAGCCATGATCTTTTCATCACTAATAAACAATCCTTCCCCGGCATCACTGAAACCTGGCTCAACCCCTCTGACACTGCCTCTCCTGCTGCACTTTCTTATGGCGGTCTCCATCTGTCTCACACCGCCCGCCCCGGTAACAAGCATGGTGGAGGAGTTGGTTTGCTCCATTCCAACCAATGCTCCTTCACCCCAATCCCATGACCACCCTCTGTTACTCTCCCCTCTTTTGAGGTGCGCTCCGTCAGCATCTACTTCCCCTCCAACCTCCAACTGGCTGTCATCTATCGCCCGCCAGGGCCAGCCACCATCTCACCACCTGACTACTACACTTCCTTTCGACTGACATCCCCACTATCATCATGGTTGAGTTCAACATCCCCACTGACACTTCTCAATCATCTGTATATAAACGTTTAACACTCACTTCCTCCTTTGGCCTCCCTCAATGGTCTTCTTCAGCTACTCACAAAGACGGCCACACACTGGACCTCATCTTCACTCGGCTTTGTTCCCTATCTAACCTCTCTAACTCACCTCTCCCTTTGTCTGACCACAACCTACTCACATTCTCTTCCCTCTCTTCTCCAAATACACAGCCCCCCTTAACAAACCTTCACACCCTTGCAGAAATCTCAAACATCTCTCAAACTACTCTGTCCTCCTCCTCCTGGACCTGTTCTCTGCCTTCGAAACAGTAGACCACTCCATCCTATTACAGATTCTCTCCTCTCTGGGCATCACAAACTTGGCCCTATCTTGGATCTCTTCATACTTAACCGACCGAACTTTCAGCGTCTCCGACTCTCACACCACCTCCTCATCCCACCCTCTATCCATTGATGTCCTCCAGGGCTCAGTTCTTGGACCCCTGCTGTTCTCCATCTACACTTTCGGCCTGAGACAGCTCATAGAATCCCATGGCTTCCAGTATCATCTCTATGCCGATGATACACAGATGTACCTCTCAGGATCTGACATTACCTCCTTGCTAACCAAAATCACACAATGTCTGTCTGCTATTTCATCCTTCTCTGCGCGATTCCTAAAGATTAACATGGACAAAACAAAATTCATCGTCTTTCCTCCTCATTCAACTCCTCCACCAAGCCTATCTATCAAAGTTGATGGCTGCTCACTCTCCCTAGACTCACAAGCTCGTTGCCTTGGAGTAACCTTCGACTCTGCTCTATCCTTTAAACCACACATCCAAGCCCTCTTCACCTCATGCCAACTACAACTCATAAATATCTCCCGAATCCGTCCTTTCTTTAACCAAGAATCAGCAAAAACATTAGTACATGCCCTCATCATCTTCCGCCTCGACTACTGCAACCTCCTGCTCTCTGGCCTCCCTTCCAACACTCTTGCACCCCAACAATCTATCCTGAACATTTGTGGCCCGCTTAATCCACCACTCCCCTTACTATCCCCCAGCCTCACCACTCTGCCAATCCCTTCACTGGCTTCCCGTTGCCCAAAAACTCCAGTTCAAAACATTAGTCATGACCTACAAAGCCATCCACAACCTGTCTCCTCCCTACATCTGTGACCTAGTCTCCCGGGACCTACCTGTACGCAACCTCAGATCCTCACAAGATCTCCTCCTCTACTCCTCTCTTATCTCCTCTTCCCACAATCGCATACAAGATTTCTCCCGTGTCTCCCCCATACTCTGGAACGCTCTCCTACCGTGAAAAGCTTCAAGAGGAACCTGAATACCCACCTCTTCCGAAAAGCCTACAATAACCCTCAGTCCAGTACACCACTGTGCAACCAGCTCTGTCCTCACCTATTGTACCTCACCCATCCCCTGTAGACTGTGAGCCCTCATGGGCAGGGTCCTCTCTCCTCCTGTACCATTCTGTTTTGTACTGTAAATGATTGTTGTACTAGTTTTTATGTATTCCCTTTTTCACTTGTAAAGCGCCATGGAATTAATGGCGCTATAATAATAATAAATAATAATAATAATAATTTCTAGCAGTACCATTTTCATTTATATATGACTTTTTGACTGTGTTTTATTCCACTTCTTTTGTCAGCTGTATGATGAAAAGACATAGTTTCTGCTAGGTTTTTTTTTACGGTGTTGACTAAAGGGGCTAATTAGTGTGACAGTTTTATGGATCGGGTTGTTAAGGATGCGGCGATACCAAATTTGTGTACTTTTTTTTTTACACAAATATAAGTATTTATTGGAATACGTTTTTTATTTTTTGTTCTTTATTTTCTGATTTTTTTAAAAAATTATTTTACTTTTTTAACTTTTTTTTAACTTTTTTAGTTAGTCCTTATATGGGATATTCAAAGATGAGATGAGATATGATGAGATCCTGAAAAGATGAAATAAAATCATAAGGACTCAGTATAAAGAATATGATGGGCGAGAATTGATGAGATCCTGTAAAGATGAAATGAAATCACATGGACTCTGTTGAATGAAAGAATTGTCGGACGGTCTCTAGGCACTTAGGCTATGTGCCCACGCTACAGGATTTACCGCGGATTTACCGCGGATTTTGCCGCGGATTTACCGCGGATTTGCCGAAAATCTGCAGCAGCAGCACTTCCAAGCCATTTCAATGGCATTTTGGAAATGCTGTGCCCATGCTGCGGATTTTTCCGCGGCGGATTTGCCGCGGATTTTGATGCGGAAAAATCTGCAGCATGTCAATTGTTTGGTGCAGATTTGGTGCGGATTTTTGGCTTTGAATGGGAAAAAAAAAAAAAAAAAAATCTGCATCAAAATCCGCGGCAAATCCGCGGCAAATCCGCGGGTGCGGATTTGCCGCGAAAGTCGCGGATTTTCAGGCAAAAAAATCCGCAGGGACATTCTAGCGTGGGCACATAGCCTTAGGAGACAGAGTTGGAGATAAGTGGAAAAGCCCTATTCTTTTGAATTGATAGTACTCTTCCTGAGATTTATGAGCTTTTTATTGAGGCAGAGGTTTACTGTAATTCCTCTTTGAATGTTAATAGCTCTTCAATAAGAACTGCTAGTATATGCATACCTCAGGAGTGTAGGGTCATTTTCAGGGAAAGCCGCCGAGGAATGGGGGCACCGAAAAAATAAGGGTGTACTCCATTGCTAGGCAGGTGATATATTATTGAGGGATAGTTCCTTCCTCAGAAATTTTGCTTGTCTTCACTAAAATAATTTGTGAAATCTATATATGCTAGAGCTATTGGTGGTCTGCACCACATTTAGAGACGCCTTTATATCCAATATCTTGAAAGGGATAGAGAAGGGACTTTCAAGGGTGAGCCGCCGAGGAATGGGGGCATCGTATAATTAAGGATGTGCTCCATTGATAGGCAGGGATAAATTCCTGAGGGGAAGACTAAGGACAGAATACAGCCCTACCCACTTCCCTAAATATTGATGTAATCTCGGGTGGAAGTGCTGCTAGGCATTCACTCAAAACCTCTCTAGTTGTTCTCAACAAAGTGGTTCAAGACTACCTATTGTCACGTACTATATGTGCTATTGCTAATTATATGTGTCGGTGTTGGTGTTATGTTTGTTCTGGTCAAAGAACCCTTTTTTAATATATTCAAATAAAGCTAATAATTTTTAAAAAAAAATTTCTTTATTCAAAGGTAATAGGTATTTTTCTGACATAATAATCTTTGTTGGTTATCAAATCATACAATTTTTATCACATTTCACAGACATTTTAATTCTGCAAATTAAGCATTAAGCAGGCAATTCTTTTCTAGAAGGAAATGTTCACAGATTTTTCCCTGTCAGTGGTGCACCACCTGCCATTAGCAATGGAGTCCCCGATTTTCATATTGTCAGACAGTTGCAGTTGGCTTCAGTTGAGGCCAAGCAGGGATGAGGGGCAGACTCCCTGCTTCTATAAAACTGAATTTAATAAGATGAGAACAGGACGCCAAGATGGTGAGCTCCATCCTTAGCATTTTATCATGACAGTAGTCACTCAGCAGGACCTATACTGCAGGAATAATCTGGGTGAGCCTGGCAAAGTACAAAGCCTACAAGTTCAATATAATGGAGCAGTAGGGGATCTTTGGGGCCTGGCAGAAAAGCTTAGCAAAGTTAAAGCCTATTACTCTATGCATGACCGGCCGTGCCAACTGTAGCAGCATGCTAGCCCTTCTAAATAATAGTAGATGCATTTGTCTACATTCACAGGCAATGTTCATTTAAATGTCTTCAATATCAATGAACATGTGTATGTAAATGCTGTGCTATTCAGTGTGTTTTGTTACTTTATAGAAGATTGAAAATATTGCAGCTTAGATTTTTTTATTATCTCTGATAATTAAATATCAGTCTGATACTGGTGTATAGTTATATACTATGTGCATTTAGGGAAAATATACATATGGGAAATATACTCTAAAAAATTCTCAAAATTTCCCAATACAAATTGTATTATTATTAAAATTTGTATACAACCGTGCAAAAACCACACAAAACATGTATAGACAGACAGTGCAATCCTTATATCATAGTATGTATAGGGTACAGCTTGGTATTCCATAGAATTTAATAAACATATGGAAAAAATCCACCCCATTAAATCCAGCCTTCCACCATATAGACTTTAATCTCCTTGGAGCCAATATAGACAAAAAGATAAAGATTATGTGGATATTGGCTATCCAGTAGTCCAAGATATACCTCAGAAGGCACCTCGTATGCTTATCTTGGCTGTGTATCAAGATAAGAGGGACCCCATGCAGCTTGTTATTTAAATAAATAATTTTTTTAAATGGCATGCGTTCCCCTCAATTTTGATACCTAGACATAATAAAGCCAACATCTGGGGGCTGATATTCTTAAGCTGAGGAGACCCATGGTTATTGCCACCAGCCTAAAAATAGCAGCCTGCAGCTGCCCAAATTGTCGTATCCATTAGATGTGACAATATCATCACTTTATATGGCTCATCCCGATTCCCCTGGTGCAGTGGCAATCGGGGTAATAAGGGGTTAATGGCATATCACAGCTGCCACTAAGCCCAAGATTAGTAAGGGGAAGCATCTATGAGACACTTCCCATTACTAATCTGTAAGTGAAAAAGAAATAAATACAAACACCCCAAAAATCCTTTATTTGAAATAAAATACAAAAACCACCGTCTTTCACCCCTTTTTTAACCCCAAACACCCAGTTCCATAGAACATGACCACCTGCTGTGGGCTTCAGGCAGAGACTAAGCCTCAGCGATCAATAGTGGCATCACTCAGGTAGGTTCTGGCCACAGCTGGAGGTTCCCATGGCCCTCCACCTGTGACTGCAAGTAACCTGACCTCAGAGGACCTCAGGGTACCTTCTAAGGGGAAGTCACTAAGTTCATTGAGGTCCCCTGAGATCAGGTTACCTGCTGGCACAGGTTTAGGGTTGTGGGAGTCTCCAGCTGTGATCGCAACTAACCTGAGTGATGTCATTCCTCATCATGGGGCTTATTCTTCTGAAACTCACAGTGGATGGTCATATTCTATGGCCACTTGCTGTGCCTTGAGATGTAGCAGACCTAGAATCATGATTGGATCTTGTACTGTGGATCACATAGGACCTGGATGTTTTGCGGGTTAATAAATTGGTGAAAGGTGTTTTTTTTTAATAAAGGGTTTTTCCTGTGTGTTTGTGTTTATTTCTTTTTACTTATAAGATTATCGGCGGGTGGTCTCATAGACCCCTACCCATCACTAATCCAGTGTTTAGTGGCAGCTCACAGCAGTCGTTAACCCCTTATTACCCTGATTGCCACCGGACCAGGGCAATCGGGATGCGACAGGTAAAGTGCCAGAATTGTCACATCTAATGGATGCGCAATCCTGGGCAGCTGCAGGCTGCTATTTTTAGGCTGGGGGCCCATAACTATGGGCCTCCCCAGCCTGAGAATACCAGCCCCCAGCTGTCTTGCTCTATCTTGGCTGTGTATCACTACAGAGGGACCCTACAACATTGTTATTTATTTATCACCAGTATAAAGACACAGACAGTGTTTGTTATTCCAACCAATCACAGATGCAGTGAATATGTATGAGGGATAATTATCGGCAGTAGCGCTGAAGCCGCAGGGAGACTGGGTAAGTATGTACTGCTTTAATCCTTTTTTATTTTATTTCTTTTACAGCCCCCCTACACCATTTAACAACACATCACTTTTGCCTCTCATTGACTTTAATGGGTTCGGCTAGCATGGACAATCCGATTGGCGATCTCAGCTGGGTTTAGGGATCATGTGGATTACACTGGAATTAGGTGTTTGGGATTAATATACTGAAACAGGGTTGATTTTTGTATTTTATTTCAAATAAACGATTTTTTTGGTGTTTGTATTTCTACTTTTCAATTACAGATTAGTAATGGGGAGTGTCTCCTAGACGCCTCCCATTATTAATATTGGGATTAAAGGCAGCTGGGAGCTGTCATTAACCCGTTATTACCCCAATTGGTACCGCACCAAGGAAATCGGGATAAGCTGGGTAAATTGCCGGGATTGTTGCATCTAATGGATGTGACAATCCTGGATGGCTGCAGGTGTTTAGGCTAGGGGGCCAATAACCATGAGCCTCCCCAGCTTGAGAATACCAACCCCCAGCTGTCGGGCTTTATCTTGGCTGCATATCAAAATTGGGGGAAACTGCATGCTGTTTTTTAAAATAATTTATTTATTGAAATAATAATAATAATAATAATAATAAAAAAACAGCATGCGGTTTCTCTTATTTTGATACACAGCCATGATAAGCGCACATCTGGGGCTGCAGCCTTTAGCCGTGGCTTTATCTGTGCGGGTAACAATACAGGGGGGACCCTAAAACATTTTTATTTATTTATCACCAGTTTAAGGACACAGACAGTGTATGTCATTCCAACCAATCACAGACCCTGTCTCAGAGGGTGGGGGCATGGTCCAGCAGCAGCCAATCAGAGATACCGGTGGAACGGGAAAGCAGTGAATATGTATGAGGGATAATAATTGGAAGTAGTGCTGCAGCCGCAGGGCAACTCAGTAAGTATGTACTGCTTTAACCCTTTTTTATTTCCTTTCTGTTAAAGCCCCCTACATAACTTTACAACACATCACATTTGCCTCTCATTGAATTAATGTGTTCAGCTAGGATGGATGATCAGATTGTCAATCTCATGTGGGTTTGGCGACTCTGAACCGATCTGATCCTTGGCAGGATCACTCATCTCTAGTTCTGATGCAATTTTTTGCCTGGAGATGCAGGATTATGGTGTATAAATTGTATAAATTTCAGCACCAAATTTGCATCTCTTGGCAAAAAAAAATTCAGTTTTCTGCCAGGATATGCAGGTCTGTGAACTCAGTGACCTCAACTGATGTAAGGTCACTTAAGTTAATGAGGTCACCTGAGGTCAGTTTAATTGCCATCACAAGTGGCATATCGTGGGAACCTCCAGCTGTGACGGTAAAAATCTGAATGATGTCACCACTCATCGCTGCAGCTAAGTCAGCCTCTGCCTGAAGCCCACACCATGCGGACATGTTCTGTGCCCGCGCACTGTGACTTCAGCCGGGTCCGGGTTCACCCATCACTAATCACACATTTTAAATTGCTACATGATCACATAGATCTACAGTAAGCTAACTATAAGGAAAATATGCTGCACTGACAGAATTGTTGAAGTATCATATACCTGATTATATATCAGATATTGGGTATGTTGAATTCTAAACCCCTGAACCTTTTGTATTCTTTGGAGATAAGCTACCACTAATGATGTCTGGCATCAGCTTTCTGCGCTTCCGCCATTTAGAACGCACAAACACTCAGCAGAAAAGGGCATGCATATATTTTACGTTGTTGGGCGATATAGCTGTCGGATGGCAGCTATCTAGAGTGTGATAATCTGTGAAGATGACATTACTCTCCTTTTCACATCCAGTGGTTTGATTTACTCTCCTTTTCACATCCAGTGGTTTGATTTACTCTCCTTTTCACATCCAGTGGTTTGATTTAGCTGGTTCCCCTCTTCTCCTCTGTTTGGCCGAACTGGTTCATTGTTGAAGTCCCAAACTGGGGAAAAATCCTTCCCCAATCTGGGTGTCCTCATGTGGGAGGAGACGGCTTTGTTTCTGTATGCTGTCTACCTCACTAAATAGGCAGACAATGTATCACACTGGAGAAGCAGAATAGAGACCTGCCATATTGACAATGCAATTGTGATGTTTCCTGCAGCGCATTGCAAACCTTATGGTGCTGCATGACTGTATCCTATTCTGACAGCTCTATAATTTCTACTCCCCTATGCTAAACTGGTCTTAAGTAAAGTTGCTCCTTAGAGAGGCAATATTGTGGGAAGGGGCGGAGCCTCATGCACAACTGGACTCATAACAGAAAGCAGCGGTGAGCCCGTATGCTAATAAACTGTGTGGAGTGCTATATTGCAGGAAAGGGCTGCTTATAGAGGAGCTGAGAGAAGAGATATACTGAAGAATGATAGTGTTTATAGTGAAGCTGAGAGGAGTAGTGGATTGCAGGATGGATCTGTATATTTAGCAGCTGAGAGAAGAGATGGACTGCTGGATGGGACTGTATATAGAGGAGCTGAGTGAATTCATGTACTGCAGAATGATACTGTTTATAAAGAAGCTGAGAGGATTGATATACTACAGGATGAATCTGTATATAGAGAAGCTGAGAGGAGAGATGTACTGCTGGATGGGACTATATACAGTATAGAGGAGTTGAGAGGAGTGATATACTTCAGTATTGAGCTGTACATAGACCGGATGAGAAGAAAGAGGTTGTGCAGATCGTGGTTTCATGTAGATGAGGCTAAGGGTAGTGATGTACTATAGCCAGGATCGGTCTGTATATAGAGAAACTGAGAGGAATGATGTAATGCAGAATAGAATAACTCCCAGCAGAGAAAATGTCACCTGTAAAGTATCTGGATGTAATTATTTACAAGGGGCTGCTGATAAGTCTTTAGCTTTGTGATCTTTTTTTGTTTTTATGGTAACAAATGTTATATCACATGAAAGCCTTATGTGTCTAATATAAGTTTTCAAAATTTTGTGTTTCTTAGGGTACTTTCACACTTGCGTTCAGCGGAGTCCGTCACTATGGAGAATAGCGCAGTCCGTTAACGCACTGCCCTATTCTCCATAGACTTGTATGGATGACGCACTGTAACGCAAGTGTCAGCATTGCATCCGCTGGACGATGCAGCGTCGTTATTTTGACGCTGCGCCAGGTGGGAGGAACGCAGCATGTAACCTTTTTTTGAGTAGCGCAATCCGTAGGATTTCACTGCGTATGCTCTCTCTGGCTCCCTGCACCCGTAACCAAGGTAAATATCGGGTAACCAAGCAAAGTTAGTAATCAGCATTTGAGAGCGCTCAGCTGATCGACCGGCTGCCGGCATGTGAGAGCGCTCAGCTGAGTGCCCGGCAGCCGGCTATTGAGAACGAGCAGCTGATCATTCACAATAGTCTGCTGCCGGTAACACTATAAAGAAGAAAAAAAATAAAAAAATAAAAAAATAAAGCTTTCCGTTGTTTTGTACGATCCATAGCATCCGTTGTGCCACTATATGCAACGCATCCGTTGCATCCGTCACACAACACAATGCTACGGAAGCCGTCCAACGCAAGTGTGAAAGTAGCCTTACTTATGGCAACAGTGACCTACTCATGCAGGAAAACAAAATGGCGGAGTCTAATGCGATATTCACAGCAACTGAGAAAAGAGGAGTGATAAAATTCTTGTTTCTGCAAGAAAAGTCCGCAAAGGATATTCATGGTGATATGTCGCAGACATTGAGGGATAAATGGCCTTCATATTCCACAGTTAAGAACTGGGTTACCAAACTTAAAACGGGCCACATCAGCACCAATGATGAGGAACGTCCTGGATGACCGAAATTAGTTGTTGTTTCGGAGATCGTCGATGCTGTGCACAGCCTCATACTGGAAAATCGATGAATTTCAGCTAAAGAAATAGCAGACATCATGGGGATTTCCCGAGATTGTGTTTGTGTCATTATCCATGAACATTTGGACATGAGGAAGCTTTCTGCAAAGTGGGTCCCCAAATGCTTGACAACAGATCAGAGAAGCATGCGCGTGAAAACTTTCCGGACCATTTGTCAGCGCTTCCGGACTGATAAGAACTTCCTGGATCAACTGGTTACTATGGATGAGACCTGGATTTATTTGTATGATCCTGAAAACAAGGAGCAGACAAAAGAGTGGAGGCACAATGGTTCTCCTCATCCAAACAAGTTCAGGGTGCAAAAATTAGCCACTAAGGTGATGGCGTCTGTGTTCTGGGATAAGGAGGGTATGCTGCTAGTGGACGACCTTCAAAAGGGTTCCACCATCAATGCAATGTATTACATTCAACTTTTGGACCAATTGCAGGCAGCTCTGAAAGCAAAAAGGTGCAGCAAGCTGTCCAAATTAATTTTGTTCCCGCAAGACAACGCCTCCGCTCACACTGCACAAGTGACCATGGCAAAACTGGCAGAGCTGGGCTTCCAGCTCGTTGATCACCTACCTTATTCACTAGATCTAGCTTCCTCTGACTATCATCTGTTACCAAACCTGAAGAAACACCTCAAGGGTACCAAATTTCACACCATTTCTGATGCCATGGCTGCTACAGATGCCTGGTTTGAGACACAACCGAAATCCTTCTTTTTGCTAGGCTTGGAATTTGGAATACAGATATTGACTAAGTTTATTGACATTAGCGGAGAGTATGTGGAATAAATATAAAGTTTCATCATCCTATCTTGTTTCTTTCTGGGTAAAGACAAAGACTTATCAGCAGCCCCTCGTACAATACTGATTATGTTTAGTCAGTACCATGGCTCTGTATTGTTTGCAGTCTGTTGATGACTTGTAATGAGATCTACCAGTATCTCCTTACCATTAGTGTGACCGTATTGAGATTGTAGCTTCTTGTGATATAAATATATAAGGCAGGCTGACCTGACATTGCAATTCATCACTTTAATAAGCTCAGTGCCATATTCATGTTCTGATGATAGTTCTGGTACTGTATGCATGCCCTGATTGTGGTTCTGAGACTCTATTCATGTGATTGTGATGAATCTGGAGCTATATATATATATATATATATATATATATATATATATATATATACATATATATATATATATATATATATATATATGATGTGTTTTATGCTGTATTCATATACTTGCTCTACTGATGATGGTTCTGGTGCAATACTGTAATATATATATATATATATATATGTATATATATATATATATATATATATATATATATATTTAGGTACAGATTATGGTTCTTGTGCTGCAGTCATGTACTGATGGTGGAAGTGGTGCTGTATAATGTACTGATGATGGTTACGGTGCAGTACTCATCTATTTATAGTGTTCTTGTTTATTCATGTACTGTTGATGTTCTGGTGCTATATTTGTATACTGATGCTGCTTTTGGTGCTGTATTTATGTACTGATGATGGTTCTGGTCTAATATTAATATTCTAGTACTGTATTATCATATTGATGTTGATTCTGGTGATGTATTTGCATAATGTTGGTTTTGATCAATTACAGTTGTAGCAATCCATAACTTGTCAAATGACATTCTACATGGCTATATTAAAGAATGGTCATTAAATAATTGTATTTGGTGGGGAGCAGAAAGATGAAAATCTAACCTCGGTGTGCTGTGTAATCTGTATAGATTATGTAAATTTGTAAATTATCAGCACTCGCAGAGGTATTACTGTGTTATTTGGGGTGTTACATAGGACTACATGGAATATCTACTAAATTACCTGCAGTAAAAATTGCATGTAATTATTGGTTACCATTACTTTTATTTTTGGATACGGGAAAAATGGGATATGGGCATGGTCTCAAAAAGGGACATGGTATCCTTTAAGCAAATATAAAACCTATTGTTAAAATCATTTGAGTTCCACACCTGTTTACATCTAATCACAAAATCTAACTAAGCAATAAATCATTTCACAGACATTACCTATTTATGTATCATGGACTGCATATTCAGTTTTTTTTATACTTATGAACAGGATGTAGCTTTTGTTTTTTTAATGTTTATTTTATTTTCTGTGCATGATAAAGGGACTAAGCTTCTGTTTTTAATAGCATCAAGATATAATGCTTTAGGCTACATTCACACATTTGTGGCTATTTTTATATCCATTTAAAACATTTTTCTTCCTTCTGTCATCTGTTTTGCCTCCATTTTATTTTCTTCTTGCATTACTTTTGTTCAATCATTTTTAAAAGCTAAAAGATGGTAGGCAAGCTAAACTTTTATCTATTTATTGACTCTTGATTAGTCAAAAACAGGTTATATATAATATGGCTGGAACACTGAAGTGCACAGTCTGTCTTCTGTGTTTCATCTATTTTATTTTAATCCCCATAGGCATTTAATGGTCGAATCTGATGTGCAAAATAGGTGAGACTAGGACATGGCCTGAGTGTTATAAGCCAGACACACGGATCTGTCTTTAAAACGGATGTTTGCATAGATCACTGAAACTTTATGGGACTGTGTGCTGCCTGTGAAAAAAACAGATAGCATATCATACAAATGTGTAACTGTAGCCTAAGGCCGAGTTCAGATTGTTGTATTTTTGGACAGTTTGTTGTCAGTTTTTTCAACAAACAGCACTCTGATCCAATTATATTTATTTTGCCTGTGTGTAGGGGGTCATGACTATGACCACCCCTGCAGAAGTAGCCGGTACACCCAAGGTTATGGATAATACTGTGTAATGTAATATGTTGTATGGTATTTTGTGTAAAAGGCCTCCAGGTGAAGTGTGTCTCAGGAACAGTAGCCCTGGCACCTGGTTAGGCATGCAAATAGTTCAAAAAGGTGGAGGAGAGCCAGGTATAAAAAGTAGAGCAATATTGAATGGGGTTAGGAGAGTCCCCAGGAGTGGATATGGTGAACAAGCCAATCTGATATACTTTTAATATGTGGACCTTAAGGGTCATCCCTGGATCAAGGACACAAGGGATCCTGCATTGATCCAGGAATGTTTAACTGCGTCCCCAGAAGTGAGGTATAGTCCGGTCGGTCGGGGAGACATCTGTTTCCTGAAGCAAATACCCAACAAAACCCCCTGCGAGACTATAGGTCAGTTGCACCCTCAGAAGTAGGGTATGTCTTGGTCCTGGCCTAGGCACGAGCGGAGGAGTGCTGTCACATGTGGTTCTTCCAAAGCGCAAGCAATCCCTGTGGGTGGGATGGCACAGCCTAAAAGACTTTTAAATTCCGTCCATACTAGAGTGAAGTCAGACAGGGGGATGAGGGGCCTAGCAGTGTCTTATGGAGCCCAGTTGCCAGGAAAGTAGTCGGCCGCTAAATTGTATTACGACTTACGAGACAGAGTCTGGAGGGAACCACTATGGGAGCATGAACGGGGTAAAAGAGGAAGGAACAGTGAAGGTGAAGGCTAGTAATGTTGAGAGGAGAAAAAGAAAAATGATGAAAAGAGATGCTGTACCCATTGTGAAGAAACCAAGTAAAGGTATATTGTTTAAGAAGATAACTGTGTTGTGGCATTTATTGTCTCGGAGTGACAGTGAATTACAGACTGGACTGTGCAGAGCCCATACTTCAAGTGGCATGGTAACAGGGAGGAATGGGGTTGACAAGCGGCTGCGCTGCGGCATGTTGACCCCTGAACACATGGCTACCACTGCCTGCCCTGTGCCCGCTACGTGTGCACACCAACAGTTTGTCACATGAGCCAATTGTCTGCATGAAAAAAATCTCAGTATGCACTAGTCTTGTCAAATTTATATAACAGACTAGTGAATATAATGATTGGTTTTTTCTTGCATTTTTGGGGGAGTTGCATAGACTGAAATATAGAAATTCTGTTGTGGTAAAGGGAATAAAATTTTTACATATTGGAAATGCCATTGTCATTAATTGACCACTGCATTAGAAGGGCTAATGGCAGCTTTGCTGCGATCAAGCTGTTATAGGCAGATGCCAGCTGTGTAACATAGCCAGCCTTTACACTTATGGCGTGAGCACACCTCTGTAGCCCACTCTAAATTCTCATGAGTTTATTACAAATATTACAAATTATATTACAAATTAGTAATGGGTTAAGAATAGGTAATTTTCTGATAAGCATTGCCTTTTAGAATCTTACGACTTTTAGCAAGTGGTGTAAGTAGAGTCTGATGGGGGTGCAAAATTTGGACTTGGACTCCCCACCGCATATTGGTCAGATGTATGGGCCCTTGTGGTGTTCTAAATCCTATAAAAACATAAGTGTTGGTCCCCCTCCTTCCCACTTCATTGTGTTTAGTAATATACCGCATTCTGTATTAATGTCCCCCATTCTTGCCCCATCCTAGTAAATATATCCCCCATCCTGGGCCCCTTCCTGGTAAATATATCTCCCATCCTGGTATAAATGTCCTTCATCCTCGGCCACTTCCTGGTAAATATGTTCCCCATTCTGAGCTACTTCATGGTAAATAAGTCCCCCAGCCTGGTATATATGTCCCCCATCCTGGGCCCCTTCCTGGTAATGGTATCTATGTCCCACATCCTGGGCCCCTTCTTGGTAAATAAGTCCTCCATCGTCGTATAAACTGTATGTTCCTATCCTTAGCCCCTTCATGATAACTAAGTTCATTATCCTAGTAAATATGTCCTCAAACTGGTATAAAAGTCGCCCATCCAGTGCCACCTCATGGTAAATATGTCCCCATCCTAAGCCCCTTCTTGTTAAATATTTCTCCCATTTTTGTACATATGTCCCCTGTCCTCTGCCCCGTCCTGATGTATACAGTAAATAACAAAACTGAGTACACCCCTCCAGTTATTGTATTTATTTTATTATATCATGTGACATCACTAAAGATATGACACTTTGATACAATGTAAAGTAGTTAGTGTACAGCTTGTATCACAGTGTAAATTCAGTGTGCCTTCTAAATAACTCAACACACAGCCATTAGTCTCCAAACCACTGACGATAAAAGTGAGTACACTACTAAGTGAAAATGGCTAAATTGTGCCCAAAATGTCAATATTTTGTAGCACTGCCTTAACTCTCTTGGACTATAGAGGTTATTAGAGCTTTACAGGTTGCCACTGGAAACATATTCTACTCCTCCATGACAACATCATGGAGCTAGTGGATGTTATAGACCTTGCACTCCTTCACTTTCCATTTGAGGATGCCCCACAGATGCCCTCGGTCTGGAGATATGCTTGGCCAGTCTAGCACCTTCACCTCAGTTTCTTTATCAAGCAGTGGTCATCTTGGAAGTGTGTTTGAAGTCATTATCATATTGGAATACTGCCATGCTTGAGTGTAGGCAACACTTGTCTTTGTACTCCTCACCTGGTTGCCACCACACACGCTTGACACCATCTGAACCGAATAAGTTTACCTTAGTCCCATTACACCACAGGACATGGTTCCAGTAATCCATGTCTTTAGTCTGCTTGTCCTCAGCAAACTGTTTGCGGGTTTTCTTATGCATCATCTTTGCAAGAGGTTTCGTTCTGGGATGAAAGCCATGCAGACCAATTTGATGCAGTAGGTGGCATATGGTCTGAGCACTGACAGGCTAACCTCCCACCTCTTTACCCTCTGCAACAAATTGTTATCTACAGTTCAAGACAAATACCTCTCTGTTAGTAGATGAACCAATCAGGGTGTTATGATTGCAAGGCGAGCAAGGGATTAGCGGACCCACTGGGCCAAAGCACACAGAAAACCCAAAGAGGCTTAACTACGAAACCACACTTGTTTATCCTCAGAGCCTCTGATGGTGAGACTGCTGAAATGCAGATGTGAGATCGGGTGCCACTCAGAAAGACTGATAGTGCAACAGCTGGCACCAGGGGTACAAAAACTGACAGTGTCTGAGGAGAGAAACAGCAGCAGCAACTGGTGACAAGGATTTGGTCAGGATGGATGTATGGATGCAGTAGCAGCGGTTGATGTGAATACTTACGGCATCAGCAGTGAATATCGTGATAAGTGGCCAGTGTGGATGCTTACAGCAGCAGCAGTGGACATGGTAGGAAGCGGCCGGCATGGATAGTTGCAGCAGCAGCGGACATGTAATGGTCTGAAAGACAGATACCAATCTGTAACAGCAAACAGCACAATGACAGCAGCAGCAATGAGAGAAGGTGTCACCTTAAGGGAAAGGTGTCTTAAATACATGATTCCTCTCAGCTGAGCTGACATCCGGGCCACTGACCCTTTAAGAAAATGGTCGTGTACATGCTCACCCTACGAGCATTCCCAGGAGGCTTGTGTGGTGTGCGCAGGTTCTGGAAGATAGCAGCATGGATTGGGGACAGGGCAGCCACAGGGAAGGTGACTTAGCTGGTGTCTCCACTGGGGGAGGGGGGCAAGACAGTGTGCAGATGCTGGTATAGGTGTTACACAGGGGAGATAATTTGCTGGATCTGGTCCTGTCAAATACACCAGATACAAGTTCAGATTTACAGTTCTGGAAGGGGAAATTCTAAAACCGGGAATTTTAGAAAGCTGATTTCAACAAATTAAGGGAAGAGCTTAACCATGCAGATTGGGACCATGTCACGGTAACTGGGGATAGCAAACATAAATGAGGCATGTTTAAGGATATTTTACTCTAGAATCCTGTAGAAAACCTATACCCTCTAGTAATAAAATGTCCCGAAATAAAAAGAAACCACTTTGGATGAATTAGACAGTACAAAGTTTAATAAGACAAAAACAATAGGCATTCAAAATGTTGAAGAATGAGAATACAGAAATAGTATTTCAGGAGTATAAAGATCTCAATAGAAAATGTAAAAAAGAAATCAAGCTAGCAAAGTTTTTTACTTAGATACAAATCTGTTATGAACTGGTAACCGTGGACGATCACAAAAAATCCCATTAATAAGGAAAAAGCAAAACCACAAGAGTAGTTGGAAACTAATCTGACTGCAATCCCCTATCTATCAGACAACACTAGAAGTAGCAGTGGGATGTTCCTAACACACCTAGACACCTTGTCACTGCCGGAGAAACTTGCTACACCTCAAAGATAGAAAAGAGGAATCCTAACTTGCCTCGGAGCAGTCCCCAAAGAAATAGCAAGCCCCCAACATGCAACGACGGTGATGTAAGAAAACACAATACACAGATAGAAAATATAGATTAGCAAAGGTGAGGCCCAACTTACTAGATAGAACAGGACAGATAACTGATTGCGGCCAGCAAAAACAAACCCTGCAAAAAATACCAAACTCCTGATAGGAAACAAAATACTAAGACCACACGGTCCTCCCCCCGCTATATCATGTACTCTTGTGCCAGACACTTTAAACAGAACTGCAGATATAATGGGAAGAAACAAAATCACAAAACAAACAATATTCTAAAGTGCAAATAATCCAAACATGAACAGGGAGCAAGCTCCCTTTCTTACTGGAGGAACTGCCCTGCTCACAAAAGCAGAGAGACAGATTCTCACATACAAGAAACCAAACACAGAATCAAATGGAATAATCAGAAACACCCTTAAGTGCAATTTCAGCAATTAAGCACAGAAAGTAGCAAACTTCTGTGGAGTAGATTCAGGCACAGAATAAATGGGAG
The DNA here is from genome assembly GCF_048569485.1 of Anomaloglossus baeobatrachus. Taxonomy (NCBI): domain Eukaryota; kingdom Metazoa; phylum Chordata; class Amphibia; order Anura; family Aromobatidae; genus Anomaloglossus; species Anomaloglossus baeobatrachus. Next base: position 449,336,279 of record NC_134358.1, read on the forward strand.
AAACTGAAGGGGAAAACTCCCAGCCATCTTCAGAAGCAGCAGAAAACACTGAACACCGGCGGCCGCCAGGCAGAAAGTGCTCTCCTAAATACACTAGACTGATCTGTAATAGGACTTTCTGAATTCCTAATTAATTCCATCACCTGTTTGAGTTACAGATTCAGACGCAGCTTCATTACCATTCCTGGCCACCAGAGGGAGCTCCACACCAGGACCCACTTAGATGACATTCACAGCACAAATCACCAGCAACATTGAAATAAATCTCAATTTATTTATAAATACATCAATGTCAAAAAGAAACCAATGGATGGTATCTACCCCTTCAAAAGATGATAATGACAAGATAATCATAGAGGGCAAAGAAAAGACTGAGATATTAAACAGGAACTTTTCAAGAAGTACGCCGCCAGATAGAAAGTGCTCTCCTAAATACACTAGGTTGATCTGCAATAGGACTTCCTGAATTCCCAATAAATTCCATCACCTGTTTGAGTTACAGATTCAGACTCAGCTTCATTACCATTCCTGGCCACCAGAGGGAGCTCCACACCAGCACCCACTTGGATGACATTCACAGCACAAATCACCAGCAACATTGAAATAAATCTCAATTTATTTATAAATACAACAATGTCAAAAAGAAAACAATGGATGGTATCTACCCCTTAAAAGATGATAATGACAAGATAATCATAGAGGGAAAAGCAAAGACTGAGATATTAAACAGGAACTTTTCAAAAAGTACGCCTGTGTCTGACCAAATTAAACATTGACAAATCCATCGGGCCAAATGGCATTCATCCATGGATATTTAGGCAATTTAACAGGGTCGCATCCACAGGATTAGAGGATGGCTGAGGTAGTTGCTATCTTCTTATAGTCCAGGCCAACTTATGTAGAGCAAGAATTCTTTTTTTTCAGAGCCTCAGAGAATTCTTTGCCATGAGGTAACACATAGATCTTCCAGTGACCCATTTGAGAGAGTGTGTGATTGGTAACATCAAATCTAACACACCTGCTTCCCATTCACATCGCAAATCTTTTAACTCATATGAGTCACATGACAATGGGGAGGATAAATGGCTAATTGGGCACAGTTTGGCGATTTTCACTTAGGGGTGTACTCACTTTTGTTGACAGAGGTTTAGACATTAATGGCTGTGTGTTGAGTTATTTAGAGGGTACATCAAATTTACATTGTTAAACAAGCTGTAGACTGACTACATTGTATCAAAGTGTCACATCTCCAGTGGTGTCCCATGAAATTTAAAAAAATAAATACAAGAATGTGAGGGGTGTACTCAGTTTTGTAATATACTGTATGTCTCTGATGCTGGACCCCTTCCAGGTAAATTTTTCCCAAATTTCTCCTGCAGCTAACATGGGTTTGAATTTTATTATTAATATTATTTATTATTCTTCACCATTTATTCCATGGCGCTTTACAAGAGAAAAGGGTAGACATAAAAACAAGAACAACAATCATGAACATTACAAAAACAGACTGGTACAGGAGGAGAGAGGAACCTGCTCGTGAGGGCTCACAATCTACATGGAATGGGTGAGGGTACAATAGGTGAGAACAGAGCTGGTTGTGCAGTGGTGTAATGGACTGAGGGTTATTGTAGGTTGTAGGCTTGTCAGAAGAGGTGGCTCTTCAGGTTCCTCTTGAAGCTTTCCACAGTAGTCAAGAGTCTGAAATGCTGGGGTAGAGCATTCCAGAGTATGAGGGAGGTGCGGGAGAAATCTTGTATGCGATTGTGGGAAGAGGAGATAAGAGAGGAGTAGAGAAGATCCTCTGAGGATCTGAGATTGCATGCAGATAGGTACCGGGAGACTAGGTCACATATGTAAGGAGGAGACAGGTTGTGAATGGGTTTGTATGTCATGGTTAGTGTTTTGAACTTGAGTCTTTGGGCAATGGGAAACCAGTGAAGGGACTGGCAGAGTGGCGAGGCCAGGGAATAGGTGGATTATTCAGGCCACAGAGCTTAGGATAGATTGGAGGGGTTCAAGAGTGTTGGATGGGAGGCCACAGAGCAGGAGGTTGCAGTAGTCGAGGCGGGAGATGATGAGAGCATGCACCAATGTTTTTGCTGATTTTTAGTTAAGAAAAGCAAGGGAGATATTTTTAAGTTGTAGTCGGCATGAGGTGAAAAGGGCTTGGATGTGTTGCTTGAGGCATAGAGCAGAGTCGAGGGTTACTCCAAGGCAACGTGCTTGTGATACTGGGGAGAGTGAGCAGCCATCAACTTGCCATTTTATGGCAATGAATGAAGTCACTGACATGGCATCTGTTTGGCAGACAGCATGTATTACACTACAGGAACCCAATGGATCTCTGCACAGCAATGCGTTTCAGCTGGATGTGTCTCCTCGGACGCACATCCAGCTGAAATAGGTATTGGGATCAGCGGGCCCTCTTCACCCCACAGTCGTGGTCGCAATCTGTCCAACCACAATGGTTACGTCCCTGCTTTTGGCGCTAATAACAGTCTTATTTAGGAATTCTTATCAATCTATCAATCAACCTATGGATGCTATTCACCTGATGTTCATAAACACTAAAGGCTGCATATATATCATACTTGACAAAAAAGGCTGGCGGCCAGTAACGAGATATGCCTTGACGTGGCTACTGGGCAGTCTTTATATTGTAAAGGTCATTTTTGTATGCTAAATATCTCAATTTTTCCTAGATTTCCTTAAGCAGTAATGCATATCTATATTGTTACATTCATTGTTTGCATACTTTAACATTTCAGAGTGCCACGGTCCTTTTTATGTTAATATATCATACTTTAATATAGAAGGATATTTTATTCTTAGAATATTTAATAATTAGTGATTAAAGCCTGTGATTTATTATGTAATATGACATAACAGTAATAATAGTGGATAATAAATTCATATAAATACTGTTTCTAATGCTCATTGGCTTTTTTAGTTGTTTGGAAGGTTTTACTTTAAATATTAATTCGTTAGTGGAAAACATGTGTTACACTTAAAAGTACGGCTAACATTGATGGTGATGTAGTTCAATCAGGGAGAGAGAACATATACAAGTGAGAAAAATTATGAATTATGAGTGTGACGTGAAAAGCCTAAAAGGTGTTAATTGAGTCCTTCAATCCCATTATCAGTACATCTCTACTAGAGTTAATGGCAGTGGAGCATTTTATATCTGGAATCTAAAAGTAATCACGTATTACTATTATAATATGGTGGCAGTGCCATGTTCCCTGAATGATATGACAAGTAAAGCAGGGCATATTTTATTTTTAGTTTCTTTTCTTATGATCAAGATGACACATCCTGATTCTTTTACAATTAGTTATTTGTGTGATTTTTTTAAACTTTGTAGAAAGAAAAGAGACTTTTTCACCTGAGATTTGCATTTCTTTCAGTTTTAATAATGCATGATTAAAGGTGAGAACATATAAATCCAATGTGTATGTGTTTAAACAGAAGAATGATCATTTTCTTTTGTATGGCTAGAAATACAAATTAAGGCAAAGTAGAGAGGAATTTGATTTCTGTACAATGTTAGGAATTACACTACTTTCCTTTTCTGGTGTTGTTCCTAATTATTTAAATTTTAACAGTGTTAGGCTATGTGCCCACGGGAGCTTGCACCTGTAGATATATCCACAGGTACGGCCGCAGGTTTCCCGCAGCTGCTCGCCGGAATCCACAGCTATTTTTAGCTGTGATAGTACAGCGAAATAGCTGCGGAAAACCTGCGGACATTCATGCGGATACCTGCGGAAGTGCCGGCCCTATCTCCATACTGGAGAGCCAGAATTTCCGCAGGTAATTACTCTGAAAGAATTGACATGCAATTACGTGTGGCTGCGGGACATCCGCAGCATGTTCCGCAGCCACACGTATCTGCAGCATCAATGCAGCACTCCCCATGTCCCATAGGAGTGTCTGTGCATGCTGAAACCTGCGGATTTATCTGGAAAATCCAGAAAATCCGCAGATTTTCCGCAGATAAATCTGCAGTTTTAATCTCCCTTGGGCACATAGCCTTAAAGTTCAATCATATATAAATGTAATTTGCATTTGTGATAGTTTTTCTAACAGTATATTCTTACTTGGTATTTGCAGTGGAAATAATGGAATATTAATTTAACATTAATGGAAAATGAGCTCTGTAGCGACAGGTAAATTGGTCTTAATGCAGTCAGACAGTGAAATATACCAGGCCTTCAATTCATTCTTGATAATGTTCAAAATAAATGCAATGTTACATTCAGGCAAAATACAGAAAATTATCCCCTGCTTGGCTGCAGATTAACAAGATTAAATTGATCTGCTGTGAATCGACTTCAAGTCGATTTTCAAGAAATTTGCAGTTCTTGGGAATTCAAATATTCTGTGATTCAATTTGCATGAATCAGAAAAATAATGCCCATCTCCATTTCACACATTGGTGACGATTGCATCAGTCAGAAGCCTTCCTCATAGAGCTTTGTTTTCAGCTATTACATCATATACTGCAGCTAATCAGAAGGGACAATCACTGACAATGTAAAAAGAAAAGGCAGGGAAACCAGACGCTAAGTTATGGTTTTACAGCCTAGGACCGTCAGAGCACAAATAAGGGTACCGTATGACTAAATGATATACCAGCGATACGACCTGGTCAGGATCGCTGGTATGTCGCTACAGGGTCGCTAGTGAGCTGTCAAACAGTCAGATCTTCCCAACGACCAGCAACCAGCCACCAGCCACCAGCGACTCGTGTAACGATTCTGCGCTTGGTAACCATGGTAAATATCGGGTAACTAAGCAAAGCACTTTGATTAGTTACCCGATATTTACCCTGGTTACCAGCGTACACCGCTTACAGGCTGCCAGCGCTGGCTCCCTGTATACGTAGCTAGGGTACATATCGGGTTACTAAGCAAAGCGCTTTGCTTAGTTACCCAATATTTACCCTGGCTACCAGCGTACGCTGCTTATACAGAGTCGGTGCTCGTTGGTTTCCCGCCGTCAAACACGCCGATGTGTGTGTGTGCAGGGGCCAGGTCGCTGCTTAGTGTCACACACAGCGAGATCGCTGATGAGGTCACAAAACCTGTGATTCAGCAGCGATCTCGCTAGTAATCTCGCTGTGAGAAGTACCCCTAATAGAGACAGAAAGGCCTAAAAAGAACAGAAGTGAAGAATATGGGAGTGATATCTGAGACTTTAAATAATAATACAAAGATTCAAGTGATAGGGGGAAATAGATATAGGAGAGGTGCAGGAGTTGCAGAGTCTGTACTGTAGCACACCACAGCACCTTAATTATACCACTTTTTTTTAAATCATTTTTTAAATAATAATATTTTTTATTTACTCTGTATAGCGCCATCATATTTCGCAGTGCTTTATAGCACAAAGTGTCATGGAAATGCTAAAAATATTTCTCAAACAATTCACGGGTGTCTTTGTGAGCATTTTATAAGTCCTTTGTAAGAAATATGGACAAACAAAGCATGAAGGATCTAGCGTGAACGCAGATGTCCCAGGTAAGTATACTGTATGTAAAATGTAACTTTTTTCATTCATTTTAAATCTCTAGGAGTGCTAAATGGAATAATGCCAATACACAAGTAAAATAGGTATTTTACTTCATACTGAGCTGCATGAGCTATTCATTAGTCCATCATCAATTAGGCAGTTAAAAGGACTGGAACCAATTACAGGTGTGGCATTTACATTTGGAAGCTTTTGCTGTAAACCCCTAACATGTTGTCAAAGGAGCTCTCAGTGGAAGAGAAAGATCATCATTAGGCTGAAAAAGAAGAAGAAATCCATCAGTGAGATAACGGAGATGTTAATAGTGACAAAATCAACAGTTTGCTACATTCTACAAAAATATAGTGCCTTGCGAAAGTATTCGGCCCCATTGAATATACAGCACCTTCCCTGTACAATGCCCCAATCTGCAGCAGTTTCCCTATAGAATTCCCCCATATGCAGCACCTTCCCTGTACAATGCCCCAATATGCAACACCTTTCCCTGTACAATTCCCCCATATGCAACACCTTCCCCTTTACAATTCCCCCATATGCAGCACCTTTCCTGTACAATTCCCCCATGTGCAGCACCTTTCCTGTACAATTCCCCCATTTGCAGTACCTTCCCTGTATAATTCCCCCATATGCAACACCTTCCCCTCTACAACTCCCCCATATGCAGCATCTTTCCTGTACAATTCCCTCATCTACAGCACCTTTCCTGTACAATTCCCCCATATGCAGTACCTTCCCTGTACAATTCCCCCATATGCAGCACTTTCCCTGTACAATTCTCTTATATCCAGCCCCTTCCCTATACAATTCCCCCATATGCAGCACCTTTCCCTGTACAGTTCCCCCATATGCAGCACGTTTCCCTGTACAATCCTTCAATAAGAACATCCAGTTGTCCTGTGCCAGCAAAAAAGCAAATACCACCTTCAATTACTCATCCTCAGGCCCTGCTCCTTGGTGCAGCCCCTCAGTCCTCTGTGTGAGTTCTCCAGAGCCATTATCATCTCCAGCAGCTACAGCACAACTCTGAGCATTTTGGATTTATTCAAAATTGAAGGCATACTGAACCAGCATGGCTACCACAGCATCTTGCAGCGGTGTGCTATTCAATCCGGTTTGCGTTTTGTTGGACCATCATTTATTTTTCAAAACGACAATGACCCCCAAACACACCTCCAGGCTGTGTAAGCGCTATTTGACTAAGAAGGAGAGTGATGGGGTGCTACGCCATATGACCCTGGTCTCCACAGTAACCAGACCTGAACCCAATCGAGATGGTTTGGGGTGAGCTGGACCACAGAGTGAAAGCAAAAGGTCCAACAAGTGCTAAGCATCTCTGGGAACTCCTTCAAGACTGTTGGAAGACCATTTCCGGTGACTACCTCTTGAAGCTCATCAAGAGAATGCCAAGAGTGTGCAAAGCAGTAATGAAAGCAAAAGGTGGCTACTTTGAAGAACCTAGAATATAAGACATATTTTCAGTTGTTTCACACTTTTTTAAGTATTTCATTGCACATGTTTTAATTCACAATTTTGATGCCTTCAATGTGAATCTACAATTTTCAGAGTCATGAAAATAAAGAAAACTCTTTGAATGAGGAGGAGGTGTGTCCAAACTTTTGGTATATATATATATATATATATATATATATATATATATAACTTGTCACTGAATTTATTTTGTAACAGACCTTCAAAGTATTAAACAATTTGTTCCTTATAATATAGAGAAGATATTCACATTCCTTAAACACATTAACTGTATAATATAACAAATGTTGAATAATGCTGAGGAGGAATGAAGTAAAAAAAAATGCATTTCCGAAGCGGCATTTCATGCATGTGATATACACATAAAAAGAAACTGTAGTGAACACTTTACAATGATCAAAACATAATTATGCTAAAAAAAAATAATGGAAGGAATGGTATTATTTGTAGACTTCCCTAGTATTTACCACATTACACATGAGGCAAATTTGTATGTTTATATATCAAAAATGACTAGCACATATAAATGTCAATTGTTATTAAATTGCTTTCCACATCAGTCAGAGATCTAGACTTTGGATATGCCAGGACATTTAGAAATGGAGTAATGCCAGTATTGAGGTAAAAGGACAACAAGCCAAAAAATCTGAGCCAAAACACACATTTATTCATTGCAGTTTCTGCAGTGTGAAAAAAGCTGGTACATCACTTCCCTGGATGATGGTAATAATGAAAGCTCTGCAATCTGATTTTCTCTAAGTAATAGATGTACCAAAGCCACATCATGTTAACTCATAAGACGTTAGGTGGGAAGGGAAAGTTATTTTAGAATTTTTTAAAAAGTTCTGCAGCTTTGCACTGGTCCTATTGTCTAGTGTATAATGCACAATCGTTTTTATAGACTTATGAAAAGGTAAGAAAGTCATTCATGTTCAAAATAAATATTACTGTGCGCATAGTTGCCCATCTTTGCCGGACAATTCTATAAATTCAGTCTAAATGTGAACCTCTCTACTCTCCTATGATGACAGATGTTTAAAGATAGAAGGATCAGGCATGTTAGATTTTCAGATGCCCAATCCTTTGTCCCCATAAGAAACAGGTCTTATCTAGGGATAAGCAGACCCGAGGAAGTTCGGTTTCACTGCGTTGGGTCAGACTTTAGTTAAAAGTTCATTTTGGGACCCAGACTTGACTCAAACTTGACCCTGGACCTCAAACCTGATATAAGTCAATGGGGACCCAAACTTATTAGCAATTAGTTGCCCGTGGCGCACAAAGTCGTTAACCCCCCCGTCACACGTACTTACCTCCCGGGCGATGTCGCTGTGGGCGGTGAACATCCTCTTCCTGAAGGGGGAGGGACATTCGTCGTCACAGCGACGTCACACGGCAGCCGGCCAATAGAATCGGAGAGGCGGAGATGAGCGGGACGTAAACATACCGCCCTCCTCCTTCCTTCCGCATTGCCGGCGGGACGCAGGTAAGCTGTGTTCGTCGCTCCCAGGGTGTCACACGGAGCGATGTGTGCTGCCACGGGAGTGATGAACAACCGGAGCACAGAAGGAGGGACGATATTATGAAAATGAACAACATGTCAACGATGAACGAGAAGGTGAGTATTTCTGCTCGTTCATAGGTGTGACACGCTACAATATCTCTGACGATGCCGGATGTGCGTCACTAACGACATGACTCCGACGACATATCGCCAGATATATCGTACCGTGTGACGCCAACATTACACTTTTGCAATTTTACTGCCCCCCCAGACCTGCTGGAAGTTTCTGCTGGAAAAATGCTCAAGTTTCTCATTGACTTATATTATACTCATTACTCGATTCAAGCTCGTTTGAGCGTCCAACCTACTGGATTCGAGCTACGAGCAATCAAGCATTTTAGTGCTTATTCATCACTAATAAACATCTAAAATTCTGAAACTTGTATCACTGTCCAAATATTTCTGGATCTAACTGTATATGGCAATGGGTAAACAGATGGTAGTGGCTGATAAGAAATGGCCTGTTTAATAAACAGTGCACTGTCAGGCATCTCATTTAAAATTAAAAATCTTAATTGTTTACGTTAATATTAGTTTTTACATTTGAACATAAAATATTGCTTTAAATACATATAAATTTATTATTAACGCCTTCTTGGCCTATGACGTACTGATACTGGCATAGCAAGCCCACATCTTTCCCTGCACATGATGGCTGATCTGATCAGCTGATATGTGTCTCTAACAGTGGCAGGCAGATCGGAGATCCACCTATCGCTGTTAATTAGTTAAATTCCACTGTCAATCTCTGACAGTGCGATTTAACACACGCAAGCGGGGAGCGCGTCATTTCACGCTCTCATCGGAGGCCCTGTGATCTGATCACATGCGCCAAGGGTTGTTATCAGCGTCGGACTGGCTACCGGAGGAATCTCCAGTAATGCCAGGCCTAGATTCGGGTATCTGCATTGCATTCCTGAGCTCTCACTTGAGCTCCGACGTGCAGCCTAGACTGTACCGCGAGCGCCGAGTGATTGATTCCCCGGTGATTGCGATTCAGTTCATGACAGCTGCAGACAGGCCGGAGTGATCTCCGGTGCTCTCCGGAGTTCAGGTTAGAGCACCAGAGATCACCCCGGCCTGTCTGCAGCTGTCATGAACTGAACCACAATCGCTGGGGAATGAATCACTCGGCGGTCGTGGCTCAGTCTAGGCTGCATGTCGGAGCTCAGCTGAGAGCTCTGGAGTGCAATGCAGGTAACTGAATCCAGGCCTGGCATTATTGGAGATTCCTCCAGAAGCCAATCTGACGCTGGTTGTCATGATAGCCCGGGGTCAGTTGATTATCGTTGTCACTGTCATGACGAACTTCCTGCTGTTCTACGAACTCGTACTGGCCTGAGGAATCATTAATTCCAGGTCAGTTTTACCATAAAGTGAACATAGTAAATTAAAAAAACAAAAACAAATAATAAAATTGCATTTATTTTGCAGTTTCCACGCACTAGGATTTTGTTTCCTGTTTTCCTGTACAATATGTAGTAGAATAAATGGTGTCATTCGAAGGTACAACTCGTCCCACAAAAAACAACCATACATCTGTATTGAAGGAAAAATAAAAACGTTATTGCTCTTGGAAGAAGTAGAGGAGAAGAAAATAAAAAAGAAAAAAAGAAAATCACCAGGTGAAGTAATACAGTTACTGAAGGCAACATACAGTTGTGGTCTCCTTCTGCTACTTCTGGTTGAATAACTGGTGCGCACACTGCTACTGCTGCTACCTGAGCTACAGCCAACACATTTTTATTGGCAAATTATGTCATTCAAGTGTTTCCCTTTATATTGTTCTCATCTATTGACACTTTTACCAGACATATTGAAATGAGGCTTCTCTGAGCTTACTCAGGATATTAAGTGACATGTCTCACTAAATTGTCACAGATTAATCTAGATGAAACGTTTGTGTCTGTGGTGTTTAAAGGCATATGTCATGACTTTAGCTTTTGATGCATGGCTTCCAACTTGTTGAGAGTCAGAGCACTACTGATTATTGATAGTAGAGATCAGTAGGTGAGTTGTAGGTCTGAATTGTGTGCTCCAGGCATGATGTTGAAGCAGGTCAATTGTTTCTATCAGCTTTAGGCCCCTTTCACACGTCAGTGATTCTGGTACGTTTGTGCTTTTGTTTAAACGTACCAGAATCACTGACATACGCAGACCCATTATAATCAATGGGTCTGCTCACACGTCAGTGATTTTTCACTGCACGTGTCTCCGTGCAGCGTACCCGCGTGTGCATGATTGCCGCACGGAGACATGTCCATTTTTTTCTGGCATCACTGATGTCCCACGGACCACGCAGTGGTGTGGTCCGTGAAACACGTGCCAGAAAAAAACGTGCTTCTAAAATAAAAAACATTTTAACTCACCCGGCTTCAGTCGCACTCTCTGCAGCCCGTTCTCCCTGCTGCTTCTGAGCCGGCTGATTACTGTCGCGCATATTCATGATGCACGACACAGCCGACCCGGAAGCAGCTGCTGCGGGGGTCAGCGCCGGCTGGATGCTGCACCGCGGGAGCAATCAGGACCATGGAGAGCGGGAGCGGGCACAGGTGAGTTAATCTCTAAGTGCAATCACGGGCCACGGAGAACGGAGCCTGGATTGCACTTAGACAACCCACGTGTGTCGTGAATCACGGCACACGAAGGGACATGCGCGTGTTTTACACGCTATTGAAAAACGTCAGTGTTTTTCACTGACATGTGAAACGGGCCTTAGCTGCGGTCAAATTGGAATGTTCCTCAGTCCAGATGTTATGTACTGAGAGATGAAGGTCACAGCAGAATGTTGACTTTTAGATGCAATTGGCAGTAAAAGACAAGGTATTTTACCCTACACTGCAACAACGGGAAAGTTCCCAGAAGACTCAGAATTGTGGGGAAATTTGGCCCAAAAAATGGCAAATTCAGCTAATTATGTTAATGGTGATTGGAGAAAATTTGTAGATTTTGTATTATGGACTGTTTTATTTTTTCAGTTGGCTTATTACTTTGAGGGTGATAGACTGATGAAAAGTCTAAAGAGATATTTACATTTTTGCAGAGTGCCCTCCAAAACCTGGAAGCAAATGGCAATCCAGTCACAGAAAATGTGAGCTAGGAGTCAAATTTTTGAAAAAAACGTGGTCCAAATGTGGAGCTTATTGAAGTCCAGGTAACTGAACAAAATGAGACATCTTGGAGAAATGGTCCACTGCTACCAAGATAGTAGTGAATCCTTGAGGGTTGGGGGTTGATGAGAAGTCTAAAGAGATTATTAAATTCCTATAAATTGCCCTTTAGAACATAGAAACCTATTACACACCAGTCAGAGAATATGCAAGCTAGGATATTGGGGAACTAGAAAATGTATTTGAGAAACCCTTAGGCCAAACAAATTTGGTGCATATGGAAGTCCTGGTAACTGAACAAAATGAGACATCTTTTAGGCCTGCGACACACATCCGTGCCGCCGGCACGTGTTTGTCATTTTTTACACGTACCGGCGGCACGGAGACACGTTAAGCAATGCTACCCTATTGTAGCAGGCACACACACGTAAAACCACACGGAACGTGTGTCCGTGTGCGTTTGTACGTGTGTGCGTTTTGCAAAGCGCTGAAATGTCAGTGTTTTCTCCGGCAGCACGGTTGTCACACGGCCCGCACCCGTACCACACGGGTGTAGTGTGGATGCGGTCCCGTGTGACACGCGCCGGAGAAAACACACGTGTCAGTGAAAAAAAAAAAAACATTAACTCACCTTCTCCAGCCCTCCTGTCTCTGCCGCTGCTGCCTCTTGCTGCCGACTGCCGCTCATTATTCTCATTTAATATTCACTTCAATGCCTGGCAGCAGCAGCAGCGGGGAGATGAGAGGGCTGGAGCCGAAGATCAGCACCACAGACAGCAGCGCGGACAGCAGAAAGGACCAGGTGAGTATGTAAATTACCGGTTCGGATAGCACACGTAGAACAGACGTGGCCCGCACGTACCAGAGACACGTTCTTACCTGCACGCAATACGCAGGGGAAATACGTGTCTCTCGGCACGTGCGTGATTTTCACGTGAGTGTGGCAGAGGCCTTAGAAATGATCCACTACAACTTAGATAGTAGTGAATCTTTGAGGGTGGGGGTTGTTGAAAAGTCTAAAGAGATTATTAAATTCTTATAGATTGCCTTTCAAAACCTAGAAACTTATTGCACACCAGTGCAGAGATTATGCAAGCAAGGATAGTGAGGAGTAGAGATGAGCGATGTTCGAGGTTCGCCAATTTCATGTTCGAGTGATTTTGGGGGGGTGTTCGAGTCGTTCGACGAACTTGAAAGATTTACTAAAAGTTCGGCAGTTCGAGTTATGATCGAGAACGGTTCGATCACCAAAAGCGTGGCTTTTTACAGCTACAGTGTGCAGGGAGCCATCGCTGACAGCCTGCGGTAAGCTGGTAACCAGGGTAAATATCGGATATACAAGCAAAGCGCTTTGCTTAGTAACCCAATGTTTACCCTGGCTAGGTGTGCAAAAATCCCTGAAAGCCACACAGAAGCACTTCTGTGTGACTTCCGTCGGATGCCGCTGCAGTCTGTGTCCCACTCCAGCTCCAGCCCCGCGGCTGTCCGCTCACAAGTGTCTGCAGCAGCCCGCACTGTACGGTATCCGCAGCTGCCCACACTGCAGTGTCAGCATATGCCCGCACTGTACGTGTCCGCATATGCCCGCACTGTACGGTGTCCGCAGCTGCCCACACTGCAGTGTCCGCAGCTGCCTGCACTGTACGGTGTCCGCAGCTGCCCACACTGCAGTGACAGCAGCCGTGGGGATGACAAGCGCTGCCATCAGGAGGTTAGTGAAGTTCCTTACCTGCAGTGATGAAGTCCTGCCCTCCCGACGTCAGCGCTGTCACTGTCCTCCATGGCTGCCGCTTGTCACATCTCCTCTTGCTGCCAACCCAAGTCTGTCACTAGCAGTGACGTCACAGACACATGCGATACTTGGTTGTGAAGGTGGCGGTCATTGAACTCAGTGACAGCTCTGCTATCAGGAGTGCAGCGATCACCGCAGGTAATGTACCTCGCTATCCTCCTGACAGCAGCACTTGTTATGCCCTGCAGTGACCTGACCTATTGATGTTAGCTCAGGTCACTGCATTGCTCTCCCATCCAATATGGAACATTCTGTTCTTCATTGACTGGAACATTGACTATGGTATGGATCGTCATGGGAACCCCTTGGATTACACCAGACCTGGATTTGTTTTTCTTTCTAATAAATTGGTGATAGATGGAATGTTTTGGGGAGTGTTTTTTCAAATAAAATGTGTTTGTCGTCTATTTTTTTTCTTATTACTGACTGGGTTGGTGATGTCGGGTATCTGATAGATGCCTGACATCAGAAACCCCAGGGCTTGATGCCAGGTGACATTACACATCTTGTATTAACCCCATATATTACCCCGCTTGCCACCGCACCAGGGCAAAGGGATGAGCTAGAGCGAAGCACCAGGATTGGCGCCACTTCTGGGGCAGCTGTGGCCTGCTATTTTTAGGCTGGGGAGAGTCCAATAACCATGGACCTCCCTAGTCTGAGAATATCAGACCCCAGCTGTCCACTTTACCTTGGCTGGTGATCCAAATTTGGGGGGACGTGTTTTTTTTTTAAATTATTTATTTAATTTAAAATAACAGCATGGGGTGCCCTCAGTTTTGGATTACCAGCCAAGGTGAAGCTGCCAGCTGTGGTCTGCAGGCTGCAGACGTCTGCTTTTCCCTTAGCTGGCTATCAAAAATAGGGGGAACCCCACGTCATTTTTTTTTTTAAATTTATTTATTCTTTTAGCTAAATACAAGGCTAAGCACCCCTTGATGCCACATTAAAGGCACCAAAGGGTGCAAAATTACAAAATGCAGGAGAGTGGGACATTATGTGTCTTTCTGCCATTATAATGACAGAAAAGACTGATATAAAGTGTACAAGCACAGGAAAATCACCAGAGCGCTCTACGCTCTGCAAAGCAGTAGAAAATGGCACTGGAGTGAACATGTGACTGCCTCATGTAGGTTGAAGCTATGGATCCTGGGTAAATTTATGTATTTTCCCTCCTTCAGTTTTTTTGCAGTACGCAAAAAAACGGAAGTCACATGGATAACAAATGGATGACATATGGACCGTATATGGAATGGAAACGGATGCCACATGGATGCATCCGTGAAAAAAACGGACCATTTTTTGCGGACCGCAAAAACGGATCGGTCATGTGAATGTAGCCTTATTCTGATCTGCCATTTATAAACAGCAGGCAGAAATAAGTGAATAGCGCCCCCCAGCGTCAGAAAATCTCCGGGGTTTCAAGGGGTAGCTGAGACCCTGGAGATCATGATTCAGGCCGGTTTTTCTGGTCCCCGCTCACGTGATCACCGGTATACACGATATACCGATGATCACGTTACAGTAAATGACAGCACCGGTAAAAAATTATTTATCTCCCATATGGCATGAACAAACATGTCAGATGGGAGATAAATCTCCTCCCTGGTCCCTTCCGGACCCCCTCTCGGAAATCCAAGATGGCCACACGTACAGCAGCGCACCGTGTCCCATAGTACCTGTGCAGCGTTGATCCCCCGCGGCCCCCTCCTTCACAATACACGCTGCCGCATGCACAGAGCAGCTGTCAGCTCAGTTTCCTGTGTTCAAACACAGTGAGTGGTGGTAACCATGCATCTGTAATCTACTGCAATGCCCTGATCATGAGGTAAGGAACATAGTTGATCAGGAGAGCTATACTACATTTCCAAATGGAGGTATTTGATTTTATAGTTGCCCTGCTGAAAGACTACCAAGCATGAGAATCTGTTATACGCCACAAGAAAACATGTCTAAATAGAGAGCTCTGTTGTTTAGGATTCATTCAGCTGGATAACTGGACTTAAAGGGTATTCCATCTCCAAGATCCTATCCCCAATATATAGTAGGTGCAATAGCAATAATATCAGCAAATACCAATATTTTGAAATGTAGAATAGTTCTCCTGATTAAGCATGCCCTTACCTCATGAGCAGGGCATTGGAGCTTTGGTAGCAACAGTTACGACATGGACTCTGCTGCTGTGGACACGGGGAGAGTGGGTGCAGATTCATTGCACCCACACACCCACATGGAGGGTCTGCACTCCTAGAAAATGGGGGATACGTTCCCTTTTTTTCCCTTATAATAAATTGGTGAAAGAGGGAATGTTTTGGGGAGTGTTTTTTCAAATACATTTTTTTTTTGTCTATTTTTTTTGTTAGCACTGACAGTTTGTGATGTCGGGTATCTGATAGACGCCATGACATGACAAACTGCTGGGCTTGATGTCAGGTGACCTTATAGCTAGTATCAACCCCATTTATTATCCCGTTTGCCACTGCACCAGGGCACGGGATGAGCTGGGGTGAAGCGCCAGGATTGGCACATCTAGTGGATGTACCACTTCTGGGGTGCCTGCGGCCTGCTATTTTTAGGCTGTGAAGGGCCAAAAACTATGGACCTTCCCACCCTGAGAATACCAGACCACAGCTGTCCGCTTTACCTTGGCTGGTGATCCAATTCGAGGGGGACCCTACTTTGTTTTGTAATTATTATTATTTATAAAAAAAAGAGACTGGGTTGACCTCCACATTGGATCACCAACCACGGTAAAGCTGCCAGCTGTGGTTTTCAGGCTACAGCCGTCTGCTTTACCCTAGCTGGCTATCAAAAATGGGGGTACCCCACGTAATTTATTTTTTTTAACTATTTTTTTAAATAAAAAAAATTAATGGGCTTCCCTGTATTTTGATTGCCAGCCTAGGTAACGCCAGGCAGATGGGTCTGGCAACCCGTATCTGTCTGCTTTATCTGCTCTGAGAATCAAAAATACCGTGGAGTGCTACGTCATTTTTTTGAATGATTTATTTTTACAGTACTGTTATGTCAGGCAATCAAAATACAGGGAAGGCCATTTTTTTTTAGTTATTTAAATAAATAATTAAAAAAAATATATGGGCTCCCACTGCATGTTTTGTATTGCTAGCTAAGGGTAATCCAAGAAGCTACTGGCTGCTAACCCCCACTGCTTGGTGTTACCTTCACTGGCAATGGAATATCCAGGGAAGCATTTTTTATTTTTTTTGGCAAAAAACTAAAAATAAATTGACGTGAGCTTCGCCATATTTTTGTATGCTTGCCAGGTACAGCAGGCATGTACTGGCTGCCCCCAACCCCCAGCTGCCTATTTGTACCCGGCTGGGAACTAGAAATATAGGGAAGCCCTTTTTTTAATTATTTCATGAATTTCATGAAATAATTAAAAAAAACAATGTGGGCTTCGCCCCATTTTTGTGTTCAGTCAGGTGCAACTAGGCAGCTGGGGATTGGAATCCGCAGCACTGGTTAGCCCGAGGTTTATGGGCCCCTCTGCTGCGAATTGCAGTCCGCAGCCACCCCAGAAAATGGCGCTTTCATAGAAGTGCCATCATCTGGCGCTGTATCCAACTCTTCCAGCAGCCCTGAAGCCGGGTGGCTTGCTGGGTAATAATGAGTTAATACTAGCTTTGTTTTACTAGCTAGTATTAAGCCAGAGATTCTTAATGTCAGGCAACTTTGACCCGGCCATTAAGAATCTCCAATAAAGGGTTAAAAAAAAGACACCACACAGAGAAAAAATACTTTAATAGAAATAAATACACAGATACACTTAGAGACTCCATGTTTATTACTCCCTGTCAGCCCTCCACGATCCATGGTCTTCTTTCTTCTTTCTCCTTCAACCCATGCAGCTCTCCTACATCAGGCAGCACAGCATGGGAGGAAGACGCTGCTGCTTCCCGTGCAGTCTATTCACTCAGTGAGTGAGCAGAAGCTGCGTGCTGTAAGCAGTGACGTAACCGCTGACAGGCGGGATACCATAGTAACGGTGCTCCGATCACGTGACTCCCGGTGCCGCTATTTACCAGCTGTGACAGCTAGTCCCTGCATGTGGGCTGACTCTGTAAAGAGCGCCCACATGCAGGAACGGGGAGTCGACCATGTGCCAGAGCATTTCGCCGATACATGGATATGCTCAAACGAGCACCGCCTATCGGAGAGATGCACTGACAGGACCTAGCATGACGTCTAGCCATGAGACCAGTCTGTAGCCAATGAGATAATAGACACTTGACTGATCACATGCTATTTTGACATCACGATAGGTCCTATCATCATTGCTGGTTACCGGGAGGACGCAGCGATTATCGGAAGGAAAAGCGGCGGGAGACAGAGTGCAGGACTCGTCCCGGGGACCTGTAAGTGTTATGGCAATGTTTATTAGTTGTATGTGTACATGTATAATGTGTTTTTATGTGTTTGTGTTTGCCTCCCATTGTTTTCAATGAAGTTCGAGTGGTTCTTCGAACGGTTCGTCAAACGTTCATCAAACGGAGCCTCCGAACCCGAACGCTAGTGGGGTAGCTCATCTATAGTGGGGAGCCAGAAAATTTCTTTGAGAAAAACTTGTGCCAAACAAATGTGGAGCATATGGTAATTGAACAAAATGAGACATCTTGGAGAAACTAGAAATTAAAAGAGAATTTTTGGTTATTTAAAAACTCAAAAATCAGCGCTGAAAAGGGTTTAAGTTTTATGTTTATTGCTATCCTTGTTCTAGAGGTAGGAGGCTAGACCGATTTTAAATAACTTAAAATAAACCCTTTTCAGTGCTGATTTTTGAGATTTTAAATAACCAAAAAAACTCTTTTAATTTCTAGTTTGTTTCCTAGGCAAATTGAGGGGTCTTTGCCTTTAAATCTAGCTGCAGAGTCATAGGGTTTTGGGTTAAGCGCTAACTATTGTCCTTGGACAACCTGTTATTTATCTTGGAGAAACTATCCACTATGACGAAGTACAGAATCAGCAGCTAAGTGTACACAAGCTGATTTATCAAACACGCTCACTGAAATATATTTAATACTTCGTACAAAAGCCTTTGTTGGTGATGACATTTTCAAGACGCCTCCTATATGGAGAAACTACTGTACACACATGGATTTCTCAGGTGCGATTTTAGCCCATATTTCCACACAAACACTCTTAGAATCCTGATGGTCCATGGACTCCTTCTAAGAACTCTGAGCTTTAGTTCATTCCATAACTTTTCTATTGGATTCATTTCAGGTGGTTGGCTGGTCCATTCTAGCAGCTTTATTTTCTTTCTCTGAAACCAATTGAGAGCTTCCGTGGCTTTGTGTTTGCAATCATTGTCTTGCTAAAATGTACACCCTCTTTTCATCCTCATCATCCTGATAGATGGCAGCAGATTTTATCAAGAATGTCTCGATAAATTTGTCTAATCAGCCCTTCTTCAATGATATGAAGTGTACTAGTGCAGTATGCTGAAAAACAGCTCTACACCTTGATGTTCCCACCTCCAAACTACACTGTTGGTATATTGTATTTTGGCCTTCAAGCATGCTGGGTATTATGGCGTCCAAAGAGTTAAATTTTGTTGTCATCTGACTAGATTATATTCTTCCAGTATTTCACAGACTTGTTAAAAAGTTGCTGAGCTAATTGTAAATGTGCTTGAACATGGTTCTTTTTCAGCAATGGAGTCTTATGTGGTAAGCGTGCATGTAGGCCATGGAGGTTAGAGGGAATCTGTCACCAGGTTTTTGCCATCTAATTTGAAAGTAGCATAACATAGGGGCAAATATTGTAATTCCAGCTCTGCTTCACTTACTTAGCTGCTTAGTGTAATTTTGATAAAATCACTGTAGATTATTATTAGAGGACTACTTGGTGTGCTGCCAGGAAGTCCAGCATATTCATGAGCTCTGTAAAAGGCAAGCAAAGTCACACTTGCGTATGATTCACTCGAGCGCCATGCGAGAAAATCTCACATTGTATTCGGCCCCATTTAAGACAATGCTGCAGCTTAGATTTACGAGTTTTTCCTCAGCCCTAAATGGACTGAGGAAAAAATGGCAGCATGCTGAGATTGTCTGCAAGAGCCGTGTCACTCGCACCCATACAAGTCTATGGGTGCGAAAAAAACATCGGACTGCACTTAGATGTCATTCAAGTGCAGTGTGATATATGCACAGGCTGACAATGGAGTAGATAGGGAAATTAATCCCTCCCTCTACTATACAGCTGTGATCTGATCTCAGGAACAGACTATAGTCGCATGACACTTGGCTCATGCTCGCAGCAGAGAGGGAGCCAAGCGTCATTAGCATATCGCATCCGACGCTCTCACAATTTTGACTCTAGCCTAACTGCTAGATCAGCAGCAGAGAAAACATTGATTTTTTTCAAAATGGCAGCAAACAGTTCAGCAAGTGACACATCGCTGGAATCACGGTCTCTACATTATGCTTCTCTCAGATGGGGTAGCAAAAAGCTGGTGACAGATTCCCTTTAAGTGCATTACTTATTGTTTTCTTTGAAACAATTGTACCTGCTAATTCCAAGTCTTTCTCTAGCTCTCCACAGGTGGACCTTGTCTCTTGGACAACTCCTCTGATAATTATTTTCCTTCCTCTGTCTACAATCTTGCAGGGAGCACCTGGTTGTTGCTGATTTATGGTTAAATGATGTTCCTTCCACTTACAATGCCCTCATTATGTTTTGCAACAATAAAGTTGTAAAGGTCTTGAGACAGCTCACTAGTTTTACCCATCATGAGATGTTTCTTTTGTGGCACCTTGGTAACACTTTTTTTATAGTCCTTCAGATGAACCAGCTGATATTATTTTTCCCTTTCTGCTAGGATTGCTTTTTAATTACTGATAGATTTCAGCTGGTGTCATGAGTTTCCATGGCTTTTTGCACCTCTCTTTCTTCCTATATTCAATACTTTTTCCCTGTAATGTGTCATTATTACACATCACTTAATTTATAAACATTTATGGTTTGATTTATTTGCCTGTGTGGATTGGATGGGTTGATTCTGACACCTGGTCAAAATGTCAAGGCAAAAGCATTTTTAGAAATAAATTTAATTTGAAAATTTGTGATATGTTCAATACTTATTGCACCTGGTGAAGCTTAGGCAAAACCCAGACACACGTTTGTCCAGAAAGACAGGTGCATAATAGTTGACAGTAGCATCTGTTGCTTGAGTTTTTATTGTGGCTATAAGTCATCAGTAGACCTCTAGTCACTCATGATTAGCTGTGTTAGAGAGGGGACAATGGCAAGGCATTATGGGGAAGCCTGCAGGGCCACTCCTAGAGCCATGTGATCCTATGCTATCAATAACACAGGGACAGCCATTTTAGGCAACTTTTCCATTTCTAAGCAAACAATGAATGAGAAATTTACATTTTGACAAATGTTGAATAAACTTATATTGTCAATTGAGAATTAATTTGAATACAATAGCTTCTATGATTCACTCTCTATTGCTGGCTGCAGAATGAGTTTACTGAGAAACAATGTAAGGTTACTATAATTCAAATACTGGAGAACAGAAAGGTGCAGTAACTTCTTATCCGAGATAACCAAGTAATATAGTGATGTGCTCAGCTGTGGCGCTCATGTAACAGCACAATATGAGAGTTTGAGAGACCAGCTGGTGCAGACCTATGGATTTAAAAAAACAAACAAAAAACAATAAATGAAAGAAAACCAAGAGGGAGATGAATATGGTCCCTCCATTCTGCTGAGAGTATGATAGTATGCCAAGGGAGGATAAAGCTAAACTCTGGGTCAATAAATGCATTTTTTATTGTCACATTTTGAAGTTGTCTGACTTCTTCAGGATAAAACCAAAATAAGCACTTAAGCTGACATACTGTTACATCACCACCGGAGTCCGCTCCAGTGACTTCTGCTCCGATCGCCAGGCGACGCCGTGTTCCTGCCGTGGATGGTGCTGGTGATAGGAGAGGAGTCGATGCCAGCGGCATCAGTGGGCGCAGGCTCCGATCATCCACTGGGCTGGGTTATCTTGGGATCTGCAGTACCACTGGCTGACTGTGGGTGGCATGTGTCTTCCAGCTGAAGTTGCAAGCATTCAGCTACAGCCAATGGGAAGACATCACACCCTTCTTAGTTCCCCTCCTGTCTGCTGACCTCTGCCAGAGATAGTTCTGATTTCTTGGCTCCTGGTCTGCCCTATTCTGTTTTGTGATTCCTGTGTGCTGACTTCTGCGTGTTTTCTGACTACCCTTCTGCCTGCTGTTTTTGTACCTCACTGCCCGATCCGGATTTGACCTCTGCTACGTTTTCTGATTACGTCCTTGTCTGCCGATTCTGTCCCTGTTCTGCTATTCCTGGTTTGACCCTGCCTGACGACTACTCTCATCGAACTGCAGCCTTCCACACGTAGTGATCTCCAGGGCCCTGTGTAATTCCAAATCCCTGTATAGGGGTTAAAGGGTTTCAGGGTTCTGGGGGTCCTGCTTGGTGAGTGGCTTCCCTCTAGTCTGTCAATTACATCCCACCTGAGTCTGTTGATCCAGGCAGGCGTTACACATACTAAGTAACCTTATTGAAGTTGTATTCTGAAGAAGAAGTCAGATGACTTCAAAATGCGGCAATTATGAAAACCGTATTAATTCACCAAGTATTTTGCTTTATCCCACCTTGGCATACTATCAGTAGTAAAAGAAGAGAAAAAATGTTTTTGTGCTGATGTTGAAGACGTCAGGATTAGGGATGGGCGAACCTGAACTGTAAAGTTCGGGGTCTGTACCGAACACATGATGTTCGTGCACACGACACTGAACATAAGCTTTCTGAGACATTCGTGTTACAGTTCGTGTTACAGTTCGGGTCCAGGGGCTGTAAAAACAAAAGCACATTATTAAAAAACATTATGATCATACTTACAGGTCCCACGACGTGTCCTGCAGACTCTGTCTCCCAGCGCTTCTGCTTCCGCGTCCGTCCAATCATTGCTGTGCCACTCGGTAAGCACCTCTGGCTAAAAGGACCTGCTGTGACCGTGACGTCATACCCATGTAACCAGTCACGTGTGAATGTTATATTACCTCATTGGCTACAGACTGGTCATGTGAGTATGACGTCATCAAAGGTTCTGGTGTGCCGTGATGCGAGTGTCATCCCATCATGGTGCACAATCTCCCAAAAGCAGCGGGCCAGCCTTAGGGATTCCATTTTTATTACTCCCTCTCACCCCTCCATGAATCTTGTCTTCTCTCTTCTTCAACAGATGCAGTTCTGCTATATCATACAGCACAGGGAGGAAGAACACTGCTGCTCCTCGTGCTGTGTAATCGAGCAGAGGCTGCGGCGGGTTGGTAAGTGGTGACGTCACCGCTGCCATAGTAACCTAACGAGTGGGTTACTATAGCAACGGTGATCTCTGATCCCCTGATTCCCGGTGCCGCTATTCACGGCTGTGGCATTAGTGTGTGGCAGCCAATCCCTGCATGTGGGCTAAATCTGTAGAGAGCACCAACATGCAGGGATGGAGAGCCAAGCATGTGCCCCAGCATGCTCGCCGGTACACGGCGCTCGCCTAGTATACAGAGTACTGAGATGCTCGGGTGAGCATCGAGTACCAGCGAGCATGCTGACAATCCAGGGCCTTGCATGATGTCATAGTCATGTGACCAGTCTGTAGCCAATGAGATAATACAACATTCACACGTGACTGGTCACATGGTTATGACGTCACATAAGGTCCTTTTTGATGGTTACCGGGCGGCACAGCGATGATTGGACACGAAGAACAAGCGACGGGAGACAGAGTCTGCAGAACGCGTCATGGGACCTGTAAGTTTAATGACAATGTTTCTTATTAACGATATTCTTTCTTTTACAGCCCTCGCCCCATCCCATAACTGTAAAGTCCAAGTTCGGTATTCGGATGCAAGTTCACGTTATCTCCGCTTTACAAAACATTTGGGCAAGTCTCCCGAACACGAACATTGGGGGGTTCGCCCATCACTTCTCAGGATGGTAGAGTCCAGGAACCATCAATGGATCAATTGTGGTTTATTCTACACGTTTCAAAGCTATCTAACGTCTTCCTTATGACCAGAATTGCTTAGAAATACAAAGAATAAACCAAAATTGATCCATTGATGTTTCCTGGACTCTTCCATTTTGGAGACTTCAACAGCAGATCAGAAGAAAACATCTTTTACCCTTCTTCTATTGTCTGTACTGAGAGTACACATGTGGACTTGCAGCAGCTACATCTCCTTCATTCATGTACTATTGTGTGTCACACAACTACAGTAGGTGAGCACAATCTCTCTTTGCCTGTACCACTGTTAATGAGATGAGACCCTATTTGCCCCTTTATCTTCCATTGTTTCCCCATACTTAAGGCAACGTCTCACTTAGTGACGTGGCTAGCGACATCGCTGCTGAGTCACCTTTTTTGTGACACAACAATGATCTTGCTAGCGATGTCGCTGTGTGTGACATCCAGCAATGACCTGGCCCCTGCTGTGAGGTCGCCGGTCGTTGACGAATGTCCTGGACCATTTTTTGGTTGTTGCTCTCCCACTGTGAAGCACACATCGCTGTGTTTGACAGCGATAGAGCAACGATCTAAATGTGCAGGGAGCAGGGAGCCGGCTTCTGCGGACGCTGGTAACTAAGGTACACATCGGGTAACCAAGCAAAGGCTTTGCTTGGTTACCCGATATTTACCTTGGTTACCAATGTCCACAGCTTTTAGAAGCCGGCTCCCTGCTCCCTGCACATGTAGTCAAGGTACACATCGGGTAACTATAAGCAAAGCGCTTTGCTTAGTAACCCGATGTGTACCATGGTTACGAAGCACAGCGTCATTACATGGGTCACTGGTGGCTGGTGGCTGATCTCTGATCGCTGTGGAGATCTGCCTGTTTGACAGCTCACCAGCGACCATATAGCGATGCTCCAGCGATCCCTGCCAGGTCAGATCGCTGGTGGGATTGCTGGAGCGTCGCTTAGTGTGACGGTACCTTAATACTATCAGCATCTCAGAGGAACCACATTCATCCCCCACTTCTTAGAAAGCTATAATTGTCTGACAAGAAGTTTGTAACACTTTGATGTCCCTTTTTCTGCGCTCCTATCATATGTTGTATCATCACAGACCATATCATAGTAGAATGTAAAAGGAAAAAAAAGAGTAAAAAAAAGGAAGCACAGTTTTTAATGTAAACATTTTTTTATTATTTTTTTACACAAATTTATGATCTTATGTAAAAAAAATTCTACTCAAAGGAAGGTAGCCCAATAAAAAAAAATTACCGTACATCAGGAAAGTGTAGACAATAATGATATAGCTTGATTTTCATGAAAGTTTATGATTCACCCATTCTAAATTTTGTTAGGGTGTATTCACATGTAACAATTGAGTGGCACTTAAATCTTCTTGTATAAAAAAACACATAGGGCTCAGTTCATTGATATTGGTTTTGTTCACAGTGTTGTGTGTGAAAGCTTTGATGAGTCAGGCCTATTGGAGTTTTACCACCATTTACCACCAGTGACAATGAGGTTTTTACATGTGAAACATGAAATAAAGCAGTTTTACCTGTAAAAAAAAAAATGCACAACCGATTACTACATTGCAAAACCGCAAGTTTTTGAATGGCCTTTTCTTAACAATCCTATCAAGGCTGAAAAATAAACTGTTGAAATATATCAGTCTGTTTGTAATGCCTCTATATAATATATGCGTTTCTCTTTTTGTATTGAGTAACTGAAATAAATTACAATATTTTCCAGCGTATAAGGTGACTGGGCGTACAAGACCACCCCTAACTTTTCAAGTTAAAATATAGAGTTTGGGATATACTCAAGTATAAGCCAAGGCCCCTATTTTACAACAAAAAACTGGAAAACCTTATTGACTCGAGTATAAGCCGAGGGTGGGAAATGCAGCAGCTACTGGAAAATTTCAAAAATAAAAATAGATCCCAATAAAATGTAATGTGCTCATCCTTGTCCCCCCTTGTAGTAATGTGCCCATTTTTGTGCCCATTGCTTGGGCCTTCTAGTAATGTGCCCATTGTTTAGTAATGTCCTCTGAAGTAATGTCCCCATTGTTTAGTAATTGTACCCGGCAGTAATGTGCCCATTTTTTTTAGTAATGTTTCCTGCAGTAATGTACCCATTTTTTTAGTAATGTCCTCCTACTGGTCCACTTCTTGCCCCTATTATGCCATTGTTTACACACAATAACAATTATTCTCACCTGTCCTCTGTTTCCGGAGTGTCCTCAGCTGCGTCTTGCAGACTGCAGGCACGTAGTCAAAAAAGGTGGATCCCCAGCACAAAGAACGTCCATAGAAACTTGAAATAAAGCTAAAACTTATTATTATTTCAAGTTTCTATGGACGTTCTTTGTGTTGGGGATCCACCTTTTTTGATTGACTACAGCCTTCTTGACCCACGAGCACCGTCCAGATTTTCCTTCCTGGAATGATTACATGATGGTGAGCTGATTAACTCTTTTTTATGATACAGGCACTTAGACCTTTCGGTGATCTCGTCCGGTGCTCGGAGTCTCCGAGACAGGCTGCCACCATGTCTTTACTGCAGTTGACTGCTTTACGGCGACGGTGCCGAAAAGCATTCAACTACTGTAAAGCGCTGACAGCAGCGGCGGCTCCGTGCACTGGATGTGAAGGGTGCTTCTTGTAGACTGCAGGCACTTAGACCCCTCCATGTTTGCGTCTAATACACAGGGCTGCAGCTGCTGTCAGCACTTTACTGCAATTGAATGCTTTACACCGCCATTGTAAAGCATTCAACTGCAGTAAAGCCATGATGGCAGCCTGCAGCGGTGGCTCTGTGCACCAGAGTATAAGCTGAGGGGGGGTGTTTTGAGCATAAAAAAAGGGCTGAAAAACGCGAGTATATATGGTTCTCTGCCTCTCAGATCTCGCACATGCACCGCTTTACTGCAGTCCTCAGGATCGAGATCTGAGAGACAGGGAGGGCTTATAAATTACCTACTTATACGCCCTATAAAATGACACCTGGTGTATAAGACAAACCCCGATTTTTAAAAGTCGTCCTATACGCTGGAAAATACTGTAACTTTTTTATGATACTCTAATTTAGTCAGCTGCACCTGTGTGTGTATATATATATATATATATATATATATATATATATATATATATATAGTGGTAGAGCCAGTCTCTCAGCAGGAGGAGATGGATGCAAGAACACCTCACGTGTCGGGTTTCACCTGGTTTATTACCAACAGTCACAAGCCATTGACATGAGGAGAGCACTATGGCCTCCAGCACAGAGGCCTGGCTTTTACCTCTGGAACCACACCCCGAGGTGGAGATATGGTGAACAGCCATCCCACCCATCTCATTAGCTGTCCACAACAAACCCGGCCCAGGTAATTCAAATTAACCCTCTCAGCACGTAATGTGCTGGAGCACTACATCCGGGTTCACATCACTGACTGCAGTACTCGCAGCGACACATATCTCCCCTCTTGTACATCACCAGTGATCACATCACAATATATATATATATATATATATATATATATATATGTGTATATATATATATATATATATATATATATATATATATATATATATATATATATATATATTCTAACAATAAAAAATATCAATATCAACTAAATCTTACATAGTTACTTAGTAGGGTTGAAGGAAATACATATACTGTTGAAGTTTAGGTCGAGGGATAGGAAAGGATAAACGGAAGAGTTATACATTCAAATATGAAAGAGCTGATCTTTCTTTCCTTATCTCAATTATCGATCAAGTGGACCAAGCTTTCAGAAGACTTTACCATTTACATATCATTTATGTTTTTTTCTTTAAAAAAAACTCATCTAATCCCTTTTTGTAAGCCTCAACACTTCCCACTTTCATCAGTTTTTGAGGTTGAATATTTTACAGATTAATAGTTCTTACAGTAAAAACCTCCTGTCTGTCCTGCAAATTGAACCTGTCTTTTTCCAGGTGAAGAGAGTGCCTCCTTGTCTTTTGAGGGGCTTAGAAATAAGACAGCTTTTGACGATACTTTTTGTATAGTCCATTAATAAATCTGGCAGAAATGATATTACCTGTTGATATATTATAATTCAAATGTATTGAATTTCCATATTGTATTTTTCAGATAGTATTTCTTTTATATAAATAGAATAAATTCAATAAAAAAAAGTTACCATTAGGGTCAGTTTGAGCTCAGTGTAATATTGTATTCCAGATGTAAATTGATGCTGTTACAACACTATATTTCTGAATTTTTAATGCTCTTAATTAGGAGTTGTGTAGAATTTTGCCTAAGGGATAAAGGGCCAGGCTGATGGATTTAATTAAATCTTAAAGAATTGTTAAAATTATGTCTACACTAGTTTATCAGGTGAACAATTTTTGATTGGTACAAAGAAAAACACCAACAATGTAATATCTATGCTATAAAAGAACATATACAATAGCGTGAAAAAGTATTAATACCTCGTGAAATTTTCCACGTATTTCACATTACACTCACAAACTTAAATGTATTTTATTAGGGTTTTATGTCATATACCAACACTAAGTAGCAAACATTGGTAAAGTATAAAGGAAATTGTACGTGGTTTTCTAAATATTTTAAAAATAGGGACATAGGTAGGGGACATAGCTGGCTTGTGGAAGAAGGTGCGCTGGTCAGATAAGACCAAAATAGAACTTTCTGGGCTAAATGCAAAATGCTATGTGTAATGGAAAACTAAAGGGTGCTTTACATGCTGCAACATCGCTAACGATATATCGTCGGGGTCACGTCGTTAGTGACGCACATCCGGCGCCATTAGCGACATCGCAGCGTGTGACACCAAGGAGCAATGATCAACGCGCGCAAAATCGTGAAAAATCGTTGCTCGTTGACACGTTGCTCCTTTCCCAAATATCGTTGCTGCTGCAGGTACGATGTTGTTCGTCGTTCCTGTGGCAGCACACATCACTATGTGTGACACCGCAGGAATGACGAACATCTCCTTACCTGCGTCCACCGGCAATGAGGAAGGAAGGAGGTGGGCAGCATGTTCCGGCCGCTCATCTCCACCCCTCCTCTGCTATTGGACGGCTGCCGCGTGATGTCGCTGTGACGCCGCACGAACCGCCCCTTAGAAAGGAGGCAGATCGCCGGCCAGAGCGATGTCGCAGGGAAGGTAAGGCCGTGTGACAGGTGTTAGAGATGTTGTGCGCCAAGGGCAGCGATTTGTCCGTGACGCACAACCGACGGGGGCAGGTACACTCGCTAGGGATATCGGTACAGCTATCGCAGAGTGTAAGGTACCCTTAACACTGCATAGCACATTGAAAACACCATCCCAACCGGCAAACATGGTGGAGGCAGCATCATGCTGTTTGGATACTTTTCTTCTGCAGGAACAGGAAAGATGGTCGTAGTTGATAGGAAGATGGATTGAGCTAAATATGAGGCAATCCTGGAGGAAAACCTGTTAGAGGCTGCAAAAGACTGGGGTGTAAGTTCACCTTCCAGCAGGACAACAATCTTGAACATACTGCTAGAGCTACAGTACAATGGTTTTGTCACGGATGTGTTTGGACCTTCAGGTACTACTGCTGGAACCAGGTGTAGCCCAGCGATCGCCCAGACGTTAATGGACGCTGTCCCTTTAAGGGCTTGATTTAGGGTTTTTTTCTGTTTCCTTGCCAGGTTGGAGGAGCCTTTCCTCCAGTTGATAATTAAGGGCCTTTATAACGTGGGGCCACACACTCTTCCAGTGCGGGTTATACTCTTCACTTGGAGAAGTTGCTTGCTCATGAGTGCATGTGACTTCAGACTACTATTGCTGTATATTCTAAAGATTCCCTCTCAAGATAAGTTGTTGTTTTTCCTTTTTCCCTTTTGCTTATTTTTGTGTTTGTTTTTCCCTCCGTGGATTGGTGGGTGGTGGGATTTAGTCCTAGTGTCTAGCTAGGGCACGTTGGTGGGCCACACCTCCTAACCCTTATAGGTACCTGTGGTTTGAGGGCAAGCGTAGGGCCCCCCAGTGTCAGGGTCAGCGTAGGAGCCTCTGGTCACCCCCCCTCTTTGTGTTTCAGCTACCCTTATTCCCAGGAGTCCACTTGCTGGTTGTCTCTCCCCACACCCAGTGTGACAGGCTTAGATCAGAGCGTAGTCATGTTTTTGAAAGGCCCAGTCAAAGTTCAGACCTAAATCGCTTTGAGAATCAGTGGCAAGACTGAAAAATTCCTGTTAACAGACACTGTCCATCCAATCTCACTGAGTTAGAGCTATTTTGCAAAAAAGAATGAGCAAAATATCAGCCTCTCAATGTGCAAGTGCCAAAATCATAACAAAATACACTTAAGTTTGTGGGTGTAATGTGAAAAAAAGGGGAAAGGTTTGCATGGTATGAATATTTTTTAAGGCTCTATAAATAATAATACACTATGAATTAAGGTACTGACAAACTGCTAATAAATGATGGGGCAGTTACATTTGCTATTGTTAATAATAACATGCAGGCCAAAAAAATGAATGTCTTAAAACCACTTGGTGTTTTGAAAAACCTGAAGTGGTTAATAGACATTCAAAAGAAAACTACAGATCCAGAGAAGTAGGAACCTGACCACAATGGATGATACTTTAGCAAAAAATTAAAATTTTATTCTTCCATTAAAATCAATTCAGCTGTCAGATCATCCAAGAATATGTACCAAAAAATGTGATAGAAAAACAACGCATTTCAGCTATATTCATGGTTTGCTGGTGAGGAGAGACGGGGTAAATGCTGTGCTGCTGCCAAAGTAATAGACTGTTGATTTTAATAAATTCTTCTTTATTTTACAGGTCTATGCGTTTCAGAGGTCAAAAGCCTCCTTCATCAGGACAAAGGAAAAATTACAATGCATTGTTGATTTTTCCTTGGTCCTGATGAAGGAGGCTTTTAACTTCTGAAACACGTAGAATAAAGAAGAATTGATTAAAATCAACAGTCTATTACTTCAACAACAGCATGGCATTAACCTCTTCTATCCTCTCCAGCATTGAAGTTTAATTCTCGTGGGGCTGCAGCAGCCGCCATTATGTCAGGCTTGCATATGGATCGTGACTAAAGGCTGCTTTACATACTGCGATATCGGTACTGATATCGCTAGCGTGGGTACCCTCCCCCATCTGTTGTGCGACATGGGCAAATCGCTGCCCGTGGTGCACAACATCGCCCACACCCGTCACACTACTTACCTGCCCGGTGATGTCACTGTGACCGGCGAACCGCCTCCTTTCTAAGGGGGCGGTTCGTTCAGCGTCACAGTAGCATCACTGAACCGCCGCCCAATAGAAGCGGAGGGGCAGAGATGAGCGGGACGTAACATCCCGCCCACCTCCTTCCTTCCGCATAGCGGCCGGGAGGCAGGTAAGGAGAGCTTCCTCGTTCCTGCGGTGTCACACGGAGCGATGTGTGCTGCCGCAGGAACGAGGAACAACTTCGTTACTGCTGCAGTAACGATTTTTGAGAATGGACCCCCATGTCACCGATGAGCGATTTTGCTCGTTTTTGCAACGATGCAAAATCGCTCATAGGTGTCACACGCAACGGCATCGCTAATGCGACCTGATGTGCATCACCAATTCCTTGACCCCAACGAGTTCGCATTAGCGATGTTGTAGCGTGTAAAGCCCACTTTACATAACCTCTCTAGGTGAGTGTCATTCCTTCTACATCACCCCTTAATATTTGGTAAGGCCCTATTATGCACTTTTTCCTCAGCTTTTTATGAGTGCATAACAATGTCACAGGATCCCTGAGGCCAATTAGGTTTGGCTTCACTTTTCCCAGAAGGATCATGCCCCAGGAGAGGCAGTGCCGATAATGTTGGAATGGTGCTGGCACTGGACGCGAGTAAAGGACTTTTTATTTTACTGGAGCCAAACATATAGATTAAGAAGGGGTTGTCGGAGTAGTGGACAACTGTTTTAAAATGTATAAATGAGAATAATATTTAATTGCCATATATTTCAAAACTATATTTGCTGGAGGAGTGTCGTAGATGTTTTAGACATTTTGTGTGAGTACACACTTAGATCATTTTATCATATGCTAACTAGTATGTAGTTTCTGGTGAAGTCCATATTCTGTCATCTATATGAATTCCAGTTGAAGGAGTCTTCCAAGATGTTAAATTTTGGGGGGCAAAGTGAATAATAAATGGTATTAAATATTTAAAAATAAATTTACCAGTTATATCTGTCCATGTATTATGTATCTACAGCTATGATATAATATCTATATGCATTACAGTTGCAGATAGTTACTGGTGACATAAATCTCACCCATGAGGGCATTGATGGTTATGACAGTCAAGCATATGTAGACAGGACTTTATCGCTGCAGCTAGCTCAACAAAGAATGGTGGGGAGGTCTAGAGTTCCAGGGCTATATAATTAATAAATATTCTATTATTATTATTTTATAATCTTTCTTGACATTTTACAGGAAACCAGTCAGGAAAAAAACGCTATTAACCTGCAGATATGTGGTTATTCTGCAGGTTAATTGCATACCTCATGCTCGCTCTGAGAGCCCCACTGCTAGGTGGAAATTAACTTTATTCCATAGGCATTCTCAGTTTTTTAGTCATAGGGATAGCACAAGCATAACTTCCGTCATTGCACAGTGCGTAACGAACACCGGCTCTAACCACATACCAGGCACTGACTGCCAATTGGCTTAGAATTAGAGCAGGCTGTCAGTCAGAGCCAGGGTGTGATTAAAGCCACTGATCACTATGTATAGAGCGGTAACTAAATCGACAATGGCGCTACCCCTATGACTAATAGGAGGAACAAAACAAATAATGTGGAGGAGCCGTCTTACCCTTATATCAGCTGCTTGGATTCTGTTTTCAACTGGTGGGACCCACTCATGATTTAGGAAGAAGCAATCCAAAAAAGCTTAATGTGAAAGAAGGCAGAAGCAAATCCAGCGGTGTTTCTCAGTAACCAGAAGATGGGAGTAAAATCATGTAATTTTATTGAAAAAATATTAAAAAATCCAGTAAGAATAGCAGTGACAAAACGGGAGATTAGTCAGAGACTAGTTTCGGCATACAAGCCTTCGTCCTGTCTGAAAATGTCGGGTGGAGTATAGTTGAACTACTCTCGGGATTGAGGCTCTCAGTGCGGGTGCCGGGCAACTTCAGAATGCTAGAAACCTGCACATTAGCCCACTACATCTGCAGATTGATGTATACTTTTACCTGAAAAATTCCATTTATAAAACAGAAATACAACAAGTGCTATCGCTAGTTTTCACAGATAGTTCTCGCACCTACGATAGTGAATGGAGTCACTCACATGTCCATGATTTTCAAACCAAATGTTGTATTCAATGTCTCAGAGACATTTTGATTCGAATATCGGATCAAAATCGGCAATGCAAGTCTACAGGTCCATGAGAAAATGGAACAGCCTTCCAGTGCCAGCTGAGTGGGGTCTGACTTTCATGCACTGCTAAACTGGAAAAGAATTGCATACCCCCAAAATCTCATAGAGAGTATCAACCGTGCATTGTACATAACTCAAATCTCACCACAGACATTAAAACTCTCAACACTAAAACTCTCAAAATTCTACCACAGGCATACCCACAGCATTATAGAGCCAAAAAATCCACACTGCAGGCATCCCTTAGTATTGTACACCCCACAAATCCTACTGCAGGCATAGCTACTGCATTAAACACCCAAAATATCCCATGACAGTCATTCTCCAGCACAACACATACACCAAGTTCCCATCAAAGGCATCCCCCCAGAATCGCAGAAGATCTCAGATCTCATGAAAAGCACTTCCCCTCCCCACACATTGCACACACCTCAAATCCAAAATTCCACCACACTCATACCAACAGTATTATAGACCAACAGAATCCCATCATAATTGTCCTCTAGCATCTCACGCCCCGCACAAATCCACAACAAGAATCCCCTGTATTATAGGCCTTCAAATCCCACCAAAGGCATCTCCCCAGGACCTACCTAAACCCTACCACAGGTATGCCCCTGGCATTATAGACCCCCCAAATCCCATCCCGTTTTGCACTTTTTTTACCTGCAGCTTCTTATTGATGCAATGAATGAAGACTAAATATGTGGAACATGCATCATATCTCTCCTAAGTCCAAGCCACTCTGTCGAATGGCGCTCTGCGTTACAACTTAGAAGTGAACTTCAGCAACACATTGTGGAAATTACATCACACCTACCAGGAATCCATACATAGCATCTACCATTTGTAGTGCGCATGTCAGCCTCTTTAGCAGATGCACAGTAACAATTGACAGACAATTTAAAAAAAATAATGGATGGTGCATTTTTCTGCAGGATGCTATGGACAACAGAGAAAAGCACACACATTTTACTGGCAACCCAGCTCATAGGCCAACTCAGCTTGCAGGCAAATCCACGGGCCTTGACTTTGATACCCTTGACAGAGGCATACCTGATGATACTCAGGTCAAAGTCGGACCAAATTCTGATAAAACTCAGGTGAAATTCTTAATGAAAATGTTCAGTCTGTCTTTCTTGTACATGAAAAAAAATTGACGTGATTGAAGCCTTATGCATAGAAGTAAACGTTAACAGGTAACGGGCTCTTGTTTGATTGCATAACTAAGAAGAAAAAATAAAAAACAGTACTTAAGTAAAATTTTCTTAAAAGTGAAATTTGACTTGATTGAAGAAAATCATAACTAGCCTACTTCAAAGTGGTAATCAGCAATAACCTTACAACAACAATACAAACGTTTGGGGTCAGTGATGAGACATTTACATACTATATAAACGTACTTTCTTGGGTTATTTAAATCATTGTGGCATTTAGTTAAAAGCATGTACACAAGAAAGTCAAACTCTGAAAATTCAGAAGATGCTTCTCACGTTTCCAATCTGCGCACATTTACTTTATGCACAGATTGTGCCACTCACCCTTCAGGCACTTTACTTCTGCATTACAAGATAACTGTGTAGAAGAAGCCTATTTAATATCTTAAGTGCGGCATATTTAAGGTAAATGCTAGGGTTTATGACGTAAATACATAAAGAGCTTAAGGGAGACAAGCATTAAAAAGCCTCTTGTATGTACAACACTCAAAGATGCCGAATAAAAATACATTGAGTATGCAGTGAGATGTCTGAGAAGTGTGTATATATATTGTATGTATCTCAGAACTGAGCTTGGATGACCATAACCGGGATAAGAGGTAGGCACCTATATAGAGCAGTACCTCCTGTCTACCAGAGGGGGTCACATTTGAGGAACAAAAGTCCCTGACATTGCTGAATGCCTGCGGGTGCCCGTGATCGTGAAGTCCACTGCTACAGTACATCAAATCAAAGAGTAGACTGAGCTGCGCTGGACAGGGAGCCTGGATTAGTTGAGTATAAACTTTTTTTCTACTATTTTCCATTTAATAGAATAGAGGATATTATACCTAGGGCCTATGGAGACTTTCCAAGATGAACTGGCTATGGGGACATAAGGTGCTGACTATTGGACATTCCAAGAGGGGGCTGCCTATGGTGACATAGAACCATAAGTGGCTGGCTATCGGCACATATGAGGGACTGACTATGATGACATAAGAGGAGCTGACTTATGGAGATATTACAAGAGGGGCTTGGTTTGGGGACATAGGAGGTGTTGCCTATGGGGATATAAGGGGCTGGATATGGGGTAAATACAAGATGGTCTGGCTATGTGGACATAATGGCCTGGTTATGGGGACATTACAAGACTGGTTGGCTATGGTGAAATTATAAGAGGGGCTGGCTATGTGGACATAAGAGGGGCTAGCTATGGCAACATAAGACGCTGGTTATGGGGACATCATAAGAGGGGTTGGATATGGGGACATAATGGGCTGACTATGGGGACATTCCATGAGGGGCTGCCTATGGTGACATAAGAGGGGCTGGCTATGGAGTCAGAACTGGCTGGCTATGGGGACATGTGAGACACTGACTATGATGACATAAGAGGGGCTGACTTATGGAGACATTACAAGAGAGCCTTGACTTGGGACATAAGAGGGGCTTTGGGGACATCACAAGATGGTCTGTCTATGGGGACATAAGGGCCTGATTATGGGGACATTACAAGAGGAGCTGGCTATGGGAAAATTACAAGAGAGACTGTCTATGGGAAAGTAAGAGACTGGCTATGGAAACATAAGGGGCTAAAAACAATGTGGAAACCTTCACGGGATATGAATATGTTTTCATGACACTGAATACAGTTAGGTCCGGAAATATTTGAACAGTGACACAAGTTTTGGCATTTTAGCTGTTTACCAAAAACATATTAAAGATACGTTTCTATAATAAATATGGGCATAAAGTGCAGATTCTCAGGTTTTATTTGAGGGTATCCACATCCTAACTGAAGTAAGGGCTTAGGAATTACAGCTCTTTAATATTTAGCTGCCTCTTTTTCAAGAGACCAAAAGTAATTTGACAGTTATCTTAAAAGCCTTTTAGTGGGCTGCGTGGGCTATTCCCTCAATAATCCATAATAAATTAAGCAGGTAAAAGGTCTGGAGCTGATTCTAGATGTGGCATTTGCATTTGGAAGCTGTTGCTGTGGACCCACAACATGCATTGTTCTCTCTTCTTTCACGTAACGCTGTGAATCTCCGGCATACAGCTAAACCCTCGTTCACATTTCAAATAAACAGACTGGAAGTCAGTAGCCTTGATTTATTAGCTGGTAACGTGAACTTGATTGCAGTACGTGGAATATACAGTGAGTATAGGAATATCCAAGATACAGGTGAATATGGTATATCCAAGATGCAGTTGAATACGGTATACGGAATACGGTTTATCCAAGATACTGTTTATACGGGTAAAAACTATAACAAGAAAATGATTACAGTCAGTACAATGTTAATACAGAGTTAACATAGCATAACAGTGCATGAGATACAGTTCTTATGAGAATATAGGTGAAAGGTCACTGCATCTGCAATACATAGAAAATCTTATCTATACATACAAGACAGGGATGACACTAAAGGTGTAGAATTACAATGTACAGTCATGGCCAAAAGTTTTGAGAATGCTACAAATATTAATTTTTACAAAGTCTACTGCTTAAGTTTTTCTAATGGCAATTTGCATATACTCCAGAATGTCATAAAGAGTGATCAGCTTAACAGCAATTACTTGCAAAGTCAATATTGGCTAAGAAAATGAACTTCAACTCCCAAAACACATTTCAACATCATTGCATTCCTGCCTTAAAAGGAGCAGCTAACATTGTTTTAGTGATTGTTCCATTAACACAGGTGTGGGTGTTGATGAGGACAGGGCTGGCGATCAATCAGTCATGATTAAGTAAGAATGACACCACTGGACACTTTAAAAAGAGGCTGGTGCTTGTGTTTCTCTTCAGTTAACCATGGTTATCTCTAAAGAAACATGTGCAGCCATCATTGCTCTGCACAAAAATGGCCTAACAGGGAAGAGTATCGCAGCTACAAAGATTGCACCTCAGTCAACAATCTATCGCATCATCAAGAACTTCAAGGAGTGAGCTTCCATTGTTGCCAAAAAGGCTCCTGGGCGCCCAAGAAGGACCAGCAAATGCCAGGACCGTATCTTAAAACTGTTTCAGCTGCAGGATCGGACTACCAGGAGTGCCGAGCTAGCTCAGCAATGGCAGCAGGCTGGTGTGAGTGCTTCTGCACGCACTGTGAGGTGGAGACTCTTTGAGCAAGGCCTGGTTTCAAGGAGGGCAGCAAAGAAGCCACTTCTCTCCAGAAAAAACATCAGGGACCGACTGATATTCTGCAAAAGGTACAGGGAGTGGACTGCTGAGGACTGGGGTAAAGTCATTTTGTCAGATGAATCCCCTTTTCGATTGTTTGGGACATCTGGAAAACAGCTTATTAGGAGAAGAAGAGGTGAGCGCTACCACCAGTCTTGTCTCATGCCAACTGTTAAGCATCCTGAAACGATTCCTGTGTGGGGTTGCTTCTCAGCCAAGGGAATCGGCTCACTCACAGTATGGCCTAAAAACACAGCCATGAATAAAGAATGGTACCAGAATGTCCTCCAAGAGCAACTTCTCCCAACTGTCCAAGAGCAGTTTGGTGCCCAACAATGCCTTTTCCAGCATGATGGAGCACCTTGCCATAAAGCAAAGGTGATCACTAAATGGCTCATGGAACAAAACATAGAGATTTTGCGTCCATGGGCTGGAAACTCCCCAGATCTTAATCCCATTGAGAACTTGTGGGCAATCATCAAGAGACGGGTGGACAAACAAAAACCAACAAATTCTGGCAAAATGCAAGCATTGCTTATGCAAGAATGGACAGCTATCAGTGAGGATTTGGTCCAGAAGTTGATTGCAAGCATGCCAGGGAAAATTGCAGAGGTCCTGAAGAAGAAGGGTCAACACTGCAAATATTGACTTGCTGCATTAACTCATTCTAACTGTCAATATAACCTTTTGGTACTCATAATATGAATGCAATTATATTTCTGTATGTGATGTAAACATCAGACAAACACAATTAAAACCCAGAGGGCAACGGATCATGTGAAAATATAATTTTGGTGTCATTCTCAAAACTTTTGTCCATGACTGTACAATGCATTTACTACACTCTTCCATCTAAGATTCTATCACTAACACATGTAATTTGCTTTGCTCACTGGATTACACTAGGCAGGGGTGAATGTACAGAGAGGTAAGTCGGCATGTCCTTTCCTGACAAATCCAAAGAGAAAATGGCTGCAGGCTTCTTCTCAGCTCAGGGAGGCATTCCTTACCCAGAATACATTTAGCTTAAAGGGAAACTCAGCAATTCAAAAGAATATCAATGACCTCTAGGGGTTGTAACACAAATTGCAATGAATGACTATTAGCAGGCTGCCATAAGCATTAAAAAGCCTCTTGTATGTACAACACTCAAAGATGCCGAATAAAAAGACATTGAGTATGCAGTGAGATGTCTGAGAAGTGTGTATATATATTGTATGTATCTCAGAACTGAGCTTGGATGACCATGACCGGGATAAGAGGTAGGCACCTATATAGAGCAGTACCTCCTGTCTACCAGAGGGGGTCACATTTGAGGAACAAAAGTCCCTGACATTGCTGAATGCCTGCGGGTGCCCGTGATCGTGAAGTCCACTGCTACAGTACATCAAATCAAAGAGTAGACTGAGCTGCGCTGGACAGGGAGCCTGGATTAGTTGAGTATAAACTTTTTTTCTACTATTTTCCATTTAATAGAATAGAGGATATTATACCTAGGGCCTATGGAGACTTTCCAAGATGAACTGGCTATGGGGACATAAGGTGCTGACTATTGGACATTCCAAGAGGGGGCTGCCTATGGTGACATAGAACCATAAGTGGCTGGCTATCGGCACATATGAGGGACTGACTATGATGACATAAGAGGAGCTGACTTATGGAGATATTACAAGAGGGGCTTGGTTTGGGGACATAGGAGGTGTTGCCTATGGGGATATAAGGGGCTGGATATGGGGTAAATACAAGATGGTCTGGCTATGTGGACATAATGGCCTGGTTATGGGGACATTACAAGACTGGTTGGCTATGGTGAAATTATAAGAGGGGCTGGCTATGTGGACATAAGAGGGGCTAGCTATGGCAACATAAGACGCTGGTTATGGGGACATCATAAGAGGGGTTGGATATGGGGACATAATGGGCTGACTATGGGGACATTCCATGAGGGGCTGCCTATGGTGACATAAGAGGGGCTGGCTATGGAGTCAGAACTGGCTGGCTATGGGGACATGTGAGACACTGACTATGATGACATAAGAGGGGCTGACTTATGGAGACATTACAAGAGAGCCTTGACTTGGGACATAAGAGGGGCTTTGGGGACATCACAAGATGGTCTGTCTATGGGGACATAAGGGCCTGATTATGGGGACATTACAAGAGGAGCTGGCTATGGGAAAATTACAAGAGAGACTGTCTATGGGAAAGTAAGAGACTGGCTATGGAAACATAAGGGGCTAAAAACAATGTGGAAACCTTCACGGGATATGAATATGTTTTCATGACACTGAATACAGTTAGGTCCGGAAATATTTGAACAGTGACACAAGTTTTGGCATTTTAGCTGTTTACCAAAAACATATTAAAGATACGTTTCTATAATAAATATGGGCATAAAGTGCAGATTCTCAGGTTTTATTTGAGGGTATCCACATCCTAACTGAAGTAAGGGCTTAGGAATTACAGCTCTTTAATATTTAGCTGCCTCTTTTTCAAGAGACCAAAAGTAATTTGACAGTTATCTTAAAAGCCTTTTAGTGGGCTGCGTGGGCTATTCCCTCAATAATCCATAATAAATTAAGCAGGTAAAAGGTCTGGAGCTGATTCTAGATGTGGCATTTGCATTTGGAAGCTGTTGCTGTGGACCCACAACATGCATTGTTCTCTCTTCTTTCACGTAACGCTGTGAATCTCCGGCATACAGCTAAACCCTCGTTCACATTTCAAATAAACAGACTGGAAGTCAGTAGCCTTGATTTATTAGCTGGTAACGTGAACTTGATTGCAGTACGTGGAATATACAGTGAGTATAGGAATATCCAAGATACAGGTGAATATGGTATATCCAAGATGCAGTTGAATACGGTATACGGAATACGGTTTATCCAAGATACTGTTTATACGGGTAAAAACTATAACAAGAAAATGATTACAGTCAGTACAATGTTAATACAGAGTTAACATAGCATAACAGTGCATGAGATACAGTTCTTATGAGAATATAGGTGAAAGGTCACTGCATCTGCAATACATAGAAAATCTTATCTATACATACAAGACAGGGATGACACTAAAGGTGTAGAATTACAATGTACAGTCATGGCCAAAAGTTTTGAGAATGCTACAAATATTAATTTTTACAAAGTCTACTGCTTAAGTTTTTCTAATGGCAATTTGCATATACTCCAGAATGTCATAAAGAGTGATCAGCTTAACAGCAATTACTTGCAAAGTCAATATTGGCTAAGAAAATGAACTTCAACTCCCAAAACACATTTCAACATCATTGCATTCCTGCCTTAAAAGGAGCAGCTAACATTGTTTTAGTGATTGTTCCATTAACACAGGTGTGGGTGTTGATGAGGACAGGGCTGGCGATCAATCAGTCATGATTAAGTAAGAATGACACCACTGGACACTTTAAAAAGAGGCTGGTGCTTGTGTTTCTCTTCAGTTAACCATGGTTATCTCTAAAGAAACATGTGCAGCCATCATTGCTCTGCACAAAAATGGCCTAACAGGGAAGAGTATCGCAGCTACAAAGATTGCACCTCAGTCAACAATCTATCGCATCATCAAGAACTTCAAGGAGTGAGCTTCCATTGTTGCCAAAAAGGCTCCTGGGCGCCCAAGAAGGACCAGCAAATGCCAGGACCGTATCTTAAAACTGTTTCAGCTGCAGGATCGGACTACCAGGAGTGCCGAGCTAGCTCAGCAATGGCAGCAGGCTGGTGTGAGTGCTTCTGCACGCACTGTGAGGTGGAGACTCTTTGAGCAAGGCCTGGTTTCAAGGAGGGCAGCAAAGAAGCCACTTCTCTCCAGAAAAAACATCAGGGACCGACTGATATTCTGCAAAAGGTACAGGGAGTGGACTGCTGAGGACTGGGGTAAAGTCATTTTGTCAGATGAATCCCCTTTTCGATTGTTTGGGACATCTGGAAAACAGCTTATTAGGAGAAGAAGAGGTGAGCGCTACCACCAGTCTTGTCTCATGCCAACTGTTAAGCATCCTGAAACGATTCCTGTGTGGGGTTGCTTCTCAGCCAAGGGAATCGGCTCACTCACAGTATGGCCTAAAAACACAGCCATGAATAAAGAATGGTACCAGAATGTCCTCCAAGAGCAACTTCTCCCAACTGTCCAAGAGCAGTTTGGTGCCCAACAATGCCTTTTCCAGCATGATGGAGCACCTTGCCATAAAGCAAAGGTGATCACTAAATGGCTCATGGAACAAAACATAGAGATTTTGGGTCCATGGGCTGGAAACTCCCCAGATCTTAATCCCATTGAGAACTTGTGGGCAATCATCAAGAGACGGGTGGACAAACAAAAACCAACAAATTCTGGCAAAATGCAAGCATTGCTTATGCAAGAATGGACAGCTATCAGTGAGGATTTGGTCCAGAAGTTGATTGCAAGCATGCCAGGGAAAATTGCAGAGGTCCTGAAGAAGAAGGGTCAACACTGCAAATATTGACTTGCTGCATTAACTCATTCTAACTGTCAATATAACCTTTTGGTACTCATAATATGAATGCAATTATATTTCTGTATGTGATGTAAACATCAGACAAACACAATTAAAACCCAGAGGGCAACGGATCATGTGAAAATATAATTTTGGTGTCATTCTCAAAACTTTTGTCCATGACTGTACAATGCATTTACTACACTCTTCCATCTAAGATTCTATCACTAACACATGTAATTTGCTTTGCTCACTGGATTACACTAGGCAGGGGTGAATGTACAGAGAGGTAAGTCGGCATGTCCTTTCCTGACAAATCCAAAGAGAAAATGGCTGCAGGCTTCTTCTCAGCTCAGGGAGGCATTCCTTACCCAGAATACATTTAGCTTAAAGGGAAACTCAGCAATTCAAAAGAATATCAATGACCTCTAGGGGTTGTAACACAAATTGCAATGAATGACTATTAGCAGGCTGCCATAAGGCAGAACATGCATCATCAGATCATCATTGGGCTAAAAAAAAATAAGAAATTCATTAGAGAGATAATAGAATGTTAGGAGTGACCAAATCAATAACTTGATACTTTCTGCAAAAAAAAAGAGCCCACTGGTGAACTTGGGAACACAAGAAAGCCTGGAGGTCCACAGACGTCAACAGTGGTGGATAATTGCAGAATCAGTATTTAAGTCTACCATAAAGGGAACACTTCATGAGAGTAAATACAGAGGTTCACCACAAGATGCAAACCATTAATCAGCCTGAAAATTAGAAAAGCCAGATTAGACTTTGGGAAAAAACATCTAAAGAAGCCGGCTCAGGTTTAGAAAAGCATTCTTTGGTCAGATGAAACTAAAATGAACCTGTACCAGAATGATGGGAAGAAGAAAGCATCGGGAAGGCTTGGAGCGGCATCCTCTGTAAAACATTGTGAAGGCAGTGTGATGTCATGCAGATGCATGGCTACCAATGGCACTGGGTCACTAGTGTTTATTGATCATGTGACTGAAGACAGAAGCAGCTGGATGAATTCTGATGTGCACAGGGCTATAATTTCTGCTCAGATTTAACCAAATGCAGCAAGGTTGATTGGATGATGCTTCACCATACAGATGAACAATGACCGAAAACATACTACAAAAGCAATCCAAGAGTTTTTTAAGGCAAATAAGTGGAATATTCTGCAATGTCTAAAGGCCGCTTTACACGCTACGATATATCTAACAATATGTCATCGGGGATCACGTCGTTAGTGAAGCACATCCGGCATCGTTTGACATATCGTAGCGTGTGATAGCTACGTGCGACTGTGAACGAGCAAAAATACTCACCTTATCATTGCTCATTGACACGTCGCTCATTTCAAAAAATCGAACATCCTTCTGTGCTCCGGTTGTTCATTGTTCCCAAGGCAGCACACATCGCTCCGTGTGACACCCGGGAACGATGAACTGCAGCTTACCTGCGGCCACCGGCAATGCGGAAGGAAGGAGGTGGGCGGGATATTTACGTCCCGCTCATCTCCGCCCCTCTACTTCTATTGGGCGGCCGCTGTGTGACGTCGCTGTGACGCCGAACGTCCCTCCCCCTTCAGGAAGAGGATGTTCGCCGCCCACAGCGAGGTTGTTTGGAAGGTAAGTGCATGTGACGGGGGTTTACGACTTTGTGCGACACGGGCAACAAATTGCCCGAAACGCACAAACGATGGGGGCGGGTGCGATCGCACATGCGAACGCACGATAAGTCAATACGTGTAAAGCGGCCTTAAGTCAATCCCCAGATATCAACCCTATCAAATATGCATTTCACATGCTTAAGACAAAACTTAATGGAAAAAGACCCACAACCAAACAACTAAAATAAGGGCCTGGCAAAGCATCACAAAGGAGTATATCTAGCGTTTGGTGACATCCATGGTTTCCAGTCTTCCGGGAGTCATTACCTGCAAAGGATTCTCATATTGTAAAGTAAATTTGTCTCATTACTTTTGAGCCCCTGAAATGAGAAGACTTTCTAGAAAAATGGTTGCAATTCCTAAACATTTCACAAGATATTTTTGTTGAACCCCTTTAACTAAACCTGAAAGTCTCCACTTCAATTGCATTTCAGTTTTTAATTTTAAATAAAAAAAATAGTGGCATACAAAAGCTATATCACAAATATTCAATCACTGTCCAAATATTTCTGGAGCTAACTGTATGTATTTTTGTTTTCTTTAAATTTATACCTATAAACTAATAATATAATACGTTGCTAACTGTTCATAATATATTTGATAATTACATTATTCATCATTCCCTCCTGAATCACTGTAGAAAAAGGAAATAAAATATATAAACAGTTACTAAAGCAAATATTTTTGGGGGTACAAGCCATAAATAGATCAGAAATAAAAATGTGTTAAGAGCCATTGAACAGTAGCCTTGCCTGCTTGCCCTTTGCACAGCACTGTCAGATTGTATATCCGTTTTACAGTGACCATTGCCACTGTGCCACAATCTGTCCTCATTTCTCAAACAGCTAAACCCTTTGACACTGTGGTTTTTAATTAAAATTATATTAAAGTTAATCAGCCAAATAGAGATTACAGTTGTAGGCAGGTTCTGGAGAAACATGAACTAGACATGCTGGCTGCCAAATCCCAAGCAACCTGCCAGCAGATGCCACGACCCTGCTTACAGGGCGTCATTATCAACAGTCTTGGTTCATGTTCGTTTTAAATAAGTTGTCTCAAATAAATATCTACTAATTATTACTTATTAGGCATGTTTTATTATATCTATTATAAGGAATACTGTGCTCTGAATGTCTACTAGAATTAGGTATTGAATTTTATATACAGTATTTTTATCCAGAGACATTTTATAATCCTTATTAAATACATTTCTAAATTGCAAAATTCATGTACAATCCTGTAAAATGTAGCGCTCAATTCACCAAATAAGTTGGGGATATTTGGCATAAAATTGTTCCAAATTTTGCCAGTTTTTTATATTTTTGCACCAAATGTTGATATTT
Source organism: Anomaloglossus baeobatrachus (assembly GCF_048569485.1). Classification (NCBI taxonomy): domain Eukaryota; kingdom Metazoa; phylum Chordata; class Amphibia; order Anura; family Aromobatidae; genus Anomaloglossus; species Anomaloglossus baeobatrachus. The sequence continues at coordinate 449,381,083 of NC_134358.1, forward strand.
TTGCACCATATATATTTTTGCACCAAATGTTGATATTTTTGCACCATATTTGTCAACTTTTTGAAAGTTGGTGGAGCATACCTGTTTTAGGTATATACGTACAAAAATGATGAATCACATAGCACACTGACTCCGGGTACATATTTATAGTCAATGGCACTGTCAGAGCAAACACACAAATCCCACTTTGCAGGAGTCCGGACGTAAGCCCCAATGCAGCCACTGGATGTAGGTCAGCCTAGCATAATTTTATCGTTTTTTTTGGACAGTTTGAGTCACAGAGGGCTAGCCTCCTTGGGGAATGCCTACACATTCTAAATTTCATGCAGATTTTGACCTAGAAATTTGATGAAAACAGTGTTCTATAGACGTGAAGGGGGAGTTTACCGCTCGGTTCACTATTATCGTAAAACGTCAACATGGAAACAAATCGGCAAGAATGCTACTCACAAAGCAAAGCTGTTGGATTCACCCAATACAATAAGTCTAATCAATTTGTGAATTAACAAAAGTTCAAATCAATGGCAGACATCTCAGGGTTATCATTTGATTTCTACCATTAAAAATACATATTGGATTTTAACTCTTTAGTAGAGATGAGTGGACTCACAGATAACCAGGATCGGCGGGTCACTGATTAAAAACTTTAAAAGTACGGTTCTGATCCAGAATCTGGTACTAATATACGTCTAAGTGGACGAAGACAGCAAAAATAATTAGGCACCATATAAAATGTAACTTTTAATAAACAATCCTTAAAAGGAAGCACATAACACCTTACTTCCATTAAAATCTTTTTACTCACTATTAAGGATGCTTCTATATCGCTGCTCACCCTAGCTATATTATTTAAGGGGTTAGTACACCTTGCAACAGTAGCATATAACAAACGGTAATCAATCAGGCGCCTAAGATAAATCAGACAGCCTTAAAGATAAATATGGAACCGTCTCACCCATTCTGGTGCAGTAGTATTCCTAACAAGCATGATTTTAGGGAGAAGGGAAAATGGAATGGCCGTGATTTCATTTAAAGGGATCGTGAGTCCAGACTCAGTGGGACTGCTGAGACGCCTAGAATAATGAAAATCATGCTTGTTAGGAATACTACTGCATCAGAATGGGTGACATGGTTCCATATTTATCTTTAAGGCTGTAATTGTGATCTCTGATTATAATCTGTTGTGCAATAGATCAGTATTTTTACAGTCCTCATATGAAAATCTATTGAATCAATCTGTCTAAATTATTTGATTCTAACCCAGACATCTGATTTATTACCGTCTGTTACACGCTACTGTTATAAGATATACTAGCCACTTAAATAATATAGTTAGGGTGAGCAGCGATATAGACGCATCCTTAACACTGAGTAAAAATATTTGAACAGAAGTAAGGTGTTCATTGCTTCCTTATAAGGATTTTTTATTAAAAGTTACGTTTTATATGGTACCTAATTATTTTTGCTGTCTTCGCCTTACTATCTCCATTATGGTACTTTATCACTAGCTGATTTATTACGTCTAAGGGGACCCGAATCTGGCAATTAAAAATGGTGATGGAAGAGATGGGGTGATAGGAGTGCACGCGGTGCACTCACTGAAGCTCTGTCAGGGCTGTACACTCCTTCCAGGTCACACATTCACTTGTGGCGCCCCTGAGGCTTCCGTCGCCACAGAGATATTGCACCTCAGCCAGAGGTGTGATGTCCCATCCTGAGTAAGAAGGGGGTCATATGCCGGTCCACAGACTAAAACTTTCACACACCAATTGGTAGGCATATACTCGGTCATGGATAGTGGCAGCAACCCCCATAGATGTATTCATGGGGCCGTAAGTCCCATTCCTGGTCCCCAATAGTGTGGGTGGGGCCTAGCCAGTGGGTGTATGGGAGGAGTCAGAAAGTGTGAGTAGACAAGGGAACCAGGAAGTTCAAGTTCAGTCTAGTCTTGGAGAGACAGAGGGACGAGGAGAGGGAGGTAGTTACCTCAGGAGAGTGAAGCAGAGAAAGTGACTGAAGGAAGTTCCTGGTGGAGATCCCGGGGTCTAGTTAGGCCCAGGTGACACCTAAGTAAGACAAGAAAGGATTCCAGGGCCAGGGCATATTGGCTTGTGGCCTGTTCCACAGGATGATCGGGTGGAGGGATCTGGCTGCATTCGGGGACAGTCCCCAGACAGAGGGAAGAAAGACATTTCCTCATAAAGTAAAACCAAAGGCCCGGGGTGGTTGCAAGCACCCAGGACCACAACCTGCCACAGCCTCCCTGGGAAGAGGGCAAGAAACCAGTGAGGCAAGCCCCTTGTCCAGGTCCTGTGGTGGAGGCCAAGACCAGTTCAACTAATAGAGTCGAGGCTAAGAAGACAGTCAGGAAAGAGACACAGGAAAGGTGCACCGGGATTGACCTCTGAATTACCCGGGATCGACGGAGGCACTGGACAGTGGCTCCCAGCATACCGTGGGCAACCGGTTGTCTGCAGCGACTGCAACAGTGAGTAAAAGACCTAAACTGCAAGCCCTGTGTCGTCTGATTCATTCTGCACCTCATCCACCAACCCTATAGACTCTAACAAGCACCAAAGGTTTCCCCGGGGTATCTTCTCTACCTGTGGAGAGCAAGAAACACCTCAGCTGCTGCCATAATATCAGCCCCGGAGGTCCCTTCCAGCAGCTGCGGCCCTAAAGCTGCAATTTACCACAGGTGGCGTCACGAATATATATTATAAACTTTAACATCACCATCTCCCCCATCCATACCGCCACTTTAATTGACTCCACCAGGGTCACGGAGTCGGGCACCGCCTCCGCTGACTAACCTGGACTAGTCCGTCCCGACACCGAGTCACCTAAGGCCCTGGGGTGGGCGAGTCACACTTCCGGGCCAATAATTGAATATGCACTGCTTTCCCCGCGCAACCGGCGCCTGTGATTTGTTGCAGTCAGACGTGCTTCCACGCTGAGTCACAGCATGTCTAATGCTTCCATTTACAGGCATTGTGTGCATCTAGATCGTGCAGTAAAAATAAATGAATAAATGAAACAATTGGCGTAGGGCCCCCATATTATGATACCCAGCACAATATATGGCTACAGGCTGCAGCACCCAGCCATGCTCTTATCTTGGCTGTACATCAATATAAGAGAAACTGAATGCGGCTTTTTTTAAACTATTTAAATAAATAATTAAAAGAAACGGCATGTGATCCCCCCACAATTTTGATACCCAGCGATTATAAACTCCAACAGCTAGGGCTGGTATTTTCAGACTGGGGAGGCCTATAGTTAATAGGCCACTCCCAGCCTAAAAATAGCAACGTGTAGCTGTCCAAGCTTGTCGCATCCATTAAATGTATCCTTTTTCATTCTCTTCTTTTAGAATAGAAGCTGGCACCTTTTTATTACATATTGAAATTCTGACACCTTGCATTTCATAAAACTTAAAAATTGTAACTTTTGGAAAGATAACTGAATTTCCGTAAGGAAAGAAGATTCAGTCTATTAAACAGAATTTCAGTTCTCAGCTGCACAAAATTTAATTTTGTTATGATAAAAAAAGATTTAAACATGCTTTAAAAATGATGAGAGAATAGAGTTGGCCACTAAACCAGCAGAATTTTATTCTACTATATTTTTGCAAAAATGTTAATTTATAATATTGGTAATGTATTAAACATATTCTTAAATACATTTTTATTAAGAAAAAGTTCAAGTTCTTTGAACAACAATGACATTTCTTAGACTTCAAAATTTTACAACATACTTTCTCAGTAAATTTCCAGTCAATGATTTATTTTGCCTAGGATCAGACATATAACTGATGCTTTGCAAATATGAAATGTCTTCAAGCACTTAACACATATACCGATAGAGTCACAATTTACCCCTAGGTTGCTTTTTGACCTTTTTCACAGCAAGAACCATCAGCAGCAGCATTACATATTTCTTTTTATCCTTATAAGGCACTAGCTATTGTATGAAACAATAGGTAATGTTTCTTTATGTAAATAGTTAATAAGGTTACCCTATTTAAATTAAGTAATCTACTTTCTCATAATAGCACCTATAAAAAAATTGTCCAAAATGTCGTCCCTCTCCTCATGCAATAATGCAAAAATTTAAATTGTTGCCAGTAATACTATTAATATTTTGTCCATTGGTCAATTATTATGCAATTCACTATTAAAACAAGTAAAGATTGACTTAATTAACACATCACGACTAGAGATGGGTGAACCTGCAGATGTTCGGGTTCGGCAGATCTGGACAGACTTTAAAAAGAAACATCAGGTTTGGAACTGGACTTGAACCAGAACATCTGCTTGGATGCCAAACTCCATGTAAATCTATGGAGAACATTGTGCTGTAAAATGGTGGTAGAAAGGGATAGGTGGATTAAAGCAGGACTGTTATATGTACCAAGTCTCCCATGCAGCTTGTCACACTGATTCTGGGTCCGCTTATTAACTTGCATACATATTCACTGCTTTCAACACTCACCAGCACTTCCAGCGTCTGTGATTGGGTCCAGTCAGACCACGCCCCTACCCTGTGTGACAGCGTTTGTGATTTGTTGGAATCACACACCCTGTCTGCGTCCCTATTGTGGTGTAAAAATAAATAACTGAATTAAAAAAGTGGTGTGGGATCCCCCGTATATTGTGAAACCCAGAACAGATAAAGCATATAGCTACAGGCTGCAGTCACTAGCTGTGTGCATATCTTGGTTGTGTATCAAAGTAAGAGGGACCCCATGTGGCTATATTTAAATTTATTTAAGTAAATTATTTTAAAAAATGGCATGTGCCCCCTCCCACATTTTGATACCTAGCCAAGATAAAGCCAACAGCTGGAGGCTGGTAGTCTCAGGCTAGGGAGCTCCATGGTTATTACACCCAAAAGCCTAAAAATAGCAGCCTGCAGCTGCTCAGAATTATTGCCTCTATTAGATGCGACAATCCCAGCACTTTACCTGGCTCATCCCGATTGCCCTGGTGCGGTTACAATCGGGGTAATATAATGATTAATGAAAGCTCACAGTTGCCACTAAGCCCTAGATCAATAATGGGTAGGGTCTATAAGACCCTCTCATTACTAATTCTGTAAGTGAAAAGAAATAAACATAAACACCAAAAAAATCCTTTATTTGAAATAAAATACAAAAAAACCCACTCTCTTTCTCCAAGTTAATAACCCCACAATCACCCAAGTGTGATGTAATTAACTTGAAGTCCCATGGCGGTCCCGGCTATGCTACATACTGAAGTTGCACCGTACGGGCAAATTACAGAACATTTCCGCCCGCTGCGGCTTCAGGCATACACTAACTGAGCCGCAGCTGTGAGCGGTAACTACACTGAATTTATCTGCTGTCGCAGCTGGAGGTTGCCATCATACCCCATCTCTGACTGCAGGTTAACTCACCTCAGGTCAAATAATTGAACTCGCTTCAGCTGAAATGAGCTTAATCAGACCTGCATCTCCTGGCAGAAAACTGCATTTTTTTGTCAAGAGATGCAGATTTGGTGCTCAAATTTATACACCAAATTCCTTTTCCAAATCTGCGTCTTTTTGCAAAAAAAAAATGCATCCAAACACGATGCAACTTTGATACGGTATTGATGCAATTGTTTGCTAGCAAATGCAGATTTGGTGCAGGAATTTGGTGTATAAATTCCAGCACCAAATATGCATCTCCTGGCAGAAAACCACACAACAAAACAGTAAGTTATACTGAAATTAACCTATTCAATACTCCAGGCCACCTTTACTTCTTCACTGTCCTAGACCACCAGGAACATAATAATAGCTGTCAATTGTTGAGTAATTGTTGTGAATATATTTTCTAAAAAAACCCCGAAAAATTAATCTACTCCTTTCCTTCTGCTGTATAATATGCTTCTCATAGATTGGACAGAATGGTTAACATAAAAGGTTCTCCTTTACTTGTCTCTTTGTGCATGGTCCTTTCTAACAATTGTCCCATTTTGTTTGCTTTGTTGGTGTTCTATGAGATACTATATAATAATGTTATATTTTTCTCTTTTTTATAGTGTAAGCATAAGGGGGTGGTGAACAGAAGATGCACACAGCCAACACCTCAAAATATTTATGTGACGCCCTGGCCTATCAGGTCGTCACAGGGTATTGTGCAATCTGCCCTTCTGCACAGTATCCGCATCCTCCTTGGTTACGGATCCCTGTTCTTTGGTGTTGCTAAGATCAGAGCCAGTCAAAACCCTAGGAACACTTTGCACCACACCCACCAGACACACCATTTGGGGGCCTGAAAGGAATAGGGCCGCCCATTTGGGGGGTTGGTTGGGGAAAGTGAAAAAGTGAAAAGGAGAAGTAAGAAAAGAATGACCCCTTGAGCCACCGCGGTTCCGGATCTGAGCGGCTCGGCCGCTGACACGGGGCCGGTACACCTCGAAAAACCTGACGTCACAAACAGGATACAAGCAGGGCCCACTTACCTGGGTGATGTGCGCCTTGAAAGACGAAAACCGCGAGTCAAGAGTCCTTTTCCCGCCAATTCCGCCATTGTCGGCCATCTTTTCACGTCAAAATGCTGTCTTCACTGAGAAAGCGCGCAAAGTCTAAGCCCCGCCCTTCATCTTGCGTGTGAGGCCAGAAACGGAAGTTCCCAGATGGCCACAGCGCGCGAAAGAGTGCTGAGAAAAGACCAAGGGGGCGTGCCGGAATGTAATCACAGCGGAAGTGAAGCAGGGACGCCAGGACTCTGCCATAACGTTCCTGGATGACGCAGTGGCAAGATGGCGGAGCGAGACTGGTCACTGGAGCGTACTGCTCCCGGGATCGCGACATGGATTGAGGAGGAGACGGAGCAGCTGTGCAGGAGAATGCAGACGCAGTTCCTGTTTATACTAAAACACTGGAGGGAAGAGATGAGGAGCCTGGTGATGGCGGTGCGAGCCCGTGAGATTGAAATCCCACGTGAAGAGAGGGTAAGCGGTTACCCAGTCCCTACTGATTGCCCAAATCTGGCCACAGCGGCTGAGGGATCCGAACCGCCCCCGCTCGCGGTGAGCACTCCACCATCACCTACCCCTTCCTCGGCGGATGCCGAGCTGCCCACACCAATCCTGGCAGCGGAACCTGCAGTATTTAAGTGTAAAGCTCCAGATACAGAAGCCCCGATCTCGACCATCACCTCTGTGACCCGACCCGGCCGCATCACCGGGCGCGTCCTCAGAGGCGGAGCACCCGGACCCTGCAACCCCGGCTGCGGAGCAGTCAGTTTTTCAGTTCCCAGCCACGGAAGCGGAACCAAGAAGTCCACCTGTTCCGCTACCGCGCGGCATTCCGACGGCTGTTGGGGCCGCCAGAGTCCAAGTAAAGCCAGAGCCAGATAAAGAGCTGAAGCCGGATGCTGATGCCCCCTACTGGGAAAGACACCAGTACCAGCTACAAGCGGAGATCGCAACCCGAGACCGGCGACGACGGGAGCTTGCCGCCCAAACAGAGCAGAAAAAGAGCAAGTGAGGAGTGCTGCTTCTCGAGTTAAAGGCCACGGTGCCGTGGCCTTGTGGAGAGGTTTGACCCCGAGCTGGGGTGGGGGTTCATCCACGAAGCAGGCCTCACAGCAGTGGTGTATGTGTCCCGACGGGACGTAGCGCAACATCTCCCTTGGGGGCACCCCGGGCGCAATCTCCAACCGGAGGAGATGGTTACCTATACCCGGCATTGCAGAGAGAGGGGCTGGTATGCCTGGAGGGAACCAAACATGTAATGTTTGAGGAAGGGTTTGTTTCGGTGTCAGTAGTACGTAGTGGCAAGGAAGCGTGGCTACGGGACCTGACGATCTACTACTAAGAATGTTGGAAAAATGTTATAATGCCAGTAGTTTTACGATGCAATAGAACTGTTAGGTATCGGTGCTTTAGTTTACTGTTTTCACAGTTTATTTTTCATATAGATACCAGTAAATGAAAGTTTGAGTAAATAATTGAAAATGAACGAAGAAGTTACCTGAATAACAACCCAATTTCTTTTCAGTGTGTACAACCAGTACATGGACTCCGTTACATTTTATAAGTGTATATAAGTAAATATGGACCATGGTCACAGGACTGGCGTGACTAACACGAACTTGTGTATTGTAAATAGTTGCACCTACTGTGCCAACCAGAGTTGTCTAAAGACAACACCCGAGACCTTAACCTGGTCACGGACCCTTGGATAGGTTTCCAGGGGGTCAGGTTGTTTGGGTGGCGGGTTATTGGGTCCGGGACACTGGGACTGGACTGTCGCAGGAAAGGGGCTGCAACGGAGCAGGTTGAGCCTCCGTTACCAATAAAACCGGTAGTGTCTCACAGTTGGATGGTGAACTCTAAAAAGTTAGTAATGTTTAAGTAAAGTACCTCCCCTGTGTGGGATGGAACCTGTTAATAAATATTGTGTAATGTTAAAATTTTCCTTTTTCTTCTACAGCTAAAACAAAAATAAACCCCTGGTGTCCTGTAGCTCGGGGACGAGCTACGTATAACCAAGGGGGAATGAGACCCCCTGGCCTATCAGGTCGTTACAGGGTATTGTGGAATCTGCCCTTCTGCACAGTATCCGCATCCTCCTTGGTTACAGATCCCTGTTCTTTGGTGTTGCTATATCAGACCCAGTCAAAACCCTAGGAACACTTTGCACCACACCCATCAGACACACCATTGGGGTGCCTGAAGGGAATAGGGCCACCCATTTGGGGGGTTGGTTGGGGAAAGTGAAAAAGTGAAAAGGAGAAGTGAGAAAAGAGTGGAAGGAGAAGGAGTGTGGAGTGGTGGCTCTCAGAGGGAGAGGTCACCGGTTTGGAGCAGGGCTCCTGACGACTACTAGGTGGCAGACGTTGGTCTGGGCCTAGTAGGAGCTGGAACCCCGGTCGCAGGGAATCGTGTCAAAGGGCATGGATTGCCGAGGAGGGCAGCCTGCGGCCTTGAGCCATCTCCGGGCAGGGGCCAGGGCACGACGGGGTTCACGGACCCTAGGCCGGGAAGAAGCTTCAAGCCTCCTGGTAATTTACCCGATGGGGGGGAAGTCTTCAAGATTCATCCCTCACCCGCTACAAAATCAGGGTACTAGCACAACGAGGGGATAGGACTTTTCTCAAAACACAGTCCATCAAATCCCAGGCGTGAACCCTGAGCGCAAGCTCACTCCGTTAGCCATACGGGTGAGCGGGACCCGATTAGTTCCACACTATAGGGTCCAAACAGTGAACAAGGTGCCACGGAAAAGGTCACATGCTAACAAGCAACACCAAGGACACGGATCCAAGCGTGCTCCCTCCTTGCTGCAGCGGTGCTCAGAATTCTGGTTTACAAGCTGTTGGTGCCAGTATTCTTGGACTGAGTGAGTACGCAGAAACCCTTTCCTTTCCCAACGGCACCCCTCCACTTCCACCACCGGGCCCCGGGGCACAACCCCCTACCCACGGAGGGGTTAGACACCTTGCTGCCATATGCCACCGGGCTCCCCCCAACAGCAGCGGTGGTACTCCATCTTACCACGCACCGTGAGTGGCGTCACAAACTTCTAACTCCCCTGTACATACTCCCCTTTTCAAATTCGAGTGTCCGCACGAACCCCCGGGTCCGGAGACCCCTCGAGCCACCGCAGTTCTGAATCTGAGCGGCTAGGCCGCTGGCACGGGGGTGGTACATTTACACGTAAACTTCACCATTTGCTGATGGGATAGAGTAGGCAGGAACTGAAGAATGGAGAGTCTGTTTCCTTGAGGGAAGATTTTGAATGGCACACCAGGTCAAGTGACAGCGGTGGGGCAGTTACAAAATATAAAAGGCCAGCACGACAAAGGAGGAGAGGAGTTGGCTCCAATATTGCAAGGAAGCAGATGTATGTGCAGCAGAGTGGCCCTATAGCTGCCATTATCGTACACAGACTGCGGACAGACCAAACCGGGAGAAGGCCTGAGTTATCTTGACCCGAAGATCGAATAACGACCACAGACTTCAGGAGAAGCCCAAAAACCGAATACTGGCCAGCAACTTCAGGATGAGTCCAAAGACCACACATTAACCACCATTTCCAAAGTGTATTCAAAAGTTTGAGTCACCAGGGTCGGTCGTTTCTTGGTGTCTAGGCTTACGGTACTCAGTGAGAGGAGTTACAAAAATTGCACTTGCAGCTTAGCGGGTTGTGCTATAGCCCCTTTAGAGCCTGTGCGTTAATAGACTGTGTATTTTAGATAAGTGGGATTATGACACTGACACTTCCCTGACAGAGAGAGAGACTGAGAGTAAAGGCCCCGTCACACTAAGCAACATCGCTAGCAACATCGCTGCTAACGAACAACTTTTGTGACGTTGCTAGCGATGTTGCTGTGTGTGACATCCAGCAACAACCTGGCCCCTGCTGTGAGGTCGTTGGTTGTTGCTGAATGTCCTGGGCCATTTTTTAGTTGTTGCTGTCCCACTGTGAAGCACAGATCTCTGTGTGTGACAGCGAGACAGCAACAACTAAATGTGCAGGCAGCAGGAGCCGGCTTCTGCGGAGGCTGGTAACCAATGTAAACATCGGGTAACCAAGAAGCCCTGTCCTTGGTTACCCGATATTTACCTTTGTTACCAGCCTCCGCCGCTCTCACTGCCTGTGCCGGCTCCTGCTCTGTGCACATGTAGCTGCAGGACACATCGGGTTAATTAACCCGATGTGTGCTGTAGCTAGGAGAGCAGGGAGCCAGCGCTAAGCAGTGTGCGCTGCTCCCTGCTCTGTGCACATTTAGCTGCAGCACACATCGGGTAATTAACCCGATGTGTGCTGTAACTAGGAGAGCAGGGAGCCAGCGCTCAGTGTGCGCTGCTCCCTGTTCTCTGCACTTGTAGCTCCGTGCGCTGGTAACCAAGGTAAATATCGTGTTGGTTACCCGATATTTACCTTAGTTAGCAAGCGCAGCATCTTCCACGCGGCGCTGGGGGCTGGTCACTGGTTGCTGGTGAGCTCACCAGCAACTCGTGTAGCGACGCTCCAGCGATCCCTGCCAGGTCAGGTTGCTGGTGGGATCGCTGGAGCGTCGCAGTGTGACATCTCACCAGCAACCTCCTAGCAACTTACCAGCGATCCCTATCGTTGTTGGGATCGCTGGTAAGTTGCTTAGTGTGACTGGACCTTAAGTTAACCGTATCTACATCCATTATTCGTGTTATGAGAGACCAAGTAAACCAACATTGCATTTATACCTTGTATATCTCTCGCCATTTATTAATCCATTGCTTTTTTATCACTATGTTGTTCCCAATTGTATCTTATCACCACTACTCTTTTGTTTGTGTAAAATTAATCTCTATCGTGAGTCACCACTGAGTCACCTTTACTGCACCATTGCATCCTCATAGCCTGTTCACATAAAAAAAAAAATATATATATATATATGTGATCTTTTGCAATCTAGTATATTTAATCATTTTATTATGTTGGAGATAATTGCTATGGTTTTTTTTTTCACTTTTTCAAATTTTTATAAGAAACTATGCTTCATTTAATAATTCATCTTTATTATTCACAATGAATTCAAAACACCTGTCTTGTTTCACAGTATGCCCTAGTTAGTAGGCGTCATAGGTATGAGTCACGGGGAAATAACCCTGTTTATGAAAGTGTAGGAGAGGAGCCCCATTTGGTAAAGCCACATCTTCACTTCTAAGAAACACAGTGGTAACCATACTATCACATATACTTTAATGTTAACTTTCGTTTTCCAACTGCAAAATCTGCCTTTAATGATCAAAAATTAACCCTTAAGCTTAACCCTTTACCAACATATGATGCACTGGTACATGATATGTTGGCTCCCTAACTTTGATGCAGGAACAGCTTGAGATATTCAGCCATCATCTGTCTCTAACAGATCTCTGCCCATGGCTGTTAACCTGTTAAATGCCACTGTCAATCTGTGACAGAGGTATTTAAAGCATGCCGGCAGGGTGGTCGTGCTCATGGGAGATCACAGGAAGCCGATGAGTTGGTAGCCGTGACTGGCAGGGGTTAGCTGAAGACCCCCGTGCAGATCATAAAGGTACTCCTCTGAAATCCAGCCCATGGCTGGCGTTTATAGGAGACTATGATTTTTGTTATATACGGCAATATTGTGATATTGCTGTGCATAGCACATGTGATTGGATGATCACAGATACAAATCCTCTAAGGGGACTAACAGATACAATAAAATAAAAACAAATGGCTTTTAAAAATGCAATAAAAATAAAAAATATATTAAAATTTAAATTGACCCCCCTTTTCTTCCATTAAAAATTAAGGAATAAAAAAATTCATTTGGTATCACTATGTTCATTAAAGGCCGATCTATCAAAATATAAAATAAATTAATTTGATCAGTAAATGACATAACGATAAAAAAAATTAAAATGCCAGAATAGCATTTTTTTTCAGTCACCGCGCAAAAAATGTAATAAGAGGCAATCAAAACATTGTACCTCAAAATGTCCTTAATAAAAACATCTGCTCAGGTTGCAAAAAACAAGCGCTCACAAAGTAAACGATGCAAGCAAAAACATTTTTTTTTATAATTTTTTTTATTACCATCTAATTAAAATAAAACTATGCGTGTTTGGCATCACCTAAATTGTGCTAACCTGGATAATCATTTTTCCAGGTAGTTTTTATCATAAAAGGAACTATGTTTATAGAAAATATATAGAAACCGAAAAACAACATTCTGAATTTGTGTTTTTTTTCTATTTCACCGTAGATGAAATTTTTGGGATTGGCAGTACCCCCCCCCCCATCTCTATGCCCGGTCGTGGAGGTTCTCTTCTGAAATATATGCACTGGCTTTATCAATTGGAGGTATTTGCACCTTGCATTCTATTATCTTATTTTTTTCGAATACTCTTTTTTGCCTTGCACATCTCATTACCATTTACAGTCATGGCCAAAAGTGGTGGCACCATTGAATTCTTCCAGAAAATTAAGTATTTCTCTAAGAAAATGATTGTAATTACACATGTTTTGTTATACACATGTTTATTTCCTTTGTGTGTATTGAACAACAACAAAAACAAAAAAAGGCAAATTGGACACAATTTCACCCAAAACTCCTAAAACAGGCTGGACATCCTTTGGAATAAAAAACTGAAATCAGTTGCTTCCTGTAATGCTCAACAAGCTTCTTGCACCTCTCAACTAGAATTTTGGACCACTCTTCTTTTGCAAACTGCTTTAGGTCTCTCATGTTTGATGAGTGCCTTCTTCCAACAGCAATTTTAAGATCTCATTACAGGTGTTCAATTCGATTTATTGAATGTGGACTCTTTGCTGGTCACTTCAGAACTTTCCAGTGCTTTCTTTCCATTCATTTTTGGGGGCTTCATGAAATATGTTTGGGGTCATTGGCCTGCTGGAAGACCCATGATCTGACACTGGGCACTACATCACCACCCAAAATCCTTTGGCAATCTTCAGATGTCATGATGTCTCGCACACAGAAAAGACACCCAGTGCCCAAGGCATCAAAACAACCCCAAAACATCATTAAACCTCCACCATATTTGACTGTAGGTACTGTGCTCTTTTCCTTGTAGACCACACTCTGTTTTCCATAAACAGTAGAATGAAGTGCTTTGCCAAAAAGCTCTATCTTAATCACAACCTTTTCCACAATACACCAAATTGTCAAAGTTGTACTGTTCGCGGAAGTCTAGCAGCCGTTAATAGAGTGTCCATTGTCAGGCTTAGCATAAGCCACTACATTTACCAGATTCCATGGGTTGCCCTGGCCTTCACCCTTTAACCCCTCTTCAGGTATTTCGGCTTAAACAGAGACCTCAGAGCTGGGACCACAGAGTTAGCTGCTGACCAGTGGAGCAATCTTAAGGCAAGAAAGGGCATCATGCAGGGTTGATACTAAGAGGTCACATAAGGGTCAAAATAAGAAAGTAAGAAATTGATCAAAATGCAAGCTGAATTCCGTAACCGGAATAAATCAGGAGAAACAACAGAAATAAAGACCAAGTATGTGCAGTCACTGACTGGCAGTAGAAGTCAGAGCTTCAGTAGTTTAAATAGTAAAAAGCTCCACCCTGGGCTTTCAGGAAGGAGCAATCTAAACCAAACAAGAATTAACCCCATAGCTCCCTGATTTAGTAGAAAGAAAAGTCCCAGGAATAAAACAGGACTGTCGCTCTCACCCATCGTCTGCAACAAAGGCGTCCATCTTTTTTTGGCAAACATGGATTTTGCAAAGGAATGTTCCGTTCTTCATGTGAAGGTGAAAGGGGAAATGGGGAAGTTCTTTTGTCATTTAACTCTATTAAAGCGAATCAGTCATCAAATTTTGTACGATATAATTAATTATACATTAATAAATGGATCCCTTAGATTTGATTGTCTCAATGTACTTTATTAAAAAATGCACGTAAGAATGACTAATAATTTCTGAAAGTTTCCCTGCCTAATATTGTAATTGGCATTTTAGAGCAGGATTTCTTTTAAGTTGACTTAGATTTTTTTTTAAAGAAAGTACACCTCCCTGATCAGTCTAAGAGATCCATTTAATAATGTATGCAGGTTCCATCTTGATATCTGATGACGACAGAGCCACAATTGCATTAATAGGTTAACCTCACAAAAAATAAGATCAACCACACAATTAGAAATACAAGCATGACCAAGCATAAACCAAGAAATACTGTATAGCTTAATATCATATCATAGAAATAGCAACACAAACCAAATGTGTTAATTTTTGCAATCACCAAAATAATTTAAGAAAACTTGCAAATTTGTTATCTCTTAATCGTTTTGAGCTGCAGAATCATGTTGTCAGGTCTTTGAATGCTATACACCTACACAAATTAATAGCAAGCCAAAGGGGCCACTCAAATAATGACCACAACTGCAGTCAAAAAAGATAAAATATGAATAAAACTCTATGCAATATGACTGCATACACTGTATGTAACTTTTATTAGTCATAGTATAAGGCCGGGGTTACACTGGCATACAGCATCGTGAGAATCAGATGCGATATGCTAATGACACGGCTCAGGGTCTGCTGTGAGCGTGAACTAAGTGTCATTCACTGTGATCAGATTCTCTCGCATGCTAGAATCGGATCACAGTTGTGTAATAGATTGACAGATTAATTTCTCCATCTTCTCACATCTCAGTCTCTGCCTATATAGGACTGCACTAGGATTTCACAAGCACCCATAGACTTGTATGGGTGTGTCTAAGATACACTGTCAATCGCAACATACAATGATTGCGCTAGCGTGCTGCTCTGCTCCACTGACCTTGCCTCCGCTACATGGCTAATTTGCATGCAATGCAAATTAGCTGTGTGCAATGGCCAAAACAACACGACCAGCCCCCTCTGCTGTGGCTGTTACTGGGGCCTGATGAAGAAGGGGGCCCGGCTGGTCCTGGGGCTTAATAAAGCTAAGTAATTACCCCGGGCTGGCCAGGCCCCCCTCATTGGGCCCCATACGCCAGTCGTGGTTTTCATGCCCTGATGGTGGCCACTATTTTAATCATATTGTTATTTTATTCTTTATACTATCACTAATAAGAGTTACTTGATTCAGTCATATTTTTTAGGTTTCACACAACAATTGCTATAAATACAAAACTTCAAAAAAACAGAAGAAGAAATGCATTTTTGTCATAATTTCAAGCCACTTGGAATATATTCCTCATTATTAGTTCATTATATAATAAAAATAGTAAAAATTCTGTCCAATAAAAGACAGGAAGAAAAAATACACAAAAAAGAAAAACTGGCCAGTCATGAAATGGGTAAGATTTATCTTGCTTCTTTAGCATCATGATGTACTGGAGTTTACATTGTGGTGCAGGAAGTTGTGGATGCTTGTGACTTCAAACAGTGGTACTGGGCAATACGAGGCACCATTTATGGTGATGATGAGCAGTCCTGCTCTCTTTGGTGATCCAGCTCACTTGCGACATTAACCTATATTGTTCCGCCCGCCTATGGACATTGGCTTCATTCACTCCTCTACGCAGGTGCTGGGGAGGCAATGATATTTCCGCTCCTCTTATTCTATCATGCTGTAGAAAGGCACTCTACTACATTCTGCCGGCCCATATAGTGATTTCATAGTCAAATAAAATCCAGAAATCTGGCCACACAGTTAGCTTTTAAAATCAGAATGTAGCAGGCTAACATAGCAACTTTTAGTGCGCAAGCATTGGATTTCAGTTCAGGTGGACAGGGTTTTGGACAACGGAATTTTACTCCCAGTGAGAGCCATTAAGAGAATTTAGTGGCTGTCAGTGGGGTGCGGTTCCCATCATTCACTGCAAGGAGTCGGCTATTTCTCTCAGATCAGTCGTGATCATCTTTTAGACCTTAGCGCTGTGTTCAAATTCGGCTAAGGCCCCTTTCACACATAAGTTTTTTGCCATCGGTCACAATTCATCGACTGTTGCCGCTGGATCCATTTTTTTCTCATTGACTTGTATTAGCGACGGATTGCGACGGATGGCCTCACGTTTCATCCATTGTTCAACGGATCTGTCGTAAAATATTTGTCCGTCGGACGGAGATGACGTCCACAGTAACGTTTTTTGTGTACGTTGAAAAAACGGATCCGTCGCCGTCTGTTGTTTGGTAGACTGGATGCCTATGGGCGCAGGATCCGTCGGCATCCGTCAAATGACGGAATCCGGCGATGGATTCCGTTTTTCTTAACTGAGCAGGCTCCAAGTATTATTTAGGCCTCTTTCACACATCAGTTTTTTACCATTAGTTTCAATCAGTCATTGTGTAAAAAAAAACGGATCCAGCACTGGATCCGTTTGTTTTCTCATTGAGTTGTATTAGCGACGGATTGCGACAGATGACCTTGCGTTTCATCCGTCATGCGACGGATCCATCAAAAAGTGTTTGTCCTGGCGTCGGAGCCAACGTCTACATGAACGTTTTTTGTGGGGGGTCAAAAAACGGATGGCGATGGATCCGTCGTCGTCCGTAATTTGTTAGAATGGAAGCCTATGGGCGCAGGATCTGTCGCAATTCGTCAAATGACGGATTTCAGCAACAGAGCCGACTATTAGTAACTGAGCATGCTCAGATGTTTAAATTCCTTCCTGGTCAGAAAAATAGTCAGTCTCTCACTCTTTCTCTCTCTCTCTCTCTCTCTCTCTCTCTATGTTTTCAATAACAAATGACCTTTGCCATATAAAAAGAATACAGTATGATCCTTTTTTTACTGGATCCGTCACATCAATTTTAACACACTCTGCGACAGATCCGTCGCATCAGTCACAAGACGGATTGTGACTGATGCAAAACAAATGATGTGTTAAAGAGGCCATAGCTCCAAGCTAGTAGGATCCGTTGGAAAAACAGATCCTTCGCATCAGTTTTGCCAAAATCTGCTATGGATCCAGCAAGAAAACGGATTGTGACTGATGGCAAAAAACTGATGTGTGAAAGGGGCCTAATAGTCAAAAAAATACAGAATTTTATATTATATCAGGAGAAGATTTTTTTATAGAAGAATGTTAAGCAGAGAGAATGCAAAAAGAATATTTATAAAGACAGATAGAATCTGTGAGACTGTCATATGATGAGTTACAAAGATGTCTAGTCATCTTTCCTTTACATTAACCACAGAGCTGTCAACATCAATAGTGTCGAAAATGTCATGGTGACCCAAAGTATCTGAGAGGCTATGTACAGATTTGTAAGATATGCTATATCACTGCTGCTTTGTCTTACAGTGATGACTGTATAATATATCTCCATAAATATAGAAAACTGCTCCAGAGTCTAAACTGTCATTTAATACACAACAAATGTTAGAAGTAACAGAAAGCATTTCTAAGTTTTCTATAGATATAATGTAAAATGATCTTCAAAAAGTTACCCATACTGTACCTTATATTATTATTATTATTTATAGAGCACCATTAATTCCATTGTGCTGTACATGAGAAGGGGTTACATACAGAATACATACACAAGTTACAGTAGACAGACTAGTACAGAGGTAAGAGGGCCCTACCCTTGTGGGCTTACATTCTAAAGGATTTGGGGGAGGAGACAGTAGGTGGGGTGTAGATTGGGGGGCAGCTCCGCACGGTGGTCGGGCGGCAGCTCCGCAAGGTGGTCGGGCGGCAGCACCGCACAGTTGTCGGGCGGCAGCGCCGCCGGTGGTCAGGCGGCAGTGCCGCACGGTGGCCGGGCGGCAGCTCCACACGGTGGTCGGGCGGGGGCTCCCCACGGTGGTCGGGCGGCAGCTCCGCACGGTGGTCGGGTGGCAGCGCCGCTCGGTGGTCGGGTGGCAGCGCTGCTCGGTGGTCGGGCGGCAGCTCCGCACGTTGGTCGGGCGGCAGCTCCGCACGGTGGTCGGGCGGCAGCTCTCCACGCTGGTCGGGCGGCAGCTCCGCATGGTGGTCGGGCGGCATTCTGCCCGGTGGTCAGGCGGCTGCTCCGCATGGTAGTGAAGCAGTGAGGTCATTGTAGATTATAGGCATTTCTGAACAGATGGGTTTTCAGGTTCCGTTTGAAGCTTGCAAGGGTAGCAGATAGTCTGACATGTTGAGGTAGCGAGTTCCAGAAGACTGGGTATGCTCGGGAAAAGTCTTTGAGTCGGTTGCGTGAGGAGCGAATGAGAGAGGAGGAGAGAAGGAGATCTTGGGAGGACCGGAGGTGATGTGTTGGTGTAGTGGGAGATTAGTTCAGAGATATATGGAGGAGAAAGATTATGCACAGCTTTGTATTTCAGTGTTAGTAGTTTGAATTCGATGCGGTGGAAGATTGGGAGCCAGTGGAGGGACTAGCAGAGAGGAGAAGCGGGGTGGTATTGAGGAGAGAGGTGGATCAGTCAGGCAGCAGAGTTAAGGATGGACTGGAGAGGGGCGAGCATGTTAGCAGGGAGGCCACAGAGGAGGATGTTACAGTAATCAAGGCGGGAGATTATGAGGGCATGCACTAGCATTTTTGTAGATTGCGAGTTGAGGAAAGGATGGATTCTGGAAATATTTTTGAGTTGAAGATGGCAGGAGGTGGTGAGGGATTGGATGTGTGGTATGAAGCACAAGGCGGAGTCAAAGGTCACTCCGAGGCAGCGAACTTTGGGTACTGGTGAGAGCCTGGTATTATTTATTGTAATAGATAGATCAGGTGGAGAGTGTAGGTGAGATGGAGGAAAGATGATTAGTTCAGTTTTGGCCAAATTAAGCTTTAGGAAGCGAGAGGATAAAAAGGAGGATATAGCAGATAGACACTTTGGGATTCTGGACAGCAGAGATGTGACATCTGGGCCAGAGAGGTAGATCTGAGTATCATCGGCATATAGGTGGTACTGGAAGCCATGGGACTTTATCAGTTGTCCCAGGCCAAATGTGTAGATAGAAAAAAGTAAGGGTCCCAGGACAGAGCCTTGCGGGATGCCAACAGAGAGATGGCGGGATGTAGAGGTTTTGTGGGAGTGGGAAATACTAAAAGTGCGGTTGTAAAGGTATGAAGAGATCCAAGAGAGGGCAAGATCTCTGACACCAAGGGAAGAGAGGATCTGTAATAGGAGGGAGTGGTTGACAGTATCGAAGGCTGAGGACAGGTCTAGAAGTAGGAGTATGGAGAAGTGCTTGTTAGCTTTGGCAGTAAGACATTCGTGATTTTAGTCAGGGCAGTTTTGGTAGAATAATGAGGACGGAAGCCGGACTGTAGGTTGTCAAAGAGAGAGTTAGATGTAAAGGTTTCCCATGTGTCTAAGTAAAATCCACATTTTTTACATTTCAAGGACTTTCTGGCTACAGAAAATAACTCACAATTTTCAAGATCTCTGTTATCAGTAGAATAGAACATGCTTGTTTTTATACAGATGCTAAAACGTTGCACAGATCTGCTGCTCTCAGCTGTGAAGTGAATAATCCTTTGTTAGATAAACAGGTTCCCAGACTGATAAAATTCATCTAGGTTTGTGTTGTTGATGTTTTTAAAGGTGATTTCCAGCACAATAAATTTAATTTTAAAGTTAATTTTAATCATTTGATCTTGTAACAATAATAAGTTCCACAATTGGATGTGTGTAAAAAAATATTCATGTGCTGAGTTAATCTTATATATACAGTACAGACCAAAAATTTGGACACACCTTCTCATTCAAAGAGTTTTCTTTATTTTCATGACTCTGAAAATTGTAGATTCATATTGAAGGCATCAAAACTATGAATTAACACATGTGGAATGAAATACTTAACAAAAAAGTGGGAAACAACTGAAAATATGTCTTGTATTCTAGGTTTTTCAAAGTAGCCACCTTTTGCTTTGATTACTGCTTTGCACACTCGTGGCATTCTCATGATGAGCTTCAAGAGGTAGTCACCGGAAATGGTCTTCCCACAGTCTTGAAGGAATTCCCAGAGATGCTTAGCACTTGTTGGCCCTTTTGCCTTCACTCTGCGGTCTAACTCACCCCAAACCATCTCGATTGGGTTCAAGTCCGGTGACTGTGGAAGCCAGGTGATCTGGCGTAGCACCCCATCACTCCCCTTCTTAGTCAAATAGCCCTTACACAGCCTGGAGGTGTGTTTGGGGTCATTGTCCTGTTGAAAAATAAATGATGGTCCAACTAAACACAAACCGGATGGAATAGCATGCCGCTGCAAGATGCTGTGGTAGCCATGCTGGTTCAGTACGCCTTCAATTTTGAATAAATCCCCAACAGTGTCACCAGCAAAGCACCCCCACACCATCACACCATCTTCTCCGTGTGGCAACCAGGCATGTAGAGTCCATCCGTTCCCCTTTTCTTCGTCGCACAAAGACATGGTGGTTGGACCCAAAGATCTCAAATTTGAACTCATCAGACCAAAGCACAGATTTCACCTGGTCTAATGTCTATTCCTTGTGTTCTTTAGCCCAAACAAGTCTCTTCTGCTTGTTGCCTGTTTTTAGCATTGGTTTCCTAGCAGCTATTTTACCATGAAGGCCTGCTGCTCAAAGTCGCTTTTAAACAGTTGTTCTAGAGATGTGTCTGCTGCTAGAACTCTGTGTGGCATTGACCTGGTCTCTAATCTGAGCTGCTGTTAACCTGCGATTTCTGAGGCTGGTGACTCGGATAAACTTATCCTCTGCAACCGAGGAGTAGAGTTGAGCGCGGTTCGTGATTCGAGGTTCTCCAGTTCTAGGCTCGAGTGATTTTGGGGCCTGTTCTAGATCGAACTAGAACTCGAGCTTTTTGCAAAAGCTCGATAGTTCTAGAAACGTTCGAGAACGGTTCTAGCAGCAAAAAAACAGCTAAATCCTAGCTTGGTTTCTGCTGTAATAGTGTAACTCACTCTGTGAATCACACTATTATGACATTTCAGTGTATAGTGTGCGTGAACAGCGCCTTCAGATCACTGCTGTTTCTATAATGGCGATCGCCATTTTTTTTTTTTTTTTCCTTGTCTTCCTTCCCTAAGCGCGCGCGTGTAGTGGGGCGGGCCAGCATGTCAGCCAATCCCAGACACACACACAGCTAAGTGGACTTTTAGCCAGAGAAGCAACGGCATGTGTGATAGGATGTCCATGTCACATGTCCCTGCATTATAAAACCGGACATTTTCCTCCAGGACGCCATTATCTCTTCTGCGTCTTTGGTGTCAGACATCACTGTCGCAGCTCCGTCCTCCTGAGTCCTATCGCTGATACAGCTGTATGCGCTCCATACACAGCGTTAGACAGCTTAGGGAGAGCACTTTCTAGCAGTCCTTTTAAGGGCTCAAACCGGCAGGGTCAGAGAGCCATAGGTGACAGGTCCTGAAAACAGAGACAGCGTCTGTGTAGCCAAGGTCAGGGATTTCCTCCCTGCATTTCCCTATTAGGAGGGAATAGAAAGGCAGGCTTCCATTCCTCTACCCAGAGCCCCACAATCCTGCCACTGTACCCTCCTGTCCTCTGCACACTCCTACTCATTATAACTAAGCCATTATACTAGCAAACACTCAGTGTACCTAGTGGCATCCTAAACGTGGCTATTGTACTTTGTTATAGTCACACTAGTGCAAAGACATTTGCAGAGCATGTCTGTCTGCATTGCACACTCCAACTCTTTTTAACTAAGCCATTATACTAGCAAACAGTCAGTGTACCTAGTGGCATCCTAAACGTGGCTATTGGACTTTGCTATAGTCCCACTAGTGCAAAGACATTTGCAGAGCACGTCTGCCTGCATTGCACACTCCAACTCTTTTTAACTAAGCCATTATACTAGCAAACAGTCAGTGTACCTAGTGGCATCCTAAACGTGGCTATTGTACTTTTGTCTAGTCACAGTAGTGGAAAGATATTTGCAGCACGTCTGCCTGCATTGCACACTCAAACTCTTTTTAACTAAGCCATTATACTAGCAAACAGTCAGTGTACCTAGTGGCATCCTAAACGTGGCTATTGTACTTTTGTCTATTCACACTATTGTAAAGATATTTGTAGCATGTCTGCCTGCATTGCCCACTCCAACTTTTTTAAACTAAGCCATTATACTAGCAAACACTCAGTGTACCTAGTGGCATCCTAAATGTGGCTATTGTACTTTTGTCTATTCACACTATTGTAAAGATATTTGTAGCATGTCTGCCTGCATTGCCCACTCCAACTTTTTTAAACTAAGCCATTATACTAGCAAACACTCAGTGTACCTAGTGCCATCCTAAACGTGGCTATTGTACTTTTGTCTATTCACACTATTGTAAACATATTTGCAGCACGTCTGCCTGCATTGCCCACTCCAACTTTTTTAAACTAAGCCATTATACTAGCAAACAGTCAGTGTACCTAGTGGCATCCTAAACGTGGCTATTGTACTTTTGTCTATTCACACTATTGTAAAGATATTTGCAGCACGTCTGCCTGCATTGCACACTCCAACTTTTTTAAACTAAGCCATTATACTAGCAAACACTCAGTGTACCTAGTGCCATCCTAAACGTGGCTATTGTACTTTTGTCTAGTCACACTACTGCAAATCTATGTGCAGCACCTCTGCATGACACCCTCCTGCTCTGTTTTTAATAAGCTATAATGATAGCAAAAAATACTGCCATTTAGTGGCATCATAGAACTGGCTGTTGTATTCCATTACTGCCCCACTGGTGACAAGCTATTTATAGCACCTCTACATGACACCCTCATGCACATTTTGCTACGCTAATGTTATAGCAAACTCATGGAATTCATTGCTGCATTTCATAATTCGGAGAGATAGAAAGTCAGGCTTCCTTTAGCTTTTCATTCTGTTCATAGACAGCATCTCCAAGAGCAATTTCCCCTCCACGTCTAAGTGTGGAGAGGCAGCTAGTGCGCATGCGTGTGCCGATTTACCCCAGCTGCAGCCTAATTACAGTGTTTCGCCCAGTGAGTATGCTCAGCCTGACTGTGTTATTCCTGACGCTAAGTCTTCTTTTCGGGATACAGCGCATGCTCCCACACTAAGTGTGAAAAGCCTCTTTGCACAGGTGCTTGCATTCCGTGCCGGGTCTAAGTCCTGTTTTGTGCCTAGACACCATGCTAAAGCTGATAGTCTTTTTTCAGAGACTGTATTTCATGCTACTGAGCATGCTCAGGCACTTCCTGCATCAGAGACTAGGTCCGGTAATGAACTCTTTGGCCCTGCCCCTGATGTGGGGGTCCCATATAGACCACAGGGCATCAGGTGTCCTCCCAAATGGCTTGCAGAGGCCCACCCCTATGACTTGTCACCGCATTATTGATGGTCAGACGATGACTGGTGAGGTGTTTGGGTCATGGCAGCCATGAGGTCATCATTGAAGTTGCGGTTCCAAATAGGACGCTAGTTATGCCACTCATGACGTGTCACTCTACTTTTGTCTCCAGGAGGTGCATTGTGGTTCACCCTGGTTTGGGGCGGACCCAGGTTATAAAAGGGGCTGGAGCCAACAAGGAGGTGCGCAGTCTTCTATTATGCTACGAAAGAGCACACCTCCATGTGTTGAACCCATTGCGGCTTTAGGCCAGAGGTAGGCAGGGATAGGGTGTCGATGCAGGCCACCAACACAGTTGGTAACGCAGAACGGTTAAGACCAGCTCCTGTACTACCAGTCCTGCTTGTGCAGCCCAGTGGCATTAACAGGCCTGCTGCTGCTGATGCGCCTGCTGTCCACAGGTGTGCCCCTACGCACACGGTCAGCGTACTCAATGGCCCCTGTGTTGTTAACAGGGAGTTCCTGGGCTGGGTGGGCATGTGGACCCTGTGACGCTAACAGGGCTCCCAGTCTCCAGATCCGAATGGCGTCTAACTCGGTTCAGGCTACTATTAGTTACATAGCCACACAGCTCTGTATCCTCCACCAAACCTTCCAGTTGCCAACCTCTCCTTTTCCAACTGGGAGCACGGTGGACACTGACTGCTGATGGGGATATATACCTTTCTCTTTCTTTTCTTATTAATTTTCGTTATATAGCGGTAACATAGTATATACCACTTTATCCAAATCTGCCAGTCCCACTGTAATAGATGGTGTTTCTTCAGCAAATGTTACAGTTGCTTAACCACCAAATCCACGGACCAAAACTTTTGTCCCCTTTCCAACACACCTGTTCCCCTTTCCACCAGCATCTGTCCTTTTTCAACTCATTTTGGTATATGACCAAAAGTGCAACTCTGCAGGGCCAGGGACACCGTACTCAACGCCATCTCAGCACAGCAGCCATCCCTCGGTCCCTCCGATGTGGACAAGTAAAAGACCATTTCCTCCTATCCATGACAAAGCGTTGAGATTCACTCTGTGCAGCACTGGTGTTTAGTGGAAAAGTAGATCTAACATTGCGTACCAAATTCTGCAGATACTCCTGTATACGTGCATCCATTTCTATGGCAGGAATTAGTTCGCCAAATTTTGTCTTGTACCGGGGATCTAACAGTGTGGCAACCCAGTATTCAGGATTACTTCGAATTCATAAAATCCGAGGGTCATGTAGGAAGTGCAGCAAGAAGGCGCTCATGTGTCTTGTGCATCCAGGAGGACCAAGTCCTTGGTGTGTTGGTGGCAGAGAGGTGAGAATCGTGCATCCTTCCTCTGCCCTCTCCCCACAACCTCGCACAACCGAAATGTGAGCAAGCTCTCACTCATCTGCTGAGTCTTCCATGCCCATCGCCAGTTCGTCCTCCATTTCTTCATGGGCTCCTGCACTTTCATCAACACTTTTTGCTGATACTATGCGCCCTTGTTAATCCCTCTCCCTCACAATGAATGTCGCATAGGTGCCGCTGACCATCTGGACCTCGTAGATCTTGTTATCCCTTCCGCATATGACTCCTCCTGTACTTCCTCCCCTTCCTCTTGTCCCAACACCTGACTCCGAATAATAATTACAGTGTGCTCCATCATGTAGATGACCAGAATTGTCACGCTGAGAATGACATTGCCAGTGCTAAACATCTTCGTCGACATTTGTAAACTGTGTAGCAGGGTGCATAGGTCCTTGATCTGACACCACTCCAGCAGCGTGATCTGCACCACCTCTGGATCAAGTTATCCCAGGCTATATGTCATAACGTATTGCAGCAGGGTTCGGCGGTGCTGCCACAAACGCTGCAACATGTGCAGATTAAAATTCCTGCGTGTCGGCACATCGCATTTCAGGCGTTTAACCACCAGACCTAAAGACTTCTGTAGCGATGAAAGTTGTTGAGCTGCTGTGTGCGCACGATGGAAGTGAGCACATAGCGAGCGTGCCCGCTGCACAAGGCCATGTAGGCCGTGATGGTGTTTTAAAAATTGCTGGAGAATTCGGTTCAACACGTGAGCCATACAAGGCACGTGTGTCACATTGCCCTGAGGATGGCCCGCAGCCAGGTTTGCATCATTGCCGCACACGGCTGTTAAGTCACCAACGGAGTCCGCTCCGTCAATTTGTACTCCGGTCGCCAGGTGACAACGTGTTCCTTTCATGAATAGTGCTGATGATGGGAGAGGAGTCGATGCCAGCGGCGCAGGTGGACGCAGGTTATGCTCACCCACTGGGCTGCATTACCTTGACAGATGCAGAATCTCTGGCTGAATGTAGCTGGTGGGTATCTCACAGATGAAATACCATCATTCAGCTACAACCAATGGGAAGACACCACACCCTTTTTTATGCCCATCCTGTCTGCAGACCACTGTCAGACATAGCTATGACCTCTGGTTACTTTTACCCCCAGTTCAGTTTTATGATTTTGTGTGCTTGTTACCTGACTACTTTTCCTGCTTGCTGTTTATGTACCTTGTTGGCCGATCCGCATTTCACCTCTGCTTGTTTTCTGATTAAGTCCTGGCCGTCCCATTCTGTTCCTGTTCCTGAATTAATGTTTTGACCCTGCCTGACTACTATTCTCTGGAACTCCAGCCTTCCACAGGTATTAATCACCTTGGGCCCTGTGCAATTCCTAATCCCTGTATAGGGGTTAAAGGGGTTCAGGGTTCTAGGGGTCCTGCTTGGTGAGTGGCTTCCCTCTAGCCTATAATTAACAGCCCATCTGAGTGTGTGGATCAAGGAAGGCGTTACACCGTGCTCTCTGCAGAAGGCCATGTGGTCCAGGATAGTGCTTTAAAAATTGCTGGAAAACCAGGTTCAACACGTGAACCACACAAGGAATGTGTGTCACATTGTCACAGCGAAGGGCCGCACCCATGTTTGCATCATTGTCGCACCCGGCCTTCCCTGGCTGCTGGTTGAGTGGAGACAACCATTGATGAAACTCGGTCTCCAGAGCTAACCGTCCACAACTTCTCAGCGGTGTGACTCAACTTTGACCGCCTGATGGCATTGAGCTCTGCTGCCAGCATAGTGAGGAGGTGTGTGGTAGTGCTTGTGCGCAGTTACAAGGAAGGGTGGCCTGACCACACAGGGTTTGCGCCAAGGTGGAGGACCCACACGAGGTTGAAGAGGCAGAAGCAGTGTATTAACTTCTACATACAGAAGAAGGATTGAAACAGCTCGTGGGGACGGCAAGACTTGGACAGCAGACCCTTCTCCATCTCTCACCATAGTTTGCCAGTGCCCAGTCAGTGACATGTAATGACCCTGTCTATGCTTACTGGTCCAACTATCTGTGTTGAAATGCACCCTGTCGCACACAGAGTTTCTCAAGGAAGTGGTGATGTTGTGTGCGACATGCTGGTGTAGCGCGGGCATGCTGTTCTTGGAGAAGCAGTGGTGATTGGGCATCTTGTACTGGATCACAGCGACAGACATAAGGTCTCTAAAATCCTGTGTGTCCACTAGGCGGAAAGGCAGCATTTCGGTAGCCAACAGCTTACAGAGGGATAGAGTCAACCTCTTCGCTTTGTCATGGGTCGCAGGAAGTGGCCTTTTATTTGACCACATCTGAGGGACAGAGATCTGGCTGCTGTGTGTAGACGGTGTTGAGTAGGGTGTCCCTGGAAAAATGCAGGTTTGTGAGGAAAGTGCAGGCGGAGACATGATGTTGCCTTCATCCAACGTTGGTGCTATCGATGTCTGAGAGAGCTGTACACACTCACTTGTTTCCCCTTCCAAACCAACTGACGACCTACCAAGCAAACTGCCTGTTGCGGTTACAGTGGTGGAAGTTGTGGGTGGAAAAACAGGTGTGAGAGCTGTCCCCACAGTCCTAGAAGATGACGAGCGCGCGGATGCACTGGAAGGGGCAGGCGGTGGATGGTTCGCTCCGCTAGGCCGCATTGCAGCACGGTGAGCTTCCCACCGGGCCATATCATATTTATTCATGTGACGATTCATGGAAGAAGTTGTCAAACTGCTGAGGTTTTGACCTCTACTAAGAGAACCATGACAAATTTTACAGATCACATAATTTGGGCGATCTTTTTCTATGTCAAAAAAGGACCAGGGTAGGCAAGGCTTAGAGGCCATGCGACCTGTTTATCCACCCCGAATAATGCTCAGAGGCAGAGTGGTGGCTGAGGATGCAGTTGTAGACGTGCTACCAGTGCTCCGACTGTGTCCAGGAAGGCGCAAGGTAACTTCGTCGTCGGTTGCATCCTCCTCCACCGCCTCTGTTGACCTCCTCGAGTGTCTGACTGTGGGTTGACAGTAGGTGGGATCTAGAACTTCATCATCAATTGTTGTGTTTGCACTCCCCTCCCCCTCAGAACGAGCCTCTTCTTGCCCTGACCGAATATTTAAGTTGTCATCCCAATCGGGTATCTGCGTCTCATCTTCATCAGTATGTTCCTCATTGTCTATAACCACAGGTGTTGGAAAGGCAGCATTTTGGTAGGCAACAGTTTGCAGATGCTGAAAGTCAACCTCCAAGCCATGTCATGCCCTTCTAAAAGCATGTAAAACACAGCGAGGGGACTCCAACCACAGTCTCCCTCGTTTACACTAACTGTGCCACACACACCCCACTTGACTGGCATCGGTTAACCCCCCCTTTTGAAAAAGAAAAAGATGCTTTGCATGAAGCACTCTCAAAAATACGCGTGCCTTTCCCGTCCCCTGGCTGACCCAGGGGAAGAAAAGTCCTCTGAGAGCCATGACTTGTTCATCTTGGTTCTTTTATAAACAAAGCGAGGGGACTCCAACCACAGTCTCCCTCGTTGCCACTAATTGGGCCACACACACCCCACTTGACTGGCATCGGTTGACCCCCCTTTTGAAAAAGAAAAAGATGCTTTGCATGAAGCACTCTCAAAAATACGCGTGCCATTGCCGTCCCCTGGCTGACTCAGGGGAAGAAAAGTCCTCTGAGAGCCATGACTTGTTCATCTTGGTTCTTTTAGAAACACAGCGAGGGGACTCCAACCACAGTCTCCCTCGTTGCCACTAAATGGGCCACACACACCCCACTTGACTGGCATCAGTTGACCCAATTTTCAAGATGAAAAATATGCTTTGCATGAAGCACTCTCAAAAATACGCGTGCCTTTCCCGTCCCCTGGCTGACCCAGGGGAAGAAAAGTCCTCTGAGAGCCATGACTTGTTCATCTTGTTCTTTTAGAAACACAGCGAGGGGACTCCAACCACAGTCTCCCTCGTTGGCACTAATTGGGCCACACACACCCCACTTGACTGACATCAGTTGATGCCCCTTTTCAAAATGAAAAAGATGCTTTGCATGAAGCACTCTCAAAAATACGCGTGCCTTTCCCGTCCCCTGGCTGACCCAGGGGAAGAAAAGTCCTCTGAGAGCCATGACTTGTTCATCTTGGTTCTTTTATAAACACAGCGAGGGGACTCCAACCACAGTCTCCCTCGTTGCCACTAAATGGGCCACACACACCCCACTTGACTGGCATCAGTTGACCCAATTTTCAAGATGAAAAATATGCTTTGCATGAAGCACTATCAAAAATACGCGTGCCTTTCCCGTCCCCTGGCTGACCCAGGGGAAGAAAAGTCCTCTGAGAGCCATGACTTGTTCATCTTGGTTCTTTTAGAAACACAGCGAGGGGACTCCAACCACAGTCTCCCTCGTTGGCACTAATTGGGCCACACACACCCCACTTGACTGGCATCAGTTGACCCAATTTTCAAGATGAAAAATATGCTTTGCATGAAGCACTCTCAAAAATACGCGTGCCTTTCCCGTCCCCTGGCTGACCCAGGGGAAGAAAAGTCCTCTGAGAGCCATGATTTGTTCATTTTGGTTCTTTTAGAAACACAGCGAGGGGACTCCAACCACAGTCTCCCTCGTTGCCACTAAATGGGCCACACACACCCCACTTGACTGGCATCAGTTGACCCAATTTTCAAGATGAAAAAGATGCTTTGCATGAAGCACTCTCAAAAATACGCGTGCCTTTCCTGTCCCCTGGCTGACCCAGGGGAAGAAAAGTCCTCTGAGAGCCATGACTTGTTCATCTTGGTTCTTTTAGAAACACAGCGAGGGGACTCCAACCACAGTCTCCCTCGTTGCCACTAAATGGGCCACACACACCCCACTTGACTGGCATCAGTTGACCCAATTTTCAAGATGAAAAATATGCTTTGCATGAAGCACTATCAAAAATACGCGTGCCTTTCCTGTCCCCTGGCTGACCCAGGGGAAGAAAAGTCCTCTGAGAGCCATGACTTGTTCATCTTGGTTCTTTTAGAAACACAGCGAGGGGACTCCAACCACAGTCTCCCTCGTTGCCACTAAATGGGCCACACACACCCCACTTGACTGGCATCAGTTGATGCCCCTTTTCAAAATGAAAAAGATGCTTTGCATGAAGCACTCTCAAAAATGCCCGTGCCTTTCCCGTCCCCTGGCTGACCCAGGGGAAGAAAAGTCCTCTGAGAGCCATGATTTGTTCATTTTGGTTCTTTTAGAAACACAGCGAGGGGACTCCAACCACAGTCTCCCTCGTTGGCACTAATTGGGCCACACACACCCCACTTGACTGGCATCAGTTGATGCCCCTTTTCAAAATGAAAAAGATGCTTTGCATGAAGCACTCTCAAAAATACGCGTGCCTTTCCCGTCCCCTGGCTGACCCAGGGGAAGAAAAGTCCTCTGAGAGCCATGACTTGTTCATCTTGGTTCTTTTAGAAACACAGCGAGGGGACTCCAACCACAGTCTCCCTCGTTGGCACTAATTGGGCCACACACACCCCACTTGACTGGCATCAGTTGATGCCCCTTTTCAAAATGAAAAAGATGCTTTGCATGAAGCACTCTCAAAAATACGCGTGCCTTTCCTGTCCCCTGGCTGACCCAGGGGAAGAAAAGTCCTCTGAGAGCCATGACTTGTTCATCTTGGTTCTTTTAGAAACACAGCGAGGGGACTCCAACCACAGTCTCCCTCGTTGGCACTAATTGGGCCACACACACCCCACTTGACTGGCATCAGTTGATGCCCCTTTTCAAAATGAAAAAGATGCTTTGCATGAAGCACTCTCAAAAATACGCGTGCCTTTCCCGTCCCCTGGCTGACCCAGGGGAAGAAAAGTCCTCTGAGAGCCATGACTTGTTCATCTTGGTTCTTTTAGAAACACAGCGAGGGGACTCCAACCACAGTCTCCCTCGTTGGCACTAATTGGGCCACACACACCCCACTTGACTGGCATCAGTTGATGCCCCTTTTCAAAATGAAAAAGATGCTTTGCATGAAGCACTCTCAAAAATACGCGTGCCTTTCCCGTCCCCTGGCTGACCCAGGGGAAGAAAAGTCCTCTGAGAGCCATGACTTGTTCATCTTGGTTCTTTTAGAAACACAGCGAGGGGACTCCAACCACAGTCTCCCTCGTTGGCACTAATTGGGCCACACACATCCCACTTGACTGGCATCAGTTGATGCCCCTTTTCAAAATGAAAAAGATGCTTTGCATGAAGCACTCTCAAAAATACGCGTGCCTTTCCTGTCCCCTGGCTGACCCAGGGGAAGAAAAGTCCTCTGAGAGCCATGACGTGTTCATCTTGGTTCTTTTAGAAACACAGCGAGGGGACTCCAACCACAGTCTCCCTCGTTGCCACTAAATGGGCCACACACACCCCACTTGACTGGCATCAGTTGACCCAATTTTCAAGATGAAAAATATGCTTTGCATGAAGCACTATCAAAAATACGCGTGCCTTTCCTGTCCCCTGGCTGACCCAGGGGAAGAAAAGTCCTCTGAGAGCCATGACTTGTTCATCTTGGTTCTTTTAGAAACACAGCGAGGGGACTCCAACCACAGTCTCCCTCGTTGGCACTAATTGGGCCACACACACCCCACTTGACTGGCATCAGTTGATGCCCCTTTTCAAAATGAAAAAGATGCTTTGCATGAAGCACTCTCAAAAATACGCGTGCCTTTCCCGTCCCCTGGCTGACCCAGAGGAAGAAAAGTCCTCTGAGAGCCATGACTTGTTCATCTTGGTTCTTTTAGAAACACAGCGAGGGGACTCCAACCACAGTCTCCCTCGTTGGCACTAATTGGGCCACACACACCCCACTTGACTGACATCAGTTGATGCCCCTTTTCAAAATGAAAAAGATGCTTTGCATGAAGCACTCTCAAGAATACGCGTGCCTTTCCCGTCCCCTGGCTGACCCAGGGGAAGAAAAGTCCTCTGAGAGCCATGACTTGTTCATCTTGGTTCTTTTAGAAACACAGCGAGGGGACTCCAACCACAGTCTCCCTCGTTTCCACTAAATGGGCCACACACACCCCACTTGACTGGCATCAGTTGACCCAATTTTCAAGATGAAAAATATGCTTTGCATGAAGCACTCTCAAAAATACGCGTGCCTTTGCCGTCCCCTGGCTGACCCAGGGGAAGAAAAGTCCTCTGAGAGCCATGACTTGTTCATCTTGGTTCTTTTATAAACACAGCGAGGGGACTCCAACCACAGTCTCCCTTGTTGCCACTAAATGGGCCACACACACCCCACTTGACTGGCATCAGTTGACCCAATTTTCAAGATGAAAAATATGCTTTGCATGAAGCACTATCAAAAATACACGTGCCTTTCCCGTCCCCTGGCTGACCCAGGGGAAGAAAAGTCCTCTGAGAGCCATGACTTGTTCATCTTGGTTCTTTTAGAAACACAGCAAGGGGACTCCAACCACAGTCTCCCTCGTTCGCACTAATTGGGCCACACACACCCCACTTGACTGGCATCAGTTGACCCAATTTTCAAGATGAAAAATATGCTTTGCATGAAGCACTCTCAAAAATACGCGTGCCTTTCCCGTCCCCTGGCTGACCCAGGGGAAGAAAAGTCCTCTGAGAGCCATGATTTGTTCATTTTGGTTCTTTTAGAAACACAGCGAGGGGACTCCAACCACAGTCTCCCTCGTTGGCACTAATTGGGCCACACACACCCCACTTGACTGGCATCAGTTGATGCCCCTTTTCAAAATGAAAAAGATGCTTTGCATGAAGCACTCTCAAAAATACGCGTGCCTTTCCTGTCCCCTGGCTGACCCAGGGGAAGAAAAGTCCTCTGAGAGCCATGATTTGTTCATCTTGGTTCTTTTAGAAACACAGCGAGGGGACACCAACCACAGTCTCCCTCGTTGCCACTAAATGGGCCACACACACCCCACTTGACTGGCATCAGTTGACCCAATTTTCAAGATGAAAAATATGCTTTGCATGAAGCACTATCAAAAATACGCGTGCCTTTCCTGTCCCCTGGCTGACTCAGGGGAAGAAAAGTCCTCTGAGAGCCATGACTTGTTCATCTTGGTTCTTTTAGAAACACAGCGAGGGGACTCCAACCACAGTCTCCCTCGTTGCCACTAAATATGCCACACACACCCCACTTGACTGGCATCAGTTGACCCAATTTTCAAGATGAAAAATATGCTTTGCATGAAGCACTATTAAAAATACGCGTGCATTTCCTGTCCCCTGGCTGACCCAGGGGAAGAAAAGTCCTCTGAGAGCCATGACTTGTTCATCTTGGTTCTTTTAGAAACACAGCGAGGGGACTCCAACCACAGTCTCCCTCGTTGCCACTAAATGGGCCACACACACCCCACTTGACTGGCATCAGTTGATGCCCCTTTTCAAAATGAAAAAGATGCTTTGCATGAAGCACTCTCAAAAATGCCCGTGCCTTTCCCGTCCCCTGGCTGACCCAGGGGAAGAAAAGTCCTCTGAGAGCCATGACTTGTTCATCTTGGTTCTTTTAGAAACACAGCGAGGGGACTCCAACCACAGTCTCCCTCGTTGGCACTAATTGGGCCACACACACCCCACTTGACTGGCATCAGTTGTTGCCCCTTTTCAAAATGAAAAAGATGCTTTGCATGAAGCACTCTCAAAAATACGCGTGCCTTTCCTGTCCCCTGGCTGACCCAGGGGAAGAAAAGTCCTCTGAGAGCCATGACTTGTTCATCTTGGTTCTTTTAGAAACACAGCGAGGGGACTCCAACCACAGTCTCCCTCGTTGGCACTAATTGGGCCACACACACCCCACTTGACTGGCATCAGTTGATGCCCCTTTTCAAAATGAAAAAGATGCTTTGCATGAAGCACTCTCAAAAATACGCGTGCCTTTCCCGTCCCCTGGCTGACCCAGGGGAAGAAAAGTCCTCTGAGAGCCATGACTTGTTCATCTTGGATCTTTTAGAAACACAGCGAGGGGACTCCAACCACAGTCTCCCTCGTTGGCACTAATTGGGCCACACACACCCCACTTGACTGGCATCAGTTGATGCCCCTTTTCAAAATGAAAAAGATGCTTTGCATGAAGCACTCTCAAAAATACGCGTTCCTTTCCTGTCCCCTGGCTGACCCAGGGGAAGAAAAGTCCTCTGAGAGCCATGACTTGTTCATCTTGGTTCTTTTAGAAACACAGCGAGGGGACTCCAACCACAGTCTCCCTCGTTGCCACTAAATGGGCCACACACACCCCACTTGACTGGCATCAGTTGACCCAATTTTCAAGATGAAAAATATGCTTTGCATGAAGCACTCTCAAAAATACGCGTGCCTTTCCCGTCCCCTGGCTGACCCAGGGGAAGAAAAGTCCTCTGAGAGCCATGACTTGTTCATCTTGGTTCTTTTAGAAACACAGCGAGGGGACTCCAACCACAGTCTCCCTCGTTGGCACTAATTGGGCCACACACACCCCACTTGACTGGCATCAGTTGATGCCCCTTTTCAAAATGAAAAAGATGCTTTGCATGAAGCACTCTCAAAAATACGCGTGCCTTTCCTGTCCCCTGGCTGACCCAGGGGAAGAAAAGTCCTCTGAGAGCCATGACTTGTTCATCTTGGTTCTTTTAGAAACACAGCGAGGGGACTCCAACCACAGTCTCCCTCGTTGCCACTAAATGGGCCACACACACCCCACTTGACTGGCATCAGTTGACCCAATTTTCAAGATGAAAAATATGCTTTGCATGAAGCACTATCAAAAATACGCGTGCCTTTCCTGTCCCCTGGCTGACCCAGGGGAAGAAAAGTCCTCTGAGAGCCATGACTTGTTCATCTTGGTTCTTTTAGAAACACAGTGAGGGGACTCCAACCACAGTCTCCCTCGTTGCCACTAAATGAGCCACACACACCCCACTTGACTGGCATCAGTTGACCCAATTTTCAAGATGAAAAAGATGCTTTGCATGAAGCACTCTCAAAAATACGCGTGCCTTTCCCGTCCCCTGGCTGACCCAGGGGAAGAAAAGTCCTCTGAGAGCCATGTCCACATTGTCAGTGGACAGACACATGTGCTTATCTGCCAGCAGACCCCCAGCAGCACTGAAGACAGGTTCCGAGAGAACGCTTGCTGCAGGACACGACAAGATCCCAAAGGCGTACGTGGCGAGCTCAGGCAATTTATCCAGATTGGAAGCCTAAAATGAGCAGGGCTCAAGTTGCACAATAATGGAATCGATGTTTCCTTGCATATACTCATATATCTGTGTGTCCTCCTCTTTTTCCTTGTCCAGCTCTTTTGTTTTCGCATGAGTATATGTCCTTGTCACTTTCCCATGTGTTTGAGTTGTTTGTCACCTTTTGGACACCTTTGAGGGTGTTTTCTAGGTGTTTTTCTGTGTTTGTGATTGCCTGCCATTGTTTCCTATGCAGTTCGAGTTCGGTTTGTCGAACGTTCGACGAGCCGAACTCGAACGGGACCTCCGTTCGGCGAACCGGCCTCGAGCTGAACCGGGACTGGTTCGCTCATCTCTACCGAGGAGACTCTTGGTCTTCTTTTCCTGAGGCGGTCCTCATATGAGCCAGTTTCTTTGTAGCGTTTGATGGTTTTGCCACTGCACTTGGGGACACTTTCAAAGTGTTCCCAATTTTTCAGACTGACTGACCTTCATTTCTTAAAGTAATGATGGCCACTCATTTTTCTTTACTTAGCTGCTTTTTTCTTGCCATAATACAAATTCTAACACTCTATTCAGTAGAACTATCAGCTGTGTATTCACCAGACTTCTGCACAACACAACTGATTGTCCCAACCCCATTTATAAGGCAATAATCCCACTTATTAAACCTGACAGGGCACACCTGTGAATTGAAAACCATTTCCGGTGACTACCTCCTGAAGCTCATCATGAGAATGCCAAAGAGTGTGTAAAGCAGTAATCAAAGCAAAAGGTGGCTACTTTGAAGAACCTAGAATATAAGACATATTTTCAGTTGTTTCACACTTTTTTGTTAAGTATTTCATTCTACATGTGTTAATTCATAGTTTTGATGCCTTCAATGTGAATCAACAATTTTCAGTCATGAAAATAAAGAAAACTCTTTGACTGATAAGGTGTGTCCAAACTTTTAGTCTGTACTGTATATATATTTGTCCCCACTATGTATTGTGCAATGGCCATGTCTGACCAAACAGGGACAAGGGGTGATCATACCACATCTCTTGAGCAGGGGAGGATGCAAAAGAGTATAAAGTTACTATCATAGATGATTGTTTCTGTGAGGTAAAACATTTACCTGCCTGTTTTGTTTTTTTTTTAAAAATGTTTTACCTCAAAGAAAGAATAATTTGAAAGCCCATGCTGTAATGTTTGCACAATTTTTTGATTCTTCCCCGGCCCAAAAAATGTGGTATAATCAGACCATATCCCTGTACGGTCAGACACTGACAATACACAGTACACAGCAGGGGCACATATATAAGATTATCTCAGCACAGAAACAGGTTTTTTAAACACATCCAATTGTGGAAATTATTATTATTCCAAGATTTTTTTGTTAAAATTAACTTTGTTCATGTGAAAACCCCTTTAACTCAAAATGAATTGCCTTGAATAGAGCACATACAGTACATATTACATGCCTTACTTCATGGCACATTAAAGTAAAGGATGGCAGCTAAATGAGTTGTCTAGGCTTGTGGTGGAAGTCTGCAGTCTCTCTATGTGACTGTAGACTTGTCAATAATCAAAGTGCGCATTGTACACTCTGTCAGGATTTATCCATGACGTTAGTGGTTGGGCATGTGAACAATTTGCATACATGTGCCAACTAGACATGCTTTGCCTCACTTAATACAAGTGAATTGTTTAAGGCTAGGACACATCCAGTCAGAATATGGATAGAAGGATGTAAATCACATTTTTGTGGACATGTAGCTGTCCACTCCCGGCGGTCCTAGAGAATCCTGACAGTGAGAACACTGCGCAAGATGAGAATATAGAAGTCTGCAGTCAAGTTCAGTGATTGCTGATTTGCAGTTCAAGCCTGGACAACTCCATTAATATATTTTCATTATTTTATGAGTTTTGTTTGTTTTTCTTTTCTTTTAACTGTAAGCAGTTCATTGCAAATCTTATGTTACTACTGAAAATCGGATAAGGTACTGATAAGATCAAATTTTTTAAAAAAATCTTGTTTTTTATGCCCCTATTTAGCAAGAATTTACAGGTATTCTAACAAGCCAAAAAACTTTTGAAAAATTGTAGATTGGGAATTATATAATAATAGTCATAAGCAACTATCCTGCTTGTTGATGGATTCCAGGTGACAACATTTTCATTACTGTACTGAGTTAAAATTAAGTGAGATATAAGTAAAAAGCAATCTACAAAATTTGAAATACTCTACGTAGATGTAGAATGTAGAATTTGGCACTACGACTGCCAAATTCTACAACTTCTATATACAGTGTGTATATATATATATATATATATATATATATATATATATATATATATATATTTATGTATATATATATCTATATATATATATATATAGATATATATCTATATATTTATTTTTTTAGTTAATTTTGAAATTTATATGAAGAATATCTGCTGGTGATATATTCAGTATATTTCCCATTTATACTTAACTAAATGGTTAGATCAATAGTTACACATATGCTAGAGTAAAGTGTGAATAATTACACTGTAAAATGTAAAACCAAGCAAATGCTGTATGAATATTATTAAATACAATATCCTCCAAAAACATGATAGATAGATAGATAGATAGATAGATAGATAGATAGATAGATAGATAGATAGATAGATAGATAGATAGATAGAGGTGTCGTTACTATCTAGATTTCTTTATTTAATTTCTGCATGCAGTCATGAGGATATGATTGGGCTGATGGATATAGCAGATGATGGTTTTTCTAACTAATGTGTAAGGAACCCTGCCAGGAACATTTCATGTCTACATCTGGTTAACCAACATCCCAGAATGTGGAAGCAAATTAAAGTGGAGCCCCAGGGGTCAAGTGACCATAATCTGATTAAATTGGATATAATCTGTAAACCAAAATGAATTAAAAGATGTTTAAAAAGAATGAGTTTAGACTAGCAAATGCTAAAATGAGAAAAGTATTTAGTCAAGTGGATTGGAAGGTTAACTCAAAATATACTTACTTAAATGCTAATGTTCTTCAAACCTATTGTTCCTATTAAAAACAATACATTAAAACAATACATTATAATAATGAATTCAGTTCATGGGTTTCCATAATTTTCTTAAATTGTTTTTGCAAAAAAAAAAAAATATATATATATTTTTAAAATTTTTAACAAAATGTTCACTCTTTTAAATGACAACATAGATGACTATGATAAACAACAATGTAAGACCGGCTACATGCCGCTAAACTGCTTGTGACATACAATCTACACTCCTCAACATTGAAAATGTAGCAGCCAAAAAGAAAAGTCATGGAGTTATGAAAACCATTCGATCAATAAACATGGTAATGAGATGCAAATGATGAAAAACAGATGCAAAATTTTCAAAACATCTCAATTTTTTCTAAAGTATGAACGCACACGTACACACACATCTAGGCATGCTACCAATAAGGTTATTATTCGTTGTCTGAAGTATGTTCTGACAGCCCTGAATGCACGTGGAAAAATCATCAAGATCCACTATTGGCAGCTCCCTTTGCACTGACATTCTAGATGTGCACACTGAGAGATGCTCCAGGCCATGGTAGCACATTAAGTCCACATAGGCGGCTCACAGTAGCATAAGCACTATGCCGCATGGTGATGTGCTGAAAAAATGCTCCTGGGACACTTTGGAGAAATGGCTGAACCACTAGCTCCACAGTTTATCCATGCTCTTCTGCAAGTGAAATTGGATGTCGCATTCCAAGCTTAAAGCCCCCATCACATTTAGCGACTTACCAGCGATCCCGAAAACGATGCGACCTGATGAGGATCACTGGTAAGTCGCTGGGAGGTCGCTGGTGAGATGTCACACAGTCAGACCTTACCAACGACCCAGTAACGATACAGGTCGCAGTATCGACCTGTATAACGATCTCTGCTGTCATTGGGACCCTGTCACACAGTGTCAAACAGTGTTGGGTCCTGCCCAGCAGGACATCGCCTTTGAAGAAAATGGTCCAGGACATTCAGCAACGACCGGTGACCTCACAGCAGGGGTCAGGTCGTTGCTGGATATCACACATAACGAGATCGCTAGCGAGATCGCTGTTGCATCACAAAGCCATGACTCAGCAGCAATGTCGCTAGCGATGTCGCTTAGTGAGATGTGGCCTTAAGGTGTCCAACAGAGTGTACATAAACCATAAAAAGGTGTTTGCACAACATTGGTCTATGAGGTAAATGTCCAGAGATAGTTGCTTCATTGACCTCATACCACTGCTCTCAAAGGCTATTGTGGTGCAAGCAAGGCTGGAATTGATGTTTATCCTCTTGATTGATGAGTTCTATTTTTATCTTGGATGCAATGATAGCCCGAGATTTGTTCAGAGACCACGTGGACAGTGCCAAGAACGTTACACTGGTCCTACTATTAAGATGTGTGGGGGATAATGTATAGTAGATCCTTCTACTCTTCATTCCAGGTATACTAATAGCCAACCTTATCTTTGATGGGTGGTGATGGAACGAGTAATACAGCCATTTTTTAAAAGTATCACAGGAACCGTTTTTTCACATTACAGCGTCAATGTGGATTATGTTACTAAAAGCAGTGTGTGGCCGAAATATGCTACCATGACCTATACTTTCTCTCGACTTATCTTCGATCAAGCACATCTGCTATGTCATTGGTCAGCAATTATAAAGGGAGCTGCTGGTAGCGTATCTTAACGATGTGTCCGAGTTCTCACACCTTATCAGAACATCCATCTAACAACCATCTATTTTATTGTTTCATTTTACTATCCTCCAAATATAAAATGTCAGTGTTGTCTGAAGGTCACATCCTCCTGCAGCTCCATTTAGGTTTGTCCCACCATGACAGCCATGACAGTCCCTTTTTGAAGCTGATCAGTTGATAAGGGTCTGACTTTTGAGACTTCTGATACCTTAAGCAGTCAGCTCAGATCACTAAGGGTAGTTCAGTAACCATTTTAGTTCAGTTAACGATATTTAGTTTTTCTTCTATTTTGGTTGATAGATTGAAAGTCTATCATTTCCATATGCCTAAAGAGGGTATATAGAAATACATACAGTTGGGAAAATAATGTTTGATACACTGCCGATTTTGCAACTTTTCCCACCTACAAAGAATAGAGAGGTCTGTAACTTTTATTGTAGGTATACTTCAACTGTGACTGACAGAATCCCCAAAAAAGTCACATAGTATGAGTTTTAAATAATGAGTTTGCATTTTATTGCATGAAAAAAGTATTTGATCACCTATGAACCAGTACAAATTCTGGATCTCACAGACTTCTCACAGACCTTTTCTTTAAGAAGCCCTCCTACTCTACACTCATTACCTATATTAATTGCACCTGTTTGAACTTGTTACCTGTACAAAAGACACCTGTCCACACACTCAATCAATCACACTCCAAACTGTCCACCATGGCCAAGACCAAAGAGCTGTCTAAGGACACAGGGGACAAAATTGTAGACCTATCCAAGCAGGGATGGGCTACTGGACAATAGGCAAGCAGCTTGGTGAGAAAGCAACAACTGTTGGTGCAATTATTAGAAAATGGAAGGAACACAAAATAACTGTCAATCTTACTCAATCTGGGACTCCATGCAAGATCTTGTCTTGTGGGATAAGGATGTGTTGCGGGCGAGGTCCAGACCGCAGCCAAGGGGGGCTGCTCGGGGACGCTTGGGTCCGGTGGTTTTGCTGTGGCTCGAGCGGGAGCTGGACCCAGGCTCAAGCAGTGGTCCGCCGCCCACAAGTGAAAAAGGGGATTTTGTTTAGAAAGGGAGATTGGCCGTGATGCCACCCACGGTGTGTGGTGAAGTGGGACACCATCGCTGCCATTGCAGGACACCCCAGGGAAGATGTGAGGGCAGCGGATGTTAACCCCTCTGTGGGTAGGGATGGTTGCCCCGGGGCCCAGTGTCTCTGTGCAGATTATGGCGATGGCCGGGGCTTGCATGCCGGATGGACTGGGGGATGTTGGGTTACTCACGAGTAAATGAATCACACGAGTGTGGCTACCTGATTTTTCAGGGCAACACAGATGATTCTGAGCAAGGTCAGGAATCAGTCCAGAACTACATGGGACCTGATCAATGACCTCAAGAGAGCTGGGACCACAGTTCAAAGATTACAGTTAGCAACACACAAGGCCATCATGTATTAAAATCCTGCAAGGCACGTAAGGTCCCCCTGCTCACATCAGCACACGTCCAGGCTTGTTTGAAGTTCGCCAATGACCATCTGGATGATTCAGAGGAGCAATGTGGTCAGATGAGGCCAAAATAGAACTTTTTGATATCAACTCCACTCAGCATGTTTGGAGGAAGAAGAATGATGAGTACAAGCTCAAAAACACCAGCCCAACCGTGAAGCATGGAGGTGGAAGCATCATACTTTGGGGGTACTTTTCTGCAAATTGGACAGGACAACTATACTATATTGAAGGGGGGATAGATGGGGTCATGTATCATGATATTTTGGCTAACAGCCTCCTTAGCTCAGAAAGAGCATTTAAGATGGATTGTGGCTGGGTCTTCCAGCATGACAGTGACCCAAAACACAGCCAGGGCAACTAAGGAGTAGCTCTATAAGAAGCATTTCAAGCTCCTGGAGTGTAGGACAGTCAGTGACAAACAGTCAGTGTACCTAGTGGCATCCTAAACGTGGCTATTGGACTTTTGTGTAGTCACACTAGTGCAAAGATATTTGCAGCACGTCTGCCTGCATTGCACACTCAAACTTTTTTTAACTAAGCCATTATACTAGCAAACAGTCAGTGTACCTAGTGGCATCCTAAACGTGGCTATTGTACTTTTGTGTAGTCAAACTAGTGGAAAGATATTTGCAGCATGTCTGCCTGCATTGCACACTCAAACTTTTTTTTAACTAAGCCATTATACTAGCAAACAGTCAGTGTACCTAGTGGCATCCTAAACGTGACTATTGTACTTTTGTGTAGTCACACTAGTGGAAAGATATTTGCAGCACGTCTGCCTGCATTGCACACTCAAACTCTTTTTAACTAAGCCATTATACTAGCAAACAGTCAGTGTACCTAGTGGCATCCTAAACGTGGCTATTGGACTTCTGTATAGTCCCACTAGTGCAAAGATATTTGCAGCACCTCTGCCTGCATTGCACACTCAAACTCATTGTTACTAAGCCATTATACTAGCAAACACTGAGTGAACTTAGTGTCATCCTAAACGTGGCTATTGGACTTCTGTATAGTCCCACTAGTGCAAAGATATTTGCAGCACCTCTGCCTTTCATTGCACACTCAAACTCTTTGTTACTAAGCCATTATACTAGCAAACACTGAGTGAACTTAGTGGCATCCTAAACGTGACTATTGGACTTCTGTATAGTCCCACTAGTGCAAAGATATTTGCAGCACCTCTGCCTGCATTGCACACTCAAACTCATTGTTACTAAGCCATTATACTAGCAAACAGTCAGTGAACCTAGTGGCATCCTAAACGTGGCTATTGGACTTTTGTCTAGTCACACTAGTGCAAATCTATGTGCAGCACCTGTGCATGACACCCTGACACGCTCTGTTTTTAATAAGCTATAATGATAGCAAAAAATACTGCCATTTAGTGGCATCATAGAACTGGCTGTTGTATTCCATTAGTGCCCCACTGGTGCCAAGCTATTTCTAGCACCTGTGCATGACACCCTCCTGCTCTGTTTTTAATAAGCTATAATGATAGCAAAAAACACTGCCATTTAGTGGCATCATAGAACTGGCTGTTGTATTCCATTAGTGCCCCACTGGTGCCAAGCTATTTCTAGCACCTGTGCATTACACCCTCCTGCTCTGTTTTTAATAAGCTATAATGATAGCAAAAAATACTGCCATTTAGTGGCATCATAGAACTGGCTGTTGTATTCCATTAGTGCCCCACTGGTGCCAAGCTATTTCTAGCACCTCTACATGACACCCTCATGCACATTTTGCTACGCTAATGTTATAGCAAACTCAGGGAATTCATTGCTGCATTTGATAATTCGGAGGGATAGAAAGTGAGGCTTCCTTTAGCTTTTCCTTCTGTTCATAGACAGCATCTCCAAGTTCACACCCGAAGAGCAATTTCTCCTCCACGTCTAAGTGTGGAGAGGCAGCTAGTGCGCATGCGTGTGCCAATTTACTCCAGCTGCAGCCTAACTACAGTGTTTCGCCTAGTGAGTATGCTCAGCCTGACTGTGTTATTCCTGACGCTAAGTCTTCTTTTCGGGATACAGCGCATGCTCCCACACTAAGTGTCAAAAGCCTCTTTGCACAGGTACTTGCATTCCGTGCCGGGTCTAAGTCCTGTTTTGTGCCTAGACACCATGCTAAAGCTGATAGTCTTTTTTCAGAGACTGTATTTCATGCTACTGAGCATGCTCAGGCACTTACTGCATCAGAGACTAGGTCCGGTAATGAACTCTTTGGCCCTGCCCCTGATGTGGGGGTCCCATATAGACCACAGGGCATCAGGTGTCCTCCCAAATGGCTTGCAGAGGCCCACCCCTATGACTTGTCACCGCATT
Organism: Anomaloglossus baeobatrachus; assembly: GCF_048569485.1. Classification (NCBI taxonomy): domain Eukaryota; kingdom Metazoa; phylum Chordata; class Amphibia; order Anura; family Aromobatidae; genus Anomaloglossus; species Anomaloglossus baeobatrachus. The sequence continues at coordinate 449,424,846 of NC_134358.1, forward strand.
ATTGATGGTCAGACGATGACTGGTGAGGTGTTTGGGTCATGGCAGCCATGAGGTCATCATTGAAGTTGTGGTTCCAAATAGGACGCTAGTTATGCCACTCATGACGTGTCACTCTACTTTGGTCTCCAGGAGGTTCATTGTGGTTCACCCTGGTTTGGGACGGACCCAGGTTATAAAAGGGGCTGGAGCCAACAAGGAGGTGCGCATTCTTCTATTATGCTACGAAAGAACACACCTCCATGTGTTGAACCCATTGCGGCTTTAGGCCAGAGGTAGGCAGGGATAGGGTGTCGATGCAGGCCACCACCACAGTTGGTAACGCAGAACGGTTAAGACCAGCTCCTGTACTACCAGTCCTGCTTGTGCAGCCCAGTGGCATTAACAGGCCTGCTGCTGCTGATGCGCCTGCTGTCCACAGGTGTGGCCCCTACGCACACGGTCAGCGTACTCAATGGCTCCTCTGTTGTTAACAGGGAGTTCCTGGGCTGGGTGGGCATGTGGACCCTGTGACGCTAACAGGGCTCCCAGTCTCCAGATCCGAATGGCGTCTAACTCGGTTCAGGCTACTATTAGTTTCATAGCCACACAGCTCTGTATCCTCCACCAAACCTTCCAGTTGCCAACCTCTCCTTTTCCAACTGGGAGCACGGTGGACACTGACTGCTGATGGGGATATATACCTTTCTCTTTCTTTTCTTATTAATTTTCGTTATATAGCGGTAACATAGTATATACCACCTTATCCAAATCTGCCAGTCCCACTGTAACAGATGGTGTTTCTTCATCAAATGTTACTTTTGCTTAACCACCAAATCCACGGACCAAAACTTTTTTCCCCTTTCCAACACACCTGTTCCCCTTTCCACCAGCATCTGTCCTTTTTCAACTCATTTTGGTATATGACCAAAAGTGCAACTCTGCAGGGACACCGTACTCAACGCCATCTCAGCACAGCAGCCATCCCTCGGTCCCTCCGATGTGGACAAGGAAAAGACCATTTCCTCCTATCCATGACAAAGCGTTGAGATTCACTCTGTGCAGCACTGGTGTTTAGTGGAAAAGCAGATCTAAGATTGCGTACCACATTCTGCAGATACTCCTGTTAACGTGCTTCCATTTCTATGGCAGGAATTATTTCGCCAAATTTTGTCTTGTACCGGGGATCTAACAGTGTGGCAACCCAGTATTCAGGATTACTTCGAATTCGTACAATCCGAGGGTCATGTAGGTAGTGCAGCAAGAAGGCGCTCATGTGTCTTGTGCATCCAGGAGGACCAAGTCCTTGGTGTGTTGGTGGCAGAGAGGTGAGAATCGTGCCTCCTTCCTCTGCCCTCTCCCCACAACCTCGCACAACCGAAATGTGAGCAAGCTCTCACTCATCTGCTGAGTCTTCCATGCCCATCGCCAGTTCGTCCTCCATTTCTTCATGGGCTCCTGCACTTTCCTCAACACTTTTTGCTGATACTATGCGCCCTTGTTAATCCCTCTCCCTCACCATGACTGCCGCATAGGTGCCGCTGACCATCTGGACCTCGTAGATCTTGTTATCCCTTCCGCATATGACTCCTCCTGTACTTCCTCCCCTTCCTCTTGTCCCAACACCTGACTCCGAATAATAATTACAGTGTGCTCCATCATGTAGATGACCAGAATTGTCACGCTGAGAATGACATTGCCAGTGCTAAACATCTTCGTCGACATTTGTAAACTGTGTAGCAGGGTGCATAGGTCCTTGATCTGACACCACTCCAGCAGCGTGATCTGCACCACCTCTGGATCAAGTTATCCCAGGCTATATGTCATACCGTATTTCAGCAGGGCTCTGCGGTGCTGCCACACACGCTGCAACATGTGCAGATTCCAATTCCTGCGTGTCGGAACATCGCATTTCCGGCGTTTAACTGCCAGACCCTAAGGCTTCCGGAGTAATGAAAGTTGTTGAGATGCTGTGTGCGCACGATGGAAGTGAGCACATAGCGAGCGTGCCCGCTGCACAAGGCCATGTAGGCCGCGATGGTGTTTTAAAAATTGCTGGAGAATTAGGTTCAACACGTGAGCCATACAAGGCACGTGTGTCACATTGCCCTGACGATGGCCCGCAGCCAGGTTTGCATCATTGCCGCACACGGCTGTTAAGTCACCAACGGAGTACGCTCCGTCAAATTGTACTCCGGTCGCCAGGTGACAACGTGTTCCTTTCATGCATAGTGCTGATGATGGGAGAGGAGTCGATGCCAGCGGCGCAGGTGGACGCAGGTTATGCTCACCCACTGGGCTGCATTACCTTGACAGATGCAGAATCTCTGGCTGAATGTAGCTGGTGGGTATCTCACAGATGAAATACCATCATTCAGCTACAACCAATGGGAAGACACCACACCCTTTTTTATGCCCATCCTGTCTGCAGACCACTGCGAGACCTAGCTATGAACCTCTGGTTAATTTTACCCCCAGTTCAGTTTTATGATTTTGTGTGCTTGTTACCTGACTACTTTTCCTGCTTGCTGTTTATGTACCTTGTTGGACGATCCGCATTTCACCTCTGCTTGTTTTCTGATTAAGTCCTGGCTGTCCCATTCTGTTCCTGTTCCTCAATTAATGTTTTGACCCTGCCTGACTACTATTCTCTGGAACTGCAGCCTTCCACAGGTATTAATCACCTTGGGCCCTGTGTAATTCCTAATCCCTGTATAGGGGTTAAAGGGTTTCAGGGTTCTAGGGATCCTGCTTGGTGAGTGGCTTCCCTCTAGCCTATCATTTACAGCCCATCTGAGTGTGTGGATCAAGGAAGGCGTTACACCGTGCTCTCTGCAGAAGGCCATGTGGGCCAGGATAGTGCTTTAAAAATTGCTGGACAACCAGGTTCAACACGTGAACCACACAAGGCACGTGTGTCACATTGTCACAGCGAAGGGCCGCACCCATGTTTGCATCATTGTCGCACCCGGCCTTCCCTGGCTGCTGGTTGAGTGGAGACAACCATTGATGAAACTCGGTCTCCAGAGCTAACGTCCACAACTTCTCAGCAGTGTGACTCACATTTCCCATACATTTCAAAGTAAACCTTTGACCGCCTGATGGCATTGAGCTCTGCTGCCAGCATAGTAAGGAGGTGTGTGGTAGTCCTTGTGCGCAGTTACGAGGAAGGGTGGCCTGACCACACAGGGTTTGCGCCAAGATGGAGGACCCACACGAGGTTGAAGAGGCAGAAGCAGTGTATTAACTTCTACATACAGAAGAAGGATTGACACAACTCGTGGGGACGGCAAGACTTGTACAGCAGACCCTTCTCCATCTCTCCCCACAGTAACCCATTGCCCAGTCAGCGACATGTAACGCCCCTGTCCATGCTTACTGGGCCAATTATCTGTGGTGAAATGCACCCTGTCACACAGAGTTTCTCAAGGAATCAGTGATGTTTAGTGCGACATGCTGGTGTAGCGCGTGCACGCCTTTGTTGGAGAAGGAGTGGCGCCTGGGCATCGGCTCTTGGGGCACTGCGATGGGCATAAGGTCTCGAAAATCCTCGGTTAAAAAGGTTGGAAAGGCAGCATTTTGGTAACCAACAGTTTCCAGATGCTGAAAGTCAACCTCTAAGCCATGTCATGCCCTTCTAAAAGCATGTAAAACACAGTAAGGGGACTCCAACCACAGTCTCCCTCGTTGCCACTAATTGGGCCACACACACCCCACTTGACTGGCATCAGTTGATCTTCCCTTTTGAAAAAAAATAAGATGCTTGGCATGAAGCACTCTCAAAAATACGCGTGCCTTTCCCGTCCCCTGGCTGACTCAGGGGAAGAAAAGTCCTCTGAGAGCCATGACTTGTTCATCTTGGTTCTTTTAGAAACACAGCGAGGGGACTCCAACCACAGTCTCCCTCGTTGCCACTAATTGGGCCACACACACCCCACTTGACTGGCATCAGTTGACCCCCCCTTTTGAAAAAGAAAAAGATGCTTGGCATGAAGCACTCTCAAAAATACGCGTGCCTTTCCCGTCCCCTGGATGACCCAGGGGAAGAAAAGTCCTCTGAGAGCCATGACTTGTTCATCTTGGTTCTTTTAGAAACACAGCGAGGGGACTCCAACCACAGTCTCCCTCGTTTCCACTAACTGGGCCACACACACCCCACTTTACTGGCATCAGTTGACCTTCCCTTTTGAAAAAGAAAAAGATGCTTGGCATGAAGCACTCTCAAAAATACGCGTGCCTTTCCCGTCCCCTGGATGACCCAGGGGAAGAAAAGTCCTCTGAGAGCCATGACTTGTTCATCTTGGTTCTTTTAGAAACACAGCGAGGGGACTCCAACCACAGTCTCCCTCGTTTCCACTAACTGGGCCACACACACCCCACTTGACTGGCATCAGTTGACCTTCCCTTTTGAAAAAGAAAAAGATGCTTGGCATGAAGCACTCTCAAAAATACGCGTGACTTTCCCGTCCCCTGGCTGACCCAGGGGAAGAAAAGTCCTCTGAGAGCCATGACTTGTTCATCTTGGTTCTTTTAGAAACACAGCGAGGGGACTCCAACCACAGTCTCCCTCGTTGCCACTAATGGGGCCACACACACCCCACTTGACTGGCATCAGTTGACCCCCCCTTTTGAAAAAGAAAAAGATGCTTGGCATGAAGCACTCTCAAAAATACACGTGCCTTTCCCATCCCCTGGATGACCCAGGGGAAGAAAAGTCCTCTGAGAGCCATGACTTGTTCATCTTGGTTCTTTTTTCAAAAGCGAGGGGACTCCAACCACAGTCTCCCTCGTTGCCACTAATTGGGCCACACACACCGCACTTGACTGACATCACTTGACCCCCCTTTTCAAAATGAAAAAGATGCTTTGCATGAAGCACTCTCAAAAATACACGTGCATTTCGCCTCCCCTGGCTGACACAGGGGAAGAAAAGTCCTCTGAGAGCCATGTCCACATTGTCAGTGGACAGACACATGTGCTTATCTGCCAGCAGACCCCCAGCAGCACTGAAGACAGGTTCCGAGAGAACGCTGGCTGCAGGACACGACAAGATCCCCAAGGCGTACGTGGCGAGCTCAGGCAATTTATCAAGATTGGAAGCCTAAAATGAGCAGGGCTCAAGTTACACAATAATGGAATCGATGTTTCCTTGCATATACTCATATATCTGTGTGTCCTCCTCTTTTTCCTTGTCCAGCTGTTTTGTTTTCGCATGAGTATATGTCCTTGTCACTTTCCCATGTGTTTGTGTTGTGTTGTGAGTTGTTTGTCACCTTTTGGACACCTTTGAGGGTGTTTTCTAGGTGTTTTTCTGTGTTTGTGATTGCCTGCCATTGTTTCCTATGCAGTTCGAGTTCGGTTCGTCGAACGTTCGACGAGCCGAACTCGAACGGGAGCTCCGTTCGGCGAACCGACCTCGAGCCGAACCGGGACCAGTTCGCTCATCTCTACCTTTGGTACTCAAGCACAAACAAAAAAATTCTAATTTGTTACATAATGTCATTGCCTAGACTATTGTAAACCTGTGAGAAGCAATAAAATTTACCATAATTTGTAATACATTCAATGCAATCTGCAATGTAGGAAATGCTACATAATGTTTAAGCATTAAACTCTGATTAGGAGCCACAACCATGAGGGTTTAAGACAAATGACCCTAGAGGCTTAGTCTGAGAAGAATAAGTTTAGTATATCCAATAATTAAAAAAAAATTTGGATTTTCTATGTAAGCTATTATCCATAGAAAATAAGTGGCAATTAAAGGACATGACCCTAAGCAAGTTCACACTTAATATTTTTATTTCCTAGTACTTGAAACTTGACAAGATGCAGAACGCATCCTCGTTCAATGCTACTAGTTCAATTAGCAACCTTTAGGCCATAGATAAGTATGTATATACCCCTCGTATTCTGTCAGCAATCCTTATTTTTTCACCAGTAACAAAATCCTGTGAATAAAACCATTTTGTCCCAGAAGCAGAAAGACCTGCTTTCTACTGCTCTGAAAATCAGTCCTATAGGCAAGAAAAATTCATCTACATCACAGTTGCTCAAATGTTAAATGTGATGTGACTGCCAGAATACAAATTGCTATGTAAAAAAGGACGGGGTAGCTCATTTGACAGAGTTGTTCACACTTATTCCACACAGCTGGGAGACATTAGCTTAATTTCCAAAGAGCAGAGGATTTCTAGTATAAAAGTAAGATGAAAAATAAAAAAAATCTTCTAACTAGAGTGAATGGGATAAATTGTGCACCAATAATTAGGAATATATGAAATATAAATAAGCTGTTAGTAAATTGTCGCAAAGACAGATTTCTGTATGCTATCTATGGCAGTGTGGAATATATTAGTGCATATAACAGATATGAGAATTCTTGTTTGAAAAAGTATAAAAATTGTATATTACTTGCTTTATATTATATTACATATAGTAGAGAACATGTAGCCATAGAATGTTTATTAACCATAGTACTATGCTTATTTCTGTAGTAACAAGGTGTTTGGATGTTCCTTTTCTTTCTGTCAAACTAGATAGCACAATAGCACAGATGAAGGATATGAAAGTGGTGCTTTTGTATACTGATGATCCTTTCTGGACAGCATGGAAGTTTCAACCCCTCTAGTGTGGGCAGAAAGCTGGTGCAGAGGAATCTCTCACATCAGAAAATGGGGTTAGTCACTGGACTTTACAGAATGGCTTGTGAAACAAAAGCACCTTCAACTGACTGTAAAAATGGCAGTAAAGGCCCATTTACACACAACTATATCGCTAATAAGATATCGTCGGGGTCACGGTGTTGGTGACGCACATCCGGCCTCATTAGCAATGTCGTTGTGTGTGACACCTTTTTGCGATCAGTAACGATCGCAAAAAGGTGTCAACTCATTCGTCGTGTACACGTCGTTCATTTTTAAAAAATCATTCCTCGTTTGGAACGCAGGTTGTTTGTCGTTCCTGCGGCTGCACACATCGCTATGTGTGACACCGCAGAAATGAGGAACAATATCGTACCTGCAGCCGCCGGCAATGAGGAATGAAGGAGGTGGGCGGGCTGTTCCAGCCGCTCATCTCCTCCCCTCCACTTCTATTGGGTTGCCGCTTAGTGACGCCGCTTAGTTACGCCGAACGAACCTCCCCCTTAAAGGAGAGATTGTTCGGCGACCACAGCGATGTCGGTGAACAGGTAATTGCATGTGACGCTGCCGTAGCGATATTTTTTGCTACGGCAGCGATCACCCCGTGATGCGCCACCGACGTGGGCGGGTGCTATCGCTCACGAGATCGCTAGCGATGTCGCAGCATGTAAAGTCCGCTTCAGACTATGCTTTTCTACATACTGGCAGTTACATGACCACCCACTTTCATGGCCGTAACTGGAGAATCCTGACAATATACGGTGCACACTCTGTGGGAATTCAAAAGTGTGCAGTTACTCATTCCAAACCTGGACAACCCCTTTAAGAAGATTTCTTTAATGGAAGAAAAAAAACCCATGGGTCTATCTATCTGTATATCTATCTACAGTGGCGACTAAAAGTTTTGCATTTTTAAAGTGTAATTCCTTCTGTTTGGTTGTTGTGATACCATTTTCCTGGTAATTTTAGTAATGGTTGTCAGCTCTAAGGATGAAAATTGTGTTTGACATTGTTTTATCCCTTTATTTGCTGGTTTTCCACATTTGCTGGGCCACATATTTTGCATATTTTGTCATGGCTAGTCTAGTTTTGCCCCAAAAAATTTTTGTATGTGTTTTTGGATAAAACATGGTAAAGACAAACCCAAATTTATCACCAGATGTCAGGAAGCTTATTATTCTGAGAGTGAAGTCAGACAGATGCCAAAAAGAGGCAGATATGGAATTCAACTGCTCTCAGAGTCAAGTGTCAAGTATAATAAAGAACAAAAGAGAAGGTTATGGAACAGCTGACAAACCTAGAAGTGGTGACCATGGAAAACTTTCTCCAAAGTTGATCACATTATTAAGAAAATTTGTATCTGATGTCCGTAAAAATGCTGCACAGAATTAGCAAAAAATGAAAGAAGAATATGAGGTCCAAGTGAGTCACCAATCTGTGGTGCAATGACTAAGAGCAGTAGGCTTGAATGTACAAGTTCCAGTCAAGAAGCTGTTAATCTCTGTAAGAACCGTAAGGTCTGACTTGAGTTTACCAAAGAGCACAGCCAATGGAAAGAGACAGATTGATCTAAGGTGTTGTGTTCAGATGCGTCCAAGTTCAATCTGTTTGGTAGTCATGGCAAATGTAGCACCCCTGAATACATCAGGGTGCTACAGGGAACTGCATCCTGTTCCCACCTAGGGGTCAGGCAGACTGGTGGGAGGGAAGTAGAAAAAGTCTAGTGAGACCCCTGAAAGAGAGAGGAGCTGGGCAGTGTGAGCTCCCGGGGAGCTAGAAGGACCAAGGTTGGGTTGCAGACAGTGGTCCGGGACCAAAGGAATCGGAGACTGGTAGCAGTGACATTAGAAAAGGGTGCGACGAACATAGTCGTGAAGGACTGTCAGCACCAGAAAGCCCAAAAGAACTGACTGGTACCGAGCACAACGGGGTACAGGACCCTAGGTCAGGAGCTGATTCAACATCCTGACAACTGACCTGCAAAGGAAGGGGACCTACAGGGACCTTCCCAAAGAGCTCAGAGACTGAGGGCATTAGTACACCACGGGTAACAGGGTTTTCCACAGAAAGCAACCCACTAAAATCCCAAGTGCCAGCCCTTGAGAGCAAGTCTTCACTTAAAAACTGAAGAACACGGACGTGAAACTGTGAACGTGGGCTGGCTCCAGATTACTATGTGACACCAGTGGGATTGGGTACTTGGACGGGCTCCCTGCAGCGGCTATGGCACACAGAGAATTTGGTTTACCTGCAGCGTGTGTGTCTCTTTTATAATCCTCATCCAGCACCACGACTACCCACAGTGAGTACCCTGGTTGACTGCACCCTGCGCTCCCAAATAGCTACCAACACCCTGAGCCCAGGGCCTTCCCTACCTGTGGAGGGACTAACATCAGTCTGCTTAACTCCATCTGTCCCGGTACTCCTTACAGCAGCGTCGGTGCTCCCATTACCGAAACCCACAGGTGGCGACACGAACTTCTCCCCTGTAAATATCCCCTTTTACGGATCAAAGTGTCCGCCAAGCCGGGTCCGATCCCCCTCGAGCCCCGATCCCCGATCCGAGCAACCCGACTAACACCAGGGCGGTACACAAGTACCATATATACCACCCAATTGGAAAATGTAATGATGTAAAGTACCAAACACCTAAAGTGAAACATGGTGGTGGCAATGTCATGGTTTGGAGCTGCTTTTCTGCATCTGCCATTGGCCACTGCATAGAATTGATGGAAATATGAATGCTACCATGTACAAAAATAAACTGGAGAATGTAATGCTGCCACATGGTAAAAAAAAAAAGAAGTCCAGGGCTAGAAATTCCATCAAGACAATGATCCTACGCACACATCCAATTTAGTAAAAAATTGGTTAGCAAAGAAAAATGTTCACCCGTTGCAATGGCCAAGCCAATCACCTGATTTTCACTCTATTGAGCATATTTGGGATGCGTTAGGGAGACGAGTTAGGGCCTGTATCCTCCATAACAATAAAGATTAAATGTTTTCAGACTTGCAAATGGAATGGAGCAAGATTCCTCAAGATGTCTTGAATACTCTAGTAAAGTATAGAAGCACGGTCTGATAAAGTGCTAAGGAGGCCACAGTATTAGATTAATTTTTTTAGAATTTATAGTTTTCTATCAGCCACAACGCGTTTCGATATACACAATATCTTCATCAGGTGGATATCAACAATTAAACAATAAATTCTAAAAAAATTAATCTAATACTGTGGCTTCCTTAGCGCTCTATCAGACCGTGCTTCTATACTTTACTTCTGATCTTCCCCTCTGTGGGTTCACGGCAAGAGCTGCTTGCCACGGAGAAACAATAAATTCTAAAAAAATTAATCTAATACTGTGGCCTCCTTAGCGCTCTATCAGACCGTGCTTCTATACTTTACTTCTGATCTTCCCCTCTGTGGGTTCACGGCAAGAGCTACTTGCCACAGAGGTCAGACTACCAGAGACGCCCAGTGATCTGTCATGTGACCAGCTCTTCAGGAATGTGCTTCCCTGGATGGACATCGTGGGCTAACAGGTTAGAAGAGCTCTGACACCACACTCCCGTCTTATACCGTGGTTGTGCGAGGGCTGCACAACCACATCAGGTGAGCAGATTCTTTTTCTCCTCCTCACCGCTATCTCCAGACCCTTCACATGCGCTCCCTTGTTTAATTTTTAAATGTTTTATTTTTTATCCTTGAATACTCTAGTGGCTTCAATGCCCCATTGGTGTGGTGCAGTAATTTATGCAAGAGATTATGCTGCAAAATACTAAGGGCATTGTAAATAATGAATTACTCTCTACTAGTGATGGACGGACTCGCAGATACCCAGGATCGTGGATCAAACGGGTAAAAAAAAAAACAACCCAGTTTGAGCTCAGAAATTATCTTGGATATATGGCGATTCCATATACATCTATGAGAACCAGAATCTGGTGCTTTAAAATGGTGGTAGAAGGGATAGGGGGATTGGAGCAGGTGCAATATACTTTCTGTGTCTACGCGCAGTTCTAATACTACTTCCAGGGCCTCTCATTATCTTTCACACATAGTCATTGCTTCCCCAGCCCACCAGTAGTCCCCATGTCTCTAATTGGGTGAAGTCAGATACGTTCCACCCTGTGTGACAGTGTGTCTGACTGCAACCACTCATAGGTGATGTGTGTGCATCTCTTGCTGTAAAAATAAATAAATAAAAAATTGGCATAGGGTCCCCCGGTATTATGATACCCAGCACAGATAAAGCAAACGGCGACAGGCTGCTACCCCCAGCCGTGTGTTTATCTTATCGTGTATTAAAATAACAGGAACCGCATGCTGCTTTTTTAAAAATTATTTAAATAAATAATTTTAAAAATGGCATGTGGTCCCCCCAGTTTTGATACCCAGCCATGATAAAACTGACAGCTGGGAGCATGTATTATCAGACTTGGGAGGCCCATGCTTATTGGACCCCCCAGCCTAAAAATAGCAACTTACAGCCACCCATTGCAACCCACCCAACCACTGTTGCAACCATTAGATGCGAGAATCCCGGAACTTTTCCCTGCTCATCCCGATTGCTCTGGTGCGGTGGCAATCGGAGTAATAAAGGGTTTATAACAGCTCACAGCAGCCACTAAGCCCTTGATTAGTAATGGTATATATCTATGAAACCCCCAAATACTAATCTGTAAGTAAAAAGAAATAAACAAAAACACAGCAAAAATCCTTTATTTGAAATAAAATACAAAAAACCCCACCCTCTTTCACCCCTTTATTAACCTCCAAAACACCCAGGTCTGACATAATCTACACAAGGTCCCACAACGGTTCCAACGCTGAAACATCTGAAGTAACAGCAAGTGGCCATCGAATTTGATTTCCTGCTTTGAGCTTCAAGCAGAGAATGAGCTGTGCGATGAGTGGTGAGTGACGTCACTCAAGTTATTTGTTGTCACAACTGGGGATTCCCACAGTCCTCCACCTGTGTTCGCAGGTAACCTCACCTGAGGTCACTCAGTTCAATGAGGTCACCTGAGGTCAGGTCACCTCATTGAATGTACTGTATATATAACTGTATATTAGAACTGATAAGGATGCTGCATTAATTTTAAGAAAATCCATGTGATAATGGATATATAATCACTTTTTAAAGTATAATTCAGTCTCCGCCCCCCTGAGACCACACACTGCTGAGCACAACCTTCCACTGTCTATATAATTCTAAATGCTCATCTTAATATTAGAATTAAGATGTCCAGACCTTGTTGCATAATATCAGGTGCTAACTTCTCTAAGATTTTTGCAAATGAATAGGCATAAATCCATCATCCATTTCAAATAAGTAATAAAAAAAAAAACTTCCCAGAAGAACAGTGAAGAAAAGGAGGCACATTGATTTTCATTTTTATACTTCAAAATGAAAGTTTGGGTGCCGAAATATTTTTGTACTGTGGTGTAATCATATGCACGTTATAAATGAGGACCAGAAAATTCTGCAGTAAAGCTGAAGATTGTGTTATGACATTGTTCAGTTCTGGCAAATTAGTTCTCAAATTAACACCAATTTTTAATTTTAAAGGTTTTTAATAGCATTATAATTTGAAAAAAAAAAATTGTTGACCAAGACCAGATTTTCATGAATTGCATATTGTGTTATTATTGTACTTTAAACTGTTTTAATACTGTTTCCCCCAAAAAAGTTCTGAAAACAATATATTTCATATTATTTAACTGGCCAGTCAGTAGAAAGCGTCAAACAAGAGCAAGAAGAAACTAATCGATGCAGGATGTAAGCGCTGAGCGACAAGTTAAGAGATTCGTATTTACACATAAAAAATCCATAAAAGGTTCAGTGATTAAAAACATTTTCATTACATGTTTAATATTGGTCTTAGTTATTACCCATGAAATCAAGGTAAGTTCTGTAACACATAGAGTGACAAAGACAAAATAATCTTTCCAAATCAATATGGCTGACATTGTGTAGGTCTATACTTCCTATCGACTATAGCCTAGAGAATATTGACCTGGCTTTGAACCTTGTGCTCTGATAGCTATATGTATCATTTACTGTGAGCACTAATTGGTTTATAGACTAATGCAGAGAGCCGTGAAACACTTGGTAATGCTCAGTCACAGAAGGATAAGCCACAAAAAGAATTAGCAGTGACAGAAAATACGCTGAGACAAGAAGGAAGTAACGTTTTTCCCTCTGGGGCTCCGGTGTCACCAATGGCCAAGACTACAGCAGTCTGTTCTCAGAAAATCAGAAGAACTTCAAAGAAGAACATTGAAATCATTTTAAACCAATATGCGACTGATTGAGCAGCGCCACTTAAGATAAATGAATCATTTACTGAAATCCGTTAAGCTCAATTCATTTTTCCAATAAAGGTGAGATATGAAAGTAAAATAAAACCCAAAATATCATCAATCTGAAAGTTTTGTTATTTCTGTCACATTTTTTATTCTTTACATGTATGAGATTTATTCTTTTAATGCTTGGTAATAAGAAATATTTGTAATGTAGTAGTATTTTAAACACTGTTAAAAAGTGACAATTTTGTGATAATTATTAATTTGATTAATTTCTCATATAATGAAAATTTAAATTGTAGAACTATGATATTTTAGAGGGAAACACATTTAATGTATTAAAGCACTTTAGATTTTTATACTTTACATTCTATTTATTTTTTAAACTATGGATAACCTTATTTTCGGAGAAATTTCGAGACAGTGATAGCTTTATTTCGAGTCTGCCAATAGGCATACATACTCACGTTTTCTGTTATTATTTTCAGTTCTAATTTCATTTTAAAAAGGTTGTCAAGCAGTTTTCTAAAGGTGGCCCTAGAGCAAGTGATGGATTAAAATATTAAAATATTGTGCACCTTATTGTCCCTTTGTCCACTGCTGTCACTTCAGTTTTCACCCTGCTCATTGTGAACTGTGTGGAAATTATGACATAATGTTCATCAAAATTGAGTACTGCAGTCAATAAAATCAATAAGGGATTTCTGCAGTAACTAAAGGTGATAAAATCTGCCAAAATTTAAATTTACCAAATCACATGGATTTACTGAGAAATTAGGTTCTCATCGGAGTTAATCACTATTGACTAAATCTTCCTTATTAGGCTCTGAAGTCATTGCCAAGAGCAGTGATGGTAAGGCGCATAGTGACTTCTTAGCCCCGATTAAGCAGGAGGTTTTAGACCAGAGTGAAAAAGGTCAAAGAAAATGTGTACAATTGGGAAAGGGAAAAAGAAGAGGTGTGGAGGACCAGATGGCGGACCGTGGGTGAAGTGAGGCAAAACATTCCAAAGACAACTATGAATAACCCCACCAATAGCAGGCAAAGCTTGCAAGTGCATGTATTTCTGCATATGGTGCTCATATTTGATACTAAATAAATTGAGAAATTTTAAAAATTTTGTTCCTAATTTTTCATCAATTGCATATCATTAACATGTCACTGCTTTATACTTGAATGTTCATCAGAGTGCTTGAGTACTCGCGTTTTTTTGGCCCAGTATCATGGGTGCTCAGATATGTTGTTTATAAAACATCAAACACAAAGTACAAAGCTTCATTGAACGATGCGAGCACACACTCCAGTGAGAGCCACTTGCAGTCTCTGAATGGCTTTCACTTGGAGTAATAACAACGTATTAGGATGTTGTGAGTAAAAAAAATATCCGCCCGCCCCCAGAAATGCTCTGTTTATATCTGGCTGTTTTTGGGTGGAGAGCTAAATTGGCCAGTCGTTGACTTCCATAATGCGCGGTACTCAAGTTGAGCTCATCCGAACGTTTGACAAGCACGACTCGAGTGACGAGCACTTGAGCATTGTACTGTTCGGCCATTATTAATGTCTAACCATCCTGTGATTTTAGTAATGACATAACCTTTCCTTTTTGGTTTTGCAATTTCAATGTTGATGAGTATAAAATCAGATGCACATGCATGAAAAGTAATAGAATAAATGGACAGATCGCTTCCAAAGAGGAGTGCAATAAGTATTTTACTCAAGAGGGATTAAAGATATGTGGCTTCAATACGAGTCTCAGGGATGTTGCAGGGGTCCAACTGTGTCACAGGCTAGGTTATTGACACCCATGAAAATAAGGTAAACGTATGGAGATAAAAATAATCACATATATTCAGAGATACATCTATGTAATAGTGGCAAGAACTACTGTAGCCAATCACTGGTCTCAGGCATGTTACACACTTGTACTGGATAAGAGAAATCAATGATTAGCTGGAACAGTCATATAAGTGTATATGATGCCATTGCTACAGGGAGCCAATGGCTGATTTTGTTTTTCGTTTTTTTGGGGTTTTTTGCTCCCCTTCTTCCAAAAGCCATAACTTTTTTATTTCTCCATCAATCTTGCCATATGGGGGCTTGTTTTTTGAAGGACAAGTTTTACTTTTGAATCAAACTACGAGTTTTACCATATAACGTAGTGGGAAACTGCAAAAAAATTCCAAATGCGGAAAAATTGCAAAAAAGTGCGATGCAAGATTGTTTTTGGGATATTTTATTAATTGTGTTCACTATGTGGTAAAACTGATGTGTCAGTGTGAGGCCTCAGGTTGTTATGAGCTCATAGACACCAAACATGAATAGCTTTACTTTTATCTAAGGGGTTAAAAAATTTCAGACGTTTGTCCAAAAAAGTGACGCACTTTTTGCACCATTTTCCGTGACCCGTAGTGTTCTCATTTTTTGGGATCTATACTTCAGTGACGTCTTATTTTTTGCGTCCCGAGCTGCTGATGTTTAAAACATCATGCAAAAATATGCCAAATAGATCTATTTGGCATATTTTTGCATGATGTTTTATTGTTACTATATGGATTTTTAGACTTTTTCTAATAAATTTGGATTCTTAGGAAAAATTGTTTCTGGATATCTACTTTGAAGTTAACTCCTGTCTGGCATTACAGCATCCGCTGCAACGGGTCTTCTAAAGGATAGGTGAGCTGAGAAAAATTATTTTTTTGGTTAAATGTTTATTGCAAGTTGCAGTCCCTTATGGTGAGATTAAAGGGTTCTCCATTACTGGGCAAGGCCACTTATACAGCTCAGGGCCCTAATTAAAATAAAAACAGTGTATACCCATCTCCTATTGCTGGGCTGTTCTGGCAGTGTTAGTGCTGCTGTCCAGAGAGTGGCATGACTTGATCTTTCACTTGCTGGCTGCATAGTTATGGGATTCTCCAATAAAAATGCAGTCTTGACCTGTCATACTTAAGAGCTCTTGGTAAAATACTTCATGGCACATACAGTTATCTTCAATGCACTAGAAGGCATTGCAGCATATGTAAACCTTTGAATTAATACAACACAATTATTGAATCCACCCATGTAACCACTGAAGTTGATTTAGTTCAGCACTCAGGTTTTCATAGACTTACAACTGAAGGTGTAAATCGTGTAAGAGATACTGGAGAGATGCACGTCAGCGTCCACATCTTTCAGGGACAACTCCTTTGCTTGAAAAACAAGAGGTCCCCAAAACCTCACAAGAGGTGTGGACGGCAAATTTAACCTCTACAGCACCTCTACTACCATCTTATGACTTTAGTTGTAAGCCTGTGAGAACTTATTTGGCTGTCTCTAGCCAATGAATGGAGCAGCGGTCCCACGGTCAGTCCTCAACTGTAAACAAGTTTTCATCTATCCTGTGGTTCAGTTTTGGGAATGACCCTTTAGGATCAAGATTGGGTATTTCAGCAACTGATAATGATAATTCATTTTCTCTAAGTTTCAGTGTGTGGAAAACACTGTAATAAGAGATGAGTTCGTCAGGTAGATGTATATAAAGTACAATCTGGCATATACTTTCACTGTAGTAATTGAATGAACTGACCACATGTATTCATTAAATATCCCTTTATATATTACAAGATAACGAGTGCAACCTGAATATGAATGTTATGCATATGGCTGTTAGGATGTTCTGTGCCCATCAGTTGCTGATCTATTTATGAATTAGAGTCTAAAAGCTCTTTTATGTCAACTTTCCTTGCTAGCTCTTATTGCAACATCCTCATTAGATTTTTTTCTTTTTTTCTTTTTATCAGGTTCCGACCATGTCTCTTTTGTTCATTCTTAAAAGCAGTGGCTTTAAAGATATCTAGCTACCAGTTCCAACTTTTTTTTGTAATTAGCCCCGTTTCAGGAACAGAAAAGTAGAATGCCAGAAAGAAATACAAAAAAGGGAGAAAAAAACATTCAACAAAAGAAAAGATGTTCTCCTTTCCCACCATATGCTGTTTCGATTATGTACAGCCTCTTTCATTGGGTGCTCATCAGCTTTGTTTCCATTTGACTTACAAGACAGCTGTATGCATGTGAGGCTGGCAAAGAAGTGTGAATAATAGAATATACAAAATACAGTATAGCCACAACAACATCCTGTAAGATATGTTTGATCACATAACTAGCCGAACATATATATCAGAGCTATCATTTTTCATAGTTTTAAAACTAAATTCTTAAATCTTTCATTTTGTACTCTGAGGTAATCCATAGGAATATTTACTCAATAATAAAAAAATAGAAAACATGTCACCCCCTCGATTGGAACAAAATATAAAATATAATTAATTTTTAAATTATCTTATTAATTTAAAATTAAACCCTTTAAGTTTCTGTTCAGCTTTGTTATAAATACTATACTCGACAGGGATAGTAATATCTACTCTATAATTTGCTTCTAAAGTTCTGTAGAACACGACATAAAAAACAAAACTAATTTTCTGCAATCTGACCCTAATAGCGGACAACTTAAAGAGGTGGTCCACTACAAAGCATAGTGGCCACATTGATTTACATATGGGACAGAAGACTTTTTCTAAATACCTTCTTTTTCCAATTTAGCATGTGAGCAGTGCTATCGCTGTCCGCTCATCCCCAACACATGATGCCCAGCTGCTGTAGCCTGTGATGTCCGGTGATGTCAGAATTGGAAGTTGACCCAGCATCACCGAGGTGGGATCCAATCTCCCTGAGTGACTAGGCTGTGGGCAGAGTTTCATCGCTTGTTACAGCCCAGCATATCGCGCACTCAAACCTTCACCACTTAATAAAGCACCGCAAGCATGAGTGATGCTGGGCTGTAATGTGCGGTGAAACTCAATCAACAGCCCATTCACTCACAATGACTGGGTCCCACCTCGATGATATTGGGTCACCTTCCAAATCTGGAAGTTGACGTGACATCACCAAACATCAGAGGCAGCAGCAGCTGTGTTAACGTCATGGGGATGAGTAGACAGTTATACTACAGGCTGAATTGGAAAAAGAAGGTATTTAAAAAAGGCTTTTTTTCCAGCTTTAAATCGATGTTTCCATTATGCTTTGTAGTGGCCATCTCTTTAACTATAGAAACACTCTTGTTTATATGATTTAAAAATATCGCCTTCTGAGTGTCCTGCATTAAAAGTACAATCCGGGTTCTCCAATTGCAGCTCCTTCTTTATTACTGTCACCAGGGTGTTTCTGTATGATATAATCATAGTACCACTTCAGTTCCCTTATTTAGAGTGCCATCAGAGTGTATTATTTAAACTGTAACAAAAGAACCTACAACTGGAGTGCCCCCTAGCATAAACTTGCTTGCCTACAATGAACAATCCAGCCATTGTAGTGTATAGACCACATGTGAGCTGACAAACATGATGATCTAAGCCTCTTGCCTAACATCCTTATCAGTAAGGAAGTTGAAATACCAGAAAAAAGTTTAACATTTTTTTGGATGAGGGTTCAAAATTACAAAAAAGACATTGGGGACAAAGGGGAGGCCAACATAGAAATAAGGATTTTATGATTTGATACATAGGATAGGAACATCCCACCCTCAAACTGATTCACTGTGGTCCAAAGTTTTCGGGCTACTGGCCCCATGTTTTCATCCTCCAGCTCTTTAGTTTTTCCAAAGAGTGCATGCACATAGTGTTCACTACCAAATACCAACACAGTACATGCAACATTGGATTACACCCTGCCACTGGAAAAAAATGCCAGTGTCGGGATGTTCTTTAATGGAAGAGTTTGCATGCTCTGTGTTCCTGTCCTGCTACATCCTGTGGTGTATACAGCAACCTTACTGTATCCTATGTGATCTTTTCAACAGTTGCACTGTCTCCTATGTGATTTGATATATACAGCAATCTCAGTGTATTCTATGTGATATATATATATATATATATATATACTGTATATATATATATATATATACTGTATATATATATATATATATATATATATATATATATGTATATATATATAAAACAGAGTTTCCATTTATCCTATGTGATGTTTACAGCAGACTCTCAGTCTATCCTATGTAACATATAAATATATATACAGCAGTCTCTTTCTATCCTATGTGTTGTAAACTGTAATGTCACTGTTTCCTATATAATGTATATACAGCCATCTGAATGTATTCTGTGGGATGTATATGCAGCAGTCTCAATTTTTCCTATGTGGTATGTACAGCAGTCTGTCTATCCTTTGTGATGTATACAACAGTCTGTATATTTTATGTGATGTATGCACAACAGTTTCAGTGTCTCCTGTGGGATGTATACAGCAGACCTCCCACTGCTTGAGTTCTATATATCTGACCAGTGATTAATTTCATACTTTGAGGAGTCGTAGTGAAATATGCATCTACAGTTGAAGCCAGAAGTTTACATACACATCTAAAAAGACACATATGCATGATTTTCTCACTATCTGACATGGAATCAGAATAAACCTTTACTATTTTGGTCAGTTAGGATTATCAAAATTATCTATATTTGCCAAATGCCATAATAATGAGAGAGATAATGTTTTAAGACAATTTTATTACTTTCTGCAAAATCAAAAGTTTACATACACTAAAGGGTGCTTTACATGCTGCAATATCGCTAACGATATATCGTCGGGGTCATGTCGTTAGTGATGCACAGCGTGTGACACCAAGGAGCGACGATCAATGAAAGCAAAAACTTGAAAAATCGCTGCTCGTTGAAACTTTGCTCCTTTTCCAAATATCGTTGCTGCTGCAGGTACGATGTTTTTCGTCATTCCTGCGGCAGCACACATCACTATGTGAGACGCCGCAGGAACGACGAACATCTCTTTACCTGCGTCCACCGACAATGAGGAAGGAAGGAGGTGGGCGGCATGTTCCGGCCGCTCACCTCCGCACCTCCTCTGCTATTGGATGGCTGTCGTGTCACGTCGCTGTGAAGCCGCACGAACCGCCCCCTTAGAAAGGAGGCGGGTTGCCGGTCAGAGCGACGTCGCACGGAAGGTAAGTCCATGTGACGGGTGTTAGTGATGTTGTGAGCCACGGGCAGCGATTTCCCCATGACTCACAACCGACGGGGGCGGGTACACTTGCTGGCGATATCGGTGTCGATATCGCAGCGTGTAAAGTACCCTTAAGAGTACTATGCCTTTAATCAATATGGAACAACCCATATGATGATATCATGTCTTTGGAAGCTTCTGGTTTATTGGCAACATCTGAGTTAATTAGAGACACACCTGTGGATGTATATTAATGTACACCTGAAACACACTGCTTTTTTGTGTAGCATCATGGGAAGGTCAAAATAAATCAGCCAAGATCTCAGGAAGACAATTGTGGACTTGCACAAGTCTGGGTCATCCTTGGTTGCAATTTCCAGACACCTGAAGGTGCCTTGTTTATCGCTACAAACAGTTATATGCAAGTACAAACAAGATGGGAATGTCCAGTGTGAGGCAGTGACAGGGGTAATATTTGAAGACCGCTATGTGTCCCCCAGAATGTGTCTGGAAACCCTCTGAGTTTGCTATAGCTATTACGGTGACTATAGCACAAAGGGTAACAGGGAGACAGATCCCTCCTCCCAGTCCAGGTTTTGCAGCAATCCTCATGTCTAGCATTTTAGTTTAAATCTGGCAGAACACATCAGGGTGTATCTCAGTTAAGAGCCAGGGTTGATGAAGCTACCACATGCTATGTGAGCTGAGCTGGTTCTGTGTGGAGTGAACACAGGCCAAGAGTGTGAGCCTAGTAGAACCTTAACAAGACCCCTGCGGTTAACGGGGTCCTAAGGTAACAAGACTTTTTATACCAAGGATTTGTCTATATGCACTGGCTGTGATCCGGAAGAGACTTTGATTGTTGGAAATTGGATCTATTTATGCTGCAACAATAAATAGACTGTTGGTGTGAACACGCTGCTGCCTCACGTTTTTGCTCAAGCAACGCCGCTACCTCACACCAGCCATCATACTGCTCAAGAAGGAGATGGGTTCTGTATACCAGAGGTGAACATGCTTTGGTCAGACATGTGCATATTAACTTAAGCACAAAAGCAAAAGGCCTTGTGAAGATGCTGGCAAAATCTGGTAAGATTGTGTCTAAAGACCTTAATTTTTGGAGACATGTCCTGTGGTCTAACGAAACTAAAATTGAACTGTTTTGCCATAATGACCATTGTTATGTCTGGAGGAAAAGGGAGAAGCTTTGAAGCCTAAGAGCACCATCCTGACTGTGAAACACGGGGGTGGCAGCATCATGTTGTGGGGTTGTTTTGCTGCAGGGTGAACTTGTGCACTTCACAAAATAGATGGCATCATGAGGAAAGAAGATTATATGGCAATACTAAAGCAACATCTCAAGACATCAGCCAGTAAATAAAGGTTAGGTGGAAACAGGTCTTCCAAATGTACAATGACCTGAAGCATACTGCCAAACTGGCTACAGAGTGACTTAAGTATAACAAAGTCAATCTTTTGGAGTGGCCTTAACAAAGCCCTGATCTCAATCCTATTGAAAATTTATGGGCCAAGCTGAAAAGGCAGGTGCGAGCAAGGCGACCTACAAACATGGCTCAGTTACTCCAGTTCTGTCAGGAGGAATGGGCCTAAATTCTTACCAACTATTTTGAGAAGCTTGTGGAAGCATATCCAAAATGTTTGACCCAAGTCATACAGTTTAAGGGCAATGGTATCAAATACTAATAAAATGTATGTAAACTTTTGACTTTGCAGAAAGTAATAAAAATTACATAAAACATTATCTCTCTCATTAATCTGGCATTTGGCAAAAATAAATAATTTTGGTTCTTTATTGTCCTAAAATCGGGAAAGGTTTATTCTGATTTCATGTGATGAGAAAAACATGTAGATGTGTCTTTTTAGATAGTGTATGTAAACCTCTGGTTTCAACTGCATGTTAGGAACAACTTACTAATGCAAGTGATTCTTTTCAAACCTTAGTATCACAAAGAGTTGACTTCCCTCCAGACTGACCAACGCAAACCTGGAAAAGCAGTTGCAAGGAGGAACATTAACATGACCACTTAACATTCTATACCTCATCATAGAGAAGCAGTTCTAGTTCTAGACATCACATTAGAAGTAAATTAATTAAATATTTGACCAAACATAGCAGAATAATTTTCAAGTTGATAATTTTGTATGGTCCAAAGAATCTATATATATAATTGCCTTATTCTGTCTGTCTGTCTGTCTGTCTTGTTCCAAAATTGTGTCACCGTGACAGTGTCACCGTGACAGTGTCATTTCAGTGACAACTGTCGGATTGGCCACTGGGCATGGCCTGGCACCGCCCCCCCACGGATTGGCCGCTCGCCTCGGCCTGGCCTCACCCCCCCGCATGGATTAGCTGCTCGCCCCGGCCCTCCGCACGCATCACCTGCTCCAGCCTACACCGGCTCCCGGTACACATGTGCAGGGAGGCGGCACCCGGCCCTCTGCACGCATCGCCCGCTCCAGCGTACACCGGCTCCTGGTACACATGTGCAGGGAGCCGGCATACGCTGACGCCTCCCCCGCTCGCCCCCGCTACACGTTGGCACACTTGCGATTGGTGCCTCGCCTCGTCCTGGCCCCGCCCCCCGCATGGATTAGCCGCTCGCCCTGGCCCTCCGCACGCATCGTCCGCTCCAGCGTACACCGGCTCCTGGTACACATGTGCAGGGAGCCGGCATATGCTGATGCCTCACCCGCTCGCCCTCGCCAGACGTTGGCACACTTGCGATGCTGGGATCGTGACATAGCCGATGTACGCTGGTAACCATGATACACATCGCGTAACTATAGGAAGCGCTTCCCTTAGTTACCCGATGTGTATCATGGTTACCAGCATACACCGGCTCCCGGTACACATGTGCAGGGAGCCGGCATACCCTGATGCCTCGCCCGCTCAGCCCCGCCCCCGGCACACGTTGCCACGCTCGGACCCGCCCCCGGCGGCCGCAGCATGGGGGATTGAGCACGATGGGGGGTGTGCAGCATAGAGGATGGAGCACGATGGGGGGTGTGCAGCATTGAGGATGGAGCACGATGGGGGGTGTGCAGCATGGGAGATGGAGCACGATGGGGGGTACGCAGCATGGGGGATGGAGCACGATGAGGGGTGCGCAGCATGGAGGATGGAGCACAATGGGGGGGTGTGCAGCATGGAGGATGGAGCACGATGGGGGGTGTGCAGCATGGGGGATGGAGCACAATAGGGGGTGAGCAGCATGGGGGATGGAGCACGATGGAGGGTGCGCAGCATGTCGGATGGAGCACAATGGGGGGTGCGCAGCATGGGGGATGGAGCACGATGGTGGGTGCGCAGCATGGGGGATGGAGCACGATGGGGGGTGTGCAGCATGGGAGACGAAGCACGATGTCGGGTACGCAGCATGAGGGATGGAGCACAATGGGGGGTGTGCAGCATGGAGGATGGAGCACAATGGGGGGTGTGCACATTGGAGGATGGAGCACGATGGGAGGTGTGCAGCATGGGGGATGGAGCACGATAGGGGGTGCGCAGCATGGGGGATGGAGCACGATGGTGGGTGTGCAGCATGGGGGATGAAGCACAATGGGGGGTGCGCAGCATGGGGGATGGCGCACGATGGGGGGTGTGCAGCATGGAGGATGGAGCATGATGGGGGGTGCGCAGCATGGAGGATGGAGCACAATGGGGGTGTGCAGCATGGAGGATGGAGCACGATGGGGGTGTGCAGCATGGGGGATGGAGCACAATAGGGGGTGTGCAGCATAGGGAATGGAGCACGATGGGGGTGCGCAGCATGTCGGATGGAGCACGATGGGGGATGCGCAGCATGGGGGATGTAACATGATAGGGGGTGTGCAGCATGGGGGATGGTGCATGATGGGGGGTGCACAGCATGTCGGATGGAGCCCGATGGGGGGTGCGCAGCATGGGGGATGGAGCACGATGGGGGGTGCGCAGCATGGGGGATGAAGCATGATGGGGAGTGCGCAGCATGGGGGATGGAGCACGATGGGGGGTGCGCAGCATGGGGGATGGAGCACGATGGGGGGTGTGCAGCATGGGGGATGGAACACGATGGAAGGTGCGCAGCATGGGGGATGGAGCACGATGAGGGGTGCGCAGGATGGGGGATGGAGCATGATGGGGGGTGCGCAGCATGGGGGATGGAGCACGATGGGGGTGCACAGCATGGGGGATGGAGCACGATGGGGGGTGCGCGGCATGGGGGATGGAGCACGAGGAGGATGTGCAGCATGGTAGAAGTAGCACGATTGGGGGTGCGCAGCATGGGGTATGGAGCACGATGGGGGTGCACACCTCCCCCAAAACACACACACACACACCGCCTCACGCGCACTGCACAACACACACACACACACACACACTGGGAACCACAAACACCACCCTACACAGACACCCACACAGACAACGCCACACACACACAACCCCCAACACACAAACACCGCGGCATACATAAATATACGCACATACCGCGCAACACACACACTGCACAAAACATACCTCCCCCCAAAACACACACACGCACCCCACACCCACACAAACCACACAACACACACAGCACCACACACACAGAACGCTGCAGACACACAGCGCTCCACAAACAACGCAACACACACAACGCAACACACATACAACACCGCTCTCACACACCCCCACACCCAGACAACACCCAGAACATTTACAACGCCCTACACAAACACTGGCAACTACACACAACAACATATATATATATATATATATATATATATATATATATATATATATAACAAAAATCATACATTAACTACACAATACGTAAATTCTAGAATACCCGATGCGTTAGAATCGGGCCACCTTCTAGTGATAGTATAAATATCCAAATAGCCCTACACAAGAAAAGATTCCCCATCCCTGATTTAATGGACTATATTTTTGCTTTGCAGTCCCATGTCTGAATTGGGTTTTTTTCTTATTTTGTCTTCAAATTGCAGAAAACAGGAAGATATCCAAAAACCCACTTACTGATACCATTTCTTGGGCTCATGGGGTGCAAAACGATAGTGTCTCACCTTTGATGTCATACATAAAGGATGGTTTTGAAATGTTAAAGATTTTGTTTTTTAAAAGAAGACCTTCCGGTTATAAAAAAAACAATCAAACTGTGACTGTGGCTGTTTTTAACATTTATATAATTAGAACATTACATGATTTCCATCAGAGTTACAGGATTTTATTTTCACTTCAGTGCATAATGAACTGGTGGAGAAAGGTTGAACTAGATGGACCTAGGTCTTTTTTCAACCTAAGTAACTATGTAACTATGTAATCTGGTGAGATTCTCTTCTTTGGGAGACGCCATCTATGGAGGGTTGCTCTGATCAGGGAGGATTTGATCTATTTTGCAATTTTGTTCACTCAGTGTTCCATAGAATAGAATGGCAGAATTTATTCACCTTATTTTTATCTGAAATTCTCCAGGAGAAGTCACCAGTGCATCCAAATGAGCCCCGAATCGGCAAAATGCAAATAACGCAAATTTTTTAAAATGTCTCTGTATCTTTTTTAGCCCAGATTAAGAAGGAGGATAGAGGATTTTCTTAAAGGGAAACCAATATTACAAAGCAGAAGCAAAAGGTGGATATTATTATCATAAAGAGGCACAGAGAAGATTATTACTATAAAGAGGATCAGAGGTCATTACTATTATTATGAGGCACAGGGTGCACTACTATTATATGGGGGCAGGACCAGGACAAAGTATGAGAAGAGATAGGAGCTAATTCAGGTGAAGCAGGAAGGCGTCAAATTTGAAAGAAAAAGAACATATGCTTCAATCCAGATACTGTTTATCTCTTGCGCTAGGCAGCAACGAGTCCTGACGCCACGAACTGCTTGTGCTGATTCCATTCCTTCCAGTGAGAGAAGTATCTATCAAAATCTCACCATCAGTAAACTAGTCAGTAAAAGAGATGAGTGGATCTGTCGAGATTTGAATACACCAAATTGCACAGATTTTAACAGGATTTTTGATTCACAGCAAATTTATTCCCAGCAAATTGAATGTCCTTTATTATACTGAGGTCCGGAGAGACCTCAAACCATAATAAACATGAGTTTTAGATATAAATAACTACTAATACCTCGCTGCTCAACTCCACTACTCACTCAGTGCCATACTACCTTCAGAACCTCTTCTTACCATTGCCACTGACTGTAACCCCTGGCATCTTCATGCTATGCTTGGACTTACTGCTATAACTAAGTCCAGCTAAACTATTAACACCTCTATCTTCGAAAGCATTCATACTTTGTAGCAATTTATCCACATCTGCTTAGAACTTTCCATTGTACTATATATATTGTCTGCAGAACACTGGTATAGAACTGAAATCTAACGTTATGCAAGTGCTTCTGAATAAATTACAATATCATCAAAATGTTAAATTATTTCGGCAATTCAATACAAAAATAGAATGTTGATGATTATGGCTTACAGCCAATGAGAACCCAAAAGTCATTCTCTCAAAAATTAGAATATTTTATAAGACCAACTGAAAAAATGATTTTTAATTTAGAAATGTTGGCGCCTACTGAAGAGTATGTACAGAAAATACACTCAATACTTGGTCAGGGCTCTTTTTACATGAATTACTGCATCAATACATCGTGGCATGGAGGCGATCAGTCTGTGGCACTGCTGAGGTGTTATGGAAGCCCAAGTTGCTTTAATAGCAGCCTTTAGCTCGTCTGCATTGTTGGGTCTGGTGTCTCTCATCTTCCTCTTAACAATACCCTATAGATTCTCTATGCGGTTTAGGTCAGGCTAGTTTGCTGGCCAATCAAGCACAGTGATACTGTGGTTATGTTGTGTATTCAGTGATCAGTTTAGGTATTGTTACTTTTGGCAGTGTGGACAGGTGCCACGTCCTGCTGGAAAATTAAATTTCCATCTCCAAAAGCTTGTCGGAAGAGGGAAGCATGAAGTGCTCTAAAATTTCCTGGTAGACGGCTGCGCTGACTTTGGTCAAATGAAATGCAAACTTTACTTTCATCTAAAAATAACACTTTGGACCACTGAGCAACAGTCCAGTTATTTTTCTCCTTGGAACTAGTAAGACGCTTCTGGCATCGTTTATTGGTCATGAGTGGCTTGACACAAGGAATGTGATAGCTGTAGCCCATGTCCTGGATACGTCTGTGTGTGGTGGCTCTTGAAGCACTGACTCCAGCAGCAGTCCATTCCTTGTGAATCTCCCCCAAATTTTTTAATGGCCTTTTTTTAACAATCCTGTCAAGGCTACTGTTATCTCGCTTACTTGTGCAACTTTTTCTACCACACTTTTTCCTTCCACTGAATGTTTCATTATATGCTGCATACACTCTGTAAACAGCCAGCTTCTTTAGCAATGACCTTTAGTGGCTTACCCTCCTTGTGGAGTGTGTCAATGACTGCCTTCTGGACATCTGTTAAGTCTGAAGTTTTCCCCATGATTGTGTAGCCTACTGAACTAGACTAAGGGACCAGTTTAAATTCTTAGGAAGCCTTTGCAGGTGTTTTGTGTTAATTATTCTAATTTTCTGAGATAATAACTTTTGGGTTTTCATTGGCTGTAAGCCATAATCATCAACATTAACAGAAATAAATACTTGAAATAGATCACTCTGTGTGTAATGACTCTATATAATGTATGTGTTTCCCTTTTTGTATTAAATTATTGAAATAAATTAACTTTTTAATGATATTCCAATTTATTGAGAAGCACTTGTATATTCACTGCATGTTAGCAACCTCAGCATTAGTACAGTAGTTTTGGTTAATGATCATTATTGTGATATTATTGTTTCTGTTCGCTGGTAAAATTTGTTTATAGTTTGGTGGTATTATTTCACATTTATATTACAATATTGATGGTGATATTAATCTTGGTACAGGCATGTTGGTAATGACCGGTAAGATGGATCATTTTGTCACTATGTGGTAGTATCATGTGGCCATACTGTGCTGGTATTATTTAAGCTTTATACATATGTATATATACACATACTGTATATATATATATATATATATATATATATATATATATATATATATATATTAGTTCCCGAGATACAGTTTTCATTTTGTCCAATGTCAGTCAAGGTCATTTGGGGTTTAGAACCTCATCTGGAGAAGACTTGGGGAGATACATGGACCTATGAGTTTTCTAATGCTGGGTTTCATGCAGCACCCTCTCACTCTCCTCCCTTACTGTATTATCTTCCAGCTCAGAAGCAGAAAGTCTCACACAGCTGTCAAAATGGAGAAACAATTGAGAGTCATCCTTCCTTAAAAACCCAGAATTTTCATCACATGAACGTTTTAGTTTTCATAATTAAATATATTAGAGAAAGGCTGTATGTTTTTGTATCCTTTCCCTTCTTTAAATTTGCAAGGAGATTACAAGTCCTCTTTAAAGAGCTTAACTTATTAAAAAAAAAAAGAAACAAAAAGTAGCAGTCAAAGTTATATAAAAAAAGAAAAGCAAAATTGCTCACCTATTCCCTGATAATCCATTGCTTATCTTCCAATAATGCCTCATGTCTTTGTACATGCCACCTGTCTTTGGCCTATGCAGGAAATGGGTGGCCATTACTGTCCTAATACTGGCATCATCGCTCAGCCATGTAATGTTACTCAACTGATTGACTGCAATGGTCACGTGCCGGATGTATGTATACAAAGACTGGGAGCACCATTTGAGGGTCAGCCCTTGGTTCGTCATCAGGGACAATAATTGATTTTTTATAATATCTTCAG
This sequence comes from Anomaloglossus baeobatrachus, assembly GCF_048569485.1. Lineage (NCBI taxonomy): Eukaryota > Metazoa > Chordata > Amphibia > Anura > Aromobatidae > Anomaloglossus > Anomaloglossus baeobatrachus. Next base: position 449,453,575 of record NC_134358.1, read on the forward strand.
ATGTCCTTGGAGAACAACTTTTTGAATTAATGGTTACTCATTATTTATGAATCTTTGGAAGTTTGATATATTTTTGCTTGAGATTTGCACCTAATAGAAACGAAGTAGTCTAGGTTAAAGAGAGAGTGGTTTCCAGTATAAGTATCCTCTGTGTCCAGCATAATGTCATATATACAGTGGCAGGAAAAAAGATTCCGCTGAATTGAAAGGAACTTTTCTTGGTAACTGCTGCTTATGAATAATATGTTGTGTATTCAGTGATCGGAAGCGACGTTCCCTTGACGGAAAGACCCTTTAATATTGTTTTTATTTAAAAGCATTATTTTCACAGAGGAAGTTTGCACAGATTGTGTTAGGAAAATATGTGAGAAACAGTTTGCCCGACCATATGTTGATATACAGTATGTGCTTCATGCCAGGAGAGAACCACTTTTCTAGAGTCTCCTTTACAGTAAATTGTCAATATTTGTTGACAATAATGAAATTTTTTGCTTTCTATGCAACTGTGCTAAATAATCCAGAAATTATCATACTGTATGTGCAAAATGATTACAACAAAAGGCATAAATTACTGCGTCTGTAATCACATGCTGTCGTAAAAAGGAACTAGTCATGTAAGAAGTGGAGACTTTAAACATTAGGACATATTTAACCCTTTAATATGAAAGGTATTTCTGCATATTTGGCATGTAATGATCATATAGCTATGGTTTTCATGGCTTTTTATTTAAATTATTATGCATTTTTTTTTCATATGTTTTACTTTCAACTGAAAAAGAAAGTTTAATATATAGTTTAACAGGTAAAAGGGAAGGTGTCACTTTTTTTTGTATTAATAATAGTGATTATGAAATCAAGTATTTTTAATACAAAAATAAATTCACTGTTTATTTAGTTTTTATTTAATTCTAGTTTTACTGAAGCACTGGGGGCTGCCATGCTGGGTTTACAGCAGCGCCTGGGCATGAAAGACCGTTGTCGGGCTCCGACCCCTATACTTAACACAGAGACTGCTTCTGCTGCCACCACTGCCGCTTCCGCTGCTCCTTCCCTGGCCTCTGCTCTCTCCCCCGGCCTCCGCTCTCTCTCCCCCCCAGCTGCCTCCACTCCCCCACAGCTTCCCCGCTCTTGTGTGCTTACCTCAGGCTGCTGCTCCTATGGAATACAGCAGAGTACAGAGGAGCATGGAATACTGAAGAGCATGGTATACAGCGGTGCACGGAATACAGAAGAGCATGGTATACGGAGGAGCACGGAATGCAAGCATGCGTGTGGTAGAGCATTGCGGGTGGGCAAGCGTGTGGCAGAGCATTGCTGGTACGGGGTGTGCAGAGTGCTATGTGAGGAGCTCTATACAGCTGTGCACGGTGACACTTTAGACATTAGGATCTGTTGTGAATGTTAGTTATGTTTTGGCTGCTGGGAGGCTCCCTCTGGTGGCCAGGAATGGTTTGGACTTGGACCAGGTGTGTTATGCAGTGGGTGTTTCCTTTGCTAACTCTCTGCTTATTTAAATCCTAGTCTGATTGCAGGCTGTTGCCGGATGTCAGTTGTTCTTTGTATCTCCAGCCTGCTTAATCCTGCTCTACACCACATCTTCCCCAGATAAGTGCTTGCTCTTTATTTATTGTCTGGTTCTTTTGTTTATCTGGGTTTGTCATTTGCTGTGGTTGGTTTCAGTTTATTTGCTTGCAGGGATTTTCCCCCTTAGTGGATTGTTGAGGAACTCCCTGCAGTTCTGTGTGGAGTATAGCTCCTTTTGGTCCATGTGTTTATGGCTTGTTGATTTTGTTATGATTCTTGTTTTCTGTTCATTGGTATGACAAGGGCACCTGGTATAGGACGGAGTTCAGATCGTGCAATCTGAGGGCCTTTTTGTACTATCAGGAAGTTGGTATTTTGCAGGGTTTTTCTCTGGCCACCATCAGTCCCTTTCCTGTCCTTTCCTATTTTAGTCAGCGGGGGCCTCACCTTTTGCTAATCCTGTCATCTACCTGTGTATTGTGTTTTTCCTATATCACCGCAGTCTTTGAATGTGGGGGGCTAGCTATTCTTGTCTATTTTCTGAGGCAGAGAGTTATTCATCTTTCCTACCTTTAGGGTAGTTAGTTCTCTGGCTGGGTTCACAGTGCACAGGATGTTAGTTCATCCCTCGGCTACTTCTAGTTGTGATGGTTAGTAAGGGGATGGCGGCCAGATTAGTTGCCAATGCTCTTGTCACCTCTTGCCAATGATTTGTGATGGTCTTCCATGGTTCCGGATCATAACAAGGATCACTTTGCGGCCACCAACAAAATGGCTCAGCACTGTGATCCTAAACTTCATTCTCTCTTATTCTTTTGGAAACACCCAGATTGGGAGGGGGGTGTGACATCATACATGGTCGAGCAGAATACACCCACTTTTACTGCAGTTGTAATGTGAGCTAGTTCTATAGTAGCTCTGTAGTAGGATTTTGGGAGCTGCTACCCCTAGTGTTTAAGAGTGGAAAATATCAAACATTTAAAAATAATATTTATAGTTTGCTCAATTAAAAATAAATAATAATATTTAAACAAAACATTAAAACATTAATACTTTAAATTTTTTCAGTTACTGAATTTTATTTTTTTTTTAACGACACCTTCCCTTTAATTTACTATTTTCTACTATGCAAAACATTTAACAGATACTTGGTCTTTTATATATATACAGTGTTAGGATCAAAAGTAAAGATGTTTGAAAGCACTTTATTATTTTTTACAATTTTTTGGTTTTTATTTTTTTTTTTTTTTTTACATTTATTTATTTTTTTAAGATATGTTTCCAAAAGGCCAGGAAAGACATTTGGAGTATTTGTTTTGCTATTGGTTAATACAACAGCTCTAAATTCAGTCTAATTTTTTTATTTCTATATTGCCTGGACAACTCCTTTAAAGGGAACCTGTCCGGTGCAATATGCACCCAGAAGCATGAGCAGTTCTGGGTGTATATTAGTGATTCCTGGCTAACTGTCCCTATATAAACTAGCAAAGATAAAGAGATCTTTAGAAAAAGTATTTCTAAAGATCTTTTATCTTCTGCTAATGAACGCAGGGACTAGTCTCGAGGGCATTTCTCCCCTTAGCTAGTCGGCCCACATAGCATGGTAGCACGCCCCTGAGGGCCTACTAACATGCTTATGGATGGGCAATGACACCGCACATACCTCACTGTTTCATGGCGGCCAGCGGACGATGGATGTGCACTGCGCATGATCCGGACTACCCGAGGATTCTGATCACGCACACTAAACTGATGCCGGATGTAAGCTTCCCAGCTTCAGTGAGGTACAGTGCGCATAACCAGAAGTGCTGAGGACTCCAGATCATGCCCAATGTGCATCTATCCTCCTCCGGCCGCCAAGAACAGTGAGGTTTGTGAGGTGTCGCTGCATATTTATTAGCATGTTAGTACATCCACAGAGGCGTGTTACCATGCTATGTGGGCCAAATAGCTAAGGGAACAAACGCCCTCGGGACAAGTCCCTGCGCTCATTAGCATATAATATACGATGTTTAGAAATGCTTTTTCTAAAGATCCCTTTATCTATGCTAATGTATACAGGGACGGTTAGGCAGGGATTAGCAATATGCCCCTAGAACTGCTCGTGGTTCTAGGTACATATAACACCTGACAGGTTCACTTTACGTCTCAAATGACCAGTCATAGACAAATAACAGAAGGGGAAATTCAAGGGAATTTAACCTTATTGAGCTTTTTGAGTTATTAATATGGCATAATGGTTGTATACAGCTGAGATTAGTGATACCTGTATGTCTCCTGGATGATGGCTTGTTCATTCAAAATCCTCGTTTATAGCTTTGTTCTTTTTAGTGTCTATGACGCAGGTGCGTGGCTAGAAATCCCGTTCCTGTGCATTCTGCCTGTCATCTCTCCTCTTCACTGTTATGAACCTGAAAAGGCATATATTATCTTTAATAACACCAGCCCATTGCAGTACCCCACCTTTACTTTGCTGGCATCTGAGTCAAAGAGGAGGTCAGTGCCTATTATTGTAGAAAATATTTTTGCCACATATACAAATGCACACAAGATATTGTGATATATACTGTATATTCATTCTGCAAAAAAAAGTCAAGCATCAGTTTTGCCAACGTTTTGGCTTGGTGGTGAGCCATTGTCAAGGTAAGTTAATACTGAGGTAGACAAAGGAATGTATATTTTGCAGAGATAGGGCACAAACAATAAATGATGTAGATAGCGGATAAGAGAAGGCACTAGGTATCCGATACGGATCCCGAACTTTACAGTTTGGGTTTGCCCATCACTACTGTACTTGTAACTGATTCTGGAAAGTCCAAATTGTTACATATCCTTTTTAGCCAATCTTGCCTGAGGAAAACAAGCTGCCTAGTAATACTGCACACAAGTACACATCACCTGATAAGCTTCATCCAATAATCATCAAGTTCATAAAGATTGGAGTTGGAAAATATGAATAAAAATTATATTTCCACAATACTCTTTTGTCTAATAACTGTGCACATAATGTGAAGGCTGGATAAATAATTTTAGGTCTTGCATGCTTTCCTGAAAAGAATTTGGTTTCACCTCAGTTCACATCCCAGTAGTAGACATAGCAGCCATTGCCTTTGTGACTAGCAAATTATTTTTTTCTAAAAAAACATTTTTTGCAACGGGGTTTCATTGAAAACTTTGTACCATTTGGCTTGTGGATGTGTGGCGCCCCTGAGGCTTCCATCACCACAGAGGTACTGCACCTCAGCCAGAGGTGTGGTATCCCATCCTGTGTAAGAAGGGGGTCATCTACCGGTTCACGGACAAAACTTGCACACACCAATTGTTAGGACACACACCGGGTCAAGGTTTAAGGCAGGTACTCCATTAATGCTGAGAAGCAGCGACCAATATACCTGGTTATGGAGCCTTGTCCTAGAGGGGTGGAGCCTAGCAGAGGGAGTGTGGGAGGAGTCAGTGGGGTAGTTGGAGAACCGGTTATAACCAGCCAGGTCTGGTCTGAGTGAGTTTTCAGTCAGAGAGAAGTGACAGTTGAGAGGAGTCCAGTCAGTCAGGAGTTGACAGGAGTCTAGTCAGAAGGAGGAAGAAGCTGTGGTTCATGGTGAAAACCATGGGGTCCTGTTAGGCCCAGGTGACACCAAGAGAAGGGGTTCCAGAGTGCCACGGATGTGCGAGAGGCCTCCGTGGGCTTGTTCCAACAAAAACACCAGGGTGGAGGAATCTGGCTGAAATAACAGGGACGGTACCGAGGCTAAAGGAAGAAAGATATTACTTTTAGCAATCCAACGGCCTGGGTGATTGCTGTAGGCACCCGAGGCCACAACCTGCCACCCATCCTCTGCAAGGGAGGCTTCAAAAGCACTAGGGTCAGCCACCCATTAGACAGGGCTCGGTGGCGGAGACGCAGGACAGTTCAGCAAAGGTCAGTGCTAGAGAGAGACGGCCAGGAGCGGTACTGATCCTTGACCTGTTCGGGATCGGCAGAGGCCCACAACAGTAAATCCTGGCACACCACGAGGAAACCGGTCAGCTGCAGTATTGGAACCGACTGTAAGTAAAACATCTTGACTGCAAAGCCTCGTGTCGTCTGCTTCTTCCTGCGCCCCATCCATTTCTACCATAGACTTTCCTAACGGTCACCCCTGGGTACCAGCTCCACCCATGGGAAGCAGAAACACCTCAGCTACCACAACACCAGCCCCGGGAGTCCTGCCCAGCAGCCATGGCCCCGAAGCCGCAAAAACCACAGGTGGTGTCACAAATCTTACTTAATATTAACTACAACTCCCATCATCATTCTCCCCTTCATTTAATTAAAGACACCGCCAGGGTCACGGAGCCGGACACCCGCCACCGCTGACATCCCCTGACTAGTCCGGCCCGATTCCGTGTGCCCCTGGTCCTGGGGCAGGCATGTAATTTTGGTGTCACAAACAGGAGGATCGTGCCTGGTATAACCGGGTACTGTGCGCCTAAATAACATGTGCCTTGAATTGACTTCATTAAACTTTGAATGAAGCCGCCATTAATATACCACAGAAATTAAACTGCATCATATGCTACAGAAATTGAACTGCGTCATACAGTGAGCAGTTGAAAAAGAGCACGAGAGTTAGCCCCGCCCCCTGCTCTGTTGACGACTGATGAGTGCTGTGCGCTAAAAATTGACACAGTGGCGGTCAGTGAAAGTAACGGCCAAGATGTGCAGGGCATTGGATGGAGGGGATCCACTCTTTGTGGGCTGGGTAACAGCTTGGCGCCAACCAGCTGGACCCACCCCAATTCCGCCCCTGGAAGAAAGAAAATCCAGTCAGAGCAATAAGACTTCGCCCGGCAGCAAGGGCTCCAGACAGAGGTGACTGGGATGACCTGAATAACAGCATGGCAGCGATCAATCTCCTTGATACACCGGGAGGTGTCCAGGGTCCGCAACCAGTCCCTGACCCGAGCTTCTTGGTCAAGGATGTAAAGCGGCTGGAGCAGCATTTGCTGAGGCTCGAGGCAGAAGCCGAGCAGCGAGCCACAGAGACGGCAGAATTGGGGCATGCGCCAGGAGACCAGGCAGCGTCCAGCATGACAAAACAAGAAGAATCCCTAGCTGCAGCGGTGGAGACTGGTAAGCAGACAACCCCAGCAACTCTGCAAGGCCCAGACACCCTGGTGGGGCCCCTTCCCGGTCCTCTGGCCTGAGCACCTGATACAGCATCACCCTGCCTCTCATGGGATGCCTTACCGGTCAGCGATCGAGGACTGGCCAACCCACTGTGACCTGTCCTAACCCATATAGCCACTGAGAACCTCTGTGAGTGGCAGTTGATCCAGTACCAGATGGAGAGGGATCGGCGGAGGGCTCGGTGGGAGGAAAAGGAAGCCAACAACTTGGCAGCCAAGCAAAGGCTGTGTAAGGCTAGACGAGCTGACCATGGCCCAGTGAGGCAGGGCCAAGTCCTGAACTTCAACCTGGAAACAGGATGGGGCTTTATCAGAGAACCAGCACTGAGGAGAGACGTCTTTGTGTCCCGGAGGGATATCAAAGCTCACCTGCAAAGGGGTCACCTGGATCAGGATATATACCCAGAAAATTGAGTGGAATACACCCATCAGATGGGTACACGCGGGTGGTACGCCATGGATGTACATGTTCACCGGGAGGATACAGTTTCAACAACAAAAGAGACCATCTGCAGCAGCTCTGCAGCAACAAGCTCCCAATACTAGGGAACTCAAACAATGCTGTCAACAGCATACCTGGTGCCTGGAGCCGTGCCAGAACAGGATCCCAAACTGTGACATACCGAGATCCTAATACATAAATAGCCCCTTTATTGCCCCTTTGTTCTTTTTGAAGAAGTCACCCTGATTTTTCCCTAGCCCCCTTGTTCTTTTCGAAGATGTCACCCTGATTCCTCTCCCTGTTTATGTTTGTGAAGATGGACAACCGGGCCACTGAACTATGGGTGGAAATGCCTCCCATAAAGGGATGAAATGTTATCAGTTAACCTGTTACAGAATTTAAAAATGTTGCAGCTAATTGTCACTGTATTTTATGTTCCAGCCCATGGACATGCTGGGATTCACTGTGGGGGAGTGTGGCGCCCATGAGGCTTCCGTCGCCACAGAAGTACTGCACCTCAGCCAGAGGTGTGGTATCCCATCTTGAGTAAGAAGGGGGTCATCTACCGGTTCACAGACAAAACCTGCACACACCAATTATTAGGACACACACCGGATCAGGGTTTAAGGCAGGTACTCTATTAATGCTGAGAAACAGTGACCATGTGACACAGAGAGAAGGGGTTCCAGAGTGCCACGGATGAGCGAGAGGCCTCTGTGGGCTTGTTCCACCAAAAACACCGGGGTGGAGGAATCTGGCTGAAATAACAGGGACGGTCCCCAGGCTAAAGGAAGAAAGACATTACTTTTAGCAATCCGACAGCCCGGGTTATTGCTGTAGGCACCCGAGGCCACAACCTGCCACCCATCCTCTGCAAGGGAGACTTCAAAAGGACTACGGTCAGCCACCCTTTAGACAGGGCTCGGTAGCGGAGGCGCAGGACAGTTCAGAAAAGGTCAGCGCTAGAGAGAGACGGCCATGAGAGGCACATTGAGGGGTGCACCGGTACTGACCCTTGACCTGTTCGGATCAACAGTAAATCCTGGCACACCATGGGGAAACCAGTCAGCTGCAGTATTGGAACTGACTGTGAGTAAAACATCTTTACTGCAAAGCATCGTGACGTCTGCTTCTTCTTGCGCCCCATCCATTTCTACCATAGACTTTCCTAATGGTCGCCCGGGGTACCCACTCCACCTGGGGGAGCAGAAACACCTAAGCTGCCACAACACCAGCCCCGGAAGTCCCGCCCAGCAGCTGCGGCCCCATAGCCACAAAAACCACAGGTGGTGTCACGAACATTGCTTAATATTAACTACAACTACTATCATCATCACCCATTTGTTATTAAAAAGACACCGCCCGGGTCACTGAGCCGGACCCCCCCCACCGCTGACATACCTGGACTAGTCCGGCCTATAAAGCATTCAAACTCTGAAAACGAGCCCTGTTTTTTAATGTTTGTGTTCGGTTCAAAAACCAAACCCCAGGTTCGCTCATCCCTATTTGTGGACATATCATCATTGTTTGTGTATTTCCTCCCTGATTCTTTAATTAATCCTGAGCACATATGGTTTTACCTCTGTGTGTGTGTGTGTGTCTGCAGTGAGTTTGAGTTTTGGTCTGTCTATTTGTGTGGGATAAACCACCCTTGTCCTGCCACACACCGGGGGTGGGGGAGGGGAAGTATAGAGCAGGACTATTCAGTACCTAGGGTTAGACTGGTGGTCCAGACCTCTTCACCATCACACTTACCTCTGGAATAAAGGATGATTAGGACCACCATAGCCGTAGAGCCAATGTAGCTTCCCCTATTCCTAGTCACCCTGTCACACCCCATGACAGGACCTTTCCTTTTCCTTAACCTATACACTAATGGTATGTCTGCCACTGCACTGAACACTCTCAGGACATCTTTTCAGCCTAATAAACTATCTTCTCTTTTATATATATATATATATATATATATATATATATATATATATATATACATATATATATATATATATATATATAGGTATATATATATATATATATATAGATACATATATATACACAGTATGTACTGTAATTTGTGCAGAGATATTGTGGGCAGAGTTCTTCATGAAATGTCAACCATCTGTATAATTTCTGTTGTCATACTACAAAACTGTAAGCTCTTTATTAAATTTGTTATGAATATAGAACATCTGTGGTCCTTTTAATGCAAGTACCAATACTCACAGAAGACAGCACACCAGTTCACTGATATGATCATCACTGGCACATTGTGATTTGATGCATTATAATGTATATTGATTGGCTCAGCTTAAAGGAGGCTGCACTTGTGTATGCATCTGTGGTATACGAAAATGGAGTACAGCTTCTATTACTTATGGTCTACCACAAACATATGGGGTCAGAAAATAGGTAATCTACAAAATAAATTTGTATGATATTATGTTACACCAAATTCAGGACTCAAACATGCAATTTACATGGATAAATTCTAGAAAGTTCTTAACACAAGGCACTACATTCTCCACCATCAAATCTTATCACAGTTATGCATAATGTCATTTCTCCCCATAGTGTGACATTGAGCACTGTATCTAAGCTTATCATGTATGATACTGTATCAGAGAACACATTATTGTATTCCTCAAAAATGTTTCTAAGCCAATCCTTCACTTTCACCACTTTCCCCTCAGCAGTCTTTGTCTCTAAATTTGCAGTTGACGGTGAGCTGGTGGGAGGAGGCTAGCTGCTGTGATCTCTCCTATACACTGGATTGCTGCTTGTTATTTCTTAGGTTGCTCATGGAGTACAGCATGGAGGTAATTTTTTAGTTATCTTGATCTGTGTAGCTGTGAAGCAAGACTTGATAGAAAGTGTAGCATGATCTTTCTGTAACTGCATCTGAATGTTTCTGAATGTTTTCTTCCTCTGCTCCTCTCTCTTCCTCCCCTAAGTATAATCTGACAGTTCACTGTTCTGGCTTGTCTTAAGCATGATGAAGTAGATGACAAATTCTGGAGGGCGGTGAAGAAGTGGCTCATAAGAGGGGAAGGAAGCCAATTTCTTTGATAAGATATATCACAAAGATTTTTTATATTCTCCTGATGTATTAATTATGCAAAGTTTGGTGAATGGACTTTTCCCTGTTAAAGTGCATGTGTAGGATCCACAAGCTGGAATGTCTGAACTAAAGGCAAAAAAAGTGATTTGGGACAATTGGCAATGCTTCTCACTGTTGTTTTAACTGTTATGCTTTTTTGTGTAAAATCAACATTAACAGAAATAAACACTTGAAATAGATCCCCTGTGTGTAATGACTCTATATAATATATGTGTTTCCCTTTTTGTATTGAATTACTGAAATAAATTGATGATATTTTATTTTATTGAGATGCACTTGTATTACTGATGATGAAAGCCACAAAAGAAGAAATGTAAGTACAGCATAAAAGTTGCATTGGCAGGAACAGGATAACTAATAGATATCATGCAGCCTACTGCCGTTTCACATCTCTCTGGACCCTTCAGCAGGAGTGACATGAAATTGTAAAGTGGGCGCTAGACATTTGTTAAAAATTGATTTCCATCAATTGATTTCCAGAGTTTAGTTTCCAGACTCTTCACACCAGGAGCTGAATTAAAAATACAGTTGTGCAGTAGATTCAGGATACATCTTTTCCATCAGTAGATGTTCTTTTTGTTAGAAGATAATTGTGGAGAAAAGCTTTGATGACATATGAGATTTGGATGTCACCACAGATTATACCCTTTTCTATTGAAAGGAGTAGAAAATATAGTGAAAATTCACAGCAGAAATTGACATGCCATTGATTGACCTCAGAACTTGAGGTCAATTACTATTTGCGCATTTTCTGTTGCATGTGGATAATTTTTTATTAAAATCTCATCTGGTTTGTTCTATAACTCGCCAGAGATATTTAGTCCATAAATCCAAATAAAAAATCTGCAGCAATTCTATTCCAATATGAATTTACCCTGAATGTTTGGAATATTGTATGTACACTATTTATGAACTACTAACTTTGAAACATGTTTAACTTTTAAGCGACTTCCTTCATTGTCAGCCGTTTATTGTATAGAAATTTTCTTCCTGGGTTGTAACGTCATAGATGCATGAAAAACCGCTTGCCAAAAGTACACTAGATGTGACCACACAAGTTACAATATTATTTTGGTAGCTTGAGACAACTCCGCTATGAGAAAAGTAGAAGAGAAAGCCATCGGCACATGGCCACCAGTAAATTTTCTTCTTGGCACAGACAAAATATATAGGAGGCAAAACCTGGGCCTCCCACATGGATCAGAACAGAGGTATTATGGGATTCAAGCAATACCTGACATATTTTTATACAAATTTTAGTAAATTCAAAAACAGTATCCATGTGGCCAAATTTTGAAGAAGACCATTTTATTTCTTAATTTAAGAATTATTTTACTTTAATATGTTCTTGTTTTCAATTTCTTTCTTTAAACTATTCAGAATCTTTTCTGGTCTGTCTGAGGGTGAGTGGGTGTAGAAGCTGCTTCCTCTTTGTCAGAATTTCAGTATGATGTCTGTTTAATTGTCAGGTTTATATGCAATGCTAACTACCTGCAAGTGCTAAGGTAACCTTGCATAGTACAACTTTCCTTCTTGAAAACCACAAGCTATTGTTAATAAACCACATCTTATGAAATAAACAATATTCTCATAAGATCAAACTCCTTGATAGCCAATGAAGCAGGTACCTCCATTTAACACAACTACACCCGCCTATGTTCGCAGTCACCACAAACCTCAAAAATACCTGCATTCAACTCTGCCTGGTTGAGTGGGCCAATAGTAAGAAAGACGCGCAAGAGATCAGTGTGTTGCCACAATTCTCAAGATATAGTTTACAAAATATCTGAAATACTGTGGTGAGTATACTATTTTAGATGATCTTTTAAGTATGTCTGACACATGAACCTTTCCTATGACACTGACTACATTTATTAATCTTTTTTCATTTCACTGAACAGGGCACATATAGATATTAAAAGAGCAATATTCCACGATTGGACAACTCTAAATGAACCAAAGCAAAATCTTACGTAGCTGGCCTCTTACTGTACTGTGCATCGGGTCAGAAACCCACAGTCATGATCCTCATAACATCCATTACCTTACAGCCAGTATCTATCCAGCTCACCTATTTTTCTAGTTTCATGGCATAGTTATTATTTACTTCTTGGTATTTATATGGTGCCATCAAATTCTACAATGCTAAACAGATTATCACCATTAATAGCAGTATTGTCACTAGTTGAAAAGTTGACCACCCCTAAATATTTATTTTAAAAACCAAATGTTCCTTACTGATCCTTTAATACTCCATTTTAATGCTATCTGGGTCTATAATCCTTTGATCCTCTACTTAATGCTGTCTGGGTCCATGTTGGTCTCTGTATATCCTGTTCCAGTAGTAATGGCATGTGCTACAGCCAATCACAAGCTGACAAGTTCTGCACATCCAATTCTGGTCAAATGAACAGGTGACCACTGCAGCTAATCATGGCAATGGCAGTCACATGGCTGCAGCCTTTTATAGGAGAACCCAGCCATCATTACTCATTTGTTCCTATTTCACAGCATGTTATGGGGTTTTTCATCAAAATTTCAGGTTATGAATAATAGCTCAATCTCACAAAAAGTTAATTTATATTTTTTGGTGTATGGCAGATGAAAAACCAAGAAACTGCAAAAAGGACATGTCTTTTGTCTAGTTAAAACCTAGGAACTCAATGCTGACCATGAAGTTGTATTTCATTTATACTGCATGATTATCATACACTAATGTTAGTTCATGACCATAGTGATAATCATGAGAAATGTACAGTTGAAATGGGCTACCAATCACCAAATGTATGGTAACGTGTAAAATGCTTGTTCATTGGGCAAAATGATGTTTTGATTTGCCCATAAGATCATTGTTCTTGCGCTTCCAAAGACAATGCCAGCCTATGTGTGTGTGCACTGAGACAATCTTACAGGATGGTCTATTTGTTTAAACTGAATCGAGAACCATGAAATAATAATAATATTTATTAATTTATAAAGCGCCATTAATTCCACAGCGCTTTACATACATTGGCAACACTGTCCCCATTGGGGCTCATAATCTAAATTCCCTATCTTTATGTCTTTGGCGTGTGGGAGGAAACCGGAGAACCAAGAGGAAACCCACACAAACACGGGGAGAACATGCAAACTCCTTGCAGATGTTGTCCTTGGTGGGATTTGAACCCAGGACCCCAGTGCTAACCACTGAGTCACCGTGCCACCCAATGTCTCTGCTACAGATGATGACACTATTTAACATAGGTCTTGACAAAGGTCTAGGGATGAACCAAAACATCCGTTAATGACACCATGGATCGTTACTTCTTGACAATCTTCTAACTTACCTTGCATCATTTCTGAGTACCATGAATTTCTGCTTTGTTACTGTGGATTCCTCCAAAACCTTCCACTGAGCATGTACCTGAAGTGTCAACCATATATTAATCTGGTCTCTAAAAACAACTGCCGATCAGCAAACAAGTAGCTGACTGGGAGCCATTTAGTGGCCTCAATGTGTAGTGGCCCGGTCCAGATTGTGTCTGTTTTTTTAAGTACATTCTCTTATATGTAATATCATGTTATATGTTATAAGTAAAGCATTTCTCATTTGTTGTGTTCTAGCACCATCTACTGGTGAAAACTGTAAGAATCTAAAGTGTGCATTGGGTGTTATCCTATTGGCCAGTTCTTGGTCACATGGCTCAATAGGTGGAGCTATTCTCCAGCCTCTGTCTGAAAAGAACTGGAATGTTCTGGCTGAGTCTCCTCTGAGGGGAGACATTATGTGTAGTTTCTTTTCACCACATGACTCCTACTAGGCCGAGGCCTAGAAATTCATCATTTCCTGACTTTTACAGCCAATATGCTGAAGGCTTCCTATCCTGAATCCTCACTGGCCAGATATACGTTGTGCATCTCTTCAGACAGTAGGGCATACTAATTATATACAAGATCCTACTGCATGCAGATTGGGGAAGTTTGAGGGTCTCCCACCGCACTGCAATATTATTGGCTTTCATGCCATTGTCCACGCACCAGCCGTCCGGTCCCCGTAGCGTGCTGGGCAACTATTTACATTTGCTTACATGTACTGCATGTGTCTGAACTAGTGACATTAGTGAAATTAACCCCAGTGAAATTAACCCCAGGACTCCAGGTCTGTACAATCTTATTATATCTACCCTCTAAGCTCAAGAGACTCTGAACCTGGTTCTAAAGGCCTACCAGTATTAAATCTGAAGCAAATCGTGCTCTTAAAGCTACAGAACCCTAATTACACTTCAGTATTCAACACCAAGCTGTATTTGCCGTGGCCTACCCACAAAAGACCGTGAAACATACTGTATATTCCGTGTTGTTTTCCTTTGTTCCTGCTGTATTAAAGCAACTGTTATCCCCAAGACCGTGTCTGTGGACTGTCCATCAGCTGTGGATACTGTGTGGGGGTGGATAGCAGGGAACATCAGGGCCTTGTAGACCACCCAGGGAACACAGCCCCAGCACCCTTGTGCCAGAACAGCAACTGTGACATATAGAACATTTGAGGTCCTGTGTCCCTGGGCCCTTACAAAGGTCGAATTTTGGCGTCATGAAGAGGATCATTCCTCTGTGCCTATCTTCTCTTACTGCACTACAAGTCTCAGCATTGCTCATTAACCTCTATCTTGCCAGTGAATACTGCCAAAAACTGTTTCCTGTTCTATGCTGGGGTTAACAGCACCTGCACTAGCTCTTCTACTCTCCTGCCTTCCAAGTTACTCAAATAAGTGCAAATCCTCATTCACAGCAGTGCTATATTCAAGAGGGGGAGCCTTCCATCTCAGAGACTGTGTTGGTACATAATAGTGCATCCCTTAAAGCTACAGTGTCATTATTATCCTGAAAGAGACAGTACTTGCCTTATCACCAAAATGTCTGAACCTCTTCATAATAACCAGGCCAAGTCTGTTAACTCTGTATCATCATCATCATCAGCTAATGCTCCAGTGGAACGGGCTAATGTCGCCAACCCAGTTCCAGCCCCTGTCATGGCTACCAGCATGCCATTCTTTATTGGAACCTCTAGTCTCCCAAGCTACAGAGAAGATCCTCATACACTTGCTGGGTTCAAAGAAAAGATTATGTATACTCTTGAGCTTTTCTCACTTTCTCCCCATCAGCAGGTACAACTTCTCCTGGGACAGCTTGATGGACCAGCTGCTGAGGAAGTCCGTTCCTGGCCATCTACCAAGAAAACCAATGTAGAACAGACCCTCACCCGCCTGAGAAAAGAATTTGAATGCCAATCACCCACCGAGGTTCGTCTCAAACCGACGTCAGGGACCAGGTGAGACTCTTAGGGACTACGCACTAGCCCTTCAGTCTGCCTACAGGGCTTTACAGCAAATAAACACTATAGATCCTGCTGCTGCAGAAAACATAATCACTGACAGATTCATAGAAGGTTTGGACTCCAGGCTAGTACAAAGTCAACTCCGCATGATAGCAGCACAAAATCCAAACATGACTTTCTTAGACTTTAAAGCTCTAGCCCTGCGAGTAGTGGATACTGACTCACCTTGTACCAGCTATGCTCTTGTGCCTCGTTCCTCAGACCTTGCTGCTGGAATTTCTACTGTATCTCATCTTTCACCTGTTTCTCCCCCTTACAGGCAAGCTGTTCAGCGGACTATCAAAGTGCTCTGCGCCCAACAGAAGTTTGCCAACAGTAAAGGTGAGATCTGCCGTGTGCGTATCACCGACGCACGACCAGTTACCCTGTCAGCCAACAGCGAGACTCTAGTCTGGTGTCGAGCTCGACCAGGAATTGACAACGAGGACTATGTAGCTCTTCTTGACTACATCCAGATTGAAGGACAGCCCCTGGTAAAAGCTGCCAGAAGTATTGTTACTGTCTCAAACGGTAGAGTACCAGTACGGCTAATCAACCTAAGTGATGCGCCCATCGAGCTATACAAGTTTAATTCAGTTGCTCAACTGTATAGCCTTGATCCAGAAGACATCGTAGATGAAGAGACACTTGCTCATCAAAAGTCGTTAAAAGCCACTCCCAAAGGCTCTAATACACCCACTACCTTCTGGTGGAATGAACTTAATGTTGGAGATGCTAACACTCCTATCGCATACATCAATGGCGTAACTAAACTTGCTAAGCAACACAGCCAAGCTTTCAGCAAGCACCCTCTTGACTTCGGCAAAACTACTCTGATCCAGCACAAGATCAACACAGGTGATAATCCTCCTATCAAAGAAAGACACCGTCCAGTACCTCCTGCTAACTATCAACAAGTAAAGAAGCTGTTAAAGGAGATGAAAGATTCTGAAGTCATCTGAGAAAGTCAAAGCCCGTGGGCTGCACCCATCGTCCTGGTGAAGAAGAAGGATGGTAAAATCAGATTTTGTGTCGACTGCCGAAAGTTGAATAACATTACACACAAAGATGCCTATCCTCTTCCACGGATTGAAGAATCCATCACCGCTCTTGGCTCAGCTGCATACTTCTCCCCTCTCGACTTAACCAGTGGTTACTGGCAAGTACCCATGGCTCCTGAGGATAGAGAGAAGACAGCTTTCACCACCCCAATGGGACTCTTTGAGTTTAACGGTATGCGGTTTGGGTTATGCAATGCCCCTGCTACATTTTAGCGACTCATGGAAAGATGTCTTGGTCACCTCAACTTCCTATGCCACCTTGCAGAAGTATTCCAGGTACTCATAGAACATGGACTGAAACTAAAACCGTCAAAGTGCCATCTGCTCAAGCCGAAGGTCAACTACCTTGGTCATGTTGTAAGTGCCGAAGGTATCCAGCCTGATCTTGAAAAGATCTCAGCTGTGAACAACTGGGACACCCCAAGAACCGTCAAAGAAGTCAGAAGTTTTATAGGTTTTGCGGGCTACTACCGCCGCTTCATACCTCATTTTGCGCAAATAGCAGAACCTCTTACAGAGCTGCTACGGGGTTGCCCTAGAGAAAACTATGACAGAAGACTTCCAATTAATTGGTCTAAGCAACAAGAAACTGCCTTTCAGATGTTGAAAAGTCTATTGACTTCACCTCCAATTCTGGCGTACCCTGACTACCGCCATCCTTTCCGTCTCTACACGGATGCCAGCTACCAAGGCCTTGGAGCGGTACTATCACAAGTCCAAGATTACAATGAGAGAGTCATTGCATATGCCAGCCGAAGCTTGAAAGGTGCAGAGAAAAACGATAGCAATTACAGTTCATTCAAGTTAGAGCTGCTAGCTCTCGTGTGGGCAGTCACCGAGAAGTTCAAAGATTACCTCGCTGCTACACCCTTCACAGTTTACACGGACAATAATCCTCTCTCTCATCTTAATACTGCACAGCTAGGTGCTCTTGAACAGAGATGGTCTCCAAGATTGGCGAACTTCTGCTTTGATATTAAGTATCGCAGTGGCAAGATCAACATCAATGCTGATGTGTTATCCCATTTGCCCGAAGGAGAAGAGCCTCCTGAGGAAGATCTGTGGGAAGATGTTGAGATGCCTCCCTTCTATCAAAGGTTTGCTACACAGAATGTTGTTGCTGCTACACAAACTGATGAAGTTCCTCAACAGAAACCTGTCCTATTCCAAGATCCATTGAGATGGCAAACTCTTCAAAATGAGTCTCGTGTCCTAGGTGAGATCTATGATTACCTGACTACCGGGAGAATACCTGTCAGACAACGCAGAAGATGTCCTGATGTTGAGCTTAATCGTCTCTGGAGACAGCGCAAAAGACTCTTCATTCAAAAGGGCTTGATCCTGCTCAATACCCTAGACCAGGTTTCAGGTGAAAGGCTACATCAGATTCTAATCCCACGCAGAGATGCCAGAATTGTTCTTGATGCCTACCATGACCAGTCTGGGCACTTTGGTGTGCACAAAACTGAAGCCACCATACACCAACACTTCTATTGGATTGGGATGCGGTCAGACATAGAAAATTGGTGTAGTGAATGTCCAGCCTGCAACCTCACCAAAGTCGGTAAGAAAGATGCCAGAGCTCCTCTTCATCCAATCCATTCTCAGAAACCAAACGAGCTAGTCGCTCTTGATCATGTGAAGCTAGCACCAACTCGTTCAGGCTACACGTATGCCTTAACCATGGTGGATCACTATACTAAGTGGGTTGCTGTTGTGCCAGTAAAAGACCTTACAACTCGGACTACAGCTATCACCTTCTACCATGAATATGTAAGACATTACGGTTGCCCTGAAGCAGTCCTCACAGATCGTGGATCTGGCTTTGAGTCACAATTATTTCAAGAACTCTGCCGATTCCATGAATGCAAAAAGCTGAGAACAACCGCATATCATCCCCAAGGGAATGGCCTCTGCGAGAAAGTCAACCAAACCTTCATCAATATGCTGCGAACAGCATCTGTTACCAAACAAGCTGAATGGCCTCAATTGCTTGACAAGTTAGTGGAAATCTACAACAATACTGTCCACTGTTTTACAGGCTACTCGCCATATTATCTGATGTTTGGAAGACAAGGTCAGCTCCCAAAAGATCGTTCTCTTGGAATCCAAGTCCCTGACGTGATCAATCCCCTGCCAAAAACTGATTGGGTCTCAGAGCATCAGCGAAGAATACACGAAGCCCAACAGATTTTTGATTACCGCATGGGTGAAGCTCACGGTCAACAAGAAGAGAGCTAAAATCAAAGAGCTAATGCTTCCCCACTTCAAGTTGGAGATAAGGTATGGCTAAAGAAGTACCACTGTACAGGAAAACTTGATTCACTCTGGGAAACAGAGCCATACACAGTTACAGCTATCCCATATCCTGAGTCAGATGTCTATGAACTGAAGAAACCCAGAATGGCCCCACAGACGGTGCACAGGAACCGCATGAAGCTATGCACCAAAGAGGATCTACTGGTGATTTCATCACCTCCTCCACAAGTCATGCCGGTCTACACACCAATTCCTGCATTGGAAACACCAGCCAGACAGCCTACTGTTGAAGAGTCCCTCTACAACACTCAATTTATCCTTCCATGCTATCAATATGTCCCCATTTCGATTCCTGCTCCAGTTGCTGTTCCTGTGCCAACTTCACCTGAACCAGCAAACATTATCATTCCTGCTCCAGAGGAAGATCAAGTGTTGAGGCGTTCAGAGCGAAGCACAAAAGGAACACTTCCAGCCCGTTACAGAGACTAAAAGGTCATATCCTTTTCCATGAGTATATAAAGTTATTTATTTAGCTGGATAGTCAGTTTAGTAACGTTTAAGCCTCTGCACCTAGGTAATACCAAGCACCTTATTTATTATTTGTACTATTTTCTGTATACAGCCATGAAATTATGGACTGTTTGTTGCCACTAAAGTGCCTTTCCAGAGTCTTTCATATGGATGATAGTATATTGCGGAAAGAGACTCTATCTCATATTGGCACTACCACATTCATGTTTTGCATTTTTTCATTGCCTATTGTTCTTCCGTATGGCTGCATATTCTTGCCTTATTGTTACTGTGCCTTACATATATATTTCCTTCCTTTCTTAGTAGTCCTCCACTTGCACAATCGCCGAGGACGGCTCACCTTCAGAGGGGGAGTATGTAGTGGCCCGGTCCCGATTGTGTCTGTTTCTTTAAGTACATTCTTTTATATGTAATATCATGTTATATGTTATAAGTAAAGCATTTCTCATTTGTTGTGTTCTAGCACCATCTAATGGTGAAAACTGTAAGAATCTGAAGTGTGCATTGGGTGTTATCCTATTGGCCAGTTCTTGGTCACATGGCTCAATAGGTGGAGCTATTCTCCAGCCTCTGTCTGAAAAGAACTGGAATGTTCTGGTTCTGGCTGAGTCTCCTCTGAGGGGAGACATTATGTGTAGTTTTTCTTCACCGCAAGACTCCTACTAGGCTGAGGCATAGAAATTCATCATTTCCTGACTTTTACAGCCAATATGCTGAAGGCTTCCTATCCTGAATCCTCACTGGCCAGATATACGTTGTGCATCTCTTCAGACAGTAGGGCATACTAATTATATACAAGATCCTACTGCATGCAGATTGGGGAAGTTTGAGGGTCTCCCACCCCACTGCAATATTATTGGCTTTCATGCCATTGTCCACGCACCAGCCGTCCGGTCCCCGTAGCGTGCTGGGCAACTATTTACATTTGCTTACATGTACTGCATGTGTCTGAACTAGTGACATTAGTGAAATTAACCCCAGTGAAATTAACCCCAGGACTCCAGGTCTGTACAATCTTATTATATCTACCCTCTAAGCTCAAGAGACTCTGAACCTGCTTCTAAAGGCCTACCAGTATTAAATCTGAAGCAAATCGTGCTCTTAAAGCTACAGAACCCTAATTACACTACAGTATTCAACACCAAGCTGTATTTGTCGTGGCCTACCCACAAAAGACCGTGAAACATACTGTATATTCCGTGTTGTTTTCCTTTGTTCCTGCTGTATTAAAGCAACTGTTATCCCCAAGACCGTGTCTGTGGACTGTCCATCAGCTGTGGATACTGTGTGGGGGTGGATAGCAGGGAACATCAGGGCCTTGTAGACCACCCAGGGAACATAGCCCTGGCACCCTTGTGCCAGAACAGCAACTGTGACATATAGAACATTTGAGGTCTTCTGTCCCTGGGCCCTTACAAATGCACCTTGCGAATGGTTGTTAGAAGTTATTCTAAGGGAAAAATAGACTAAAAAGAGACTACGGGAAGGTGGTTAAGGCACTGATACAAGGTACAAGGTGTCAAATGTTTATTATTAGGGATGATCGAATACCTCAAATATTCAGCTTCGTGAATATCCGACGAATACGTTGTCGCTATGCGAATATTCAATGCGCAATGTAAATCTATGGGAAGACCGAATAGTTCCGAATAGTCGTTATTCCGGTTTCCCATAGACTTACATTGTGCATGGAATATTCGCAAATAGTCGAATAGCAGCGACCTATTCGGCAGATGTTCATGAAGCTGAATATTTGAGATATTCGATCATACCTATTTATTATATAAATCTTGATTTTTTTTGTGGGAACTTAGTTTCAAAATGTCTCTTGAATATCTATTAAATCAATCTGACTTTCAGGATGTGATCCTTAAATATGGTGTTGCGGTAATTGTATTATTTTTCCAAGTGAAAGTCTTTTAAGATCTCTTGCACCTCATTGTGAAATCCTGAATCTACTCTTCACACATTCCTCTGCATTGTGTGTCAGTCAGTGTGACATCTATCATAATCATTTTCTTAATTAATCAGACATCTGATATTCAGTCAACATTAAGGGAACCCAATGCTCAACAACATGGAGATAATGGAGGGCTGCTACATGTACCTAGTGAATTTTACAAATTGTAACAGACAATTGTTTTGATACTGTGCAGATTAGTTTTTCATTGCATACTAACAACGTGCTAATTGCTTCTTTTGACCAACGGCCCATTTTAGGAGGCTTATGCACAAATGTGCTTTATACTCTAGATTACAAAACTAACACTGCATTATTTCACACCGCAGCTTGCAAATTCTTGTAGGGCAGTATGTATTAGCATTAATTAGAAATGCAAAAGCAAAATAAAGACTAAACTGGAATGCAAGTGACATGTAGGGAACAGACTGTGTTAATTATCTAAACTACAGATATTTCCTTGCGTGTAGAAATGATCTGAAATGTGAATTGATACATAAGATGTATTTTTGAAAAAAATATATACAGGCTAGGTAATAGGGAAAACTCTGCGGGAGTACAAGATCTGCTCGCAGTATACCAGCAATGGATGCCAATGCTTGACGTGAGAATTTGTTTGAAACCCTTAGGAATGATACATAGAATACAAATGGCAAGTAAGATAATTTAAGGGGCAAGTACAGGGACACCAATTTTTCAAACTCTAGAAAACAATATTTGGATTCTGTCCAGTGCTAAAATAAACACGGATTTCAGATACTGGACATTACAATGTATAAAGGAAGAGTAGACATTGCCTCAGACTGGTTTACCAGGTATCTAAAGCTTTACGACAATGGAAGCCTTTTCAGAATGGTTCTCATACATTGGCCCGGCTGTCTTTTAAAATAGATGAGAAAGGAGACCATCAGGGTTCCTTTGTCTTTGTCTCTTGGGAATTGCAAGGGAGTGTTCTATGCATTATATTAATATTCTACCTTTAATTGCATGTGCATTGGTATAGCTGGAGATCATGCTGTTCACATATGTTCTTCGTATACGATATACATTTTAGAATTTATTAGCAGTGCTTGCCATGTTTTCCCACTAAAGATATGATTAAAACAATTCTCAATTCAATTCTTCCTAATTCTAGCACAACTCTGGAATTTCTTAGGACAAATCTCTTTAGCCTTGAAGCTGCTCAGATAGGGCACCACTTAAATACAATTTGCATTGTAATATAGGCTTGCAATGTT
Source organism: Anomaloglossus baeobatrachus (assembly GCF_048569485.1). Lineage (NCBI taxonomy): Eukaryota > Metazoa > Chordata > Amphibia > Anura > Aromobatidae > Anomaloglossus > Anomaloglossus baeobatrachus. Next base: position 449,476,230 of record NC_134358.1, read on the forward strand.
TATAGCTATATGTCACCAAATATAGGAACATCCCAGGCCACTCATTGATCTTTGAAGATGAAGATGAGTTGCTCAGGAACATTGTCAGGCACAAGGTAAAAGTATGGTGGAAACTCAGAAAGGAGACACCCATGATATTTCAACCAAACTATATATAAGTCAACTGATATCAACACTGCATAGGTGTCCTCAATAAATTATTAAACTTGACATAAGTGTGGCTTTGTCAGTTAAATATATGGTTTATAATGGATGCTGGCAAACATATCCTTTTTTAGGGTATTGCATAATATTTGAGCTCAATGCCACGTAGTTAAGATACACAGTACAGACCAAAATTTTGGACACACCTTCTCATTCAAAGAGTTTTGTTTATTTTCATGACTCTCAAAATTGTAGATTCATGCTGAAGGCATCAAAACTATGAATTAACAGATGTGGAGTGCAATGCTTAACAAATAAGTGTGAAACAACTGAAAAGATGTCTTATATTCTAGGTTCTTCAAAGTAGCCACCTTTTGCTTTGATTACTGCTTTGCACACTCTTGGCATTCTCTTGATTAGCTTCAAGAGGTAGTCACCAGAAATGGTTTTCCCTTCACAGGTGTGCCCTATCAGCTTTAATAAGTGGGATTTCTTGCCTTATAAATGGGGTTGGGACCATCAGTGTTGTGCAGAAGTCTGGTGGATACACAGCTCATAGTCCTACTGAATAGATTGTTTTAATTTGTATTATGGCAAGAAAAAAGCAGCTAAGTAAAGAAAAATGAGTGGCCATCATTACTTTAAGAAATGAAAGTCAGTCAGTCCGTAAAATTGGGAAAACTTTGAAAGTGTCCCCAATTGCAGTGGCAAAAACCATCAAACGCTACAAAGAAACTGGCTCACATGAGGACCGCCCCAGGAAAGGAAGACAAAGAGTCACCTCTGCTGCAGAGGATAAGTTTATCCGAGCCACCAGCCTCAGAAATTGCAGGTTAACAGCTGCTCAGATTAGAGACCAGGTCAATGCCACACAGAGTTCTAGCAGCAGACACATCTCTAGAACAACTGTTAAGAGGAGACTTTGTGCAGCAAGCCCTCATGGTAAAATAGCTGCTAGGAAACCACTGCTAAGGACTGGCAACAAGAAGAAGAGACTTGTTTGGGCTAAAGAACACAAGGAATGGACATGAGACCAGTGGAAATCTGTGCTTTGGTCTGATGAGTCCAAATTTGAGATCTTTGGATCCAACCACCGTGTCTTTGTTTGACGCAGAAAAGGTGAACGGATAGACTCAACATGCCTGGTTCCCACCGTGAAGCATGGAGGAGGAGTTGTGATGGTGTGGGGGTGCTTTTCTGGTGACACTGTTGGGGATTTATTCAAAATTGAAGTCATACTGAACCAGAATGGCTACCACAGCCTCCTGCAGCGGCATGCTATTCCATCCGGTTTGCGTTTAGTTAGACCATCATTTATTTTTCAACAGGACAATGACCCCAAACACACCTCCAGACTGTGTAAGGGCTGTTTAAATAAGAACGAGAGTGATGGGGTGCTATGCCAGATGACCTGGCTTCCACAGTCACCAGACCTGAATCCAATCAAGATGGTTTGGGGTGAGATGGACCAAAGAGGGAAGGCAAAAGGGCCAACAAGTGCGAAGCATCTCTGGGAACTCCTTCAAGACTGTTGGAAGACCATTTCCAGTGACTACCTCTTGAAGCTAATCAAGAGAATGCCAAGAGGGTGCTAAGCAGTAATCAAAGCAAAAGGTGGCTACTTTGATGAACCTAGAATATAAGACAAATTTTCAGTTGTTTCACACTTTTTTGTTAAGTATTTTATTCCACATGTGTTAATTCATAGTTTTGATGCCTTCAATGTGAATCTACAATTTTCAGAGTCAGGAAAATAAAGAAAACTCTTTGAATGAGGTGTGTCCAAAATTTTGGTCTGTACTATATATATATACACTGACAAACAAAAAGGTAACAATGCTTTGAACATTTGACTTTTAGGCTCCATATCTGACCATCCACTGACTATCCACTACAGCTTTGATATAGAGACTGCATTAATTTTAGAGACAATCATCTTGGCTATATGATAAAGAAATTTGTCTTGCAACTATTTAACATATAATAAGTTATGCAGATTCTTATCATGTCACTGCATTATTACTGTTTTGCTCTTGATGATGGAAACATCTTTCTCTTCCTGTACACTGTAAACTACAATAGCTCAGTGTGTTATTAAATTGATATACAAGCGAATGATCACTGGTTTGACTCAAGGAGCAGCCATAAAGATTTCCAAAGAAAAGAGAAACAGCATCATCCTGCTCATCGATAGCAAACTCTAGGCCAAGAAAATTGGCAAACTGCATGAAGTGAGTGCAATGACGGAAGAATATGAAATGAAATCCATCCATCTATTCAAAAGCCAAAACGTGGATGTCTAGGCAAAATATCAGATTCGAGAAGTCTTCATAATAATGAAATACCAGATGTCCAGCACCGTGTGATGCACGTTACACAAGTCTGGAATGGTGGCCTACAAGATGAGTTACTTCACACACTCGAGTACTATGGGTATGAATAGGATGACTCAGTGTTCCAGCAGGACAACGGCCCAAATCGTATGTCGAGACGGGAGAAGAAATTGTTCAATGATAGTGAACTAGAGGTGCTAGTTAGGCCCCCACAGTCCCCAGACCTCAATCCAATCAAACACTTGTTGATAGAGTTGAAGAAAAAGCTGTATACATACACCCAAATTGGTCGATCCGTATGCACCAACATTGGAAACATGTAGATGAGAACTTGCAAGCAGAACGTCTATATCTGCCTCCAGCAGGTTTATGTTCCAAAACTGTCATTTGATGGGTTTGAGAAGTTTGTGACAATCCAAGCCTTGTTTATTTTGACGAGTCAACCTGGCAGCATTTTCCCTTGAGAGGCGGTTGCACCTATCAATTATTATTCCCTAGTGGCACTAAAAACCCGCTTTGAAAAACGCTAGAGGTAGGGCAGGCCAGCATCTCTAAGGCACAGAGGGACAGTTAATGCTAGATGTCCAGTTTGGATACCCAATAATTGTACGGCACAGAGGAATCATAGAGAATGCTGGTATGATCGGCTAGGTACTAAGGTGTCCGCCAGCATGGTATATTAGCAACAGGTGTACAGCTTTTAAGAGCAGATCTCTAGAGGGTGACTTTTGTGTGTAGCGATGCAAAGAATAGCAGAGGTGAATGGGGTAATATGGGAAAACCTGGTGCTAGACATACTTCCTTGGTATGATTTTAGTGGAAAAGCTTTGGCTGTCAATATACTGGTAATGGGGGCTCTGGGTGTCACTACTGTGTCTAGGTATGGAGAACTATCAAGCGAACAGCAGAAGGGGAGGGAAGGGAAACCCTGTGTCTAGGGAAGGGGGAAATGATAACCCCTGACCAAGCCTACCGCTGGACCTTGGGTTCCCTCACCGCCCTAGATAGGTTCCGCACCTATATGCCAAGCTGAATACCTGACCCTAGGCTGACTCTAATCTGGGCCCTAGGTGGGGTTGGATGGTGTGAGCTCTTCGTCAACCCCACTAAGTGCTAAAGGACACAAAGGGATAACAAACAAGGGAAAACAACAAACAACTTATTTCCAGCTGACTCAGGGAGAGAAACTGCAACAACCACCAAGAGTCTCCAGATGTATGTAAGCCGACTGCTTGCACTGAAGACTTGATAAAGGCATATGAAGTATCACCAGCACCGAGTAACAGAAAGTGAAGGTATATAAAGAAAAGGGAAGTACTGATGAACAGCAGCTGAAGGACTGAGAAACTCCACAGGGTCCTAAAGGGAAAATGATGGAAAACAAGCAAAAATAATAGAAGGTCAGGGAGCAGTTTGTGCAGCCAAATGCTGTGACTTTCTATGGCGAGACACCACAGAACTGTCTGTCACACTTAACACACCCATGACATACTGTGAGTGGGGCAGGAGCTGAATGTGGCTGGCGACCCTGTTTCACAGATGAATGTGGCTTGCGACCCTCTTTCATAGCTGAATGTGGCTCTCAAGGTCCTGCTATATAAGGACCGTAAGGCAATAAACCCTGCCTATATGCCTCTAATCCAAAACTATCCCTCCCCCAGCAGCTCTCTCCACACTAATTGCAGCTAAGAGCAGTATTATTAGAGAATAGAAGAGATTTGAATTAGACCTGAAAAGGACTTTAGGATTAATGTAGCAGCAACAAGCACTGTAAGGCAATAATCCCTCCCTAGATGCCTCTAATACACTATCCCTCCTCCAGCAGCTGTCCTTATACTAATTAAGAGCAATATCTTAGTGAGAGAAGAGAATAGATTTGAATTAGCCCCAAAAAGGACTTTTGAGTTAACATAGCAGCAGCAAGGAATGTAAGGCAATAATTACTGCCTAAATGCCTCTAATACACTATCCCTTCTCCACCAGCTCTCCCTACACTAATTTCAGCTAAGAGCAGTATTATTAGAGAATAGAATATATTTAAATTAGCTCTGAAAAGGACTTTTCAATTAAGGAAGCAGCAGCAAGGAATGTATGACAATAGTTCGTTGCTAGATGCCTTCAATACACTATCTTTTCTCCAGCAGTTCTCCCTACATTAACTGCAGCTAATATTAGTATTATTATAGAATAGAATATATTTGAATCAGCCCCAAATATAACTTTTGGGTTAATGTCGCAACAGCAGCAGCAGCCAGGAATGTAAGGCAATAATCCCTTCCTAGATGCAATGCACGGTTGCTCATCACTATGACTAATCCCATGAGGCATATAAAAGCCATCTTTAGTTGATCTTGTTCAGCCATGGTTACTTGCCTGTAATCATTAGCCAGGTCAAGAGAGAAGTATTTAGTTTTTTCCAGAGCAGACAGTGACTTTTCAATCCTTGGCAGGGGATAGCAGTAACATACCATAAAGATTTTCAACCTGCGATATTTACAGGGAATCTCAGTTTTCCATCCTTCTTCCGGACCAACACAATAGGTGCAGCCCAGGGCTCTGGCTCTCTCGAATCACCTCCTTCTGCAGCATATGCGATAACAGGTCTTTCACCTCTTGGTGCATTTGACACGGGATCTGCCGTAACCTTGCTTGGATGGGGGCAGTATTCCCCGTTGGGATCTGATGTTGAATGAAGCTAAAGTTGCCATCATGGTGGGCAAACACCTGATACAGCTTCAGTAGCTTTTCAACCCTCTCCACTTGTTGAGTGGAGAACTCAAATTGACTTTCATTTGCTCTAGTATGTTCCGGCCAGCTCTCAACTGACCTCCTTGTGTTTCTCCTTATCAGACATGGCAAAAGTCCCTGGATATCTCTCCACTGATGTCAGTTGTATGGTACCCAACTTGGTGAGATCTGACATTACGTAAGCTTATGCCACCTCTTTTTTGGGATCAGCTGCAAACTTGTTCCACTTAGGTTTAGACACCTTACCAGCACTTCCCTTTGAGCATAGTGTGGTCAACTAATAATCCTGGTATCTCTTCCACTCCTTCTGGGGGCTCAACCTGCAACTTGACACCTTCCAGCGGCACCTGGGCTTCACCTCTTTTCCTAGAGTTTTAGAGACAGTGCGTAACGTTTAGATCTAACTGACCCGAATAAGCTGCTGGAACTGTTTTCTACTTGAGTAATGTCATGGTACTCGAGGCTGACTATGCCCTCATTTTCCTTCTGTCATTAGCTGTGTTACCTGTCTTGAAATGTTCATTCTGAGAATGATGGTAGGTCCCCCTCTGCTACAGCCCTTCATCAGCACAATCCCTTTTCATTGGTTCCATCCACAGATATGTGGTTCATCCAAACCACCCGGCAATGTTGATAGGCAACTGATTAGCAGCCATCAGTCATATAGTCAACTCTTTTCTAGAATATGCCACCTCCGAAAAATGTCATTGGAAGTTTTCTTCTGGCATAGTAATTACCTGGAAACTTGTATGTATCAAACACTGGATTCTTCTTACAATAAATTCAGCTCATGTTGTGCATCTCTCAAAAACTATACCTTTGCAGTCTTCATCCTCTTTCCCAAAAGTGTCAAAACCAATGGTGTGCTCCTCGACCGTGGCGCATGTTAGTTTAACAACCGCCCCCTTTGCTGGTTTTCTTGGTTTGAACTGTTTTTGGAGCTGTCTCATCTTCCTTTTGAAGTCTGATACTACTGCTCTCTAGAGAAAGGATAGTACTAATTTGTTTTCTGTTCATATCGGGGTATAATGTTTGGCTCAACTGTTTTTCAGAGATTCTTTTGACACAATGCAGTTCCCCCTTGATTTCTCAGATCTCGTGCCACAACTTTCGACCCCAGGTGGGCTCAACACTAGGCAGCTCAGCAGCAGCTACTTCATGACTCCGCATCACACCCATCTGGACTGGCAATTCCTGTTCTTTGACCTTGGCTTCAGCTACAACTACCAAAAAGCTCATGATCATGATGCAGTTGTATTGTGAGTGTTATTTTAGAGCTTGACTTAGGTAGGGATCAATAAATCCAGCAATCAACTAGTCTTGCAATACTTCACCCAACGGTCCCAGTCTCTGATACTCTTCCTAAGTATTCTTACTGATATGGGCTGTTACTTTCTGCTGTGCATCTACATACTGAGCCATGGTTTCCCATTCCCTATTAACACAATGGAATAGACAGATGTGTAGGTTGCCTAAGTCTATGGTATCTCCATGCATGTTTTCTAAAATGTTAATGACTTTGTATACTGTATCATGATCTCTTTGTTGTCAAAACCGTCTGTCAGGCCTCTCCATCTAGGATCTAGGATCAGCAGGACTATTTCTGCCTTTAATGCAGGGGTCAGCATAAGATGCTCTTGAGTCTTTCTACTCACTCCCACAACAGCAAATTGTTTCCCATAAACTCTGGCGAGTTGCAGAGCATGCCCCCCAGAGGAATGTTGCCCCTGGTGGTGGTCTCAGTCACTGACTGGTGTGGCATTTCTGCCTTACAAAGTTGCATCCTGCTGACTACACCAAGTGTCCAATCTTTGGTGTCTGACTGCATAGTCTGATCATCTTCTAGTAAGGTGCTTAGGTACCTCCGGTAATGGTGTTCAGTCTTTGGGTTCTTCTGCCGATAATATTTGGTCTTCAGATTTCTCTGGCGACAGTATTCAGTCTTTGGTTTCCTCTTGTAATGGTATTCAGTCTTTGGGCTCCCCTGGGTTCAGCATACTTCCAAATGTTTCCACCACAGGTGACACAGGCCTTATCTGCTGCACACACTTCTGCTCTCTTAGTAATGTTGGCAAAAACTCTGCCTTCTCCCTGCTTGGCCATCCTCTTATATTCTTTAACTGCGCCACATTTTTCACCTGATTCGTCATCCCTTCTAATTCTTCACTCGAGGAACTATACTCCTTACAGATCAGTTCCAGGCAGCCAAAGGCCTCCGGCAGATAGTGATGTTGGTGTGCAGACACCATGGTGCAATGAGCAGAAATATCTTCCTCTGACCACCCTCTTACATGAACAAAATTCTGTCCGCATTATGTCAAAAGGCAAGGTAGATCCATTTTATGTTCCATATTGTGTGTATAGTGGGTAACCACAAATAAACTCGCCTTCCTCAAGACAGTATAGTGCAGGAAGCATGGGAAATGTATTGTATATTGCATAGTATAAAGTATAAACTAGGTTCTGTCAACTTAAATGCAAAGTACTTCATAGCATGGCCATACATTAAACATATAACACGTATATCATATAACAGTTTCTATCAGATGGTGCCATATGAGAAAATGCAGAATGTATTATACAATGTGAACAAAACTCAGTTCACACCCCTCACTCCAAAATTGGATATATTAATATTCATTTCATGTGTTCAAAGCAGGTAAACTGACAGATAGCTGACCTACCAAAAAATAATAGAGAGGGCAAAAACAAAAATAAAATATCTGTCTGTGGAAATTTGTCTACAGCTGTCTCAATATATGTACATAGGATCACTTTTGACCGTTAGGGTATCTAAGATGCAAAATGTCTCTCTATTACACATTTTAATTTCATAATTACTTCCTCTTATTGTGCTTTGCAATTTTTCAGATCCAAAATAATGAAATAATGAAAAAACGTGATTCCTTCTCATGTTTTTCAACAAAATGTCTGCTTAGATCCAAAGTGCTAGATATTCCATTCTCAATTGCCGCTATGTGATGGCAACCCTGACTTTTAATTTTCTAGATGTGCATCCCAGGTAACTGAGGTTACAACAGGTGCAATGAGCCATGTATATGATGTGGTGTGATTCACAGTTGATAAAACTTTTTATCACATACTCTTTTGTGTCATCTGTTGAAAAATAATGTGTAGTCTTTAAAACGTTGTAGCACACATTACAACATGAGCCACAGCATTTAAAAACCCCTTTCAGGGACAACCATGCTTTATTGCATATATTACCTGTGGAGGTAAATAAACTTGTTGACAAGTAAATTACCTAGAAATTTACCTCATTTTGCTACAGAACCTTGGTATAATATTTTTTTCAGTTTTGTATCACTGTGTAGGACAGGTATATATTTATAAAAACAAATTCTAATTCTTTGAAATTGTTACTGTATGCCATTCAGAAAATGAATGATGGTGTTACATACTCTGAATATTGTGTAACAATTTCCATTGTCTTTTTAGGCACTATCTCTCATCCATTATTTGTTTTCTCTTTTTGCTAATCTTGTGTTTAAATTTCTACTTGTGACCTCAAAATTTGCCAAGTTACCCCAGTAAGTGGAAAACATCACTAATGGCTCTGAATAAAGTACCAAGAAAGTACAAAGTATAACATTAAATTGGCCATTAATGCTTACCAAATAATCTACTACCCTCCAAGAAGAAGTGGGGTCTCCACGCGAAACGTACATCGGGACAGGAGGTATTACTCTGCACCTGTCACTGTTAGATTATGGTAAGCATTACTGGCCAATTTAATGTTATACTTTATACTTTCTTGGTACTTTATTCAGAGCTGTTAGTGATGTTTTCCACTTACTGGGGTGGTACTGGGGTATTCAATATGCTATGTTAAGCATTACTGGCCAATTTATTACTATATTTTGCACTATGTTAGGCACCTTATTCAGTACTACTAATGATGCTTTTTATTCATTGTGATATCACCGGATTATCTATCATATTTTGATTTTCTGTCACAGGTGGGGTTTCACTTGTCACTTTGTGTCCTTTTGCTAATATATGCATTATGATTTTTTAATGTATTTACTAATAAAATAATTTGCACAATGTTGCCTTCTTATTTCTCCTTTTTTAATGTATGAGACCAGTATTGCACCAACTGGTATTAGAGCAGTAGTGCACTAGGCTGTATTAGACCAATAATGCACCAGGCGGTATTAGAGCAGTAGTACACCAGTCTATATTAGAGCTGTTTGCACCAGTCGGTATTAGAGCAGTAATACACCAGGCTATATTAGAGCTGTCTATACCATGCAGTATTAGAGTAGTAGTGCACCAGGCTATATTCAAACTGTTTGCACCAGGCAGTATTAGAGCTGATTAAACCAGCCAGTATTTTAGCTGTTTGCAACAGGCCATAATAGAGCAGTATTACAGCAGATCATATTAGACCATTATTGCACCAGGGGATAGTAGTGCAGTAGTGCACCAGCCTATATTAAAGCTCTTTGCACCAGGTGGTATTAGAGCAGTGGTGCACCAAGCTATATTTGAGCTGTTTGCACCTGGTAGCATTAGAGCAGTAGTGCACCAAGCTATATTTGAGCTGTTTGCACCAGGTAGTATTAGAGCAGTAGTGCACCAGGCTATATTATAGCTGTTTGCACCAGGCAGTAATAAAGATGATTAAACCAGCCAATATTGCATCTTCTTTCATCAGGCCATATTAGAACATTATTGCACCTGGCAGTATTGAAGCAGTAGTGCACAAGGCCATTTTAGATCAGTATTGCCCCTGTTAATATTAGAACTGTAGTGCACATAGCCATTTTAGACCAGTATTACATCAGGTGTTGTTATTAGAGCAGTAGTGCACCAGACTATATTCGAGCTGTTTGCACCCGACAGTATTAGAGCAGTAATGCACTAGGCTTTAATAGAGCTGTTTGCCCCAAAAGTGCAACACTGGGGAGCACCTAACCCTTTGCCTGGCAACTTGCTACGTGTGTGTGCTATAGGGAACAGTATAACACCTACTCCCTCTAGCCACCCCAATGCCTCTTTCTGCCTGTTGCACTGCTGCTGCTCCCTCCCCCTCTGCATTGCTGTCCTCACTCTGCATGCCACCTTCCCAGGTTTGGTAAGTGACTTCATTGTCCACCACCTTGTCTTCCACTTCCCCACTTTGGTCCTTCTCCTGACTTGTTGATTTAACAAAAAGACTTGTTGGCATCTGAGTCTCATCATCATCCATCTCGTGAGACAGTAATTGCCATTCCCCACAATCGTCTTCTTCTGGCAGTGGCAGCTCAAATATTTGGGAATCACTGTACATGATGCCCTCAGGCCAGAATCAATAAATGTAAATATAAAGCGCTTCTCAGAGTGTCCAAGTGTGGGATCACTTGTCTACTGGGACTCGCCATGGCAGAAGGAAGGAGGAGCTGGCTGAGAATGATATGGTCCAGACCGCGTGGAAGACAGGGTGATTTTGGGAAACAGACTGAAAGCATTAGTTACCATCCAACTGACCACATGATTGCACTGTTCTTGCATCAACAGTGGTGTTCCGCGCCCCCCTGCAAAGTGGAACAGGAAGATAGGACTTGATGATTCTGTTTTTTTGCTCCCATTTTAAATTAGGTATGCACCTAAGAGCGATATTAATAGGGACTAGAATAGATGTAGGCCTGAAAAGCACTTTTGGTTTTACAGTACAGCAACAAAGACTGTAAGGGAATAACCCCTGCTTACATTCATCTTATGCTAAATTAGTCCTCTTTCAGCAACTCTCCTACACTAAATGCAAACTAAAAGCAGTATTATTAGATAATAGAATACATTTTTTATGTTGCAGACACAAGGACTGTAAGGTAATAAGCTCTACCTAGATACCACTAATATACTATGCCTTCACCAGCAGCTAGCTGTAAACTAGATGCTGCTAAGAGTAGTATTATTAGAGTAGAATAGATTATTAATGTTGCAGCAACAAGGACTGTAAGGTATAAATCCCTGCCTAGATATCTATAATGCCCTATTTCTTCTCCACGCTACTGTATATGCAGCTAAGAGTGGTATTATTAGAGAATAGATTAGACTTAGCTCTGAAAAGAAATTTTAGTTTTATAATGCAGCAGCAAGAACTGTAAGGCTATAATCCCTACTTAGATGCCTCTAATACACTATTCCTTCTCCAGCAGCTAGCCCTACATGAAATGCAGCTCACAGCGATATTATTATTATATTTACAGCAGAAAGGACTATAAGGCAATATTCATTCCAATACACTATCCCTCCTCCAGTAGATCTACCTAGACTGTTTTCTGTGGTAGAGTGAGCCGAGAGGGTCATCAGCAGGTGTTATATAGACCCGATGACTCAATGTGGCCAGCCATTCATAGTAATTACAGTAGCCAACCTGGCTATGACATTACAGTGATTGGCAAGCAATCCCTGCATGTTTAGAGGCTGAAAACAGCCTCAAAACATATGGGGCAGGGACTCGAGCATGGTGTTCAAGCACCAGAGATACTTTATCGAGAATCAAGCTTGCCCGAGCACCACGATGCTCAATTGAGTATCTAGCAGTGATGACCACACTCTCCCATCACATTCCATTTGAGAGCTAAAGAAGCTTATTGATGTACTGTATATAGGAAGTGATTTATTCCAAAGTTATTTATTCAAAAGGGTGTGCAACCAAATATTAAGTTGAGGGGGACAACAATTTTGTCTGGACCATTTTTGGGGTTTTGTGTGAGATTATGTCCAACTTGCACTTTTTGCTTTGTTTCGTTTTTGTGTTGTTAGAAAATAAACATATGTGTAATAAATAGTGATGAGCGAGTACTAAAAGGCTCGGGTGCTCGAGGCTCGGGCCAAGCATCCCAAGATACTCGTGTACTCGGCCCGAGCACCGAGCCCAATGTTATCCTATGGGAGACCCAAGTATTTTTATGAAATGACCCCCGGCAGCATGTAGAAACCCTAAAAATGTCACAAAAGTCTCAGAAGAGTGCTCAAATGACATGGCAACAGCATGGGGAAGACCCCTTGAAGCATTTATCACTCAAAAGTCACAGCTAAGAACAATTTTGTCCGCGTTTTACGCCATTTTTACGGACTCACCAGAAAACCTTCCAAAATGACACCAAAATGAATTTTCATGGCGGAAATGTTAAGGGCACATACCCAATAGTGAGATAGAGCTGGTGGGTGTATGTTACTTTTGGAGATTACATGAAAGATTTTACGTGAAAACATTGTGTGGCACTTTGATGTCCCTGAGAAGAGACGTACATGAAGGCCTCTTGAGTCTAATGTGCCCATTTTGAGGAAGTGGGTCTATTGTAGTATAGCCCTTTGGCAGGGCAGCCAAAAATTGGGAGGCTCCACATTGTCCCTGGATAGAGACGTGCATGAGGGCCTGTAACTCTGAAGTGTCCATTGTCAGGAAGTGGGTCTATTGTAGTATAGCCCTTGGAGATTACATGAAAGATTTTACGTGAAACATTGTGTGGCACTCCGATGTCCCTGAGAAGAGACGTACATGAAGGCCTCTTGAGTCTAATGTGACCATTTTGAGGAAGTAAGTCTTTGTAGTATTTTCCATTGCCAGGGCAGTCCAAAATTGTGAGGTTCACCAATGCCCCTGCATACAGACGTGCATGAGGGCCTGTATACCTGAAGTGCCCATTGTAAGGAAGTGGGTCTATTGTAGTATAGCCCTTTGGCAGGACAGCCAAAAATTGGGAGGCTCCACATTGTCCCTGGATAGAGACGTGCATGAGGGCCTGTAAACCAGAAGTGCCCATTGTAAGGAAGTGGGTCTATTGTAGTATAGCCCATTGGCAGGACAGCCAAAAATTGGGAGGCTCCACACTGTCCCTGGATAGAGACGTGCATGAGGGCCTGTAAACCTGAAGTGCCCATTGTAAGGAAGTGGGTCTATTGTAGTATAGCCCTTTGGCAGGACAGCCAAAAATTGGGAGGCTCCACATTGTCCCTGGATACAGACGTGCATGAGGGCCTGTAAACCAGAAGTGCCCATTGTAAGGAAGTGGGTCTATTGTAGTATAGCCCTTTGGCAGGGCAGCCAAAAACTGGGAGGTTCCACATTGTCCCTGGATAGAGACGTGCCTGAGGGCCTGTAAACCTGAAGTGCTCATTGTAAGGAAGTGGGTCTATTGTAGTATAGCCCTTTGGCAGGACAGCCAAAAATTGGGAGGCTCCACATTGTCCCTGGATAGAGACGTGCAGGAGGGCCTGTAAACCTGAAGTGCCCATTGTAAGGAAGTGGGTCTATTGTAGTATAGCCCTTTGCCAGGACAGCCAAAAATTGGGAGGCTCCACATTGTCCCTGGATAGAGACATGCATGAGGGCCTGTAAACCAGAAGTGCCCATTGTAAGGAAGTGGGTCTTTTGTAGTATAGCCCTTTGGCAGGACAGCCAAAAATTGGGAGGCTCCACATTGTCCCTGGATAGAGACGTGCACGAGGGCCTGTAAACCTGAAGTGCCCATTGTAAGGAAGTGGGTCTATTGTAGTATAGCCCTTTGGCAGGACAGCCAAAAATTGGGAGGCTCCACATTGTCCCTGGATAGAGACGTGCATGAGGGCCTGTAAACCTGAAGTGCCCATTGTAAGGAAGTGGGTCTATTGTAGTATAGCCCTTTGGCAGGACAGCCAAAAATTGGGAGGCTCCACATTGTCCCTGGATAGAGACGTGCATGAGGGCCTGTAAACCTGAAGTGCCCATTGTAAGGAAATGGGTCTATTGTAGTATAGCCCTTTGGCAGGACAGCCAAAAATTGGGAGGCTCCACATTGTCCCTGGATAGAGACATGCATGAGGGCCTGTAAACCTGAAGTGCCCATTGTAGGGAAGTGGGTCTATTGTAGTATAGCCCTTTGGCAGGACAGCCAAAAATTGGGAGGCTCCACACTGTCCCTGGATAGAGACGTGCATGAGGGCCTGTAAACCAGAAGTGCCCATTGTAAGGAAGTGGGTCTATTGTAGTATAGCCCTTTGGCAGAGCAGCCAAAAATTGGGAGGCTCCACATTGTCCCTGGATAGAGACGTGCATGAGGGCCTGTAAACCTGAAGTGCCCATTGTAAGGAAGTGGGTCTATTGTAGTATAGCCCTTTGGCAGGACAGCCAAAAATTGGGAGGCTCCACATTGTCCCTGGATAGAGACGTGCATGAGGGCCTGTAAACCTGAAGTGCCCATTGTAAGGAAGTGGGTCTATTGTAGTATAGCCCTTTGGCAGGGCAGCCAAAAATTGGGAGGCTCCACATTGTCCCTGGATAGATACGTGCATGAGGGCCTGTAAACCTGAAGTGCCCATTGTAAGGAAGTGGGTCTATTGTAGTATAGCCCTTTGGCAGGACAGCCAAAAATTGGGAGGCTCCACATTGTCCCTGGATAGAGACGTGCATGAGGGCCTGTAAACCTGAAGTGCCCATTGTAAGGAAGTGGGTCTATTGTAGTATAGCCCTTTGGCAGGACAGCCAAAAATTGGGAGGCTCCACATTGTCCCTGGATAGAGACGTGCATGAGGGCCTGTAAACCTGAAGTGCCCATTGTAAGGAAGTGGGTCTATTGTAGTGTAGCCCTTTGGCAGGACAGCCAAAAATTGGGAGGCTCCACATTGTCCCTGGATAGAGACGTGCATGAGGGCCTGTAAACATGAAGTGCCCATTGTAAGGAAGTGGGTCTATTGTAGTATAGCCCTTTGGCAGGGCAGCCAAAAATTGGGAGGCTCCACATTGTCCCTGGATAGATACGTGCATGAGGGCCTGTAAACCTGAAGTGCCCATTGTAAGGAAGTGGGTCTATTGTAGTATAGCCCTTTGGCAGGACAGCCAAAAATTGGGAGGCTCCACATTGTCCCTGGATAGAGACGTGCATGAGGGCCTGTAAACCTGAAGTGCCCATTGTAAGGAAGTGGGTCTATTGTAGTATAGCCCTTTGGCAGGACAGCCAAAAATTGGGAGACTCCACATTGTCCCTGGATAGAGACGTGCATGAGGGCCTGTAAACCAGAAGTGCCCATTATAAGGAAGTGGGTCTATTGTAGTATAGCCCTTTGGCAGGACAGCCAAAAATTGGGAGGCTCCACATTGTCCCTGGATAGAGACGTGCATGAGGGCCTGTAAACCAGAAGTGCCCATTGTAAGGAAGTGGGTCTATTGTAGTATTGCCCTTTGGCAGAGCAGCCAAAAATTGGGAGGCTCCACATTGTCCCTGGATAGAGATGTGCATGAGGGCCTCAAAACATTGTTCCCATTGCAAAGGAGCGGGTCTCCTGTCGTTGTAATGTCCATTCTGAAAGAATGGGCGAAAAAATTTACCACTGGGGTATACCTGAAACAACGGCCTAACTATTGTAACGGTCATCATGGTGGCGCATGAGGAGAAGGAGGAGCAGTCCAGCGATTATCCAAAGTCCAGAAGTGTGTACCCATGGGTGAGTGGAGGTACATGGCAAATTCCCGTTACAAACTTTAAATTCCGCTTTCATTTGCTGGTGGTGTGGTGAAGTCTGGCCCAATCCAACCCTTGTTCATCTTGATCAGAGTCAGCCTGTCAGCATTTTCAGTTGACAGGCGGGTGCGTTTATCTGTAATGATTCCACCTGCGGCACTAAAAACACGCTCTGACAAAACGCTAGCGGCAGGGCAGGCCAGGACTTCCAAGGCGTAGAGAGCCAATTCATGCCACGTGTCCAGCTTGGATACCCAATAATTGTAAGGCACAGACGAATGTCGGAGTACAGTTGTTCGATCTGCAAGGTACTCCTTGAGCATCTGGGCAAACTTAGGATTTCTTGTGGCACTACCCCGCACCTCAGGGGCTGTGGTACGTGAGGGGCTGAGAAAACTGTCCCACATCTTAAAGACTGTTCCCCTACCTCTGGCGGATTAGACTTGTGCCCCTCTCGGCTGTACGCCTTGGTTGTCCACTGATTACTGACCTATGCCGCTAGCGTTTTGGGAGGGGAATGCTTTGCCTACTTCCGTGACTATGGCTTTCCGAAACTGCTGCATTTTTGCTGACCTCTCCGCCTCGGGAATAAGAGACATAAAGTTCTCCTTGTAGCGTGGGTCTAACAGTGTTACCAACAAGTAATGATTGTCGGCCAAGATGTTCTTAACGCGAGGGTCACGAGACAGGCAGCTTACCATAAAGTCATCCATGTGCGCCAGACTCTTAACAGCCAGTACTTCAGTATCCTGACCAACACGATGACTGAACATGCTGTCCTCCTCCTCCTCCTCCTCCTCATCTACCCTGTCCTCTGGCCAGCCACGCTGAACCGAGGATATGACTGGTGTGCATGTCATATCCTCAATTTGGCCAGAGAGTTGCTCCATGTCTTCATCCTCCTCCTCGTCATAGTCCTCCACTGCACGTTGTGATGAGACGAGGCTCGGCTGTGTGTTATCACCCACACCCACTACTGTTTCTTGCTCCAACTCATCGCGCTCCGCCTGCAATGCATCATGTTTGTTTTTGAGCAGAGACCATTTTAGAAGGCAGAGAAGCGGTATTGTGACGCTAATAATGGCGTCATCCTCACTCACCATCTTGGTGGAGTCCTCAAAGTTTTGGAGGATGGTACATAGGTCGGACATCCATCTCCACTCCTCAGGTGTTATGTGTGGAGTTTGACCCATTTCCCGACGGCTTAGGTGATGCAGGTACTCAACAACTGCCCTCTTCTGCTCACATATCCTGACCAACATGTGCAGAGTTGAATTCCAACGCGTGGGGACATCACACACCAGTCTGTGAGCTGGAAGATGCAAACGGCGCTGAAAGCCGGCAAGGCCGGCTGAAACAGTAGGTGACTTTCGAAAATGTGCAGACAGGCGGCGAACTTTTACCAGCAGATCAGACAGCTCTGGGTATGACTTTAGAAACCGCTGAACCACGAGGTTGAGCACATGGGCCACGCATGGAACATGTGTCAGCTGGCCTCGCCTCAAAGCCGCCACCAGGTTCCGGCCATTGTCACACACGACCTTTCCTGGCTTTAGGTTCAGAGGTGTGAGCCAGTGATCTGCCTGCTGTTTCAGAGCTGTCCACACCTCTTCTGCATTGTGGGGTTTGTCACCTATGCAGATTAGCTTCAGCACAGCCTGTTGCCACTTCGCCGAGGCAGTGCTGCAGTGCTTCCAGCTTGGGACTGGTGTGGAGGGTAAAGTGGATGAGGATGCGCAGGAGGAGGATGAGGCTGAGGAGCATGACATTCCGGAGCTGTAGAGTGTGGGTGAAACCCTGACTGAGGTAGGGGCTGCAAACCTTGGTGTGGGAAGGACGTGTTCCGTCCCTCGCTCAGACTGGGTCCCAGCTTCCACAATATTAACCCAGTGTGCCGTCAACGAGATGTAGCGGCCTTGCCCACAAGCACTTGTCCACGTGTCTGTGGTTAGGTGGACTTTGGCTGAAACAGAGTTGTTCAGGGCACGTGTGATGTTTTGTGACACGTGGTTATGCAATGCGGGGACGGCACACCGGGAGAAATAGTGGCGGCTGGGGACCGAGTAACGTGGGACAGCTGCCGCCATCGGGTCGCGGAATGCTTCTTTCTCCACCAGCCTAAAAGGCAACATTTCCAGCGCAAGCAGTCGCGAAATGTTAGCATTTAGAACTGTGGCATGTGGGGCGTTGGCAGTGTATTTGCGCCTGCGTTCAAAGGTTTGCTGAATGGATAACTGAACGCTACGCTGGGACAAGGACGTGCTTGATGATGGTGTTATTTCTGCGTAGGCAACTGCAGGTGTAGGGCCGGAGGAGCCTTGTTCGCAGGCAGCATGGACAGGGGATTGGCTCGCATGCACAACAAGCGAAGACGTAGCAGTGACATCAGCAAGCACTGCTCCACGACTCTGTTGTACCTCCCACAAAGTCGGGTGCTTGGCTGACATGTGTCTGATCATGCTGGTGGTGGTCAGGCTGCTAGTTTTGGTACCCCTGCTGATGCTGGCACGGCAGGTGTTGCAAATGGCCTTTTTAGAATCATCTGGAGCCAACTTTAAAAACTGCCAGACTCGGGAAGACCTAACATTTGTACAGGCACCTTGTGTCGTGTTGTTGTTCCGGGGAACGGTTGCCTGACTTCTGCCTGGGGCCACCACCCTGCTTCTTACTGCCTGTTGGGATGCTACGCCTCCCCCCCCCTGTGCACTGCTGTCCTCGCTCTGCATATCCTCCTGCCAGGTTGGGTCAGTTACTGGATCATCCACCACGTCGTCCTCCTCTTCCGCACCCTGCTCCTCCTCCTGACTTTCTGACAATTGTGTCTCATCATCGTCTACCCCTTGTTGAGACACATTGCCAACTTCGTGAGAACGTGGCTGCTCAAATATTTGGGCATCTGTACATACGATCTCCTCATGACCCACTTCAACAGGAGCTGGCGAGAGGCCAGAATGTGCGAATGGAAACGTGAACAGCTCTTCCGAGTGTCCAAGTGTGGGATCAGTAATGTCCGTGGACGTGTACTCAGCCTTGTGGTAGGAAGGAGGATCAGGTTCTGAAATGTGTGGTGCAGTATCACGGCTACTGACACTTGACCGTGGGGAAGACAGAGTGTTTGTGGTGGTGCCAATCTGACTGGAAGCATTATCCGCTATCCAACTAACAACCTGTTGACACTGGTCTTGGTTCAAGAGCGGTGTACTGCTGCGGTCCCCAAGAATTTGGGACAGTACGTGCGAGCGAGTAGATGTGGCCCTTTCTTGTGGCGAAATTAGAGCTTGCCCACGACCTCGGCCTCTGCCTGCACCACCATCACGTCCACTTCCTTGTTCGTTGCCAACGCCCTTGCGCATTTTCCAATGCTGTGCTGACGTGTATTCACTAGACTTGTGCGTTATATCCAAGTTTGTGCAAAACGCACACAAGAGCACCTGTACGCTGCCACCGACAGGCACACATGTGCGGTTTTTAAATGCAAGCACGGACGCACTAAGAACCTAACAGGTTTTTAGGAGCGACAATTACTGAGAAGTTTGACACTATCAGACACTGCTGACTGACGTGTATTATTCACTAGACTTGTGCGTTATATACTAGTTTGTGCAAAACGTGTACCTGTACGCTGCCACCGACAGGCACACACGTGCGGTTTTTAAATGCAAGCATGGACGCACTAAGAACCTAACAGGTTTTTAGGAGCGACAATTACTGAGAAGTTTGACACTATCAGACACTGCTGACTGACGTGTATTATTCACTAGACTTGTGCGTTATATACTAGTTTGTGCAAAACGTGTACCTGTACGCTGCCACCGACAGGCACACACGTGCGGTTTTTAAATGCAAGCACAGATGCACTAAGAACCTAACAGGTTTTTAGGAGCGACAATTACTGAGAAGTTTGACACTATCAGACACTGCTGACTGACGTGTATTATTCACTAGACTTGTGCGTTATATACTAGTTTGTGCAAAACGTGTACCTGTACGCTGCCACCGACAGGCACACACGTGCGGTTTTTAAATGCAAGCACGGACGCACTAAGAACCTAACAGGTTTTTAGGAGCGACAATTACTGAGAAGTTTGACACTATTAGACACTGCTGCCTGACGTGTATTATTCACTAGACTTGTGCGTTATATACTAGTTTGTGCAAAACGTGCACCTGTACGCTGCCACCGACAGGCACACACGTAAGGTTTTTAAATGCAAGCACGGACGCACTAAGCACCTAACAGGTTTTTAGGAGCGACAGTTACTGAGAAGTTTGACACTATCAGACACTGCTGACTGACGTGTATTATTCACTAGACTTGTGCGTTATATACTAGTTTGTGCAAAACGTGTACCTGTATGCTGCCACCGACAGGCACACACGTGCGGTTTTTAAATGCATGCACGGACGCACTAAGAACCTAACAGGTTTTTAGGAGCGACAATTACTGAGAAGTTTGACACTATCAGACACTGCTGACTGACGTGTATTATTCACTAGACTTGTGTGTTATATACTAGTTTGTGCAAAATGTGTACCTGTACGCTGCCACCGACAGACACACACGTGCGGTTTTTAAATGCAAGCACGGACGCACTAAGAACTGTGAGGTAGCGACCACCAATGTTGTGGATGGTCGCAGTGGAGAAGGATCCCCCTGTGATATTAAACTGAAGGTGTGACTGTGGGACTTGTAGTTCCACAGAACTTGGGTTGTAATTAAGGGTTAGGTTCCCTTTAGGCTAGCGCCACACATCCGTGCCTCCGGTACGTGTTTGGCATTTTTTACACGTACCGGCGGCACGGAGACATGTTCAGCAATGCTACCCTATGGTAGCAGGCACACACACGTAAAACCACACGGAACGTGTGTCCGTGTGCGTTTGTACGTGTGTGCGATTTTCAAAGCGCTGACATGTCAGTGTTTTCTCCGGCAGCACGGGTGTCACACGGCCCGCACCCGTACCACACGGGTGTAGTGTGGATGCGGTCCCGTGTGACACGCGCCGGAGAAAACACACATGTCAGTGAAAAAAAAACAAAACATTAACTCACCTTCTCCAGCCCTCCTGTCTCTGCCGCTGCTGCCTCTCGCTGCCGACCGCCGCTCATTATTCTCATTGAATATTCACTTCACTGCCTGGCAGCAGCAGCGGGGAGACGGGAGGGCTGGAGACCGAGGATCAGCACCATGGACAGCAGCGCGGACATCAGGAAGGACCAGGTGAGTATAATAATTACCGATTCTACGTGTGCTATCGCGGATAGCACACGTAGAACACACGTGTCACGCACGTACCAGAGACACGTACTTACCTGCACGCAACACGCAGGGAAAATACGTGTCTCTCGGCACATGCGTGAATTTCACGTGAGTGTGGCAGAAGCCTTAAACTGTGACCAGTGTGATGGACAGAGCTGGAGAATCACGTACCTCCACCTGTGGGTGTGTCCGGTTGGGTTTTAAGAGACTGTTAGTTTTAGAAACAGGGAGAAGCCTGAGAGTGCTGCACATGGAGGATGTGTGCTGGAGATCTCAGTCTGTGTCAAGACTGAAGAGAGACTCCTGGAAATCAGTCCCGGTGATGACTGGGGAAAAATACTGCAGCCTGGCTGGAGAGGGCTGGAGGCTGCAGGAAGCACCACAGTGACTTGTGTTCGCTGGCTGGAGCCAGAGTGTGGAGAATCCACTATGGACATTTAATTGGACTGGAAGCCCATGGTATGTGGATGTTATATTTTCCTTTAAGCCAGGAGAGGCTTTGTTACATTTGGAAGGGCAGTTTATGTTGTACTAATAAACTGCTGCATTTTTGAGAGACTGCGTTGCCTGTGTATGCCTAAGCTACCCTGCATCGCTGCAAGCGAGTAAACCCCCCGGGTTGCGGTAAGCAACGTTCACAGAACCTAACAGGTTTTTAGGAGCGACAGTTACTGAGAAGTTTGACACTATCAGACACTGCTGACTGACGTGTATTATTCCCTAGACTTGTGCGTTATATAATAGTTTGTGCAAAACGTGCACCTGTACGCTGCCACCGACAGGCACACACGTGCGGTTTTTAAATGCAAGCACGGACGCACTAAGAACCTAACTGGTTTTTAGGAGTGACAATTACTGAGAAGTTTGACACTATCAGACACTGCTGACTGACGTGTATTATACACTAGACTTGTGCGTTATATAATAGTTTGTGCAAAACGCGCACCTGTACGCTGCCACCGACAGGCACACACGTGCGGTTTTTAAATGCAAGCACGGACGCACTAAGAACCTAACTGGTTTTTAGGAGTGACAATTACTGAGAAGTTTGACACTATCAGACACTGCTGTCTGACGTGTATTATATTCACTAGACTTGTGCATTATATCCAAGTTTGTGCAAAACGCACACAAGTGCACCTGTACGCTGCCACCGACAGGCACACACGTGCAGTTTTTAAATGCACGCACGGACGCACTAAGAACCTAACAGCTTTTTAAGAGCGACAATTACTGAGAAGTCTGGCACTATCAGGACTGTTTTAGACTGTGTACACCAGCCCCAGATATGGTGATGAAGGCTGGTATACGGTCACCACTAGGAATGGCTATATACCCTGCCTGCCTGCCTGTATACAGCTACAATAGTCCTGAGAAGGACTCTTCTGGTCACTAGCCTGTATTCCGACCTGGCTATACCCTGCCTGCCCTGCCTGTATACAGCAACAATAGTCCTGAGAAGGACTCTGCTCCTGTACTCCGACCTGGCTATACCCTGCCTGCCTGTATACAACTACAATAGTCCTGAGAAGGACTCTGCTTCTGTACTCCGACCTGGCTATACCCTGCCTGCCTGTATACAACTACAATAGTCCTTAGAAGGACTTCTGGTCACACTGTTTGCAGCCCTGCTACGGAAATAACTATAAAGGGCCGCAAACCTTTCCCTGAAGCAGCAACACTCTCCCTGCACTGACTGTCTGGATGGCTGTGTGCAGAGCACAGCGCGCCCGCCGGTATAAAGGCTCGGTCACGCTGTGCGGGCCGGCCAATCACTGCAATTCCACAACTAACAGGGCTGTGGCATTGCAGTGGTCTGCCAGCCAATCCCTGCATGAGGGCTGGCTCTCAAAAGAGCGCCAACATGCAGGGATGAAGACCACGAGTACAGGACAAGTATCGCGAGATTACTCGGTTCCCGTCGAGTAGCCCGAGTACAGTGATACTCGTGCGAGTACCGAGAAGTGACAAGCATACTCGCTCAACACTAGTAATAAACCATGTGTAATTGCAAGAATTTTCTGGGAGAAATATTTCATTTTCTGGAACAATTTCAAGGGTATCAACACTTTTGGCCATGACTATATATACTGCAATACAATAGTATTGCACTATATAATAAAACTGACTGACTGGGCTTCAAAGGAAGACCAACATAGCAGGAAATGGGGTCTTCAGTAGCTGCCAAGGCAACCTATTTGCACTCTGTCATTTTCATTGTTGGAGGACTACTAGAGTCGGTGGACATGTGCAATGACGATCAAGCAATTAAATTGCCACAGTCAGTGATTTCCAGTGGTTGTCAGATGGTTAAGTGCAGCAATCAGAGCTAGCTCTAGTTGCAGCTTCTACAGGCGAAAGTTGGCTGTATAAAACAGACTGCATCCTGCATGGTATGAATGTAGCACCTGAACCTGCTCCACAAACCAGCAGTGCAGAACCTAAGGATGTACCAGCCTTTGATCCCCACACCAGTAAGTCCCAAGATTGGATACAGCTATCAGGTGACTGCAGCGGGAAGTCAAGTGCCTTGGATGATGTCCTATTGCAGATAGATGACTGCAGCAGCCAATCACAGCCAGTCATCAGTATTTTATCCTGTGCAACCACCAGAACAGACTGTACTGGACTTATCAGTGTTAGAGCTGGTAAGTATACCTCACTTTATTATTTAAAACCATCCCTGCCATTTCTTAAATTATTGATTTAGTTTTTTATGGAAAGTAATTTATTTTCTCTTAGAAAATGATAAAATAAATACTAAAAGTCCCACCTTGAATTCTTTGAAAAGCTAAATGGCCTGATGAGTTCATCTAGAGATGGAGGACGTCATTGAAACACAATTCTGTACCGATTGCAATCACAAAATTAATGTAAAATATATTCTTTAATCTTAGAAAATATTCCAATTAAAAATATCCCTTTTATAATTATGAAGTGATTGGAATGACAAGTATTCATAAGACTTGTTTCATTGTCATATTGGTGTATGAAATTAATTTGAGACACCTGTATCTTGATACCTTGTATTCGGCAGCTCAACATTGTTATTGAAAGCACATGTCTAAGTTCTTCTTGATGTTTTCCTATTTGCTCCCCGCTGCACCATTTTGCCCTCAGGATTTTGCTGGTTAGAAGCTAAAATCTTCTCAGGGGAGCTCACATGTTATGTGCTTCTCGAGTGTTTCCAGAGACGTTTTCTGATTTTAACACCATAAAGTGCCTTTTTCTGTCATGCACTTTGGGAATGATGCATGATGGCAGGAGATACAAGAGTGAGATGCAGTGGGAAAATCTTTTTTAAACATATTTCTTTTTTCAAATCAGATTGAACAGTGAATGCACTTATTCAACAAATGCAATATATTGTACATCTTTAACCTGTTCGGTGATGGTTTAATTTGGTCAGATTCACTGTAGAAAAACCCCCCACATTTTTATTTAGACGTTAAATCTACATGAAACAGATGGAAAAACAATGTATAACAATCAGGAGGGAAACTATAGTAGGGGCAGGGTTTGCAGTGGCACCAGGACCCTGGAACCCAAGGGTTTCAAAAGGTCTCTTTAGCCTATATGAAAAGACAAGTACTTTTACAGACCCATATAGTTGGGTCTTGACCCATATAGTCACTCTGTGACTCACACTATTATGACATTTCAGTGTATAGTGTGCGGGAACAGCGCGTTCAGATCACTGCTGTATGGATAATGGCCATTTTTTTTTTCTCCTTGTCTTCCTTCCCTAATCGCGCGCGCGTGTAGTGGGGAGGGCCAGCATGTCAGCCAATCCCAGACACACACAGCTAAGTGGACTTTTAGCCAGAGAAGCAACGGCATGTGTGATAGGATGTCCATGTCACATGTCCCTGCATTATAAAAACGGACATTTTCCTCCAGCACGCCATTATCTGCCTTCTGCGTCCTTGGTGTCAGACATCACTGGCGCAGCTCCTATCGCCGATACAGCTGTATACGCTCCATACACAGCGCTGGATAGCATAGGGATAGCACTTTCTATCAGTCCTTTTAAGGGCTCATACCGGCAGGGTCAGAGCCATAGGTGACAGGTCCTGAAAACAGAGTTTAACAGCTACACAAGATGACAGCGTCTGTGTAGCTAAAGTCAGGGATTTCCTCGCTGCATTTCCCCATTAGGAGGGATAGAAAGGCAGGCTTTCTTTCCTCTACCCAGAGACCCACAACCCTGCCACTGTACCCTCCTGCTCTTTGCACACTCCAACTCATTGTTACTAAGCCATTATACTAGCAAACACTGAGTGAACTTAGTGGCATCCTAAACGTGGCTATTGGACTTCTGTATAGTCCCAGTAGTGCACAGATATTTGCAGCACCTTTGCCTGCATTGCACACTCCAACTCATTGTTACTAAGCCATTATACTAGCAAACACTGAGTGAACTTAGTGGCATCCTAAACGTGGCTATTGGACTTCTGTATAGTCCCACTAGTGCAAAGATATTTGCAGCACGTCTGCATGCATTGCACACTCAAACTCATTGTAGCTAAGCCATTATACTAGCAAACACTGAGTGAACCTAGTGGCATCCTAAACGTGGCTGTTGGACTTCTGTATAGTCCCACTAGTGCACAGATATTTGCAGCACGTCTGCCTGCATTGCACACTCAAACTCATTAGTTACTAAGCCATTATACTAGCAAACACTGAGTGAACTTAGTGGCATCCTAAACGTGGCTATTGGACTTCTGTATAGTCCCACTAGTGCACAGATATTTGCAGCACGTCTGCCTGCATTGCACACTCAAACTCATTGTAGCTAAGCCATTATACTAGCAAACACTGAGTGAACTTAGTGGCATCCTAAACGTGGCTATTGGACTTCTGTATAGTCCCAGTAGTGCACAGATATTTGCAGCACGTCTGCCTGCATTGCACACTCAAACTCATTGTTACTTACTAAGACATTATAATACCAAAAATTGAGTAAACTTAGTGGCATACAAGAAGTGGCTGTTGTACTCCATTAGTGGCCCACTGGTGCAAATCTATGTGCAGCACCTGTGCAGGACACCCTCCTGCTCTGTTTTTAATAAGCTATAATGATAGCAAAAAATACTGCCATTTAGAGGCATCATAGAACTGGATGTTGTATTCCATTATTGTCCCACTGGTGCCAAGCTATTTCTAGCACCTGTGCAGGACACCCTCACGCACATTTTGCTACGCTAATGTTATAGCAAACTCAGGGAATTCATTGCTACATTTGATAATTCGGAGGGATAGAAAGTGAGGCTTTATTTAGCTTTTCCTTCTGTTCATAGACAGCATCTCCAAGTCCACACCCGAAGAGCAATTTCTCCTCCACGTGTAAGTGTGGAGAGGCAGCTAGTGCTCATGCGTGTGCCGATTTACCCCAGCTGCAGCCTAACTACAGTGTTTCGCCTAGTGAGGATGTTCAGCCTCACTGTGCCATTCCTGACGCTAAGTCTTCATTTCGGGATACAGCGCATGCTCCCACACTTAGTGTGAAAAGCCTCTTTGCACAGGTACTTGCATTCCGTGCCGGGTCTAAGTCCTGTTTTGTGCCGAGACACCATGCTAAAGCTGATAGTCTTTTTTCAGAGACTCTATTTCATGCAACTGACCATGCTCAGGCACTTACTGCATCAAAAACTAGGTCCGGTAATGAACTCTTTGACCCTGCCCCTGATGTGGGGGGGCCCATATAGACCACAGGGCATCAGGTGTCCTGACGATGTGGCCAGGCCACTCCCAAATGGCTTGCAGAGGCCCGCCCCTATGACTTGTCACCTCATTATTGATGGTCAGACGATGACTGGTGAGGTGTTTGGGTCATGACAGCCATGAGGTCATTATTGAAGTTGCGGTTCCAAATAGGACGCTAGTTATGCCACTCATGACATGTCACTCTGCTTTTGTCTCCAGGAGGTGCATTGTGGTCCACCCTGGTTTGGGGCGGACCCAGGTTATAAAAGGGGCTGGAGCCAACAAGGAGGTGCGCAGTCTTCTATTATGCTCCAAAAGAGCACACCTCCATGTGTTGAACCCATTGCGGCTTTAGGCCAGAGGTAGGCAGGGATAGGGCGTCGATGCAGGCCGCCACCACAGTTGGTAACGCAGAACGGTTAAGACCAGCTCTTGTCCTACAAGTCCTGCTTGTGCAGCCCAGTGGCATTAACAGGCCTGCTGCTGCTGATGCGCCTGTTGTCCACAGGTGTGGCCCCAATGCACACGGTCAGCGTACTCAATGGCCCCTGTGATGTTAACAGGGAGTTCCTGGGCTGGGTGGGCGTGTGGACCCTGTGACGCTAACAGGGCTCCCAGTCTCAAGATCCGAGTGGCGTCTAACTCGGTTCAGGCAACTATTAGTTTCATAGCCACACAGATCTGTATCCTCCACCTAACCTTCCATTTGCCAACCTCTCCTTTCCATCTGGGAGCACGGTGGACATTGACTGCTGATGGGGATATATACCTTTCTCTTTCTTTTCTTATTAATTTTCGTTATATACCGGTAACATAGTATATACCACCTTATCCAAATCTGCCAGTCCCACCGTAACAGATGGTGTTTCTTCATCAAATGTTACTTTTGCTTAACCACCAAACCCACTGACAAAAACTTTTTTCCCCTTTCCAACACACCTGTTCCCCTTTCCACCAGCATTTGTCCTTTTTCAACTCATTTGGTATATGACCAAAAGTGCAACTCTGCAGGGACACCGTACTCAATGCCATCTCAGGCCAGCAGCCAGCCCTCGGTCCCTCAGATGTGGACAAGTAAAAGCCCATTTCCTCCTATCCATGACAAAGCGTTGAGATTCACTCTGTGCAGCACTGGTGTTTACTGGAAAAGCAGATCTAAGAATCCGTACCACCTTCTGCAGATACTCCTGTATACGTGCGTCCCTTTCTATGGCTGGAATTATTTCTCCAAATTTTGTCTTGTACCGGGGATCTAACAGTGTGGCAACCCAGTAGTTAGCATTACTTCGAATTCGTACAATCCGAGAGTCATGTTGTAGGTAGTGCAGTAAGAAGGCGCTCATGTGTCTTGTGCATCCAGGAGGACCAAGTCCTTGGTTTGTTGGTGGCAGAGAGGTGAGAATCGTGCCTCCTTCCTCTGCCCTCTCCCCCCAACCTCGCACAACCGAAATGTGAGCAAGCTCTCACTCATCTGCTGAGTCTTCCATGCCCATCGCAAGTTCGTCCTCCATTTCTTCATGGGCTCCTGTACCTTCATCAACAATTTTTGCTGATACTATGCGCCCTTGTTAATCCCTATCCCCCACCATGACTGCCGCCTAGGTGCCGCTCAACGTATGAACCTTGTACATCTTATTATCCCTTCTGCATATGACTCCTCCTGTACTTCCTCCCCTTCCTCTTGGACCAACACCTGACTCCGAATAATGCTTACAGTGTGCTCCATATTGTAGATGACCAGAATTGTCACGCTGAGAATGGCATCGCTAGTGCTAAACATCTTCGTCGACATTTGTAAACTGTGTAGAAGGGTGCATAGGTCCTTGATCTGACACCACTCAAGCAGCGTGATCTGCACCACCTCTGGATCAAGTTAGCCCAGGGTATACATCATACCGTATTTCAGCAGGGCTCGGCGGTGCTGCCACAGACACTGCAACATGTGCAGATTCCAATTCCTGCGTGTCGGAACATCGCATTTCCGGCGTTTAACCGCCAGACCCTAAGACTTCAGGGGCGATGAAAGTTGTTGAGCTGCTGGGTGCGAAGGATGAAAGTGAGCACATAGCAGCGTGGCCGCTGCACAAGGCCATGTAGGCCGGGATGGTATTTTAAAAATTGCTGGAGAATCAGATTCAACACGTGAGCCATACAAGGCCCGTGTGTCACATTGCCCTGACGAAGGGCCGCAGACAGGTTTGCATCATTGCCGCACAAGGCTGTTAAGTCACCAACGTAGTCCACTCAATCAATTTGTACTCCGGTCGCCAGGTGACAACGTGTTCCTTTCGTGCATAGTGCTGATGATGGGAAAGGAGTCGATGCCTGTGGCACAGGTGGACGCAGGTTATGGTCACCCACTGGGTTGCGTTACCTTGACAGATACAGAACCACAGGCTGAATGTAGGTGGTGGGTATCTCACAGATGAAGTACCATCATTCAGCTACAACCAATGGGAAGACACCACACCCTTTTTTAGGCCCCTCCTGTCTGCAGACCACTCTCAGACAAAGCTATGAACCTTTTGTTACTGTTACCCCCAGTTCAGTTTTATGAGTTTGTGTGCTTGTTACCTGACTACTTTTCCTGCTTGCTGTTTATGTACCTCGTTGGCCGATCCGCATTTCACCTCTGCTTGTTTTCTGATTAAGTCCTGGCCATCCCATTCTGTTCCTCTTCCTCAATTAATGTTTTTGATCCTGCATGACTACTATTCTCTGGAACTGCAGCCTTCCACAGGTATTGATCAACTTGGGCCCTGTGTAATTCCAAATCACTGTATAGGGGTTAAAGGGTTTCAGGGTTCTGGGTGTCCAGCTTGGTGAGTGGCTTGCCTCTAGCCTATCCTTTACAGCCCATCTGAGTGTGTCGATCCAGGCAGGTGTTACACCGTGTCCTCTGCAGAAGGCCATGTAGGCCGGGATAGTGTTTTAAAAATTGCTGGACAACCAGGTTTAACACGTGAGCCACACAGGGCACGTGTGCCACATTGCCCTGAAGAAGGGTCGCAGACTGGTTTGCGTCATTGTCGCACCCGACCTTCCCTGGCTGCTGGTTGAGTGGAGACAACCATTGATGAAACTCGGTCTCACTCTCCAGAGCTAACCGTCCACAATTCCTCAGCGGTGTCTCACATTTCCCCTACATTTCAAAGTAAACATTTGACCGCCTGATGGCCTTGAGCTCTGCTGCCAGCATAGTAAGGAGGTGTGTGGGAGTCCTTGGGCGCAGTTACAAGGAAGGGTGGACTGACCACACAGGGTTTGGGCCGAGGTGGAGGACCCACACGAGGTTGAGGAGGCAGAAGCAGTGGAGGAACTTGCACATACAGAGGAAGGATTGACACACAAGTCGTGGGGACGGCAAGACTTGTACAGCAAGCCCTTCTCCATCTCTCACCATAGTTACCCAGTGCCCAGTCAGCAACATGTAACTGCCCTGTCCATGCTTACTGGTCCAAGTATCTGTGGTGAAATGCACCCTGTCACACACAGAGTTTCTCAAGGAATCGGTGAGGTTGTGTGCGACCTGCTGTGGTAGCGCGGGCACGCCTTTCTTGGAGAAGGAGTGACGACTGGCCATCGGCTCTTAGGGCACTGCAATGGGCATAAGGTCTCGAAAATCCTCGGTCTCAAAAGGGTGTAAAGGCAGCCTTTCTGTTGCCAACAAGTTGCAGATGATGAAACTCAACCTCTTAGGCATGTCATGCCCTTCAAAAATCATGTAAAACACAGCGAGGGGACTCCAACCACAGTCTCCCTCGTTGCCACTAATTGGGCCACACACACCCCACTTGACTGGCATCACTTGATCCCCCTTTTCAAAATGAAAAAGATACTTTGCATGAAGCACTCTCAAAAATACACATGCCTTTCCCGTCCCCTGGATGACCCAGGGGAAGAAAAGTCCTCTGAGAGCCATGACTTGTTCATCTTGGTTCTTTTTTCAAAAGTGAGGGGACTCCAACCACAGTCTCCCTCGTTTCCACTAATTGGGCCACACACCCCACTTGACTGGCATCACTTGATCCCCCTTTTCAAAATGAAACAGATGCTTTGCATGAAGCACTTTCAAAAATACGCATGCCTTTCACCTCCCCTGGATGACCCAGGGGAAGAAAAGTCCTCTGAGAGCCATGACTTGTTCTTTTAGAAACACAGCGAGGGGACTCCAACCACAGTCTCCCTCGTTGCCACTAATTGGGCCACACACACCCCACTTGACTGGCATCACTTGATCCCCTTTTCAAAATGAAAAAGATGCTTTGCATGAAGCACTCTCAAAAATACACGTGCCTTTCCCGTCCCCTGGATGACCCAGGGGAAGAAAAGTCCTCTGAGAGCCATGACTTGTTCATCTTGGTTCTTTTTTCAAAAGCGAGGGGACTCCAACCACAGTCTCCCTCGTTTCCACTAATTGGGCCACACACACCCCACTTGACTGGCATCACTTGATCCCCCTTTTCAAAATGAAACAGATGCTTTGCATGAAGCACTCTCAAAAATACGCGTGCCTTTCCCGTCCCCTGGATGACCCAAGGGAAGAAAAGTCCTCTGAGAGCAATGACTTGTTCATCTTGGTTCTTTTAGAAACACAGCGAGAGGACTCCAACCACAGTCTCCCTCGTTGCCACTAATTGGGCCACACACCCCCCACTTGACTGGCATCAGTTGACCCCCCTTTTGAAAAAGAAAAAGATGCTTTGCATGAAGCACTCTCAAAAATACGCGTGCCTTTCCCATCCCCTGGATGACCCAGGGGAAGAAAAGTCCTCTGAGAGCCATGACTTGTTCATCTTGGTTCTTTTTTCAAAAGCGAGGGGACTCCAACCACAGTCTCCCTCGTTGCCACTAATTGGGCCACACACACCCCACTTGACTGGCATCACTTGATCCCCCTTTTCAAAATGAAACAGATGCTTTGCATGAAGCACTCTCAAAAATACGCGTGCCTTTCCCATCCCCTGGATGACCCAGGGGAAGAAAAGTCCTCTGAGAGCCATGACTTGTTTATCTTGGTTCTTTTTTCAAAAGCGAGGGGACTCCAACCACAGTCTCCCTCGTTGCCACTAATTGGGCCACACACACCCCACTTGACTGGCATCAGTTGACCCCCCTTTTATAAAAGAAAAAGATGCTTTGCATGAAGCACTCTCAAAAATACGCGTGCCTTTCCCATCCCCTGGATGACCCAGGGGAAGAAAAGTCCTCTGAGAGCCATGACTTGTTCATCTTGGTTCTTTTTTCAAAAGCGAGGGGACTCCAACCACAGTCTCCCTTGTTGCCACTAATTGGGCCACACACACCCCACTTGACTGGCATCAGTTGACCCCCCTTTTGAAAAAGAAAAAGATGCTTTGCATGAAGCACTCTCAAAAATACGCGTGCCTTTCCCGTCCCCTGGATGACCAAGGGGAAGAAAAGTCCTCTGAGAGCCATGACTTGTTCATCTTGGTTCTTTTAGAAACACAGCAAGGGGACTCCAACCACAGTCTCCCTCGTTGCCACTAATTGGGCCACACACACCCCACTTGACTGGCATCACTTTATCCCCCTTTTCAAAATGAAAAAGATGCTTTGCATGAAGCACTCTCAAAAATACGCGTGCCTTTCCCGTCCCTTTGGCTGACCCAGGGGAAGAAAAGTCCTCTGAGAGCCATGTCCACATTGTCAGTGGACATACACGTGTGCTTATCTGCCAGCAGACCCCCAGCAGCACTGAAGACAGGTTCCGAGAGAACGCTGGCTGCAGGACACGACAAGATCCCCAAGGCTTACGTGGCAATCTCAGGCAATTTACCCAGATTGGAAGCCTAAAATGAGCAGGGCTCAAGTTGCACAGTAATAGCATCGATGTTTCCTTGCATATACACATATATCTGTGTGTCCTCCTCTTTTTCCTTGTCCAGCTCTTTTGTTTTCGCATGAGTATATGTCCTTGTCACTTTCCCATGTGTTTGTGTTGTGTTGTGAGTTGTTTGTCACCTTTTGGACACCTTTGAGGGTGTTTTCTAGGTGTTTTTATGTGTTTGTGAATGCCTGCCATTGTTTCCTATGCAGTTCAAGTTCGGTTCGTCAAACGTTCGACGAACCGAACTCGAACGGGAGCTCCGTTTGGCGAACCGACCTCGAGCCGAACCGCGACCGGTTCGCTCATCTCTAGTTACCAGGGTAGAAGGATTTTTAAGGATTTGTTATCCTGATGCGGTTGTCTGAGACACAACCACTATCAGTAGCATCCAAAATCAGCTGCTGCAGACCCCAAGAAGATCAGTTTTGTGCAATGTAGGTGGAAAGGGGTTAAAACGCGCTCTTGAATACAGAGCGATCACTGAGGATCAGTGTGATATAGTTCATAAGATTTTATTGTTCTATGCATTTTGGGGTACATGAAGGTATATTATTGATTTTTGTTCCTGAAGAAGGGGTAACTGTACCCCGAAACGCGTAGAACAATAAAATCTTATGAACTATCTTACACTAATCCTCAGTGATCGTTCTGTATTCAACAGTGCGGTTAACCCTTTTCCACCTACTCTGCACAAAACTGATATCATTGGGGTCTGCAGCAGCCGATTTTGGATGATACTCATAATCATTGTGTCTCACACAACCGCTTCATGTTAGCAAAAAAATAATATCCTTTTAGTTATTCGGAAGTTTATCTAGAATTTCTAAGACCCTGATAGTAATTTAAGGAATAACCCACCACATTCCTGACAGTAAACTAAACTGAATCTATGGCACTATACTTGGAAAAAATAGCAAATCACATACCATATGTGAAAAGATACACAACCAAACATTATACAAAATTATTATAAGCTTTATTGAAACATGATTATTAATTTCTTAATGACCTGTGATGTACTTAGATGGCATCTGTCTGTAAAACGGCTAACAAGAGCTACAATTGCTGCTGTTATCAATTTAGATGCTGCTGTCAGTCACTAACAGCAGTATTTAAGTGACCCAATTACTGGTTCATACTCCCCCTATGATGTGAAACAAAACCCAAGAATCAATTATATAATTGATCTTTTATTTCCCTTTCTCCCAACTACAACTTACTCTCCAAAAAATAAGTCCTCATATGGCTATTTCGAAGGAAAAAATAAAAAGTTATATCTCTTGAAAGTAGGAAGAAAAAAAAATGAAAGCACAAAAATGAAAAATAGACAGTTCCTTAAAGAGTTACAGACTACTAAAATATAGTGAGAGTATACGCAGACAATAGCAGCAGCAAATGCAATGAACAGCAGTATATAAATGTTAATTGCCATACAGTGGAACCTTGCATTATGAGCATAATTTGTTCCGGGAAAGTGCTTCTAATCCAAATCACTTGTATATCAAAAATGTTCCCATAAGAAATAATTGAAACGCAGACAATTTGTTCCACAACCCAAACATATTTATTGTATTCATATAAAATTATTATAGTAATACAAAATACTATTCAGCATACAGTATAGCCAGAGAGACCTGTATATACAGCCCATGCCTTTCCCAGACATATTGCAGATGTACAAGAAGTTAATCAGTTACCTAAAGTTGGTTAGTAGCGGTCTATCAAGTACAGAGCGTGGTGAACACGCAAAGACCGGAACCCGGAAATGAGGAAAAGACCGCGATTGATGGCTTATGTGCATGCGCTAGAAGAGGTGAGTAGGACGAGTACAGAATTGTGTCTGTGCAGGGAGGGAGGTACATTACTGTAGAGGGGTGGGGGTGGGCTCACATGATTACATAGTTACATAGGTTGAAAAAAGACCTAGGTCCATCTAGTTCAGCCTTCCTCCACCAATTCTACATTTTGTCATTAAGTCATTTACAGTGCTGACCAAAAGTATTAGCACCCCTGCCAGATAATACTCAGTTTCTTCTTGAAAATGATTGCAATCACAAATTATTTGGTATTATTAACTTCATTTATTTTGCTTGCAATGAAAAAACACAAAAGAGAATGAAACAAAAATAAAATCATTGATCATTTCACACAAAGCTCCAAAAATGGGCCAGACAAAAGTATTGGCACCCTTAGCCTAATACTTGGTTGCACAACCTTTAGCCAAAATATTCGAACAACCGCTTCCAGTAACCATCAATGAGTTTCTTACAATGCTCTCCTGGAATTTTAGACCATTCTTCTTTGGCAAACTGCTTCAGGTCCCTGAGATTTGAAGGGCGCCTTTGCCAAACTGCCATTTTGAGATCTCTCTACAGGTGTTCTATGGGATTCAGATCTGGACTCATTGCTGGCCACTTTAGTAGTCTCCAGTGCTTTCTCTCAAACCATTTTCTAGTGCTTTTTGAAGTGTGTTTTGGGTCATTGTCCTGCTGGGAGACCCAGATTTCTCACATTGGGCCCTACATTATGCTGCAAAATTTGTTGGTAGTCTTCAGACTTCATAATGCCATGCACACGGTCAAGCAGTCCAGTGCCAGAGGCAGCAAAGCAACCCCAAAACATCAGGGAACCTCCGCCATGTTTGACTGTAGGGACCGTGTTCTTTTCTTTGAATGCCTCTTTTTTCTTCCTGTAAACTCTATGTTGATGGCTTTTCCCAAAAAAGCTCTACTTTTGTCTCATCTGACCAGAGAACATTCTTCCAAAACGTTTTAGGCCTTCTCAGATACGTTTTGGCAAACTCCGGCCTGGCTTTTTTATGTCTCGGGGTAAGAAATGGGGTCTTCCTCGGTATCCTACCATACAGTCCCTTTTCATTCAGACGCCGATGGATAATACGGGTTGACACTGTTGTACCCTCGGACTGCAGGGCAGCTTGAGCTTGTTTGGATGTTAGTCGAGGTTCTTTATCCACCATCCGCACAATCTTGCGTTGAAATCTCTCATCAATTTTCCTTTTCCTTCCACATCTACGGAGGTTAGCCACAGTGCCATGGGCTTTAAACTTCTTGATGACACTGCGCACCGTAGACACAGGAACTTTCAGGTTTTTGGAGATGGACTTGTAGCCTTGAGATTGCTCATGCTTCCTCACAGTTTAGATTCTCAAGTCCTCAGACAGTTCTTTGGTCTTTCTTTTTTCCATGCTCAATGTGGTACACACAAGGACACAGGACAGAGGTTGAGTCAACTTTAATCCATGTCAACTGGCTGCAAGTGTGATTTAGTTATTGCCAACACCTGTTAGGTGCCACAGGTAAGTTACAGGTGCTGTTAATTACACAAATTAGAGAAGCATCACATGATTTTTCAAACAGTGCCAATACTTTTGTCCACCCCCTTTTTTATGTTTGGTGTGGAATTATATCCAATTTGGCTTTATGACAATTTTTTTTATTTTTTTTCATTAAAGACAAATTAAATGAAGATAATACCAAAGAATTTGTGATTGCAATCATTTTCAAGAAGAAACTGAGTATTATCTGACAGAATTGCAGGGGTGCCAATACTTTTGTCCAGCACTGTATAACCAGCAATGTTGTGTGTACTGAGGAAATCATCCAGCGCTTTTTTAAAAGCTGTTATAGTATCTGCCATTATTATCTCTTGTGGTAGGACATTCCACAGTCTGACTGCTCTAACTGTAAAGAACCCTTTCCTATTTAGCTGCCGGAATCGCTTTTCTTCCACTCGCAGTGAATGCCCCCTGGTCCTTAGTATTGTCTTTGGAAGGAATAAGTCATGTGCCAGACCTTTATATTGACCACACATGTATTTATACATATAAATGAGATCTCCTCTGAAACGTCTTTTTTTTTAAGCTAAACAAATCCAACTTTTTCAACCTGTCATCATATGGGAGGCCTTCCATTCCTTGTAGTAGTCTAGTTACCCGCTTTGCATTGACTCTAACTTCTGAATGTCCTTTATAAAATGTGAAGCCCAAAACTGGATCCCATATTCTGGATGTGGCCTTACAAGTGATTTATAGAGGGGTAACAATACGTTGGGATCACAGGATTTTTTTTTCATACACCCTAAAATCTTGATTGCTTTAGCAGCTGCTGCTTGACATTGAGTGCTGCTGCTCAGCTTATTTGTAAGGAGGATACCCAAGTTCTTCTCCTGTTCTGTAGTCCCAAGTTTACTTCCATTTAATGTATACACAGCTATAGGATTAATCCATTCTAGGTGCATTACTCTACATTTATCAACATTTAATCTCATTAAAGCTGAAGCTCTTATTGTGAAAATTTGCTCATTTACTGAGTTACAAGTTTTTTTAAAAATGTTAGCTTGATTTGCAAAATGCTCTCAAAACAAATTCCACTGTACTTCACAAACACAAGGTATAGTGCTGGGTGCTTGGATAACCTAAGTAAAAGTGAAGTCAAAACAATCCATTATATAGTAAACTGCACATGGCCCTCATGCCCAAGAATGGTAAGCTCAATATAAGCATAGAAAAACATTTAAAGGGGATCCATAACCAGGTTTTGCTACTTTATCTGAAAGCAGCACGATGTATGGGCAGTGATCCTGATTCCAGCGTTTTGTCACTTACTGAGTTGATTAATGTTGTTTTGATAATTACACTGTTTTTTATTGTTGCAGATCTACCATTTCTTTGAACTCTGAGCTCTGTCTAACTCCACCAGCACCACTGTTTGACCACTTTTTTTGTACACTTTGTATAGGTAGAAAGCTGCCAATTGGTGGAGGTGGGATTATACACAGATCATGAATATGGAGGACTATATGGTAGCAGGTTTACTAGTCCTTTAGTCCTAAATTACTGCTGATAAAACAGATATTATAAGAAAACTATGGCAAGTAGCTCAGTAGGTGACATGTTGGTAGATACAGGTTCTCTGTCTCTACATTATGCTGCTCTCAGATTAAGAGCAAAAATTCTATTGATAGATTCCCTTTAAAAACAAAACAATATTAGTGTCATATCTATGCTTCATTATTTTTATATAATATTATTGTTAAGGCACTGTCAGGTTTGGCGGTTCTGTACTCGAGTGAGTCCCTTGCATGCCTGGGAACATCCCGGCTCTCCATCAGGCCACCCATCACCCCTCAGGGGTCATGAGGGTGTTGCTTCCAGAGGGCAGAGCTAGTGCAGGTGCTCACTGGGGCCTTTATTGCGCTCTGGGAGACTTACTTCAAGTTATGGTATTGCTGGGTGTCGGGATGGCGTTGTTCCCAGCGATAATGCTGTTCAGGGGCCCCAGCATGCCGGGTCCTCTAGTGTCAGCTGCTGCCAGAAGATATGGGACGCCATGGCTGCTAATTCAGCTCTGTGGTGGGCGGTAGTGATGATGGTAGTGATGTGTCGGTTGCGAACGATCTGATACAAAGAGCTAGCTCCCTGCTGTGACTGATAGGAACTGGCACCCCAGTTAGAGCCACTAAATTCTCTTAATGGCTCTCACTAGGCGTAAAAGTTTGGTGTACAGTGGATGTAACCACAACCACCTGAATGAAACCCCGCCCACTCAACAATTTAATTAGCTCGTTGTGAGTGGGCAGGATTTAGCAGCGGATGGGCGTGGTTTCGACGGCGTTTATACAATATTAAATGTGTGTTCACCTGGGGTGAACACATATTTAGTAGGGATCCATATAGAATCCAAAAGAGCCAACTCTTTTTGGTGAGCGAAACCATGGGAACTTTATCACCAAAAAAAGCCGGACTCCCCATCACTAGTGGGAGGTTCCTTCCACTCCACCCTCTACACCCTTTGCTTCTCTGAGTTGAGGGTGGAGATTGAGTGTTGCCTCAGTAGTGTCAGGTGATCCATGAGAGGGAGATTTAAACCAGGAATATTCTCTCCTCTGTGCTGATTATTTCAGTTGTGCTTGGGTGTTAAGATTAGTAGTTAGTTGCATTTCCTCTGGCTTGCTCTTTTCCTCTGGCATTTTGTGCTCAGCTCTGCCCCTAGCTTTTTCCCATACTTTGTTTTGCACTGCTTGCTCTCGCTTGTACTCATGTGTTTTATCCGACTGTGGCCTGTGTGCCCAGCCACTAGCCATCCCGTTGTTGTCACCTGGGAAGGGCTCTGCCCAAGTCCCCCCCCACCAGGACCGGAAGGTGGGTGAAAAGTACCCCGGCTCTTAAAGTTGTGCATCAGTGTGACAGCTAATGCAAAGTGTGTAAATATGACAACCTGATTTTATAAGTGATTTTCCTGTACAAAAGTAGCAGCAAAAAAACAACGTTAAGTGGCACAGTTATTATATCAACCATCTATTTTTTGCTCACACACCTCCCAAAAACATAATAAAAATTATTAAAAAAAAGTCTAATGTTCTAAAAACCACAACATATCACCCAGAAAAAGGCCCTCATGCAGATCCGCTGACTGAAAAATGTAAAACTTATTGTTTTATATATGGTGTTTTTCCCCTTTCGTGTTCTATTACCCATGTGCCTATTCCTCACCTCTTATTTTGCTAACAATGTATTGTACAGGTACTTGCCAAGTGAGATGAGACTGACTTAGCTGTTTCTTAAAAAGGCCTAAAATAGCCACATTGGCTTCTTGTGTGACACTTGACCACTTTATTGTCACCAAAGTGACAAGATGTTTTCATTACATAATTATGGGACTTTTTTCATCCCATACAAATACAACTAGTAATAGTGTGCCGCCCCAGCAGCGGATCGAACCGCTCGGATACGTGGGCAATGTTCGTTCGTGGCTCGAGGGTCTCCGGACCCGGGGGCTTGGGGCCAAACTCTAAAGTAAAAGGGGATATTTACAGGGAGACGATAGTTCGTGACTCCACCCGTGGTGTGCGGTAATTAGGAGTACCGCTGCTGCCGTTGTAGGGAGTACCCGGGGTGATGGAATAGGGCAGCAAGGTGTTGTTACCCTCCACGGGTAGGGGTATGCCCCGGGGCTCTGGAAGATGATACTGGGTGCCGTGATGGGGAGATCACTCATGTACTCACTCAGCCAATAAGCAGACAACAGGGTAAACCAAGTCTCTAGGTGCCGCTGCCTCTCAAAGGGAGCTTGTCCGGGTCCCGTCCCCTGCAGTGCTGCCTGGTGATCCGTGACCTGCCTCCTGGCACAAAGTTTAGATTCACTGTAGTGGCCTGGTAGTCTGGAACTTGCTGGGCCCCGCTCCCCACTGTAGCTAAGTGTGGGAGCTTGCTCTCAGGGCTCACGTTTGGGATTTTAGTGGGCTGCGTATATGGAAGGTCCTATCCCCTTTGTTGCGCTAGTGCCCCATTTCTGGAGCTAGTGTGAACAATCCATAAATGCTCCGCTCTCCGCAGGTTAATTGCCGGGTTGCCTGAAGCTTCTCCCCAACCTAGTGTCCGTGTACCCCGCCGTGTTTTCGGTCTCGGATCGGTGATAGGACCAGGCTGCCGACCATTCACTCACCAGGTCCAGGCACCTTGCCTCAATCCCTTGCGACTGGGGGTCCGACTCCTCTAGGTCCAATCCATCGTCTGCAACCTAGACAGCTACTCTGGGGAGCCACCGCTCCCTGCTTCCTCCATTTCACTTCACCTCTCTTCACTTCACTGACACTTTCCTGACCCTCCCTTCCTGACCCCTAGGTGAGCGACCTTATTCTGCTTAAGCCGCCCACTGGTGTGTCTGGTATGTGTGGTGAAGGGTGTTCCTATCCTAGGATTTGATTTGCTGTTGGAGGCAGCACTGTAAGATTGGGACCCAGAACCATGAGGGATTTGAATACTGCACTAAGGGAAAATACCGTGCAGTACCCTGTGACGACCTGATATTCCAGGGACGTCACAATAGCACAGTAAAGAAAGTTGCTGAACAATTTTCTGAATATCACTAATGAGTGAAAAATCCAAATTAAAGCTTAAATTCCCAGTGAAATGGATAAAACAAGCAACATTCTAGTTCTCTTTGAAATTTAAGATTTGAAATTCCTAAAAATACATGGATATTTTTCAAACTTCCACTCCAGAATTTGTCACATTGCCTTTCAGTTGACCCCAATAGCAGTAGGAACCTTCCGATTCAGCAGCCTTGCTCTCCATGCCATTCACCTTGCATGGACCTCCACTATGAGAAAATAAGATGCAGGGAAATCTATTAACACATTTGGTGAAGTGTAACAGATGGACACTTGAGAACATTTTGGTGTTAAGCTTGAAAATAATAGAAATAGGATATTTAAACCTATCTATTGAAAAGAGTTTTATGACAGCAAGTATGAACCTAACATTTCTTAGGTGAGAGTCCAAACTTGTTATTTTATCAGTAAATAGTAATCCAATCCATCAAATAGCTTGTTGAAAATATGAGATGAACAATCCTAATCATGATGGAAGAAAATACCAGAAACTTGTACAATTCCAAACAATCATATAAATAAACAGCGGTTTACCTGTTACTTTCTAAAATATTTTACAGAAAAATACTATGTAATATTCGTAGGATGAATAGTCATGAAGGTCTGGTATCATTCTCAGACACCTGTTAATACGTTTTGGTGTCCACCAAAAGAACTTGATGTTTTACTACTAAAGCTGAGATTTTTAATCCTATTATTTTTTTTAAAGGTAATTATTGGGTTATAAAGGTTGTTTTACTTGGGTTTAGCCATAGTTGTTATCATTTTCTTACCATGTTGTAAATTGATTTATTAATGTGCTAAACAATCCATTTAGCAAGTACATTTCCACCACTGTACGAGAAAACAGGTCTTTGGAGGACATACACCTTTGGTAGATATTATTAGCCACCTTTTTAACATAATTTAATATATAGTTTCAATTAAAATGATTTAAACCCCATTGCAAATTAGAATTATGAGCAAAATGTACAAAATCTCTGCCATTTGTAATAAACCAATCAAACAATAATGAGTAAAAAAAAAAATTCAACACAATTAATAGGCCAGGGTCCTCTCTCCTCCTGTACCAGTCTGTGCCTTAAATTGCTTACGATTATTGTTCTTGTCTTTGTACACCCTTTTCACATGTAAAATGCCATGGAATAAATGGCGCTAAAATAATAATAATAATAGTAATAATAATAATAATAATAATAATAATAAAAAATAGTAATATAACAAGTGGTTTCTCAAAATTAAATTCAAAATGCCACTTTTCATGACCACTGCAATCTCAAAATTATTAAACCCTTTCAAGACAGGTATTTTTAGTACTTAGTATGGAACCTTTGACTGTTATGACCTTCTGCCAAGATGATGCATCTTACCCTCAATGGCAAAGGCCTTCATGACACAAATACTCGTGCATTTGTGGGTTTCAAAGATTTTCTATGGGAATCAAGTGAGTCGAATATGATGGCTACTCCAGACTCTTCTGAAACAAAGTCTCTAAGGTATGCTTAGAAATCATTGTTCTGTTTAATGGTCCAATGATGCCTAAGCTTCAGCTTCCATACAAAAGGTATGACATCATCTCATAGAATTTTCTAATACTTAATTAAATCCATCTTGCTCTCCATATGCTGCAGATTTCTAGTGCAAGAGAAAGCAAAGCAGCTTCAAATCATCTTCAAGCTATCACCTTGCTTCACAGTAGGCAGGTTGTTTTTTGTCAGCAAGTGCTTCTCCATCCTCCATTCTCCATCCTCCAAGCATACTGCTGATCAACAGGCCTGAAAAATTCTGGTTTTGTTTAATCACTTCACAGAAAAGAATCTCAAAACTTCTGTGGGTAATAAAATGTTTTTGAGCATAATAGATCTAGCATTTCTTGTGCTTTTGGTTCAGTAAAGAAGTATATTTAGACGTTTTGGGCATGGAGACTTTGATTGTTCAATGCACATATCTCTGAAACATGAAACACCAGTGCCTGCTGCCAAATCTTGCTGCAAGTCTTTTGCAGTCACTTTTGACCACCTGCCCCTCTCAGAAAACTGATAGCAGCAAGTTAGTTTCCTCTTTCTGCCATCTTCAGATAGTTTAGCCAGGATTTCTTTAACATTAAACTTGCAAACTACATCTCTAGGTACTTCAAAGCCTTTGCTTTTCATATTATTTATCTGGTTTGTGCAAGGCAAAAATCTCTAAATGTTTTGGACCTCTCTTGACAACCCATTAACGATATGGAATGGGTTAACTTAAGATTCCTCAGGATTGCTACCAGAAGCTAGTGTCAGTCTATGCATCACTTTTGCAGCAGCTCAAA
The DNA here is from genome assembly GCF_048569485.1 of Anomaloglossus baeobatrachus. Classification (NCBI taxonomy): domain Eukaryota; kingdom Metazoa; phylum Chordata; class Amphibia; order Anura; family Aromobatidae; genus Anomaloglossus; species Anomaloglossus baeobatrachus. The sequence goes on from NC_134358.1 coordinate 449,518,945, forward strand.
GGATGCCCTGTAAACTGTAAAAGTCCGGATCCGCACGGTTTCAAAGATTTCCAGGTGCCAGATCCGGATCCGGAATTCCGGGTGCACAATCCAGATCCAGCACTGGCGAAAATAATTGAAAAATAAAGAAAAACAGAAATAAAACAGCGTTTCATACTTACCGAGACTCGGTGTCATGGAGGCACACTACTTCCGGGTGGTGCATTCACTTCCTGTATTGTGCATCGTATACTCACAGCTTTCCATGTTTTCCGCACCCACCGGCCATCCTCTTGTCTGTGATTGGTTGCAGGCAGACCGTGCCCCCAGCCTGTGACTGTATCTGCCTGCCGTGCCGAGTGATACTCAGTCATTGTCTGCACAACCAGCGGTCGTGCTCTATGGCCGCTGGCAATGTAGCAGAGCTGAAGCGGTGTGGGACCTCGTGTGGATTACGCCGGAGCTGCAAGGTGTTGGGGGTTAATAAAGTGGTGAAAGAGGGTGTGTGTTTTGTACTTTATTCCAAATAAAGGATTTTTCTCTGTGTCTTGTTTATTTACTGTCATTTACAGGTTAGGGTGATACAGGTATCTCAGTCGCCTGTGCTATCACTAACCAAGGGTTTAGTAGCAGCTGTGCACTGCTTTTAACCCGTCATTACCCTGATTGCCACTGCTTCAGGGCAATCAAGAAGAGCCGGTATTGCATCGGGATTGTCACATCTAATAGATGCGGCAATACTGGGCGGCTGCAGGCTGAGACTACCAGCCACCAGCCGGCATTATCATGGCTGGGGATGAAAACTAGGGGGAACCGCACGTCTTTTTTTTAAATTATTTGTTTAAATATTTCTTTAACCCCTTCACGACCGTGGCCAGTAAAGTTACGTCCTATTTTAACGTGACTTAACGACCAGGGACGTAACTTTACTGCCTAAAGTTCATTTGATTGCCGTGGCCATAGCAACGGCTTTTAAATGATGTCCCCTGCTGTTTCTTACAGCAGGGGACCCTTGCTTGACCCCAGAGGGGGTGGCATCGCCACCCCCCATCGATGATCGTTGTGATTGGCTGTTCAAATCTGAACCGCCAACCATATCGTTCACACTGGTTCTGGCTACAATAATGCCGGAATCAGTGCGATACTGTGAGATCCTGCTATGAGGTGCCACAGCAGCTGCAGCAGCTCATAGCAGGAGATCAAACATGGTGCCCCCCAGCCCCTGCAGCACTGATTGGAGCGATCGTGCTATGATGCGCAATCGCTCCAATCAGCAAGCAGTGGGGCGGTCTGATCTGCAGGTGACCGCCATCCCCAGGCCTATGTTGGTCTGGAGAGCCCTCCCCAACATGTCTGCAGCGTGCACTGGCTGGTATTTGTGGTACCATGACACTGCCGCTGCTGCCACCGCCGCTTTATGTTTGCAGCTCCTGCTCCCCCTGTATGTATTGCACGCTGCCCCTGCGTGTTCCCGTTATGGCCCCTGCTCACTCCCGTCATGCCCCCGCACTGCGATGTGCCCTCCCCGCTGCGATGTGCCCCCCCGCTGCAATCTGCTCCCACTCGCTGTGATCTGCCTCCACGCGATATCTACTCTACTCCCATGCTTCTGCTTCTGCCTCTGCTTCCCCGGTCTCCCCCTCTGCTCTCCCTTTCTGATGTTCCCTACCTGCCTCCACCAGGTTGTCCGAGGTCTTCACTGGCCCGATCACATCTGCCTCCATCGCTGGGTCCTTCCTGGGTCTTCTGAGGAGTTGTCCAACTTCATGCCTGCTGCTCCTGTAAGAAGCTGTCCACTTTCTGCCTTCTGTTCCTCCTGGAGTTCCTCTGGTCAGTGATCCTCCTGCAAATCTTCTGGGTTCTGGATTTTTTTTTTTTTTTTTTATCCCCTGTCCATTTTCACACCTCATCCGTCCGTGTGTCGCGCTGATCAGTGATGCAGATAACGTATCTGCATCCCTTGTCAATTGTATGGTGCATTTTTTCCTGATACCCTTGTAAAAAAAAAAAAAAGCTACCTGGTTGAAGCAAAAATTTTGTGGTTAAAAATAAAAAAATAATAATTTTCACGGCTCAAAGTTATTAACTTCTGTGAAGCCCCTGGGGGTATAAGGGGCTCACCAAACATCTAGTTAAATTCCTTGAGGGGTCTAGTTTCCAAAATGGGGTCACTTGTGGGGGGAACTCCATTGTTTAGGCACCTCAGGGAATCTCCAAATGCAACAAAATGTCCGCTAATGATTCCAACCAATTTTGCTGTCAAATGGCGCTCCTTCTTTTCTCAGCCCTGCCATGTGCCCAAACAATTACTTTCCACCACATATGAGGTATCTTTGTACTCAGGTGAAATAAATTTTATGGTGCATTTTTTCCTGATACCCTTGTGAAAAAAAAGCTACCTGGTTGAAGCAACAGTTTAGTGGTGAAATTTTTTTTTTCTTTTTGCAGCTCAACATTTTAAACTTCTTTAAAGCCCCCAGGGATTCAAAGTGCTCAACAAACATCTAGATACATTCCTTGAGGGGTCTAGTTTCCAAAATGGGGTCATTTGTGGGGGCGCTCCATTGTTTAGGCACCTCAAGGGGTCTCCAAACCCGACATGGCGTCCGCTAATGAGTCCAGCTAATTTTGCGTTCAAACATTCGAATGGCGCTCCTTACCTTCCGAGCTCTGCTGTGCGCCCAAACAATTGATTTTTACCACATATAGGGTATTGTCGTACTCAGGAGAAAATGCACAATAAATGTTATGGTGCATTTTTTCCTGATACCCTTGGGACAAAAAAGCTACCTGGTTGAAGCAACAGTTTTGTGGTAAAACATTTTTTTTTTCTTTTTGCGGCTCAACATTATAAACTTCTGTGAAGCCCCCAGGGGTTCAAAGTGCTCAACAAACATCTAGATACATTTCTTGAGGGGTCTAGTTTCCAAAATGGGGTCATTTGTGGGGGAGCTCCATTGTTTGGATACCTCCAGGGGTCTCCAAACCCGACATGGCGTCCGCTAATGAGTCCAGCTAATTTTGCGTTCAAACATTCGAATGGCGCTCCTTACCTTCCGAGCTCTGCTGTGCGCTCAAACAATTGATTTTTACCACATAGGAGGTATCGGTGTACTCAGGAGAAAATTGCACAATAAATTTTATTGTGCACTTTCTCTTTTCTCCCTTGTGAAAATTAAAGTTTTATGGCTAAAGTAACATTTTTCTGTAAAAAAGTAAAATTTTCATTTTTTCCTTCGACATGGCTTTGATTCATGTGAAGCACCTAAAGGGTTAATAAACTTCTTGGATGTAGTTTTGAGCAGTGTGAGGGGTGCAGTTTTTAGAATGGGGTCACTTTTGGGTATTCTCTGTCCCTTAGGCCTCTCAAAGTAACTTCAAATGTGATGTGGTCCCTAAAAAAATGGTTTTGTAAATTTTTTTGGAAAAATGGGAAATTGCTGATGAACATTGACCCCTTCTAACTTCCTAACAAAAAAAAATTTGTTTGAAAAATTGCACTGGTGTAAAGTAGACATGTGGGAAATTTTATTTAGCAACTATTTTGTGTGACATATCTCTCAGATTTATAGGCATAAAATTTCAAAGTTTAAAAATTGCAAAATTTTCTAAATTTTCTCTAAATTTCTGAAATTTTCACAAATAAACGCAAAAAGTATCGCCCTAAATTTACCACTATCATGAAGTACAATATGTCATGAAAAAACAATGTCAGAATTGCCAGGATCCGTTGAAGCGTTCCAGAGTTATAACCTGTCAAAGTGACACTGGTCAGAATTGCAAAAAATGGCCCGGTCATTAGGGTGTTTTAGTGGCCGGTGGTGAAGGGGTTAAATAATAAAAAAAATGCATCACCGACACAGCCATGCACAATTCTGACAGGAGCGTGCATGTGTTTCTATGTACATGCACGCTCATGCTCAGAGAGCCCAGGCTGTGACGGCTGATGTCATGTCAGACTTGTACGAGTTTGACAGCGCATCACCGGCACACCCGCACACTTCTGACAGGACTATGCATGTGTTTCTGAAAAACATTCATGTTCACCATACTGACCTGCAGACATTTGCACTGCTTTCCCCGCCCACTGGCCGTCCTGCTGGCTGTGATTGTTTGCAGTCACCTGACACGCAGCCACCCAGGGTGGGGGCACATTTAGCGGCAACTAATTACACGCGCCGGAGTGTGGGCAAAACAATGAATATTGAATTGTCAGCTCCGGAAGTGAAAAGCGTGACCCGGAAGGAGTTTGCTGCCATGACACAGCCTCGAGTAAGTACACCACGCGTGCTCCTACCCCTGTATCCCTTCCACAAACGTTTTTAATCTCCAGATTCTGGTCCCCATTGACTTATATGGGCACCGGAATCAGGAGCGGATCTGGATTTTTTTTTCAATCCGGCAGGGATCCTGAAAACAGGGAAAACAGCCATAAATGTCTAAATCGCTGGCAACAAAAGTGAGTTCACCCCTATGTGAAAAGGGCCAAATTGTGCCCCATTACCCATTTACCCATTTTCTCTCCCCATTGTTATGTGACCCATTAGTGTTACATGGTCTTCACTGTGAGTTGGGAGCAGGTGTGTTAAGTTTGGTGCTATCAATCACATGCTCTCTCTTTTACTGGGCACTGCAAGTTCAACCTCATGGCAAAAAACTGTCTTATGATCTGAAGAAAGAATTATTGCTCTACCAAATATGGCCTAGGCTATAAGAAGATTGCCAACAGATCTGGTAGATGTTAAAGACCTTGTGTTCTTCCACCTTAAGTTGGAGAACGTCCACAGAGAAGCTCAATAGAGTTTTAGTCTGGAGACGTGTAGTGCCAGCTTTCCTAATTGCGCTGGTGCTTCGCAGCATCCTATCGCCATTGTCCTTGCAATTTTCTCTCACCTGTATGGCCATCCTTGTGCTGCACTGCCATCTGCTCACCTGCATGGCTGCTCACTTGCCGTGTGATCCTCTCCACTCCTGCACTGACATCCTCGTGCTGTGTGGTCTGCATCTCACCACCCTTGGGGCCACTCATGTGTCCCGTGGTACTCTGCATACTTTCATTGGTGCCCACTGGTGGTGCAGTTGCCGACTTGTGTCCCACGTGTTTGTTGGTCTACAGCTCATGCCCAGACCTCAAGTCCTGCACATGCTGCATGGGGATTTCTGGTCTTCAGTCTAAGGGGCGTGAGCGTGTGCTCCCTGTCCCTTTAAGAGGAAGCGTATGCACGTTGCAAAGGTCTCACTAGCCTATCTCTGGGAGGAACCAGGTACTTAAGGCTACCTCCCCCGATGGGAGGGGCCAGAGCAATGAATTAGAATTTGATCCCAGCCTGTGTTTTCATCCTGTCTGTCTGCTCTGGTCTCCCAGGCTCCAGCACCAGTTCTGCAAGAAACCAGCTCTGCTCTATTGTGCCTGTCCTGTCTGCTGTCTCCTTGGACTTGTCCTGTCTGTTCTCTGGTACCAGCCTATATCCTGCACCTGTGTCCTTAGCAGTCTGCATCCTGCACCTGTGTCCATATCAGAAAACAAGCGAGGAATGAAGTCTTTAAATTTGCCCCAGTAATACCATATCCCATGGCCCAAAAACCACCAATACATGGGTTCAATTTGCACATAAAAAATCTGTTTATTGGGTCAGGCATAAAACTAATTTATGGGATATAGATAGTAATAACAAGTAAGCAGGTTAACAGACAAGGATAAGCGAGCAAAAATCCCCATGTGGGGCTGCATGGAAAAGAAGGAGTAAGTAGTAGTGATGAGCGAGCATGCTTGTCACTGCTCGGTACTCGCACGAGTATCGCTGTACTCGGGCTGCTCGGCGGGGACCGAGTAATCTCGCGATACTCGTGCTGTACTCGTGGTCTTCATTTCTGCATGTTGGCGCTCTTTTGAGAGCCAGCCCTCATGCAGGGATTGGCTGGCAGACCACTGCAATGCCACAGCCCTGTTAGTTGTGGAATTGCAGTGATTGGCCGGCCTGCACAGCGTGACCGAGCCTTTATATCGGCCGGCGCGCTGTGCTCTGCTCACAGCTATCCAGACAGTGAGTGCAGGGAGAGTGTCGCTGATTCAGGGAAAGCTTTGCGGCCCTTTATAGCTTTTTCAGTTGCAGGGCTGCAAACAGTGTGACCAAAAGTCCTTCTCAGGACTATTCTAGTTGTATACAGGCAGGCAGGGTATAGCCAGGTCGGAGTACAGTAGCAGAGTCCTTCTCAGGACTACTGTTGCTATATACAGGCAGGGTATAGCCAGGTCTGAATACAGGCTAGTGACCAAAAGAGTCCTTGTCAGGACTATTGTACCAGTATACAGGCAGGCAGGCAGGGTAGTGGTGACCGTATACCAGCCTTCATCATATCTGGGGCTGGTGTACACAGTGTAAAACAGTCCAGATAGTGTCTGACTTGTCTGTAATTGTCGCTCCCCAAAAAAACCTGTTAGGTTATTATTGCGTCCGTGCTTGGTTTTTAAAACCGCACGTGTGTGCCTGTTGGTGGCAGCGTACAGGTGCACTTGTGTGCAATTTCCACACACTTTGATATAACGCACAAGTAGTGAATATACACGTCAGCACTCAGTGCACAGCATTGCAAAATGCGCAAGGGCATTGGCAAGGAACAAGGAAGTGGACGTGATGGTGGTGCAGGCAGAGGCCGAGGTCGTGGGCAAGCTCTAATTTCGCCACAACAAAGGGCCACATCTAGTCGCTCGCACGTCCTGTCCCAAATTCTTGGGGACCGCAGCAGTACACCGCTCTTGAACCAAGACCAGTGTCAACAGGTTGTTAGTTGGATAGCAGATAATGCTTCCAGTCAGATTGGCACCACCACAAACACTCTGTCTTCCACACGGTCAAGTGTCAGTAGCCGTGATACTGCACCGCACATTTCTGAACCTGATCCTCCTTCCTACCACCAGGCTGAGTACACGTCCTCCTCGGACATTAATGATCCCACACTTGGACACTCGGAAGAGCTGTTCACGTTTCCATTCACACATTCTGGCCTCTCGCCAGCTCATATTGAAGTGGGTCATGAGGAGATCGTCTGTACAGATGGCCAAATATTTGAGCAGCCACGTTCTCACGAAGTTGGCAACGTGTCTCAACAAGTGGTGGACGATGATGAGACACAATTGTCAGCAAGTCAGGAGGAGGAGCAGGGTGCGGAAGAGGAAGACGACGTGGTGGATGATCCAGTAACTGACCCAACCTGGCAGGAGGATATGCAGAGCGAGGACAGCAGTGCACAGGGGGAGGGAGGCGTAGCATCACAACAGGCAGTAAGAAGCAGGGTGGTGGCCCCAGGCAGAAGTCAGGCAACCGTTCCCCGGAACAACACGACGACACAAGGTGCCTGTACAAATGTTAGGTCTTCCCGAGTCTGGCAGTTTTTTAAGTTGGATCCAGATGATTCAAAAAAGGCCATTTGCAACACCTGCCGTGCCAGCATCAGCAGGGGTACCAAAACTAGCAGCCTGACCACCACCAGCATGATCAGGCACATGTCAGCCAAGCACCCGACTTTGTGGGAAGTACAACAGAGTCGAGGAGCAGTGCTTGCTGATGTCACTGCTACGTCTTCGCTGGTTGTGCATGCGAGCCAATCCTCTGTCCATGCTGCCTGCGAACAAGCCTCCTCCACTCCTGCACCTGCAGTTGCCTACGCAGAAAGAACACCATCATCAAGCACGTCCTTGTCCCAGCGCAGCGTTCAGTTATCCATTCAGCAAACCTTTGAACGCAGGCGCAAATACACTGCCAACACCCCACATGCCACAGTTCTAAATGCTAACATTTCGCGACTGCTTGCGCTGGAAATGTTGCCTTTTAGGCTGGTGGAGACTGAAGCATTCCGTGACCTGATGGCGGCAGCTGTCCCACGTTACTCGGTCCCCAGCCGCCACTATTTCTCCCGGTGTGCCGTCCCCGCGTTGCATAACCACGTGTCACAAAACATCACACGTGCCCTGAACAACGCTGTTTCACCCAAGGTCCACCTAACCACAGACACGTGGACAAGTGCTTGTGGGCAAGGCCGCTACATCTCGTTGACGGCACACTGGGTTAATATTGTGGAAGCTGGGACCCAGTCTGAGCGAGGGACGGAACACGTCCTTCCCACACCAAGGTTTGCAGGCCCTACCTCAGTCAGTGTTTCACCCACACTCTACAGCTCCGGAATGTCATGCTCTTCAGCCTCCTCCTCCTCCTGCGCATCCTCATCCACTGTGCCCTCCACACCAGTCACAAGCTGGAAGCACTGCAGCACTGCCTCGGCGAAGCGGCAACAGGCTGTGCTGAAGCTAATCTGCATAGGTGACAAACCCCACAATGCAGAAGAGCTGTGGACAGCTCTGAAACAGCAGGCAGATCACTGGCTCACACCTCTGAACCTAAAGCCAGGAAAGGTCGTGTGTGACAATGGCCGGAACCTGGTGGCGGCTTTGAGGCGAGGCCAGCTGACACATGTTCCATGCGTGGCCCATGTGCTCAACCTCGTGGTTCAGCGGTTTATAAAGTCATACCCAGAGCTGTCTGATCTACTGGTAAAAGTTCGCCGCCTGTCTGCACATTTTCGAAAGTCACCTACTGCTTCAGCCGGCCTTGCCGGCTTTCAGCGCCGTTTGCATCTTCCGGCTCACAGACTGGTGTGTGATGTCCCCACGCGTTGGAATTCAACTCTGCACATGTTGGTCAGGATATGTGAGCAGAAGAGGGCAGTTGTTGAGTACCTGCATCACCTAAGCCGTCGGGAAATGGGTCAAACTCCACACATAACACCTGAGGAGTGGAGATGGATGTCAGACCTATGTACCATCCTCCAAAACTTTGAGGACTCCACCAAGATGGTGAGTGGTGATGACGCCATTATTAGCGTCACCATACCGCTACTCTGCCTTCTAAAACGGTCTCTGCTGAAAAACAAACATGATGCATTGCAGGCGGAGCGCGATGAGTTGCAGCAAGAAACAGTAGTGGGTGTGGGTGATAACACACAGCCCAGCCTCGTCTCATCACAACGTGCAGTGGAGGACTATGACGAGGAGGAGGATGAAGACATGGAGCAACTCTCCGGCCAAATTGAGGATATGACATGCACACCAGTCATATCCTCGGTTCAGCGTGGCTGGCCAGAGGACAGGGTAGATGAGGAGGAGGAGGAGGAGGAGGAGGAGGAGGACAGCATGTTCAGTCATCTTGTTGGTCAGGCTACTGAAGTCCTGGCTGTTAAGAGTCTGGCGCACATGGCTGACTTTATGGTAAGCTGCCTGTCTCGTGACCCTCGCGTTAAGAACATCTTGGCCGACAATCATTACTGGTTGGTAACACTGTTAGACCCACGCTACAAGGAGAACTTTTTGTCTCTTATTCCCGTGGAGGAGAGGTCAACCAAAATGCAGCAGTTTCGGAAGGCCATACTCACGGAAGTAGGCAAAGCATTCCCCTCACAAAACGCTAGCGGCATAGGTCATGAATCAGTGGACAACCGAGGCGTACAGCCGAGAGAGGCACAAGTCCAATCCGCCAGAGGTAGGGGAACAGTCTTTAAGATGTGGGACAGTTTTCTCAGCCCCTCACGTACCACAGCCCCTGAGGTGCGGGGTAGTGCCACAAGAAATCCTAAGTTTGCCCAGATGCTGAAGGAGTACCTTGCAGATCGAACAACAGTACTCCGACATTCCTCTGTGCCTTATAATTATTGGGTATCCAAGCTGGACACGTGGCATGAATTGGCTCTCTACGCCTTGGAAGTCCTGGCCTGCCCTGCTTCTAGCGTTTTGTCAGAGCGTGTTTTTAGTGCCGCAGGTGGAATCATTACAGATAAACGCACCCGCCTGTCAACTGAAAATGCTGACAGGCTGACTCTGATCAAGATGAACAAGGGTTGGATTGGGCCAGACTTCACCACACCACCAGCAAATGAGAGCGGAATTTAAAGTTTGCCATGTACCTCCACTCACCCATGGGTACACACTTCTGGACTTTGGATAATCGCTGGACTCCTCCTCCTTCTCCTCATGCGCCACCATGATGATGACCGTTACAAATTGCAATACTTAGGCCTTTGTTTCAGGTATACCCCCAGTGGTAAATTTTTTCGCCCATTCTTTGCAGAATGGACATTACAACGACAGGAGACCCGCTCCTTTGCAATGGGAACAATGTTTTGAGGCCCTCATGCACGTCTCTACCCAGGGACAACGTGGAGCCTCCCAATTTTTGGCTGCCCTGCCTAAGGGCTATACTATAATACACCCACTTCCTTAAAATGGACACTTAATGTTTTGAGGCCCTCATGCACGTCTCTACCCAGGGACAACGTGGAGCCTCCCAATTTTTGGCTGCCCTGCCTAAGGGCTATACTATAATACACCCACTTCCTTAAAATGGACACTTAATGTTTTGAGGCCCTCATGCACGTCTCTACCCAGGGACAATGTGGAGCCTCCCAATTTTTGGCTGCCCTGGCAAAGGGCTATACTGAAATAGACCCACTTCCTTACAATGGGCACTTCAGGTTTAAAGGCCCTCATGCACGTCTCTACCCAGGGACAACGTGGAGCCTCCCAATTTTTGGCTGCCCTGCCTAAGGGCTATACTATAATACACCCACTTCCTTAAAATGGACACTTAATGTTTTGAGGCCCTCATGCACGTCTCTACCCAGGGACAATGTGGAGCCTCCCAATTTTTGGCTGCCCTGGCAAAGGGCTATACTGAAATAGACCCACTTCCTTACAATGGGCACTTCAGGTTTAAAGGCCCTCATGCACGTCTCTACCCAGGGACAACGTGGAGCCTCCCAATTTTTGGCTGCCCTGCCTAAGGGCTATACTATAATACACCCACTTCCTTAAAATGGACACTTAATGTTTTGAGGCCCTCATGCACGTCTCTACCCAGGGACAATGTGGAGCCTCCCAATTTTTGGCTGCCCTGGCAAAGGGCTATACTGAAATAGACCCCCTTCCTTACAATGGGCACTTCAGGTTTAAAGGCCCTCATGCACGTCTCTACCCAGGGACAACGTGGAGCCTCCCAATTTTTGGCTGCCCTGCCTAAGGGCTATACTATAATACACCCACTTCCTTAAAATGGACACTTAATGTTTTGAGGCCCTCATGCACGTCTCTACCCAGGGACAACGTGGAGCCTCCCAATTTTTGGCTGCCCTGCCTAAGGGCTATACTATAATACACCCACTTCCTTAAAATGGACACTTAATGTTTTGAGGCCCTCATGCACGTCTCTACCCAGGGACAACATGGAGCCTCCCAATTTTTGGCTGCCCTGCCTAAGGGCTATACTATAATACACCCACTTCCTTAAAATGGACACTTAATGTTTTGAGGCCCTCATGCAAGTCTCTACCCAGGGACAACGTGGAGCCTCCCAATTTTTGGCTGCCCTGCCTACAATAGACCCACTTCCTTACAATGGGCACTTCAGGTTTACAGGCCCTCATGCACGTCTGTATGCAGGGGCATTGGTGAACCTCACAATTTTGGACTGCCCTGGCAAAGGAAAATACTACAAAGACTCACTTCCTCAAAATGGGCACATTAGACTCAAGAGGCCTTCATGTACGTCTCTTCTCAGGGACATCTGAGTGCCACACAATGTTTTCACGTAAAATCTTTCATGTATTAATCTCAAAAAGTAACATACACCAGCTCTATCTCACTATTGGGTATGTGCCCTTAACATTTCCGCCATGAAAAATCATTTTGGGGTCATTTTGGAAGGTTTTCTGGTGAGTCCGTAAAAATGGCGTAAAACGCGGACAAAATTGTTCACAGCTGTGACTTTTCAGTGATAAATGCTTCAAGGGGTCTTCCCCATGCTGTTGCCATGTCATTTGAGCACTCTTCTGAGACTTTTGTGACATTTTTAGGGTTTCTCCATGCTGCCGGGGGGTCATTTCACAAAAATACTCGGGTCTCCCATAGGATAACATTGGGCTCGTTGCTCGGCCCGAGTACACGAGTATCTTGGGATGCTCGGCCCGAGCTTCGAGCACCCGAGCTTTTTAGTACTCGCTCATCACTAGTAAGTAGCAAAATATGCTAGCTCCCTGGTAGGGCCAGTGCAAGTGGTTTACAGTTAACACAGGCACAGAAGTCAGTGTATTTGACCAAGGTTAAAGAGTCAGTGGAAAACAGCCAGTAACATATTACCACAGCACTATACCCAGCAGGGAGCTTACCACAACTTAGAGACTCACATGCAGGCACACATGGGGACTGGCCCTACCAGGGAGCTAGCATATTTTGCCTGACCCAATAAACAGATTCTTTATGTGCAAATTGAACCCATGTATTGGTGGTTTTTGTGCCATGGGATATGGTATTACTGGGGCAATTTTAAAGACTTCATTCCTCGCTTGTTTTCTCATATGTCATGTGAAGTTGTTGCCTATTACTCTATGAAGTCCCTTTTGACTGCTCTGCTTGTTTTTAACTGTGTCCATATCAGTCTGTATCCTGCACCGGGATCCATACCCACCTGGGCTTGTCATCCTGTCTGCCTCAGCCATCCTTGCTTCACCTGTGTCTGATGTCCTGTGCCTGATGTCCATTGCCTGGTGATCCGTGCATGTTGACCTGGACCCTGAAGACCAGAATTCCTGTGTCTGATGACATGGACCCACACTCCACCTGTGTCTGATGTCCTGTGCCTGTTGTCCCTTGTCTGGTCACCAAAGCTTGATGACCCTTGCCAGAAATTTGTTACCTGGCAGTACTGCGTTCAGAAGAGGGGTTTGAAAGGGGGATACTGTAGTGCCGGCTTCCCTAATTGTGCCGGCGCTACATGGAGTCCTGCACTCTCCCCTGCATGGTCATCCTCATGCTGCATGGTCCTCTGCTCACTTGCATGGCCACCCACATGCCATATGGTGTTCTGTACTCTTGCACGGCCATCCTCATGCTGCGTGTTCCTTGGCTCGCCCCGCCACCCATGTGTCGCATGGTCATCTGCATCCCTTCGTTACCACCCATGTTTGATGCAGTCCCCAGCTCCCCTCCTTCCACCCAGATGCCCCCACGTGTGTTGGTCTCCAGCTACTGCCTAGGCCCCAGGTCCTGAGCATGCTGCATGCAGTTCCTGATATCCAGTCTTGGGGGTGTGCATGCATGCTTCCTGTCCCTTTAAGAGGAAGCATGTGCACCTATCTCTGGGAGGCACCAGACACTTAGGGCACCTTCCCCGATGGGAGAGGCCAGAACAATGAACTAGGATTTGATCCTAGCCTGTGTGTTTGGTCCTGTCTGTCTGCTCTGGTCTCCCAACCTCCAGCACGAGTCCTGCATGCAACCAGTTCTGCACTGCTGTGTCTGTCCTGTCTGTCTTCTTGGACCGGTCCTGTGTCTTCCTGGTACTAGTCTGTATCCTGCACCTGTGTCCGCAGCAGCCTGTATCTGGCACCTGTGTCGATACCTGTCTGCACCTGAGTTTGATGTCCTGTGCCTGAGGTCTCATTCTCAGAGAATTCTTTGCCATGAGGTCCTACGTTCAACTAAGTGATCAGTATGTGAGTGTGTGAGCGGTATCACCAAAATGAACTCACTTGCTCCTCATTCACACCTGAAACCTTGTAACACTAATGAGTCACATGACACTGCATAGGGAAAATGGCTAATTCGTCAAATTTGTCCATTTTCACTTAGGGGTGTACTGGCTTTTGTTGCCAGCGGTTTAGACATTAATGGCGTGTGTTGACTTATTTAGAGGGCATCAAATTTACACTGTTATACAAGCTGTACACTGACTACTTGTCATATCTTCAGTGTTGTCTCATAAAAAGATATAATAAAATATTTACAAAAATGTGAGAGGTGTATTCACTATTGGGATATACTGAATTATATTAGTTGAGTTGAGCTATTTAAAATGGTTTTAACTGTTTTTTTGCAATTACTGAAAAGTTTGTAAAGTTTGCTAATAAACCTAATTTGCAATGGGTGGGTGCAGAGGGGACAATTGCATATAAAATAATATGACGCCTTGTCACCGCTAATGTCACTGATGGCCAATCAGCGGCCACCGCGTCATCACTGACGTCACGCGCATGCACGATAGCGGTGATCCCGCACTTAGTGCCTTGAGAGGCTGCGGGAACTCAAGCGTGCGCGGTAGTGCTAAATGAGCACTTAGGCTCAGGGTGGTACAAGACTCTAGCCACCTGATACCTATCAGCCCGACAACTCAAGTGATGGACAGATGGCGCTGCAGAGTCAATGGCGGGACTGGACCAGTTCGGGGCTCAGAAGGACCCCGAACCATTACATTACCCCACGTCTAAGGCCCCCCCTACTCCAGCACTCAAAAGCTGCCACTAGGTTGGGCGGAACTGCTGAAGCCGGCACCCAGGACCGGTGCTCTAGGCCGAAGCCATCCCAGTCCACCAAATATCGCCTCCTCCTTCGGACCTGTTTAGATCCGACCACCGCACAAGCAGACCGTTCCCTACCAGGGAAGTCGTGACTGGTCAAATGGTCCCTAGAGAACTTGGTGCTATGAACTGGCATGGGAACTGGGGTACAGGGGTGCAGAAGTGAGGATGATGTCTCTGCTGACTTTTTGGAGACTCCCTTAGCAGAGGAGGGATATTGGTGCGTAAGCTTGGGCACCTTCACCGGGTCAGCAGACGACACCCCTCTAATAGTCTTGGACAGACAGGTCTTTTGGCATGTGGTTCCCCAATTCATACTTTTCCCTGTGCCCCAGTCAAACTGGGGGAAATTCTGCCTCAGCCAGGGGAGCCCCAGCAAGATCTCATTCATCCCATTGTTCATCACCAGAAAAAAGGTGGTCTCCCGGTGCCCCGAAGGCATAGTGAAAACCAAAGGGACAGTCTGGTAGATGACCCGCTTGGGAAGGACGGGACGGACCCATCGGCTACCCGGACAGAAATAGGCTTGGGCAGCATGGTCATGGGAATCTCGTGCAGACAGGCAAACTCGGAAGAAACAAAATTCCCATCTGCACCGGAGTCTACACATTCTATAACTGGTACAGTGCTGTTATCGAATACCAGTCTACCCTTAAAGGATAATTTAAGGTTCGAAGCAGGCGCGTCCAGGGTTTCCCTCTTAACAGACACAAGAAACAGCTGCTTCTCGACCTTTTTGGGACACTGGTTGGTATAGTGCCCTGTCTGTTTGCAAGTGAAGCAAACTGGATTAGCCACTGACATTGTCAACCTAGCACCTGTCCGCCCTAGCTCCATGGGCTCAGGTTCAGGGTACAACCGCACATGAGAACAGCTCTGTGGACGCTCCAACTGGTGCTCAGAGTGGCGCATGTCGATTCTCATGACAAGATGACAAGGCCACTACGGGACTGGAGAATGGGTACAGCAACTAAGGAAAACCCAAATGTGAACGAAGGGGATGTTTAAGGGCACACCCCAACGTGTAGCATGTCCCTGTTAGCTTCACAGGTACACGTGTATCAGTCTTGTCTGTAGGGACACATCAGACCGAGAGGTAACCCTGTTAGCGTCAATGGGAAACCCGTGGAAAGGTACACACAAGTCTGCCACTGACACTGCAGAGTACCGGTCACGTGCGTATGGGGCACATCAGACCATGTGGACCCTGACCCTCACCGTGCCAATCACAGCTGTACCAAGATACAAATACCTGGTACCGGTGCCTATCACTAAAACATATACACAGATAGGACAGGAGCTGACCCTAACCAAGCCACGTTACCAGAGAATTGTGGCATCAAGCACCAACGCCCTAGCCCTGCCTACTACTGTCCTATACACGTATACATCTGCCACTGACTCTGCAGGATAAGATGGCACTGAAACAACTGCATACAAGCAGCACAGTTTATTCAGTGAGCTGCCACCATAGACAATGTGACGCTCATGCCCCAATGGGCATGGCTACAAGCCTTTTTTAGTCTCCTTCCTGGATCAGGCCACATGGCATGATGTACGGGCACTGGTTGCGGCCATCCCGTGGCCACCACGTTACCGCTAACATCACTGACGGCCAATCAGCGACCTCCACGTCACCACTGACGTCACGAGCATGCGCGATAGCGGTAATCCCGCACTTAGTGCCTTGGAAAGGCTGCGGTAACCCGCGCATGCGCGGTAGGGCTAAATGAGCACTTAAGGCCACTTTACACACAGAGATAAATCTTTGGCAGATCTGTGGTTGCAGTGAAATTGTGGACAATCAGTGCCAGGTTTGTGGCTGTGTACAAATGGAACAATATGTCCATGATTTCACTACACCCACAGATCTGCCAAAGATTTATCTTTGTGTGTAAAGTGGCCTTTAGGCTCAGGATGGTACAAGACTCTAGCCACCTGATACCTATCAGCCTGACACCTCAAGCGACGGACAGGTGGCACTGCAGAGTCAACCAATCCCAATATGGGAGTCAATGAAGGTACTGGACCAGTTCAGGGCTCAGAAGGATCACAAACCATAACAGTCGGTTGGGCTGAATAATTTTTGACTACAGATGTTATAAAATCTGATAATTCATCACAAGTTAGTCCTAAAGATGAAGCATTGCTTGAAATTGACTGTTTCTGTCTTTGTAATCTTTCTTTTCTGACTCTTGATTTTTAATTAGTGCATTCTTCGTTCTTCTTTCATTTAAATTTAATGCATTTTAATATGTTTCCAAAATAACCTGATATCTTTCTTTAACTTTGTCACTTGCTCTCATTTCCATATCTCTCGAGCCTCCTACATGATAACACATGAAAATGTTTCATTCCTAATGGTTTTATCTTTGTTCAGTGGCTAATTTTTACACTTCTTTATATAGGAACAAACCCAACAGTAGGATAACATTTTGTAACTTTATCAACAGTAATTGATGAGAAAGCTTTGCATTGAGAACACCAAAATAGAATAAAATGGAATCCAGAGAAGTAATACTGGGAGCATAACCCAACAAAGTGAGCAACTCCAACTGTCTGCAATGTTATCTATCCTACACTGGTCTGAAAATGTTAAACCATTTTATGGCTACTTAAATCAAGCTTCTCCTAGCTTAAGAAGATGGAAATGTTAATTCATGTTTGAAGCATTCAAGACCAACACAGGACCAGTGCTGTAAATAGATACTTGATTCCTTCCACATTTTCAAGATATTACTTTGATTGAATATTTATTTGTCTTGATCACATCTTTATATTGTATTCTCTTCACCTTGCTTGGAATAGAGTCCTCCTTCCCTTCCAAGCCCTGCTGTGCACCCAAACAGTAGTTTTCCACCAAATATGGGGTATCGGTGTACTCAGTAAGTTGTACAACAAATTCTATGGTGTATTTTTGCCTGCTACCCTTGAGAAAATGCAAAATTTGGGGCTAAAATAACCTTTTTGTGGGAAAAAAATCAAATTTTCATTTTTTTCCTTCGACGTTGTTTTCATTCCTGTGAGGCACTTAAATGTTTAAAAAACTTATTCAATGTTTTTTTGAGCATTGAGAGGGGTGCAGTTTTAAAATTGTGTCACTTTTTGGTGTATTCTATCAAAATGAGCTCTCAAAGTCCCTTCAAATGTGATGTGGTCCCTAAGGAATTGTTTCTGTAAATTTTGTTGGAAAAATCAGAAATTGCTGACCATTCTAATGTCCTAACAAAAAAATTATATGTAAAAAATAATAGTGATGTAAAGTAAACATGTTATAATTGCTATTTCTTAATTCTTTTCTGTGACATAACTCTCTGGTTTATGGGCATAACAATTCAGTTTCAAAACTGGAAATTTTCAAAATATTTGTAAAATTTCTAATATTTTCACAAATAAAAGCAAAAATAACCTCTTATCCTAAATTTACCCTTTTCACAATGTATAATATGTCACAAAAAACAATCTTGGAATCACTGGCACCTGTTGAAGCGTTCCAGAGTAATTACCTCATAAAGTAACACTTGTCAGAATTGTAAAACTTGGACTGGTCAGAAAGGTGAAAACAAGCTGGATGGTGAAGGAGTAAATGTTGTGATCCTCTTAGGATCAATGGACAAATGTACCAAGATATTCTTGATAAAAAAATATGCTGCTATCTACCACAATGATGAAAATGAAACATGGGTGGACATTTCAGAAAAACAATGATCCCAAACATACAGCCAAGGAATCTTTCAATTGGTTTCATAGGAAAAAAATAACGCTTCTAGAATGGCCCAGACAGTCATCTGACCTGAATCCAATAGATAATTTATTGAAGAAAGTAAAGCTAAGACTTCATAGAAGGCACCTGTAACATGGAACCTTTAGGATTTGAAGAGTGTTTGTGTGGAATATTGGGCCGAAACCGTACCTGAGGAATGTATGCAACCTTTTTCTCTATACAAGAGGCGTCTTGAAGCTGTCATCACCAACAAAGGCTTTTGTAAGAAGTATTAAATATATTTCATTAAGCGTGTTCAATACTTCTTCCATGTGTCATATATAGAGATGAGCCACCCCCCTAGTGTTCGAGTTCGATTCGGTTTGTCGAACGGAGGTTCCGTTCGACGAACGTTCGACAAACTCCTTCGAACCCCATTGAAAACAATGGCAGGCAAACTCAAACACATAAAAACACATTATACATGTACACATACAGTTAATAAACATTGCCATTACACTTACAGGTCCCCGCGACGCGTCCTACACTCTGTCTCCCGCTGCTTGTCCTTCCGATAATCGCTGCGTCCTCCTGGTAACCAGCACTGATGATAGGACCTTCCGTGACCTCAAAATAGCATGTGACCAGTCACATGTTTATTATCTCATTGGCTACAGACTGGTCACATGGCTAGACGTCATGCTAGGTCCTTTGAGTGCATCTCTCCGGTACGCGGAGCTCCTTTGGGCATCTCTGTGTACTGGCGAGATGCTCTGGCACATGGTCGGCTTCCCTGTTCCTGCATGTGGGCTCTCTTTACAGAGTCAGCCCACATGCAAGGACTGGCTGCCACAGCTGGTGAATTGGGGCACCAGGAATCACGTGATCGGAGCACCGTTGCTATAGTAACCCGCCTGTCAGATTACTTTAGCAAGGGTGGCAGCAGTGATGATATCGCTTACAACCCGCAGCCTCTGTTCATTCACTGAGTGATTAGACTGCACGGGAGCAAGAGAGTCTTCCTCCCATGCAGTGCTGTCTGATGTAGCAGAGCTGCATGGGTTGAAGGAGAAAGAAGACAGAAGACCAGGATTGTGGAGGGATGAGAGGGAGTAATAAACATGGAGTCTCTAAGTGTGTCTGTGTATTTATTTCTTTTAAAGTATTTTTTTCTCTGTGTGGTGTCTTTTTTTTTAACCCTTTATTGGAGATTCTTGATGGCCGGGTCAAACTTGCCTGACATTAAGAATCTCTGGCTTAATACTAGCTAGTAAAAAAAAGCTAGTATTAACCCATTATTACCCAGCAAGCCACCCGGCTTCAGGGCTGCTGGAAGAGTTGGATACAGCGCCAGATGATGGCGCTTCTATGAAAGCGCCATTTTCTGGGGTGGTTGCGGACTGCAATTCACAGCAGAGGGGCCCAGAAAGCTTGGGCCAACCTGTGTTGTGGATTCCAATCCCCAGCTGCCTAGTTGTACCTGGCCGGACACAAAAATGGGGCGAAGCCCATGTCAATTTTTTTTTAAATTATTTCATGAAATTCATGAAATAATTAAAAAAAGGGCTTCCATATTTTTTAGTTCCCAGCAGGGTACAAATAGGCAGCTGGAGGTTGGGTGCAGCCGTACCTGCCTGCTGTACCTGGCTAGCATGCAAAAATATGGCGAAGCCCACGTCATTTTTTTTTGGGGGGGGGGCAAAAAATTCCTGCATACAGTCCTGGATGGAGTATGCTGAGCCTTGTAGTTCTGCAGCTGCTGTCTGCTCTCCTGCATACACTAGTGAATGGAGCATGCTGAGCCTTGTAGTTCTGCAGCTGCTGTCTGCTCTCTTCCATACAGACAGACAGCAGACAGCTGCTGCAGGACTACAAGGCTCAGCATACTCCATCCAGGACTGTATGCAGGAGTTTTTTGCCCCCCCCAAAAAAATTATGTGGGCTTCGCCATGTTTTTGTATGCTAGCCAGGTACAGCAGGCAGCTACGGGCTGCCCCCAAGCCCCAGCTGCATATTTGTACCCGGCTGGGAACCAAAAATATATAGGGAAGCCCTTTTTTTTAATTATTATAATATAATTAAAAAAAAATGATGTGGGCTTCGCCCCATTTTTGTGTCCAGCCAGGTACAACTAGGCAGCTGGGGGTTGGAATCCGCAGCGCAGGTTGTCCAAGCTTTCTGGGCACCCCTACTCCGAATTGCAGTCCACAGCTGCCCCAGAAAATGGCGCTTTCATAGAAGCACCATTTTCTGGCGCTGTATCCAACTCTTCCAGCTGCCCTGGTGACGGGTGGCTCGCTGGGTAATAATGGGGTTAGGGCTAGCTGTATATTATCAACTGGCCCTAAGCCCAAAATTCATGGAGTCACGCCAATATTAGACATGGCCAGTGGCCACCATGAATTTCTAGGACAGATAAAAAAAACACAACACACAGAAAAATATTTTTATTAGAAATAAAACACAACACAATTAGTGACTCCATCTTTATTGAAATAAAGAACCCCTCTCCGCAGTAATCCTTGGTCAAGGGCCGCACCGTCCAATCCGGATCCAATATCATCTGATCGGTTTGCTGGAAGGCAAAGCGATCAGATGATGTGTCAGGTTCAAGGGCCTCAATCACATGACACAGCAGCTGATTGTATAAACGGCTTTTAAACAATCAGCTGATGCATCAGTGCAAAAAAAACCAAAAAACTACACACTTCTGTCCAGACTCCTGTCCGACAGCAGCAGCTAATAGTTTAGCCGGCCGGGCGGTAAAAAGCCGGCCTCACCGCTCGACTTATAGTGTCAGCTGATTCCGTCAGGTGGCCGCATCAGCTGATCATCGCCAGGTCTGAGAGAGAGAAAAGAGAGAGAAAAGAGAGAGGGAGAGAGAGAGAGAAAAGAGGAGAGAAGATGAGAGAAGGGAGAGAGAGAAGAGAGAGTAGAGAGAGAGGCGAGAGAGAAGAGAGAGAGAGGAGAGAGAAGAGGAGAGAAGAGGAGAGAAAAGAGAGAGAGAAGAGGGAGGGAGAAAGAGAGAAAAAAAGAGAAAAAGAGAGAGCAAGAGAGAAAAAGAGAGAGAAAGATAGAAAAAGAGAAAAAAGAGAGAGAGAAAGAGAGAGAAAAAGAGAGAAAAAGAGAGAGAAAGAGAGATAGAGAGAAAAATAGAGAGAGAGATAAAAAGAGAGAGAAGAAGAGAGAGGGAAGAGAGAGAAGAGAGAGAGGAGAGAGAGAGAAGAGAGGGAGAGTGAAGAGAGAAAAGAGAGAGCGAGAGAAGAGAGAGAGAAGAGAGAGAGAAGAGAGAGAGGAGAGAGCAATGCAGTCTCATTCCGTGAACTGCTCCGATTTAAAAGGTGTGTCCCGCGGCTCACAGCTGATGTCTCGCTCCTCCCCTCAGTGCGTAATTAAATTAAATTAAAATATAATTATAAATAAATAATAATTTAAATTCCTTATTGGAGCAGCCAGGACTTGAACTCGTGAACTAATGCTTCCTAGGCAGTAGCTCTAACCATTGAGCCACTGCCTCTAATGAGAAACATAGGAAGATTTGGTTATCTTGACCTCTGCATTGCAGAGTGAAGTCCCCGGTGACAGCACGACTCACTTCAGGTGCTGCGTGGAGAGGACACAGAGCGCTCGTGTTCTACGGGGCTCCCTCTCATCTTCATGTAGCAGAGCTGACAGCATCGTGTGGATTACTTCGGACCTGGATTGTTGTTTGGGGATTAATAAAGAGGTAAATGGGGTATTTTTTTGTCTTTTATTCCAAATAAAGAATTTTTCGCTGTGTGTGTTTATTTACTTTCACTTACAGGTTAATCATGGAAGGTATCTCGGGGAGACGCCTGCCATGATTAACTCCTTTTTACCCCGATTGCAACCGCACCAGGGCAATTCGGGATGAGCTTGGTAGAGTCCCGAGACTGTCGCATATAATGGGTGTGGCAATTCCAGGCGGCTGCCTGCTGATATTGTTAGGGTGGTGGGCTCCCCATAACGTGGCGCTCTCCAGCCTGACAATACCAGCCTCCAGCCGTGTGGCTTTATCCTGGCTGGTATCAAAATTGGGGGAACCGCATTTTTTTTTTTAATTATTTATTTATTTTACTGCACGATATAGACCCGCCCGCCGGCGGCTGTGATTGGTTGCAGTGAGACAGCTGTCACTTATCGTGGGGGCATGTCTGACTGCAACCAATCATGAAGTAAGGTGATTCCCTGCAGGGTATATAATAAAAAACAAACACGCGGCGCCAATCTCAGCGCGTTATCAAAGCGGCTCTCTGGTGCCCTTTTTTTAATGAAGTTTTATGCACTCACCTTTTGCCACAAAACTTCAGGCATATATGACTTTTCCAAAGTCTCCTTATCCGGGTCTGCTGCTTGCATTGAATTGATCCTGTGTATGGTCCTGGCTCGGATTACCACAGGTGAAAAAGTTAAAAATGAAGTAAACCAATTCTGTAGTGGCCGCGCTCCCCGTAGTAATGATTTTAAAAACTCTTGTCCTCAAATGGAATTTATTACTCAAACATACGGAAATAAAAAACGGATACAACGCGTTTCGGCGGGAACAACCGCCTTCCTCAGGTATCTAAATAAAAATGCATCTCACTCTACTTATCGATATCTTATTGATAGTAATTTTATTGATAAATGCTTACAGTGTTTTTAGTTTTATGATTCTTTTAAGTGATTTGTTGTTTGTGGATTTGTTTTTAATGAACCACTAGAGTTGAAGTGAACTAAAAAACTGATTATACAGCTGTGGTTATATCCACACCCTTATTTGAATACCAGGTAAATTGTATTTATTTTTTTATCTATAAAGTAGAGTGAGATGCATTTTTATTTAGATACGGAAAAAAATGAGGTGATGTGTAAAAAAACAAATGACAGAGAAGGAGGTAGGTGGAAATTTAATTTTATTACGACCTATAATAGAGGGAATAAGATGATACGTATGATTCTGAAAAAATATTGGTATATTCTAAAACGGGATCTGATTTTGGGAAAATATTTGCCTGAGGAACCAAATATAACATTTAGGAGGGGGAAAACGATAAAACGCTTAATAGCCCCAAGTAGATTAAGAGAAAATAAAAAAAAATCAGCAAGGATAGAAAAAAATGAAGATCAGGTGATTGGAGTTTTTAGATGTAGTTCTAGGAAATGTCATACGTGTGGAATTATAAACCATGGAGCAAAACAGATTACAAGTAAAAGTACAGGCGAATTAATTAAAATAAAACAAAATCTGAGTTGTGATAGCGATTATATTATTTATGTTATCGACTGTAGCTGTGGGCTACAGTATGTGGGACACACGACACAGACGTTACGTGCTCGTATGAACGGGCACAGAAACAGAGCAAAAAATGGGTTTTTAAAACATAGTTTATCAAGACATATACTACTCAAGCATGAAAAGAATTTTAATATAAGGGTGACACCTCTAGAACAGATACCTATGGAAACGATCAATAGAAATTCTTTGCTCAATCGCAACGAAACATATTGGATTTACCGCCTTCAAACATTGCATCCTAATGGCCTTAATGATATTGTGGAAAGAATATAGTATACATCCCTGTCTAAATATAATGAAAAAGAAAAAAAAAAATTTAAATTTGTTTTTTAAAGAATTTTTATCTAATTTTTTTTTTTTTGTACTACCTTTTATTTGATAAATCTTATTGATAGTAATTTTATTGATAAATGCTTACAGTGTTTTTAGTTTTATGATTCTTTTAAGTGATTTGTTGTTTGTGGATTTGTTTTTAATGAACCACTAGAGTTGAAGTGAACTAAGAAACTGATTATACAGCTGTGGTTATATCCACACCCTTATTTGAATACCAGGTAAATTGTATTTATCTTTTTATCTATAAAGTAAAGTGAGATGCATTTTTATTTAGATACCTGAGGAAGGCGGTTGTTCCCGCCGAAACGCGTTGTATCCGTTTTTTATTTCCGTATGTTTGAGTAATAAATTCCATTTTAGGACAAGAGTTTTTAAAATCATTACTACGGGGAGCGCGGCCACTACAGAATTGGTTTACTTCCTTTGCAACCAATCATGGGCGCTGGTGGGCGAGGAAGGCACGAAATACCTGATTGAATAATGAAGCGGCAGCCATTTTCAAAAGAGGAAAAGCCGCCAGAGATTTGTGAGTAGGAAAGAGACAGTGATTGTGCTGGGGATGCAGGATACATGCAGATACGCAACGTGCGTACATACTTACTGTGAAAAGCCACGCTTTTGGTGATCGAACCGTTCTCGAACGTAACTCAAACTGCCGAACTTTAACCAAATCGTTCGAGTTCGTCGAACGACTCGAACATCCCCCAAAATCAATCGAACATCAAATTGGCGAACTGTTCGACTCGAACATCGCTCAACTCTAGTCATATATATACAGGAGAGACCAAAAGTTTGGACACACCTTTTCATTCAAAGAGTTTTTCTTTATTTTCATGACTGTAAAATTGTAGATTCACATTGAAGGCATCAAAACTATGAATTAACAGATGTTGAATGAAATACTTAACAAAGAAGTGTGAAACAACTGAAAATATGTCTTATATTCTAGGTTCTTCAAAGTAGCCACCTTTTGCTTTGATTACTGCTTTGCACACTCTTGGCATTCTCTTGATGAGCTTCAAGAGGTAGTCACCGGAAATGGTTTTCACTTCACAGGTGTGCCCTGTTAGGTTTAATAAGTGGGATTTCTTGCCTTATAAATGGGGTTGGGACCATCAATTGTGTTGTGCAGAAGTCTGATGGATACACAGCTGATAGTCCTACTGAATAGACTGTTAGAATTTGTATTATGGCAAGAAAAAAGCAGCTAAGTAAAGAAAAATGAGTGGCCATCATTACTTTAAGAAATGAAGGTCAGGAAGTCCGTAAAATTGGGAAAACTTTGAAAGTGTTCCCAAGTGCAGTGACAAAAACCATCAAATGCTACAAAGAAACAGGCTCACTTGAGGACTGCCCCAAGAAAGGAAGACCAAGAGTCACCTCTGCTGCGGAGGATAAGTTTATCCGTGTAACCAGCCTCAGAAATCGCAGGTTAAGAGTAGCTCAGATTAGAGACCAGGTCAATGCCACACAGAGTTCTAGCAGCAGACACATCTCTAGAACAACAGTTAAGAGGAGTCATTGTGCAGCAGGTCTTCATTGTAAAATAGCTGCTAGGAAACCACTGCTAAGGACAGGCAAGAAGCAGAAGAGTTTTGTTTGGGCGAAAGAACACAAGGAATGGACATTAGACCAGTGGAAATCTGTGCTTTGGTCTGATGAGTCCAAATTTGAGATCTTTGGATCCAACCACTGTGTCTTTGTGCGACACAGAAAAGGTGAACGGTAGAGATGAGCGAACCGGTCCCGGTTCGGCTCGAGGTCGGCTCGACGAACGGAGGTCCCGTTCGAGTTCGGTTCGTCGAACGTTCGACGAACCGAACTCGAACGTATAGGCTATAATGGGAGGCAATCACAAACACATAAAAATGCATTATAAATGTACACAAACAAGTTAATAAACATTGCCATAACACTTACCGGTCCTCGCGATCCCTTCTGCACTCTGTCTCCTGCCGCTATTCCATCCGATGATCGCTGAATCCTCCCGGTGACCTGCACTGCCAGCAGAGAAGCAGGACCTATCGTGACGTCAAAATAGCCATGTGACCAGTCACGTGGCTATTATCTCATTGGCTACAGACTGGTCACATGACTATGACACGTCACGTAGGACCTGCGAGTGCATCTCTCCGGTACACGGTGCACATATGTGTATCGCCGTGTACCGGCGACATGCTCTAGCACACGGTCGACTCCCCGTTCCGTTAGGGACCGGCTGACACAGCCGGTCATTAATGGAGATCGCCGTTGCCATAGCAACGCAGTTAGCGGTGACGTCACCGCTAACCGCGACTCCGAGAGCACCGTTGCTATGGTAACGCGTCTGTCAGCGTTACCGCTAGCAGCCAGCAGTGATCACTCACGGAGTGAAGGCTGCACGCTGCTGCACGATTGTAGTGAGCATTGTAGTGAGGATGGAGGTTCCCCAGCCCCAAGTGATGAGCTGGTGAATCTCATCCTTCCTCACTACAATCGTCACTACTACTACACTAGAAAGAAAGAAGACAGAAGAGCAGGATCGTGGAGGGCTGACAGGGGGTAATAAAGATGGAGTCTCTAATGTGTCTGTGTATTTATTTCTATTAAAGTATTTTTTCTCTGTGTGGTGTCTTTTTTTTAACCCTTTATTGGAGATTCTTAATGGCCGGGTCAAACGTGCCTGACATTAAGAATCTCTGGCTTAATACTGGCTGGTAAAACAAAGCCAGTATTAACTCATGATTACCCAACAAGCCACCCGGCTCCAGGGCTGTTGGAAGAGTTGGATACAGCGCCAGATGATGGCGCTTCTATGAGAGCGCCATTTTCTGGGACGGCTGCGGACTGAAATCCGCAGCAGAGGCGCCCACAAACCTCGGGCTAACCTGTGCTGCGGATTCCAATCCCCAGCTGCCTAGTTGTACCCGGCTGGACACAAAAATAGGGCGAAGCCCACGTCATTTGTTTTTTAATTATTTCATGAAATAAGTGAAATAATTAAAAAAAACGGGCTTCCCTATATTTTTGGTTCCCAGCCGGGTACAAATAGGCAACTGGGGGTTGGAGGCAGCCCGTGGCTGCCAGCTGTACCTGGCTAGCATACAAAAATATGGCGAAGCCCACGTCATTTTTTTGGTGGGCAAAAAACTTCTGCATACAGTCCTGGATGGAGTATGCTGAGCCTTGTAGTTCTGCAGCTGCTGTCTGCTCTTCTCCATACAGACAGACAGCAGCTGCAGAACTACAAGGCTCAGCATACTCCATCCAGGACTGTATGCAGAAGTTTTTTGCCCCCTGAAAAAATTATGTGGGCTTCGCCATATTTTTGTATGCTAGCCAGGTACAGCAGGCAGGTACGGCTGCCCCCAACCCCCAGTTGCCTATTTGTACCCGTCTGGGAACCAAAAATAAAGGGAAGCCCTTTTTTTATTCATGAATTTCATGAAATAATTAGAAAACAAATGACGTAGGCTTTGCCCCATTTTTGTGTCCAGCCAGGTACAACTAGGCAGCTGGGGATTGGAATCCGCACCACCAGTTGGCCTGAGCTTTCTGGGCCCCACTGCTGCGAATTGCAGTCTGCAGCCACCTCAGAAAATGGCATTTTCATAGAAGCGCCATCTTCTGGCGCTGTATCCAACTCTTCCAGCACCTGCCTGCTATACCTGGCTAGCATACAAAAATATGGCGAAGCTCACGTCCTTTTTTTGTAGTTTTTTGGCAAAAAAAATAAAAAATGCTTCCCTGGATTTTCCATTGCCAGTGAAGGTAACACCAAGCAGTGGGGGTTAGCAGCCAGTAGCTGCTTGGATTACCCTTAGCTAGCAATACAAAAAATGCAGCGGGAGCCCATATATATTTTTTTTAATTATTTATTTAAATAACTAAAAATAAAATGGGCTTCCCTGTATTTTGATTGCTGGACATCACAGTGCTGTAAAAATAAATCTTTAAAAAAATGACGTAGCGCTCCGCGGTATTTTTCATTCTCGGCGCAGATAAAGCAGACAGCTATGGGTTGCCACCCCCATCTGCCTGCCGTTACCTTGGTTGTCAATCAAAATACAGGGAAGCCCATTAATTTTTTCTATTTAAAAAATAGTTAAAAAAAAAAATTACGTTGGGTCCCCCCATTTTTGATAGCCAGCTAGGGTAAAGCAGACGGCTGTAGCCTGAAAACCACAGCTGGCAGCTTTACCGTGGTTGGGGATCCAATGTGGAGGTCCCCTCAGGCTCTTTTTTATAATTATTTTATAAATATTAATAATTACACAATAAAAGTAGGGTCCCCCCCAAATTGGATCACCAGCCAAGGTAAAGCGGACAGTTGTGGTCTGGTATTCTCAGGGTGGGAAGGTCCATAGTTATTGGGCCTTCACAGCCTAAAAATAGCAGGCCGCAGGCACCCCAGACGTGGCGCATCCACTAGATGCGCCAATCCTGGCGCTTCACCCCAGCTCATCCCGTGCCCTGGTGCAGTGGCAAACGGGGTAATAAATCGGGTTAATACTAGCTGTAAAGTCACCTGAGATCAAGCCCAGCAGTTTGTGATGTAATTGCGGCTATTAGATACCCAACATCATAAACTGTCAGTACTAACAAAAACAAAAAATCGACAAAAGAAATTTATTGGAAAAAACAGTCCCCAAAACATTTCCTCTTTCACCAATTTATTGTAAGAAAAAAAATAAAGGCGTCCCACGACGACTCTGGGCCGTCTAGAATATGGGGGGGAGACACTCAGGGAACGTATCCCCCATTTTCTAGGAGTGCGGACCCTTCATGTGAGGAGTGTGGGTGCAATGAATCTGCACTCACTCTCCCCGGGTCCACAGCAGCAGAGTCCATGTCGTAATGGTTGCTACCAAAGCTGCAATGCCCTGCTCATGAGGTAAGGGCATGCCTAATCAGGAGAACTACTGTAGAGGAAGCTCTGCTCACTGGTATATAGGTGCTCAGAGGTAATAATAGATAAAATTAGTGAGTAACCTCGGCACTCTAAATCTCCCAGACTAAGTCAGTAAGTCACAACGGATAGTAATGCAAAATCACTCTTTATTGGTCCGTATTAAGAACATTTTTTTTTCATAAGCATATATGTTTTTGTCCAAAACAAGTTACAAATGACGTTTACGCCTGAGCCTTCGTCAGATTGGACTTATCTGCATGTAATCATGAAAAATGACAATAATCAGTATCACATAAGAGTGAGAGAACAATAACATAAACTCGAACAATGTAGAGGTACAATTGGGATGCAGCAAAAAAATTGCAACACAGCAAGAAATGAAACACATGATACAAATGTCATAATACAGTACAAGGACAATATAGTAATGACAAATATGGGGTCAGAGTAGGCTTAGACAGCTCTGGTACGAAAGAGATGTCAATCATAAAGTAACATGTGCAGTAGGTGTAGAGCTACAGTATGCATGGCAGAGCTAATGGGTAGACTGACCATAGAAAAAGAACGGAGAAAAAGTGGAGAAAAAGTGGAGAAAAAGTGGAGCATAAGAGGAGAAAAAGTGGAGAAAAAAGTGGAGAAAAAGTGGAGCATAAGAGGAGAAAAAGTGGAGAAAAAGTGGAGCATAAGAGGAGAAAAAGTGGAGAAAAAGTGGAGCATAAGAGGAGAAAAAGTGGAGAAAAAAGTGGAGAAAAAGTGGAGAAAAAGTGGAGCATAAGAGGAGAAAAAGTGGAGAAAAAAGTGGAGAAAAAGTGGAGAAAAAGTGGAGCATAAGAGGAGAAAAAGTGGAGAAAAAAGTGGAGAAAAAGTGGAGCATAAGAGGAGAAAAAGTGGAGAAAAAGTGGAGCATAAGAGGAGAAAAAGTGGAGAAAAAGTGGAGAAAAAGTGGAGCATAAGAGGAGAAAAAGTGGAGAAAAAAGTGGAGAAAAAGTGGAGCATAAGAGGAGAAAAAGTGGAGAAAAAGTGGAGAAAAAGTGGAGCATAAGAGGAGAAAAAGTGGAGATTAAGAGGAGAAAAAGTGGAGAAAAAGTGGAGCATAAGAGGAGAAAAAGTGGAGCATAAGAGGAGAAAAAGTGGAGAAAAAAGTGGAGAAAAAAAGTGGAGAAAAAGTGGAGCATAAGAGGAGAAAAAGTGGAGAAAAAAGTGGAGAAAAAGTGGAGAAAAAGTGGAGAAAAAGTGGAGCATAAGAGGAGAAAAAGTGGAGAAAAAGTGGAGCATAAGAGGAGAAAAAGTGGAGAAAAAAGTGGAGAAAAAGTGGAGCATAAGAGGAGAAAAAGTGGAGAAAAAGTGGAGAAAAAAGTGGAGAAAAAGTGAAGCATAAGAGGAGAAAAAGTGGAGAAAAAAGTGGAGAAAAAGTGGAACAAAAGTGGAGCATAAGAGGAGAAAAAGTGGAGAAAAAAGTGGAGAAAAAGTGGAGCATAAGAGGAGAAAAAGTGGAGAAAAAGTGGAGAAAAAGTGGAGCATAAGAGGAGAAAAAGTGGAGAAAAAGTGGAGCATAAGAGGAGAAAAAGTGGAGCATAAGAGGAGAAAAAGTGGAGAAAAAGGTGGAGAAAAAAGTGGAGAAAAAAGTGGAGAAAAAGTGGAGCATAAGAGGAGAAAAAGTGGAGAAAAAATTGGAGAAAAAGTGGAGAAAAAGTTGAGAAAAAGTGGAGCATAAGAGGAGAAAAAGTGGAGATTAAGAGGAGAAAAAGTAGAGAAAAAGTGGAGCATAAGAGGAGAAAAAGTGGAGAAAAAGTGGAGCATAAGAGGAGAAAAAGTGGAGAAAAAGTGGAGAAAAAGTGGAGAAAAAGTGGAGAAAAAGTGGAGCATAAGAGGAGAAAAAATGGAGAAAAAAGTGGAGAAAAAGTGGAGCATAAGAGGAGAAAAAGTGGAGAAAAAGTGGAGAAAAAGTGGAGAAAAAGTGGAGAAAAAAGTGGAGAAAAAAGTGGAGAAAAAGTGGAGAAAAAGTGGAGAAAAAGTGGAGATTAAGAGGAGAAAAAGTGGAGAAAAAGTGGAGCATAAGAGGAGAAAAAGTGGAGAAAAAGTGGAGAAAAAAGTGGAGAATAAGTGGAGAATAAGTGGAGAATAAGTGGAGAATAAGTGGAGAATAAGTGGAGAAAAAAATGGAGAAAAAGTGGAGAAAAAAATGGAGAAAAAGTGGAGAAAAAAATGGAGAAAAAGTGGAACACCCTTTGGTACCTTTCATGTGGCACTAAGGGGTGCTTAGCTTTGTATTTAGCCAAAAAAAATGAAAAAAAAATGACGTAGGGTTCCCCCTAGTTTTGTAGCCAGCTAGGGTAAAGCAGACGGCTGCAGCCTGCAGACCACAGCTGGCAACCTCACCTTGGCTGGTAATCCAAAACTGAGGGCACCCCACGCTGTTATTTTAAATTAAATAAATAATTTAAAAAAAAAACACGTAGGGGTCCCCCAAAATTGGATCACCAGCCAAGGTAAAGCAGACAGCTGGGGCCTGATATTCTCAGGCTAGGGAGGTCCATGGTTATTGGAATCTCCCCAGCCTAAAAATAGCAGGCCGCAGCCGCCCCAGAAGTGGCGCATCCATTAGATGCGCCAATCCTGGTGCTTCGCCCCAGCTCATCCCGCGCCCTGGTGCGGTGGCAAACGGGGTAATATATGGGGTTAATACCAGATGTGTAATGTCACCTGGCATCAAGCCCTGGGGTTGGTGAGGTCAGGCGTCTATCAGATACCCGACATCACCAACCCAGTCAGTAATAAAAAAAAATAGACGACAAACACATTTTTATTTGAAAAAACACTCCCCAAAACATTCCCTCTTTAACCAATTTATTAGAAAGAAAAACAAATCCAGGTCTGTTGTAATCCAAGGGGTTGCCATGACGATCCACACTGTCCCAGTCAATGAAGAGCAGGATGTTCCCCATTGGCTGGGAGAGCAATGCAGTGACCTGAGCTAACATCAATGGGTCAGCCCAGGTCACTGCAGGGGGGTGACAAGTGCTGCTGTCAGCGAGGTACATTACCTGCGCTGATCTCCAGCACACTGACAGCCCCTGTCACTGAGGTCAATGACCGGCGCCTTCACATCAAGTATCGCGAGAGGTCCGTGACGTCTCGGGTGGGAAGCGAGAGGTGATGTGACAAGCGGCGGCCATGGAGGACAGTGACAGCGCTGAGGTCGGGATGGCGGGACTTCATCACCGCAGGTAAGCCGAGCGGGGGGGGGGGGGGGAGGGGGGGTGCGTGTGTGAGAGTGTGTGTGTGTATATGTATGTATACATGCCGCGGGCAGGAGGGGGCGGAGTGAGCTGAGCGGGAAGTGTGGGCTTCCTGCACGTAACTAAGATAAACATCGGGTTACTAACCAAAGCGCTTTGCTTGGATACCCGATGTTTATCTTGGTTACCAGCTTGTGGCAGGCTGCCAGCGATGGCTCCTGCACACTGTAGCTGTAAAAAGCCCTGCTTTTTGCTGCTAGAACCGTTCTCGAACGTATCTAGAACTATCGAGCTTTTGCAAAAAGCTCGAGTTCTAGTTCGATCTCGAACAGCCCCAAAAATCACTCGAGCTTAGAACTGGAGAACCTCGAACCACGAACCGCGCTCAACTCTAGTGAACGGACGGACTCTACAAGCCTAGTTCCCACCGTGAAGCATAGAGGAGGAGGTGTGATGGTGTGGGGTTGCTTTGTGGTAACAGTGTTGGGGATTTATTTAAAATTGAAGGCATACTGAACCAGCATGGCTACCAGAGCATCTTGCAGCGGCATGCTATTCCATCCGGTTTGCGTTTAGTTGAACCATCATTTATTTTTCAACAAGACAATGACCCCAAACACACCCCCAGGCTGTGTAAGGACTATTTGACTAAGAAGGAGAGTGATGGGGTGCTACGCCATATGACCTGGCCTCCACAGTCACCAGACCTGAACCCAATCTAGATGGTTTGGGGTGAGCTGGACCACAGAGTGAAGGCAAAAGAGTCAACAAGTGCTAAGCATCTCTGGGAACTCCTTCATGACTGTTGGAAGACCATTTCCGGTGACTACCTCCTGAAGCTCATCAAGAGAATGCCAAGAGTGTGCAAAGCAGTAATCAAAGCAAAAGGTGGCTACTTTGAAGGTGGTGCTACTTTATAAGACATATTTTTAGTTGTTTCACATTTTTTTGTAAAGTATTTCATTCCACATGTGTTAACTCATAGTTTTGATGCCGTCACTATGAATCTACAATTTTCAGAGTCATTAAAATAAAGAAAACTCTTTGCATGAAAAGGTGTGTCCAAACTTTTGGGTGTGAGAAAAAAACTGACGTCGCACGGACCATCCTAGTGACATCCGTTGTTATGGATACAATCCTATTATGTAGCAGAGAACACTGTAAATGGTCCCGTAAATGACTGTAAATCACTAATAGCTGCTGAGAAAAAAAGGATTGCACACGGACAGCACAAGTGAGGAAAAAAAATTGTCCTATTCTCCTGCATGAGAATGGGACAGTTTATTTTTTCATACGTTCATGTGAGTCCAGCCTTGTAATGGAAAGTGCAGTTGTTAGTTCCAGGGCTCTACAGACACAAGGTGTTAAAAGTGGCCCATACTCATGTCTTAGGGGTAGACAAAACCCAAGAATTATGGATTCACCTGACATACTACTTGTTCATGCAGTTAATAATAATATTGCTATGCTAAATACTGGAATACATAATTTAGTATATTTAGTTTTTTGGGGGAAGAACAGTTTATATTTTACTAAGTTTTGTATTAAATTTGGCTCTGTGGAAAAGATTCAAGAAGAATAGAAAACTGTTTTATCCTTATTTTGTTATTATTATTTCCAATTGTAAAAATCTACATTATTATACGTTTAAACTTTTACATTAATTTTAATTTCAATTAAATGTGTTTTATAACAGGGAATTGACAAGAAGGATGAAGAGGTGTGAGCTGAGCCATTTAGTTTTGCTTTGTTCTGGATCAATACAACCAGCGAATGAAAGGATGAACTTAATAGAAGTCTGTCTTTTTACAGCGTTACTAGATATGTTGCTATGTATCACTGTTAGATACTGTGACATCTGCATTTTTTGACTCGTTTGACACTGCTAACAGGATCTCATCAAGTTCACCAATAGCTCAAGAGAAAATAAAAGGATCAGATTCATCTTGTATAAATGTTCCAAAGTCTTCAAAAAGCTTTGTATGTAAAAACAACTGATTAACTACCTGAAATGCTGGATATTTCCTCCACGATTGGCTTTACCAATGCGCATAGACAAGCTTTGTATAAACATTATAAACAGTAGTGACTATTTATTCTCCTTTCCTTGTTAACACCCTACTGACAGAGCCAATTTTGACCAGTCTCAATTTATAAAGTTATAACTCTGGAGTACTTGAACAGATCCCGGTGATTCCGAGACTGTTCTGTTGATAGTAGTACATTTTAGTTATTTTTTTATTATTTATTTTGCATTTATATGGGGAAAAATTGGAAATTTGGCAAAAATGTTGAAAATTTCTCAATTTTTAGACTTTTAATGTCTAGAGAGTTCTGTCACATAAAATAGTTAATAGATAACATTTCCCACATGTCTACTTTACCTAAGCACAAATTGTGAAATATACTGTATATTTTTTTTGGTTAGTAAGGCTAGGTTCACATTTCCGTTGTTTTGCATCAGTCACATGTGTTGCTTGACACTACAATGGATGACAAGAATTTAATTCATTGTCGGACTCCGTTGTAAAAGAGAGAACGATCAGCTGATCGTTCACAATAGCGGCCGGCTTTTGAGAGCGAACAGATGATCTCCCTCCGGCCGGCTAATGAGAGCGATCAGTTGATCGCTCACAGCAGCCGGCCGCCGGGTGATCAGCTGATCGCTTACAGCAGCCGGCCGCCGGGAGATCAACTGATCGCTCACAGCAGCCGGCCACCGGGTGATCAGCTGATCGCTCACAGCAGCCGGCCGCCGGATGATCAGCTGATCGCTCACAGCAGCCGGCCGCCAGGTGATCAGCTGATCGTTCGGCCACCGAGAATGATTGCAGGGGGCAGAGTGCGGGGTGGGTGCTGCCAAGCGGGGCCATGGCGTTGAGGACGTCAGTGCCGGGGAATACGGGGACTGCATGGCTGGGGACAAGTGAGTGTGTTTGTGTGTGTGTGTGTCTGTGTGTGTGTGTGTGTGTACATGCGGAGTGCAGGAGGGGTCGGAGCCGAGCGGGGAAGTGTCGGGCTCCCTGCACACGTAGCCAGGATAAATATCGGGTAACTAAGCAAAGCACTTTGCTTGGTTACCCGATATTTACCTTGGTTACCAGCGTACACCGCTTAGCGCTGGCTCCTTGCATATGTAGCCAGGGTAAATATTGGGTAACTAAGCAAAGCAGTTTGCTTAGTAACCCGATGTGTACCCTGGTTACGTGTGCAGGGAGCCAGAGAGAACATGCGCAGCGAAAGCCTACGGATTGCGCTGTTCAAAAAACGTTACAGGCTGCGTTCCTGCCGCCCGACGGTCAGTCGTTCCACGACTGATCAGTCGGGCGGAGGATGCAACGCAGCATCATCAGTCACAATCCACCGCACATACAAGTCTATGGGAACAACGGATCCGCCAAACGGATTCCGTTGTTTACCAGAGCCGTGGATTGTGACTGATACAAGTTGACAGAAATGTGAACTTAGCCTAAGTTAAAAGGGAAAACAGTTTATTAGCAGTTTATCATTTTTCCAACAAAATTTACAAAACCATTTTTTTTAGACTTAAAGTGACTTTGAGAGACCTGGGTGACAGAAAATACCCAAAAGTGACAGCATTCTAAAAACTGCACTCCTCACACTGCTCAAAACTACATTTAATTACATCTTACCGAAAAATGTTGTTTTAATCTCAATTTATACACTTTTGCAAAGGTTAGCATGACAAAATGGACCCCAACATTTGTTACCAACTTTCTTCTGAATGCGCTGATACCCTTCATGTGGTCAGAAACCTCTGTTTGGATAAATGGGAAGGCTTAGGATATTTGAAGTTTGGAAAGCAAATTTGCCTGAAATAGATTGCTTACACCATGTTGCATTTGCAGGACCCCTACAGTACCTAAACAGCAGCCAAACTCCACGATTGACCCCTTTTTGGAAACTAAGCGTCAAGGATTTTATCCGAGGTATAGTGAGCATTTTGCCTATGGCAAACTAAAGTCTGTTTTCCATTCATCCCCCTGTTTGACCTGGATCAGATAGGCCCCCCTAAAGTCAAGTTTAGAAAATCATTTAGCACCTGCAATTTGATTAAAAAAGGTCATGAATGAGTGGAAGAGTATAAGGATCCCAAACAGTTATTTGGTTGAGCTCACGGAAGTCCAGGCACAGCTATAACCCACCATCCTTCTTTTTGACAAAGAAGAATTCAGCCACAACTGGCGATGAAGATGGCCTAATGTGCCCCTTTGCTAAAATCTCTGTTATGTACACTTTGAGAGCTTATCTCTCAGGACCACACAAACTACAGAGTTTACACTAGGGCAATTTTGCTCCAGGGATCAACCTTATTGTGCAGTTGTAAGCCCTATGGGGCAGCAAGTCCTGATTTCATTTCATTTCTCTGAGAATACATCCCAAAAATCAGAGAGAGGAAGGCTAGTGGGGACCTCTGAGTGCCGAGAAAAACCCGTCCACAGTCAAAAATACAGGAGAAACAGAGGGCAAGAAAAAAGCCCATTTAACAGAGAGACAATAATTGCAACCCACTGTCCCTCACCACCAGTGTAATGGGGGACGTAAACGGATATACAACTTACATGCCTCTCTGAAAGTAGCAACCTGGTTACACTCCCCTGAAAATCTTTCTGTGAGAGGCAGTTTGAGCTCTGATGATCCAGAGACCAAGACAGATTCCACCGCTGTGGCAGACTGAGCTTGCTTATGTACCGCCCCCTTTTTTTCAGGCACCTGAATAGGCAAGATCTGCAGTTGTGTGGCTAGTGCAGCAACCGGGTCCATGCTAAAATGTACAGACAGTGAGGTCAGCTATAATGTCTCAATGTGACTGCAGGATAGCAAGGGAAAGGGGCTTCTATGCTGTCCCCCATGCTAGGTGACCGTAGACTATCCCTAACCTCAGGGTTACTCCTAATGGTGTAGATGCCTGAGTCCCATGCTTGGCTAGTCTCCTGACCAGATCTAATCTGTTATCCCCTCAGGGAAGCAAGGGGCAGGAGATGGATGGCAACACAGATTATGATTGACAAAGAAAAAACAAAAGTCAGATACACTGCAAACTCACAGGAACAAACAGTAAAAGACTAAAGAGAAAAGCAAAAGCAAGAAGGTAGCAAGAAAAAGACAACAAGGGTTATCACAACCTCTCACAGCAATAGCGCACAATAAGCACCATAAAATCTGGATTACAACACCTCACCAGAAAAGAATAGGTAAACTATAGCTGGCATTAACCAAATAGTCCAGCCAGCATATATAGAAGGGGAATGAATGTGAGCGCTCCCCTACAGCATGTGATCAAAGAGATGAGACTAACAAGCAGCCGAGCAGAGATTAGCTCTTGCTTGCCTGTCTAAGCCTGTGCGCCGATCCCTACATATCTCTGCGTTGATCACTGACCTAAGAGAAGTTAGCAGGCAGAGTGCCAGAACCTGTAGTTTCCACAGATCCTAATGCTACCATGAAAGTTGGCGATATCTGCAAAAATCGTAACAGTTATTTAGCCTTTCACAGCTTAAAAATATTAGCCCACAGCCACCCCAGAGTTGAGGAATCACATTAGATGTGCCAATTCTGGCACTTTGCCTTGCTCTTCTAAACTGCCCTGGTGCAATGGCAATCAGGGTAATATTTTGGGGGGGATGATGTCAGCTGTGTAATGTCAGATGGCATCAAGCCCTGGTGTTAGTAATGGACATGTATCAGACATACCAATTGCTAACCCAGTATTCCAAGAAAAAACACACAGTAAAAAATAGTTTATTGAAATAAAGACATCCTTCCACACAATCCCTTGTTCATCAACTTTTTATCAAACATTGAGACTGTCCAAGCGTCTGACCACTTGCTTGATTTGAGTAACGAGCACTCGAGTATTTTAATGGTCGCACATCACTAATCGATAGCTATCTGATGTGTATGGATAGTTTTGGTGGAAATTAATACAGTTTTTTACTTAGATATCATTCCTTCTTGCAACTTTAACCCCTTCAGCCCCGAGGCACCTTCCGTTTTTGCGTTTTTGTTTTTTGCTCCCCTTCTTCCGAGAGCCGCAACTTTTTTATTTTTCCGTCAATCTTGCCATATGAGGGCTTGTTTTTTGTGGGACAAGTTGTACTTTTAACTGAAACCATAAGTTTTACCATATGGTGTACTGGAAAACAGCAAAAAAATTCCAAGTGTGGAAAAACTGCAAAAAAAGTGTGATGGCACAATAGTTTTTGGGATGTTTTATTCACAGTGTTCACTATATGGTAAAACTAATGTGTGGGTATGATGCCTGAGGTCAGTGCGAGTTTGTAGACACCAAACATGTATAGGTTTACTTGTATCTAAGGGGTTAAAACAAATACACAAGCTTGTCCAATAAAAGTGGCGCACGTTTTGCGCCATTTTCCGAAAACCGTAGAGTTCTCATTTTTTGGGAGCTATGGCTCAGTGACAGCTTTTTTTTGCGTCTCGAGCTGTCGTTTCTAATGGTACCATTTTTGCGCAGATGCTATGTTTTGATCGCCTGTTATTGCATTTTGCGTAAAACTTGCGGCGACCAAAAAACGTAATTTTGGCGTTTGGATTTTTTTTGCCACTACGCCGTTTACCAATCAGATTAATTGATTTTATATTTAGATAGATCGGGCATTTCTGAACGCGGAGATACCAAATATGTGTATATTTATTTATTTTTTTAACCCTTTAATTTTCAATGGGGGGAAAGGGGTGTGATTTGAACTTTTAGGTTTTTTTTTTTTTTTATTTTTTAAAAACTTTTTTTTTTATTTTTTTGTTTTATTTTACTAGTCCCCCTAGGGGGCTATAGCAATCAGCAATCCGATCGCTCTTATCTATCTGCTGATCACAGCTATACAGCTGTAAACAGCAGATTCAGTCACTTCCTGTTTCTCTCTGCTCCTGGCCGAGGGAAAACGAAAGTGAAACTTCATAGCTGCAGGCATCATCACATGACCCTGTGCTACGATGGCAACCACCGAAAGTCACGTGATCATGCACGTGACTTCCGGTGGGGGTGTCGGTAAGTAAAAATCATGGTCGCGCGCATATAGATCTCGCTGCCAGACTTTGGCAGCGAGATTTAAGGGGTTAAATGTTCCAAGTGGAAGCGATTCCACTCGCAACATGCAGGCACACATGTCAGCTGTTGAAAACAGCTGATATGTGTGCCGACGGCCGCCTGCCCGCAGCAGGGGCGGGGCTTAACGGGACATGCTCCATGACGGATATATCCGTCCATGGTCGTGAAGGGGTTAGATCCATTAAAAAAAGCCAATCTTCATCTGCCTATTAAGGTAAGATAGATGCCAGCTAAATGCTTACTTGTTTGACAGCTATTTCTGATAATTCTACCATAAACAGGTTTGCTTACCTCTGCCTAACATGCATGCTTTTTCAATGAGGAGAGGGGAAAACCTGCCATTGGAAATAATTTCCAATAGTAGCAAATGATCAGGAATGGCAGACTACTAGAGATAAGTGAATCTGTGTTGAATTGTTGGAAAATTCTTTGCAGTATTTGTGATTTGTGTCAAATTAATTCATCACCAATCACATTTTCTGGAGAATTAAAATTTTAAAAGATCATTTTAGCGACTACCATCAATAAAAATAGGTAGTTCATTAATGACTTATGGGGCTTAAATGGCAAAAGGGATTATAACAATAATTAAGCCTAGGCGGCTTAGAGATATATAAAATGCATAAAGTGCATGTATACTAATGCCAGAAGCTTCACCAGCAAGAAGGAGAAAATATAATTATTATTGTTGGAAAAAAAATTATGATATGGTGAGGATAACGGAGACATGGCTGGATGAGAGCTATTACTGGGCTGTTAATTTGCAGATGGGTCGGGTCTCGCAATTGGTGACGTCAGTCTTCAGACGCTCCTGCTCATTCTGTGCTCTAGACTACGAGTATATTGGATTTGGGTGGAGTATCTTGGACCTGCATGGGAACTTTGTTATCTAAACATTTGGAACAAGGGACGTTGTATTGTTTCTACTCTTCTCTGTTGGTTTTTCAGGTTTCCATTTGTGGACTATGTTAGATTTCCTGGACTACATCGGACATGCATCAATTTTTTTGTTTTTATATATATATATATATATATATATATATATATATATATATATAAAAGTATTTTTGTTTGTGTATTTTATTTTTTCATTACTGGGTTGGTAATGGGGTGTCTGGTTTATACCTCTCCCTTGCTAACACCCCAGCTTCATGTCAGCTGTATTTTGGTACACTTCATAGCTGACATTAACCCGAAAAAACATTTCTCCGATTGCCAATGCTCCAGGGCAATTGGGAAGAGCCAAAGCATCTAATGTGATGCACCACTTCTGGGGCAGCTGCATCCTGGTATTTTAAGGCTAGAAAGGGCCCAATAGCTATGGAATATGAGCTCACAGCTGTCTGCTTTACCTTTGCTAGTTACAAAAATTGGAGGAAATCGCATGTCACTTTTTTCATTTATTTAATCATAAAAAGCTGTCCAATAAGCTAGGTGGGCATTACCACTGACTTGTATCTGAATGATTATAGTAAGCTTCGGTATAAGAAATCACATGCAACTAAGAAATAAGAAAAGCAAGTGAATGAATTTCAGTTTTAAACAAGTCACTTACAGCCACATTTGTGAGTTCCTATTAAGGTTGCAGTCCCAGCCCACCAGCCCAATGCCCTACCTTGGGTCTAAGGATCTGTACTTCATAGTTGAGCTGGAATATCCATATATAATAGAGGTGCAATGTGTGCCTGTAATACGCCCATCTGACAATAGTCCCAAAATGAACTTATCTTTGATTATCATTAGCAAATTGTCGAAACGCTTAGAAAATGACAAAAGTGTTGGAAAAATTAAATTTAAATCACAATAATGCCTAGAAAATTCTTGTTTCATAAAGTGAAATTATTACGTGTTCATTATTTGTGTAGTTTGTTAGCATCAGATACCATTACAATATATATTATTTATATATGGATATTAAAAAGTTACATAGAATGAGAGGTGTTAGTCACAAGTTTTCAGCTTGCTGTTCACAGCTTTAATTCTGTGATAAATCAGCTATTTATTTTCTTTGTTCTTCTACAGGCATTCCAATTATGAGCATCCAGCAATCAAAGCAATAAACCTCTCCACCATGACGATTAGAATGAAATCTACTTTTAAAATGCTTTTCTGGAATCCAAGATTATTTTTTTAATAATAACCCCACAGCCAACCATGTAATATACTGTATACGGTACATTAAAAAGGACCCCTGTGCTTGACTTTTACCGCCTGTCATTAGACTCTGACAAGGGAAAGCCACCATGTGATTTAGTATGTTGACTAGAGTTGAGCGCGGTTCGCGGTTCGCGGTTCTCCAGTTCTAAGCTCGAGTGATTTTGGGGGCTGTTCGAGATCGAACTAGAACTCGAGCTTTTTGCAAAAGCTCGATAGTTCTAGATACGTTCGAGAACGGTTCTAGCAGCAAAAAGCAGGGCTTTTTACAGCTACAGTGTGCAGGAGCCATCGCTGGCAGCCTGCCACAAGCTGGAAACCAAGATAAACATCGGGTATCCAAGCAAAGCGCTTTGGTTAGTAACCCGATGTTTATCTTAGTTACGTGCAGGAAGCCCACACTTCCCTGCTCAGCTCGCTCCGCCCCCTCCTGCCCGCGGCATGTACACATACATACACACACACACACACACATGGTCCCGCTCGGCTTACCTGCGGTGATGAAGTCCCGCCATCCCGACCTCAGCGCTGTCACTGTCCTCCATGGCCGCCGCTTGTCACATCACCTCTCGCTTCCGACCCGAGACTGACTAGCGGTGACGTCACGGGCCTCTCGCGATACTTGGTGTGAAGGCCCCGGTCATTGAACTCAGTGACAGGGGCTGTCAGTGTGCTGGAGATCAGCGCAGGTAATGTACCTCGCTGACAGCAGCACTTGTCATCCCCTGCAGTGACCTGGGCTGACCCATTGATGTTAGCTCAGGTCACTGCACTGCTCTCCCAGCCAATAGGGAACATCCTGCTCTTCATTGACTGGGACAGTGTGGATCGTCATGGCAACCCCTTGGATTACAGCAGACCTGGATTTGTTTTTCATTCTAATAAATTGGTTAAAGAGGGAATGTTTTGGGGAGTGTTTTTTCAAATAAAAATGTTTGTCGTCTATTTTTTTTATTACTGACTGGGTTGGTGATGTCGGGTATCTGATAGACGCCTGACCTCACCAACCCCAGGGCTTGATGCCAGGTGACATTACACATCTGGTATTAACCCCATATATTACCCCGTTTGCCACCGCACCAGGGCGCAGGATGAGCTGGGGCGAAGCACCAGGATTGGCGCATCTAATGGATGCGCCACTTCTGGGGCGGCTGCGGCCTGCTATTTTTAGGCTGGGGAGAGTCCAATAACCATGGACCTCCCTAGTCTGAGAATATCAGGCCCCAGCTGTCTGCTTTACCTTGGCTGGTGATCCAATTTTGGGGGACCCCTACGTGTTTTTTTTTTTAATTATTTATTTAATTTAAAATAACAGCGTGGGGTGCCCTCAGTTTTGGATTACCAGCTAAGGTGAGGTTGCCAGCTGTGGTCTGCAGGCTGCAGCCGTCTGCTTTACCCTAGCTGGCTACAAAACTAGGGGGAACCCTACGCCATTTTTTTCTCCATTTTTTCTCCATTTTTTCTCTACTTTTTCTCCATTTTTTCTCCACTTTTTCTCCACTTTTTCTCCACTTTTTCTCCACTTTTTCTCCACTTTTTTCTCCACTTTTTCTCCATTTTTTTCTCCACTTTTTCTCCACTTTTTCTCCACTTTTTCTCCATTTTTTTCTCCACTTTTTCTCCACTTTTTCTCCACTTTTTCTCCACTTTTTCTCCACTTTTTCTCCATTTTTTTCTCCATTTTTTCTCCACTTTTTCTTCATTTTTTTCTCCATTTTTTCTCCACTTTTTCTCCATTTTTTCTCCACTTTTTCTCCACTTTTTCTCCACTTTTTCTCCACTTTTTCTCCACTTTTTCTCCGTTCTTTTTCTATGGTCGGTCTACCCATTAGCTCTGCCATGCATAGTGTAGCTCTACTCCTACTGCACATGTTACTTTATGATTGACATCTCTTTCGTACCAGAGCTGTCTAAGCCTACTCTGACCCCATATTTGTCATTACTATATTGTCCTTGTACCGTATTATGACATTTGTATCATGTGTTTCATTTCTTGCTGTGTTGCAATTTTTTTGCTGCATCCCAATTGTACCTCTACATTGTTCGAGTTTATGTTATTGTTCTCTCACTCTTATGTGATACTGATTATTGTCATTTTTCATGATTACATGCAGATAAGTCCAATCTGACGAAGGCTCAGGCCGAAATGTCATTTGTAACTTGTTTTGGACAAAAACATATATGCTTATGAAAAATTTTTTCTTCTTAATACGGACCAATAAAGAGTGATTTTGCATTACTATCCGTTGTGACTTACTGACTTAGTCTGGGAGATTTAGAGTGCCGAGGTTACTCACTAATTTTATCTATTATTACCTCTGAGCACCTATATACCAGTGAGCAGAGCTTCCTCTACAGTAGTTCTCCTGATTAGGCATGCCCTTACCTCATGAGCATGGCATTGCAGCTTTGGTAGCAACCATTACGACATGGACTCTGCTGCTGTGGACCCGGGGAGAGTGAGTGCAGATTCATTGCACCCACACTCCTCACATGAAGGGTCCGCACTCCTAGAAAATGGGGGATACGTTCCCTGAGTGTCTCCCCCCCATATTCTAGACGGTCCAGAGTCGTCGTGGGACCCCTTTATTTTTTTTCTTACAATAAATTGGTGAAAGAGGAAATGTTTTGGGGACTGTTTTTTCAAATAAATTTCTTTTGTCGATTTTTTTTTTTTGTTAGTACTGACAGTTTATGATGTTGAGTATCTAATAGACGCCATGACATCACAAACTGCTGGGCTTGATCTCAGGTTACTTTACAGCTAGTATCAACCCGATTTATTACCCCGTTTGCCACTGCACCAGGGCACGGGATGAGCTGGGGTGAAGCGCCAGGATTGGCGCATTTAGTGGATGCGCCACGTCTGGGGTGCCTGCGGCCTGCTATTTTTAGGCTGTGAAGGCCCAATAACTATGGACCTTCCCACCCTGAGGATACCAGACCACAGCTGTCCGCTTTACCTTGGCTGGTGATCCAATTTGGGGGGGACCCTACTTTTATTGTGTAATTATTAATACTTATAAAATAATTATAAAAAAGAGCCTGAGGGGACCTCCACATTGGATCCCCAACCACGGTAAAGCTGCCAGCTGTGGTTTTCAGGCTACAGCCATCTGCTTTACCCTAGCTGGCTATCAAAAATGGGGGGACCCAACGTCATTTTTTTTTTTAACTATTTTTTAAATAGAAAAAATTAATGGGCTTCCCTGTATTTTGATTGCCAACCAAGGTAACGGCAGGCAGATGGGGGTGGCAACCCATAGCTGTCTGCTTTATCTGCGCTGAGAATCAAAAATACCCCGGAGCGCTACGTCATTTTTTTAAAGATTTA
Source organism: Anomaloglossus baeobatrachus (assembly GCF_048569485.1). Classification (NCBI taxonomy): domain Eukaryota; kingdom Metazoa; phylum Chordata; class Amphibia; order Anura; family Aromobatidae; genus Anomaloglossus; species Anomaloglossus baeobatrachus. Next base: position 449,563,370 of record NC_134358.1, read on the forward strand.
TTTTTTACAGCACTGTGATGTCCAGCAATCAAAATACAGGGAAGCCCATTTTATTTTTAGTTATTTAAATAAATAATTAAAAAAAATATATATGGGCTCCCGCTGCATTTTTTGTATTGCTAGCTAAGGGTAATCCAAGCAGCTACTGGCTGCTAACCCCCACTGCTTGGTGTTACCTTCACTGGCAATGGAAAATCCAGGGAAGCATTTTTTATTTTTTTTGCCAAAAAACTACAAAAAAAGGACGTGAGCTTCGCCATATTTTTGTATGCTAGCCAGGTATAGCAGTCAGGTGATGGAAGAGTTGGATACAGCGCCAGAAGATGGCGCTTCTATGAAAATGCCATTTTCTGAGGCGGCTGCAGACTGCAATTCGCAGCAGTGGGGCCCAGAAAGCTCAGGCCAACCTGTGCTGCGGATTCCAATCCCCAGCTGCCTAGTTGTACCTGGCTGGACACAAAAATGGGGCGAAGCCTACGTCATTTGTTTTCTAATTATTTCATGAAATTCATGAAATAATAAAAAAAGGGCTTCCCTTTATTTTTGGTTCCCAGCCGGGTACAAATAGGCAACTGGGGGTTGGGGGCAGCCGTACCTGCCTGCTGTACCTGGCTAGCATACAAAAATATGGCGAAGCCCACATAATTTTTTCAGGGGGCAAAAAAATTCTGCATACAGTCCTGGATGGAGTATGCTGAGCCTTGTAGTTCTGCAGCTGCTGTCTGTCTGTATGGAGAAGAGCAGACAGCAGCTGCAGAACTACAAGGCTCAGCATACTCCATCCAGGACTGTATGCAGAAATGTTTTTCCCACCAAAAAAATGACGTGGGATTCACCATATTTTTGTATGCTAGCCAGGTACAGCAGGCAGCCACGCGCTGCCTCCAACCCCCAGTTGCCTATTTGTACCCGGCTGGGAACCAAAAATATAGGGAAGCCCGTTTTTTTTTAATTATTTCACTTATTTCATGAAATAATTAAAAAACAAATGACGTGGGCTTCGCCCCATTTTTGTGTCCAGCCGGGTACAACTAGGCAGCTGGGGATTGGAATCCACAGCACAGGTTAGCCCGAGGTTTGTGGGCGCCTCTGCTGCGGATTTCAGTCCGCAGCCGTCCCAGAAAATGGCGCTCTAAAAGAAGCGCCATCATCTGGCGCTGTATCCAACTCTTCCAACAGCCCTGGAGCCGGGTGGCTTGTTGGGTAATCATGAGTTAATACTGGCTTTGTTTTACTAGCCAGTATTAAGCCAGAGATTCTTAATGTCAGGCACGTTCGACCCGGCCATTAAGAATCTCCAATAAAAGGGTTAAAAAAAACACCACACAGAGAAAAAATACTTTAATAGAAATAAATACACAGACACATTAGAGACTCCATCTTTATTACCCCCTGTCAGCCCTCCACGATCCTGCTCTTCTGTCTTCTTTCTTTCTAGTGTAGTAGTAGTGACGATTGTAGTGAGGAAGGATGAGATTCACCAGCTCATCACTTGGGGCTGGGGAACCTCATCCTCACTACAATCCTCACTAGTGTAGTAGTAGTAGTGACGATTGTAGTGAGGAAGGATGAGGTTCACCAGCTCATCACTTGGGGCTGGGGAACCTCATCCTCACTACAATCCTCACTACAATCGGGAAGCAGCGTGCAGCCTTCACTCCGTGAGTGATCAGTGCTGGCTGTCAGCGGTAACAGCGGTAACGCTGACAGACGCGTTACCATAGCAACGGTGCTCTCGGAGCCGCGGTTAGCGGTGACGTCACCGCTAACTGCGTTGCTATGGCAACGGTGATCTCCGTTAATGACCGGCTGTGTCAGCCAGTCCCTAACGGAACGGGGAGTCGACCGTGTGCTAGAGCATGTCGCCGGTACACAGCGATACACATATGTGCACCGTGTACCGGAGAGATGCACTCGCAGGTCCTACATGATGCGTCATAGTCATGTGACCAGTCTGTAGCCAATGAAATAATAGCCACGTGACTGGTCACATGGCTATTTTGACGTCACGATAGGTCCTGCATCTCTGCTGGCAGTGCCGTCACCGGGAGGATTCAGCGATCATCGGATGGAATAGTGGCAGGAGACAGAGTGCAGAAGGGATCGCGAGGACCGGTAAGTGTTATGGCAATGTTTATTAACTGTTTGTGTACATTTATAATGCATTTTTATGTGTTTGTGATTGCCTCCCATTATAGCCTATACGTTCGAGTTTGGTTCGTCGAACCGAACTCGAACGGGACCCCCATTCGGCGAACCGGCCTCGAGCCGAACCGGGACCGGTTCGCTCATCTCTAATGTTGACATCCCATCTTCTGATCACTCAAGGTAGGGACTCCTAAACCCTGCCCAGTAGTCATGATTTAGCAAACATGGCTCTATATGTAGGTCCATGCATGCATAGTAGATAGGAAAGAAGAGGGTGGAGTAGCTCATGGTACATAGACATCATGGGACACCAAAGCAGAAGTTCTAATTGGGCCACCGAAAAATAATAACAATATTCAGCTGGGTCACATAAGAACATGTCTCATAGCTTCACGGACCTTACAAAGTCATTTTCCTCCTGTTGAAGCCCTATATACCTCATTCATTGCACCCATAAATTGTGATACCAACAAAAGTGCCCCACAAACACTGTATGCTACACCCTTAGCAAATTCCTCCACAGTACCCTCCACAGTATGATGATGCTACTGTACCACTCCTCAACTACACCAACAAAGTATAATGACCCAGCACAATATGATCCCCAACTGTGACCCCCACACAGCCCTCCATGCAGTATAATAGCCCCCACACCTCTTCACACTGTATAATGGGCCCCACCTAGTCCTCAAATAGCCCTACATAGAGTGTAAAGGTTCCTTCACAGCCCTCCAAATATTCTAATAGCCCACACATAACCCTCCAAATAGTGTAATGACCTCCACATAGCCCTCCAAATATTATCATGGCCCCCACATAGCCTTCAATATAATATAACTAGTCCACCATATGGTATTATGCACCCCCCATAGTTAAAAAAAACAAACGAAAATATCACCAGGTGGAGAAGGGTTTAATATTCACCTCACCTTTTGGCTACCTCTGCTGCACACCTTCCTCTGTAGGATCCTCTCTACCGCCTCATGCCAGGACTTCAGGCCATGTCCAGGCCTGGGACATCTTTGCACCTGCATGTCATAAAGTTACTATAATATCGACCTTATGTGGCACATTCTAGGCCAGTGGTTCTCAAACTCCAGTTCTCACGACCCCCAACAGGTCATGTTTTCAGGATTTCCTTAATATAGCACAGGTGATGCCTTGATAATGATTCCATCACCTGTTCAATAGTAAGGAAATCCTGAAATCATGACTTGTTGGGGGCCATGAGAACTGGAGTTTGGGAAACACTGCTCTAGGCCAAAGACGCATGAAGAACAATATGGGGGCAGATACTGAGCAGTGGAGGTGAGTGGTAAAGTATTTGTTGTTATTTTTTCAGTTTTTTACATTATACATTTATTATGCTCTGGAGGTCTCTCCAGACCCTAGAGCATTATATGGGACATTAAATTTACAGTGAATTAATTCCCTGCAAATTGAATTTTTCCGTAAAATCCGGGTGGATTTGGTGAATTTGAATTTCACCAGATCCAGTGATCTCTATCACTTTTGACTGCACCTTCTCAATTGCACTTCATTGTTAAATGCATTAAAAACTAACCATTTGTGGTTATAAAAACATCTGATTTCATGTCCATTACAGACTCAGCAACTATGAACAAGCCTTTTAAACCTGCAAGTGCCATATCTTGTTGGTAGATGAAGGAAACAGAGGTGCAGTTTAAACAGCGCTCAGCATAAATGAGTGCAAACTCTTGAAAAGTTAAGATTTTATTCAATAATTCACCATTTAGAACAAAACTTTCCAACATTTTTACAAGATTGCGTTTAAGAGAACATTTTTTTAACCCAGAACATGAAAGTAAGATTAATAATGTAACTTTAATATAAAATCTTCAGTTTTACTTAAATTAGTTGATGCCAAAAATGAATACACCCGCATGAAAATCTACTGCAGCTAGTATTTTGTATGACCTCCATGATTTTTAAGGACAGCACCAAGTCTTTTAGGTATGGAATGAACAAGGTGGTGACATAGTCTAAAGGCCCCATTACACACAGAGATAAATCTTTGGCAGATTTGTGGTTGCAGTGAAATCATGGAAATATTGTTCCATTTGTACACAGCCACAACCTGGCACTGATTGTCCACAATTTCACTGCAACCACAGATCTGCCGCAGATTTATCTCTGTGTGTGACAGGGCCTTAACATCTATCTTTTTTCATTTTTAAAGAACGCCCTCTTTTAGAGCCTGGATGCTGGATGGAGAGTGGATTTCAACTTGTCTCTTCAGAACTCATCATACTTTCGGTTGGTTTCCTACTTGGTCACTGAATCACTTTTCATCCTGTTCTTCAGAAATGTAACTGATGTATATGTTGGATCATTGTCATTGTTGGAAAAGTGCACGTCTACCAAGGACACAGAGTGATGGTAGCATCTTCTGTTTCAATATAGAGCAGGTCATCTGTGAATTTATGATGTTATCAATGAAATGTACCTATAATGAGAATAAAAAACCTGTGCGCTCTATAGTGCAGAAATCCTTAAAAAAGTGGAGATAGTGAGGGCTGACAGAACAAGCATATGTTAGTGCACTCACCTTGGAGAGATGTGCAAATACCAGGCACAACCCTGTTTAAAATCCGCAGTGGAAATTCCTTTCCTGATCCAGCAACACGTCCAAAAAATATAATGATTAAAATCTCATTTTATTGAAAAATTATTAAAACTAACATGCGTTAGAGGGATATCCAAAGTTTAAAAAGGAACGTCTTGCGTGTTTCAGGCCAGTGTGGCCCTTAGTCATAGACCTAAGGGCCACACTTTGGATATCCCTCTAACGCATGTTAGTTTTAATAATTTTTCAATAAAATGAGATTTTAATCATTATATTTTTTGGATGTGTTGCTGGATCAGGAAAGGAACTTCCACTGCTGTTTATCCTACATCTCTGAACACGGAGTTCATGTCCCTGCACCGTCCTAAGTTTTGGAGCCAGATGGAATAATCATGTGGGTGAGCGGAAAAAAAACTTTCTTTATCCCTGTTTAAAATCCACAGATGGAAGAAATCCACTACAGTTGACCGATGTGATGTCCAGTTTAGGAACCACCATGTAGCAAGTAAATAAGAAAATTAAAATAAAAAGTGTGATAAAAGCGCTGCTGATTGCGACAGACAAGCAGGTAATATCTTAATAAAAAGTAATTTCAACATCGGCCCTGATGTCTCTCCGATGTTGAAACACATAGCCACTATTTTTTTAATATTTGTTTATTAAGGTATTACCTGCTTGTCTGTCACAATCAGCAGTGCTATTGTGACGCTCTGGACTAGCCAGGTAGTCACAGGTATGCCCTTGCATAACACCCGTCTCCCTAAAAAGTTAACAGCAGCCAACCACACTAAAACCTAGTCACCTCCGTCAGAGCTTGATGGTCACACCAGGGGCAGAGCCAGGTGGTTGGCCACACCCACCAAGGAGTCCAGAGGGCCTGAGGCAGGAAAAAGCAGTTCAGTTCAGTCGAGTTCAGTTCTTTAGTTAGTTGAGTTGAGAGGAGTGTGCAGCAGGCCTGTGGTGACAGGTCTGCAGCGGAAACTGACAGGTGCCAGGGTCATAGCCCTGGTACCTTGGCTAGGAGGCAGGCGGTGGCCTGGCCTGCAGGAGCTGGGAAGATGGCCAGGTGGAACCGTAAGGGACCGGGACAGGGTAGTGGCCCGCCGGTACCGAACCGGGGAACCGACTGGAAACCAGAGCACAAAGGGGGTACTCAGACCCAGAACGAGGCCCAGAAGCTACTGGACCACGTCAAATTCACTGATTGAGGTCTGGACCTTAGGTCCTTTCCCATCCCAAGACCCGAAAGAAGGCAACAGCCTACCGAGGGGGATAGAAAGCCACCACACAGGCAGAGAGATCCCACGGGCCAGCGCCTGTGGGAAATGGACTCCACCGATACATATACAGCCGGGGAGCGGACTCCCGCTGCTAAGGCACAGGAAGTCTACATGAACATAACAGGGTGCAGGAAGAAGGCCAGGACCACCAACCCGGTTGGGGGACAAGACGCAGCCGGCTGCGGGCTCCGACCACCATCAACTTTGTTCATCAGAGACTTGTGTGTGTCAGTAATCGTGAGTACAACAGTGCCATCCGGCAGCACACCGCCCTGCACCGCCCAATTGCCAATCTCCCCAAGCGGGTCCCGGGGCCACCATCCCTGCCCATGGAGGGGTTAACATCTTGCTGCACTACCATCTTCCCCGGGTGCCCCCGTAACTGCAGCGGTGGTGTCTACACCTTCACCACGTCCCATGGGTGGCGTCACAAACTCAAACACGGCTCCGGTCATACACCTACCTAACCACCCCCATCGAGATCGCCAGCAACCCCTTGCAGAGCGACGTGACCCCCGTGTCAGGAGGCGCTCGAGCCACCCACCAAACGAGCCCGGACCCGAGCGGCTCGGCTAAAGCCGAGCGCGGGGTCGGTACACTATTATCACCCCTTTTTATTTTATTAACTATTTATTAATGAAATGTAGCTCCCTGACACCAGCAGCCCCACATAAGGACACTGACACAACTATGTTTCACTGTATATAAAAATGGAAATAACAATTTTAAGAAAAACTGCCTCCTTTCCTCTTTTTAACTCAAGTGAACCTGAACTGAGATCTCCCAAGTAGAACTGCAGCAGGCCGGCCTATTAAGGGAACCTTTCATCATCACTAAACTGATGTTACCCTTTGGTAACTATCTAAATCGCCTTCATAACCACAGCAGCTTGGCATGCTATTGAAAAAATATTTTATACACTGCATGTAAATCAGCGTCTCCTCTCAGCCTGATAATGTAGCTCTTTTCCTTGTGATTGATGTCATTGTCCGCCCCTGTATCATGTACATCTATCTGTAAACATTGCTCTATCATCTTTCACCTAGGCAGCACTTCAATAGTTGTTCTAACTGACCTGGACAAGGCACTATAAGGCTGGGGTCACACGTAGCGACACACCAACGATCCCACCAGCGATCCGACCTAGCAGGGATCGTTGGTGCATCGCTACATTGTCGCTGGTGAGCTGTCAATCAGGCAGCTCTCACCAGCGACCTGCCATTAGTGACTCGTGTAAGAATGCTGCGCTTGGTAACCAGGGTAAATATCGGGTAACTAAGCAAAGTGCTTTGCTTGGTTACCCAATATTTACCCTGGTTACCAGCGTACACCGCTTACAGACTGCCAGCACTGGCTCCCGGTATATGTAGCCAGGGTACACTTCGGGTTACCAAGCAAAGTGCTTTGCTTAGTTACCCGATATTTACCCTGGTTACCAGCATACGCTGCTTACACAGTCAGTGTTCGTTGGTCTCCCGCAGTCAAACACGCCAATGCGTGCTGCATAGCGGGAGACCAACTAGCAAAAAATTAACCAGAACAGTATGTAACGATCAGCGATTTCACAGCAGGGGCCAGGTCGCTGCTTAGTGTCACACACAGCGAGATTGCTGATGAGTTCACTGGTACGTCACAAAACTTGTGACTCAGTAGCGATCTCGCTAGCGATCTCGCTATTTGAGAAGTACCCCTAAGACGTGCATGCACCGGCCTTTAGGTGACTTGTGATAGTGCAAGGTTTACAGCTAGATATGGAGATTTAGGGAAGTACTACATCAATCACTAAGAAAGGGGCTGTACTATTAGATGGCAGGAGGTGTTGAGAACTATCCTAGCTTTCCTTGTGGACTACTTGGTAATGACTTGTGAAGCATAGCTTGTGTAAAGTACATTTTCTATGCTATGCTGAACTGGACTGATGTGCCATATGCTAATTGGCTTTACTTAATTTTGGAATATATTCATAAATATAAAAAATATAATATCATAACATTTAACTATGTAAATTGCATATTCTACAGAGAGAGAGATCGAGAGAGTGGCGTGAAAAAATTTTGCCCCCTTCCTGATTTCTTATTCTTTTGCATGTTTGTCTTAAGGCCCAGTCACACTAAACAACTTACCAGCGATCCCAACAACGACACAACCTGATAGGGATCGCTGGTAAGTTGCTAGGAGGTCGCTGGTGAGATGTCACACTAAGCGATGCTCCAGCGATCCCACCAGCAACCTGACCTGGCAGGTATCGCTGGAGCATCGCTACACGTGCAAGCATGCTGTGCTTGGTAACTAAGGTAAATATCGGGTAACCAACCCGATATTTACCTTGGTTACCAGCGCACACCGCTTAGCGCTGGCTCCCTTCACACCTAGCCACAGTACACATCGGGTTAATTACCCGATGTGTACTCTATTACGTGTGCAGGCAGCAGGGAGCTGGCTTCTGCGAATGCTGGTAACCACGGTAAACATCAGGTAACCAAGAAGCCCTTCCCTTGGTTACCCGATATTTACCTTCGTTACCAGCGTCCGCCGCTCTCACACTGCCAGTACCGGCTCCCTGTTCCCTGCACTCCTAGCCACAGTACACATCGGGTTAATTACCCGATGTATACTCCAGCTACGTGTGCAGAGAGCAGGGAGCTGGCACTGACAGCGTGAGAGCAGCGGACGCTGGTAACGAAGGTAAATATCATGGTAACCAAGGGAAGGGCTTCTTGGTTACCCGATGTTTACCGTGGTTACCAGCGTCCGCAGAAGCCGGATCCCTGCTCACTGCACATTCAGTTGTTGCTCTGTCGCTGTCACACACAGCGATGTGTGCTTCACAGCGGGAGAGCAACAACTAAAAAATGGTCCAGGACAACGACCTCACAACAGGGGCCAGGTTGTTGCTGGATGTCACACACAGCAACATCGCTAGCAACTTGTGCCTCAGCAGCGATGTTGCTAGCGATGTTGCTTAGTGTGACGGTACCTTAACTTAAATGTTTCAGTGACCATGCACATTTAAATATTATACAAAGATAAACAGAAAATGCAGTTTATAAATGTAGATCTTTCTTGTTAAGGGGAAAATTAATCCAAACTTATAGGGCCTTGTGTGAATAAGTGATTGCCCCCTCTGCCTAATAACTGGTTGGCCACCCTTAGCAGCAATGACTTCAATTAAGCATTTGTGATAGCTGTCAATGAGTCTTTTACAACACTCTTGAGGAATTTTGGCCCACTCATCTTTGCAGAATTTTTTGTAATTCAGCCACATTGGATGGATTCCAAGCAAGAGCCGCCTTTTTAAGATCATGCCACAGCATCTCAATCGGATTAAGGACAGGACTTTGACTTGGCCACTCCAAAGTCTTAATTTTGTTTTTCTTAAGAAATTCAGAGGTGGACTTGTAGGTGTGTTTTGTATAATTGTCCTGCTGCATAACCCAAGTGCTCTTCAGCTTGAGGTCATGAACAGATGGCTGGACATTTACCTTCAGGATTTTTTGGTAGACATCAGAATTCATGGTTCCATTTACCACATTAAGTCTTCTAGGTCCTGAAGCAGAAAAGCAGCCCCAGACCATCACACTACCCCCAAATATTTTACTGTTGGTGTGCTGTTCCTATTCTGAAATGCTGTGTTACTTCTACGCCAAATGTAATGGGACATACACCTTCCAAAAAGTTCAACTTTTGTCTTGTTAGTCCACAGTATTCTCCCAAAAGTCTTGGGGATCATCAAGATGTTTTCCGGCAAAACTGAGATGAGGCTTTATATTCTTTGTGTTAAGCAGGGGTTTTAATCTTGGAACATTTTTGTCAGTCTCTTTTTTATGGTGGAGTTTTGAACACTGACTTTAACTGAGGCACATGAGGAGTGCAGTTTTTTGGATATTATTGTGGGGTCTTTTGTGACTTCTTGTATGAGTTGTCTACTTCACTTCATCAGGGATGTCCTATTTAAGTGATTTCTGGAATGAGAACAGGTATGGCAGTAATTAGGTCTAGGTGTGGCTAGGGAAATTGGACTCAGCTTGCCAAAGATGTGATAAACCGCTGTTAATTTATGTTTGAGGTGGGGGGGATCACTTTTTCAAACAGGGCCCTTTAGGTTTGGCTTTCTTATTCCCCAAATAATAAAGGTCTTCATTTATAAACTGCATTTAGTTTTTACTTGTGTTTCTTTAAATATATATATATATATATATATATATATATATATATATATATATATATATATAACGACATTTAGAATATGTAATGATTTCAGTGTTCTCTATGTTTGTTGGCACTGAGACATCATGATTCAATAACTGTCTCTGGTGTTTCACCTACAGATTTCATGTGTTCTGCATCAATGTTTCTAGCTTAAGTACACCTCCTAGGGAAGAGATTTCAACCCTTAAGACTTTTCATACAGGAAGTGTGAAAATTAGTTTTATCAGCTAGTTAACTGTTTATATATTTTATAAAGGTATGTAGATCTGTGTCAGTGTTGATTTCACTATTTGCAAACTAGCATTGTCATTTTATTGATAGCACTTGAGTGAGAGCTCCCTGTTAATATATGCAAACTCACAACTCTCAGCAAGCTTTACAGCTTAGTTAATGAGAGGATTAACAAGAGCACTGCAATGTATTTAACCTGCGGCACTAGCTCTGTTTCAATAAGAATTCAACAGCCTATTAAATGGAGTGGGGGCTCAATTAACCCAGACAAAGGCCACTCTATAGAACATGGCAAGGAGGACCACAGTTAGCATCTGTCTAAGCAGCTTGTTCTGAGCTTGAAATAAAGAGGGTGACATGTTCTCGCCCCGAGCTATGATATAACTGAAATGGTGATTCTAGTTCATCTGGGCTGACTGAATAGGTGACAGCATTGAAACCCACCACTATCTCGCCATATGACAGTTTGTAAAATCAGAGTGCACCCAACGGTCACCGCAGAGCCTCCTGTATAGAATCATCCAGTGCATTGTTCCTCTTGGTGGAAGCCATCAAAGCGCAGAATTGATGCACAGCGGTAGCAGACGGCTTTGGGGGGGGCATTTTATTTTTCTATAAATATATTAACTTTAAGCAATTTGCTATCAAGCAGAGAAGCTGGCCATGCTGAAAATTATGTTCTGTATTTTTAACTACTGCTATTTAACACATTCGTATTTGTGAAGACATGTGGCAAATTAATCATTATTATCTGCAAAAGGAATTCAAAATTGAGTAGAAAAAAGAGTAAACATTACATGATGTTATCAATTATTCACTATGTTTAGAATTTATTCTTATTATGCTATATTTTAATTTAAATTTACCCATTCGGAGACTGGATACAAATATTTGTATATATCATAGTTTCTATATTATGTGACTATACTACTTTTTACGGCATGTATATCATTGCAAGCTCACGTTTTATTTTTTGTGTTTCATGTATTAAAGTGTCTTCTATATTTTTTTATTTTTTTATTCTTTTATTTTTTTAATATTTTTCCTCTTATCAGTGGATCTGGAAAATGTAAGCTTTATACTTGTATGTTCGTTAGCAAGGCATTGAATGAATTGGACTTTTGTAATTTACAGCTACAGTATAAGACTGTGCTGTCATGATGAATGTATCACACAACTGTATCAATAAAGTTTTCTCAAAACCAAATACCAGGATTAACGATGAGCGAACCTGAACTGTAAAGTTCAGGGTCTGTACCGGACACCAGATGTACGGGTGCTGGACCCAAACACAGACTTTTACCTGCACGTCCGGTTCCTGTTCGGGCCTGTTATCTGAATAAAGCTTGTTGAAAGGTTGCATAGCAGCCAATCAGCAAGCTTTTACTGCGTGGGCACGTCCAGCCCCATCACAGCCATGTCAAGTATTGGCATGACTGTATTGGCCAGAGACATCACTGTAAAAAAAAAATTACCTAGGCTCCCACCCTATTTTGGTAGCCAAAGTGGCTAAAACAACAATAACAGGCTGCAGCCCCCACCTGTGAGCTTTACCATGGATGGATTTCAAAATAATGGGGACCTTATAATGTTTTTTTTTTTTAATTATTTAAACAAATAATTAAAAAAAAAAAAGGCATAGGGTCCCCTCCATATTTGATATCCAGTGATGAAAAGCAGACAGGTGGGGGCTGGTATTATCAGGTTGGGAGGAGCCATAGATATTGCCCCCCCAAGCCTAAAAATACCAAACCAGAGCTGCCTAGAATTGGCACATCAAATTAGATTCTGGCGCTTTACCTGGCTCATCCTGATTGCCCCCATGCAGTGCCAATTGGGGTAATATAAGGGGTTAATGACAGCTGTAATTTGTCAAAAATTAGAGCTGCCATCAAGCCCTGAATTAGACACCCCCCATTACTAACCCTGTAGGTGAAAAGAAATAAAACACAAATACTGAAAAAAATCCTTTTTTTGAAATAAAAAAAACACACTTTTTCACCCCTTTATTACCCTCAAAATACCCTTTCAGTTCTGACATAATCAATATGAAGTTCTATGACAATCTCGGCTCTGCTACATCCGGAGCTTGCTGAGAGAGAACATTTTCTGCTCTCTGCAAGTTTCAGGGATTACTCACAGCCGAGAGGGACCCAGCTGTGAGCAGGTGACGTCATTCACTTCACTTGAGGTCACACCCGTGCTCCCCTGCTGCCCTTAGTGAAAGTGCTGCTGGATTGCAGAACACAGCCGTCAGCTGGTCAGACTAAAGGTCCAGTCACACTAAGCAACTTACCAGCGATCCCAACAACGATAGGGATCGCTGGTAAGTTGCTAGGAGGTTGCTGGTGAGATGTCACACTAAGCGACGCTCCAGCGATCCCACCAGCAACCTGACCTGGCAGGGATCGCTGGAGCGTGGCTACACGAGTTGCTGGTGAGCTCACCAGCAACCAGTGACCAGCCCCCAGCGCCGCGTGGAAGATGCTGCGCTTGGTAACTAAGGTAAATATCGGGTAACCAACCCGATATTTACCTTGGTTACCAGCGCACTCAGCTACACGTGCAGAGAGCAGGGAGCAGCGCACACTGAGCGCTGGCTCCCTGCTCTCCTAGTTACAGCACACATCGTGTTAATTACCCGATGTGTGCTGCAGCTACATGTGCACAGAGCAGGGAGCAGCGCACAATGCTTAGTGCTGGCTCCTTGCTCTCCTAGTTACAGCACACATCGGGTTAATTAACCCGATGTGTCCTGCAGCTAAATGTGCACAGAGCAGGAGCCGGCACTGACAGTGAGAGCTGCGGAGGCTGGTATCAAAGGTAAATATCGGGTAACCAAGGACAGGGCTTCTTGGTTACCCGATGTTTACATTGGTTACCAGCCTCTGCAGAAGCCGGCTCCTGCTGCCTGCACATTTAGTTGTTGCTGTCTCGCTGTCACACACAGCGATCTGTGCTTCACAGCAGGACAGCAACAACTAAAAAATGGCCCAGGACATTCAGCAACAACCAACGACCTCACAGCAGGGGCCAGGTTGTTGCTGGATGTCACACACAGCAACATCGCTAGCAACGTCACAAAAGTTGTTCGTTAGCAGCGATGTTGCTAGCGATGTTGCTTAGTGTGACGGGGCCTTAACTTAATTTCAGTCTATGACAGATTCACTGACTGATTGGATCAGGGAAACGCTGTAGATATAGTATATCTTGACTTCAGCAAATCATGTGACAAAGTATGTCATACCATCCTTATTGAAAAAAAATTACGAAGTATAGATTGGACAAGGCAACTTTATTCATAACTGGCATAGTGATCGGTCCAAAGAGAGGTCATAAGAAGCTGCACATCTAGTTGGAAGAATATCTCAAGTGGGGTACTACAGAGTTCTGTCCTGAGACCTGTGTTGTTCAACATCTTTATCAATGATTTAGATGAAGGAATTGAGGGTAAACGTATTAAATGTGCTGGTGGAACAAAGCTAGAAGGGTTAGCTAAAACTAGAGAAGAGAGAGGACTCAAAAAGATCTAAACTAACTGAAACAGTAGACAGTAACTAACAGAATTGTTTTTAACAGGGAGAAATGTAAAGCTATACATCTCAGCAAGAAAAATGAGGAGAAGCATATACAGGATGGGAGGATTAGGACTAAGCACAGCATGTGCGAACTGGAGCAAGTTCAGAGAAGAGCAACCAGAATGGAGACTAGTCTACAAAACATGTCCTATGAGGAACAGTTACAGGATTTAGGAATGTCTAGTTTCTAAAAAAAAGATTGAGAGGAGACTTAATACCCGTCTACAAATATCTCAAGGGTTTTCACACTATAGAGGGATCAGGGTTATTCTCATTTGCACAAGGAATTACTAAAAGCAATGGTATGAAAGTGATTAAGAGGAGACAGAGATTAGATAACAGAAAAAAACTTTTTGACAGTGAGTGTGATCAACGAGTAGAATAATCACCCACAAGAGGCCCTTCAAAAAGAGACTGTACAGAAATCTGTTTGGGATGATATAGTGAATCCTGCTGTGAGCAGGGGGTTGGACCAGATGACCCTGGAGGTCCCTTCCAACTTTAACATTCTATGATTCTATGATTTAATTCTTAATCCAAAAATGCCGACCTAGCTAATTTTTAATAATACCAGCCCCAGCAGTACTCCAGCTCTGTCTTGCTGGTGTCTGTGTTGAAGTAAAGATCTGTACTAGTGATAGGTAAGCATGGTCGCCACAGCTCATTACTCAATTGAGTATCTGAGTTTGAAAATGGTCTAGTTTCCCATTGACTTCCATTTTACTCGGTACTCAAGTCGTGGCCAAAAAACCCTGATGCTCGATAGAGTAACGAACAGTGGAGTGCACGGTCGCTCATCATTCATGTTTACTAATTCAGCCATGGCCCTATTTATTTGATCCGTCAGAGGTCACTCTCATGTTAGTCCATAAATCATTTGAAAAATCTGTCTTCAGATATGTCTTGGCCCAGTCTTGATGTTTAAACCATGTGACCTCAGGCCACCTAACTGCCAGACTGCAGGACATGGCCGTAAACCACAATCTGACAATCCAGCAATCAGGTCAACTGGGAACTCAGATGTGACCTCCAGTGAACTGAATCACATCACCTGCTCACAGCCAGGTCCCTCTTGGCTCTCAGTGATTACCAGGGCCTGCAGAGAGCAGACATGTTTTCCCTCTCTGCAGCCTCTGGATGTAGCAGAGCTGAGAATTGTCATTGGACTGTGTATGGATTACATTGGATCTTAAAGCTGTTTTGGGGTTAGGGTGAAAGCTGGTGTGTGTTTTATTTATTTTCACTTACAGGATTAGTGATGGGATTGTCTCATAGATGCCTCCCATTGCTAATCCAGGGCTTGATGACAGATGTCATTTTTGGCAAATTATAGCTGTCATTAACCCATTATATTACTCTGATTACCACCACATGAGGGCAATCGAGATGAGCAGGTGATGTGTCAATTCTGGACAGCTGTGGGATGGTATATTTAGTTTGGGGGGACCAATATCCATGACTCTTCCCATCCTGATAATACCAGCCCTCACTTGTATGCTTTACCGTGGCTTTACCGTGGCTGGTTATCAAAAGAGGGGGGACCCTACGCCATTTTTTTAATTATTTGATTAACGCATAAAAAAAAAAATGCTGTTGGATCCGCTCTTTTTTGATATAATAATAATTTTATTCATTTATATAGTGCTATTAATTCCACAGTACTTTAAATACATTGGTAATACTGTCCCCTTTGGGGCTCACAATCTAGAGTCCCTATCTGTATGTCTTTGGAGTGTGGGAGGAAACCAGAGTACCCAGAGGAAACCCACGCCAACATGGGGAGAACGTATAAACTATTTGCAGATGGTGTCCTTGGTGGGATTTGAACCCGGGACACCAGGGCTGCAAGACTGCAGTGCTATCCACTGAGCCACCGTGCCGCCCATATCCAGCCATGGTTAAGCTCACAGGAGGGGGCTGCAGCAAGAGATGAGCGAACCTTTGGAAGTTTGGTTCAGAGGGTACAGTCGAACCTTAGATAAGGTTTGGTTTATGACCCTGACTTGACCCGAACCTAAATGGAAGTCAGTAATTGGACAGTTCGTATCTCCACCCACATGCAGCCAGCAATAAGTAGAACACTTTCAGGGGAGGGTGGGCAGGGTTTTTAATTTTTTTTGTGTGTGTGCACACTACATTTAATCACACTGATTTTACCCCAGTGATTTTTTGTAGTCTATGTTCAAACCCGAACATCGAACTTCAGGTTTGCTCATCTCTAACTGCAACCTGTAGCTATTTTTTGAACCGTGTTGGCTATCAAAACAGGGTGGGAGCCTGCATCATTTTTTAAAAATTATTTATTTATTTTTTCACTACCATACAGCAAACTGACTGCAACCAATCACAGACGCGGACATAGGGTGGGGCCATGTATAACAGTCTGCAACCAATCACAGTCACTGACACAGAGGATGGGTGGGGGAAACTGTGAATAATGATGAACCTAAATTAGTGGGCCTGAAAAAAGTCTTACTGCAGTGTGATCCTCCCGGAAACATGGTATGTATAACTATCCTGCTCTTATTAAAGGTAGAATTTTTTCGGCACTCCATAGGTGAAATAATAGAAGTCCAAAGAATAATATTTGCAATATAAGTCCACTTTTTATTTTTCAAGCAGAAAAAATGTAAAAAAAGAATACAGATGTACAGAGACCAACGTTTCAGCCTTTTTGGGCCTTTATCAAGGTGCTTATCTGGAGAGTCTGTGTGCACAGTGTCTTATAAAATCAGAGAAATGGCACTTAGGTGGATTCCATAGTTAGAAGCTTGTGGAAGATGTAGAGGGCTCTGAATAGAGGAATATAATGCAAAAGCATGGTCAGGACACATGTAATATTTATAGTCTCCTGCGTTCACAAGAACTGAAGTATTTCCTGCATCTATGTTGTAGCGAACACAGTTATATAGAAGGACATGTATTGGTCACCAGTCCTATATCTGGACCTGTTTCTTATACTTCAGAGAAATATAGGGAAATCCCCCTATGAGGTATTGTGTGCACAGATGACCTATTTGCTTCCAATATCTGTGTGAGTATGTAAATCATGAGATCCACCACGCATCTGCACTCTTGTCCAGGACATAGTTTCCTTATGACCCTTTGAGGGCTGATTTGCCTTTTGGTAACACTGATGATGCCAGCTCAGAACACTGAGGACATCAGCACCTTGCATGTATGAATACAACCCCTTGAGATGTCTCTTCTCTCTTCCTAAGCAAGGTGGATCTCATGATTTATATTCCCAGGGAATCAGCGCGATCCCCACATTAGATCGTGCAATCAGAGTTTAAAAGTGCAATCTAAAGGGTTACCAAATGTGGGTGAATCGGAGATCCTCTTGCACTGTTAGCGCAAGCCCACATTAAAGGGCCATATACGTCTTTGGTTGTGAAGGGGTTAAGGAGTAAATATTTTCAGGATAACTAAACAAATTTTCCCACCTTAAAGACAGAAGCCCCCCTACATCTGTGGTTTGCAATTCTCTTGGTCCGATTACAAATTAACATAACAATTTTTTCCACCTCCCTCCATACCATAACCAAACCTGAAGAAAATCTTTCTTCCTCTAGAATAGAAAACTGTAAACTGGAAAATTTTCCATAAACAGTATGAAAACCCTTGCAGCAGAAAAAAGGCGAGGAACCTGTAGCTGTAGAGGTGGGATTATTGATAGAAAACGCCACGAGGCAAAAAATCCACCCAGTCCTCCCGATTAGATGAAACAAAACATCTTAAAGATTGTTCTACCTGTCCATTGATCTCCTGATAATAGCCTGAGAAGAATAAAAGTTTAATACCCAAACTGGAGCAGTAACTAAGCCAAAAAAGTAGCTAAAAGCTGAACTCCTCTATCAGAAATAATGTTCTTAAACACTTCATGTAATTTCTTAATATGTGAGATTAATAATGTAGCTAGACTTTTAGCCATAGGCAATCTTTGAAGAAAAACTAAATGAACCATCTTGCTTCCTTGGTCCACCACCATTTTACCCACACTACAGTATTACCACCAAAATAAGGTAGATCAGTGATGAAATCCAGGGACAAGTGCGTCCATGGCTGAGACGGGACCTTGTTAGGTAAGAGAAAACCTGCTGAGGACTGGCGAGAAGATTTAGCCTTGGCACAAACTCATGCACTTCATTAAGAAGATCTGTGCGTAAAGAGGATAGTGTAAAACGTTTTTTCACAGGCAATCCTTCTAATGCACTATCCTGAGTCTCCTGAATGCACTGTCTGAAATCAATCCCCAAAGCACCACCACCACTCCTTCACTAATAATCTTAACCGTGTTTTTGTTCCTCAACTCTGGAACAAGTGAAAAGACATCACTCTTAACTAGAGTTGAGCGCGGTTCGTGGTTCGTGGTTCTCCAGTTCTAGGCTCGAGTGATTTTGGGGCATGTTCTAGATCGAACTAGAACTCGAGCTTTTTGCAAAAGCTCGATAGTTCTAGAAACGTTCGAGAACGGTTCTAGCAGCCAAAAAACAGCTAAATCATAGCTTGGTTTCTGCTGTAATAGTGTAAGTCACTCTGTGAATCAAACTATTATCACATTTCAGTGTATAGTGTGCGTGAACAGCGCCTTCAGATCACTGCTGTTTCTATAATGGCGATCGCCATTTTTTTTTTTTTTTTCTTGTCTTCCTTCCCTAAGCGCGCGCGTCTTGTGGGGCGGGCCAGCATGTCAGCCAATCACAGACACACACACAGCTAAGTGGACTTTGAGCCAGAGAAGCAACGGCATGTGTGATAGGATCTGCATGTCACATGTCCCTGCATTATAAAACCGGACATTTTCTTCACGAACGCCATTATCTGCCTTCTGCGTCTTTGGTGTCAGACATCAGTGTCGCAGCTCCGTCCTCCTGAGTCCTATAGCCGATACAGCTGTATGCGCTGCATACACAGCGTTAGACAGCTTAGGGAGAGCACTTTCTAGCAGTCCTTTTAAGGGCTCAAAACGGCAGGGTCAGAGAGCCATAGGTGACAGGTCCTGCAAACAGCAACAGCGTCTGTGTAGCCCAGGTCAGGGATTTCCTCCCTGCATTTCACCATTAGGAGGGAATAGAAAGGCAGGCTTCCATTCCTCTACCCAGAGCACCACAATCCTGCCACTGTACCCTCCTGTCCTCTGCACACTCCAACTCATAACTAAGCCATTATACTAGCAAACACTCAGTGTACCTAGTGGCATCCTATCTGTGGCTATTGGACTTTGCTATAGTCCCACTAGTGCAAAGACATTTGCAGAGCACGTCTGCCTGCATTGCACACTACAACTTTTTTAAACTAAGCAATTTTACTAGCAAACACTCAGTGTACCTAGTGGCATCCTAAAGGTGGCTATTGGACTTTGCTATAGTCCCACTAGTGCAAAGACATTTGCAGAGCACGTCTGCCTGCATTGCACACTACAACTCATTGTTACTAAGCCATTATACTAGCAAACACTCAGTGTACCTAGTGGCATCCTATACGTGGCTATTGTACTTTTGTCAATTCACAGTATTGGAACGTTATTTGCAGCACGTCTGCCTGCATTGCACACTCCAACTTTTTTAAACTAAGAAATTTTACTAGCAAACACTCAGTGTACCTAGTGGCATCCTAAACGTGGCTATTGGACTTTGCTATAGTCCCACTAGTGCAAAGACATTTGCAGAGCACGTCTGCCTGCATTGCACACTACAACTCATTGTTACTAAGCCATTATACTAGCAAACACTCAGTGTACCTAGTGGCATCCTATACGTGGCTATTGTACTTTTGTCAATTCACAGTATTGGAACGTTATTTGCAGCACGTCTGCCTGCATTGCACACTCAAACTTTTTTAAACTCAGCCATTATACTAGCAAACACTCACTGTACCAAGTTGTATCCTAAACGTGGCTATTGTACTTTTGTCAATTCACAGTATTGGAACGTTATTTGCAGCACGTCTGCCTGCATTGCACACTCAAACTTTTTTAAACTCAGCCATTATACTAGCAAACACTCACTGTACCAAGTTGTATCCTAAACGTGGCTATTGTACTTTTGTCAATTCACAGTATTGGAACGTTATTTGCAGCACGTCTGCCTGCATTGCACACTCTAACTTTTTTAAACTCAGCCATTATACTAGCAAACACTCACTGTACCTACTTGTATCCTAAACGTGGCTATTGTACTTTTGTCTATTCACACTACTGCAAATCTATGTGCAGCACCTCTGCATGACAACCTCGTGCTCTGTTTTTAATAAGCTATAATGATAGCACAAAATACTGCCATTTTGTGGCATCATAGAACTGGCTGTTGTATTCCATTAGTGCCCCACTGGTGACAAGCTATTTCTAGCACCTCTACATCACACCCTCATGCACATTTTGCTACGCTAATGTTATAGCAAACTCATGGAATTCATTGCTGCATTTCATAATTCGGAGGGATAGAAAGTCAGGCTTCCTTTAGCTTTTCCTTCTGTTCATAGACAGCATCTCCAAGACAAATTTCCCCTCCACGTCTAAGTGTGGAGAGGCAGCAAGTGCGCATGCGTGTGCCGATGTACCCCAGCTGCAGCATAATTACAGTGATTCGCCTAGTGAGTATGCTCAGCCTGACTGTGCCATTCCTGACGCTAAGTCTTCATTTCGGGATCCAGCGCATGCTCCCACACTAAGTGTGAAAAGCCTCTTTGCACAGGTGCTTGCATTCCGTGCCGGGTCTAAGTCCTGTTTTGTGCCTAGACACCATGCTAAAGCTGATAGTCTTTTTTCAGAGACTGTATTTCATGCTACTGAGCATGCTCAGGCACTTCCTGCATCAGAGACTAGGTCCGGTAATGAACTCTTTGGCCCTGGCCCTGATGTGGGGGTCCCATATAGACCACAGGGCATCAGGTGTCCTCCCAAATGGCTTGCAGAGGCCCACACCTATGACTTGTCATCGCATTATTGATGGTCAGACGATGACTGGTGAGGTGTTTGGGTCATGGCAGCCATGAGGTCATCATTGAAGTTGCGTTTCCAAATAGGACGCTAGTTATGCCACTCATGACGTGTCACTCTACTTTTGTCTATAGGAGGTGCATTGTGGTTCACCATGGTTTGGGGCGGACCCAGGTTATCAAAGGGGCTGGAGCCAACAAGGAGGTGCACAGTCTTCTATTATGCTCCGAAAGAGCACACCTCCATGTGTTGAACCCATTGCGGCTTTAGGCCAGAGGTAGGCAGGGATAGGGTGGTGGATGCAGGCCACCACCACAGTTGGTAACGCAGAACGGTTAAGACCAGCTCCTGTCCTAACAGTCCTGCTTGTGCAGCCCAGTGGCATTAACAGGCCTGCTGCTGCTGATGCGCCTGCTGTCCACAGGTGTGGCCCCTACGCACACGGTCAGCGTACTCAATGGCCCCTGTGTTGTTAACAGGGAGTTCCTGGGCTGGGTGGGCATGTGGACCCTGTGACGCTAACAGGGCTCACAGTCTCCAGATCCGAATGGCGTCTAACTCGGTTCAGGCTACTATTAGTTTCATAGCCACACAGCTCTGTATCCTCCACCAAACCTTCCAGTTGCCAACCTCTCCTTTTCCAACTGGGAGCACGGTGGACACTGACTGCTGATGGGGATATATACCTTTCTCTTTCTTTTCTTATTAATTTTCGTTATATAGCGGTCACAGATTATATACCACTTTATCCAAATCTGCCAGTCCCACTGTAACAGATGTTGTTTCTTCAGCAAATGTTACAGTTGCTTAACCACCAAATCCACGGACCAAAATTTTTTTCCCCTTTCCAACACACCTGTTCCCCTTTCCAACAGCATCTGTCCTTTTCCAACTCATTTTGGGATATGACCAAAAGTGCAACTGTGCAGGGACACCGTACTCAACGGCATCTCAGCACAGCAGCCATCCCTCGGTCCCTCCGATGTGGACAAGTAAAAGACCATTTCCTCCTATCCATGACAAAGCGTTGAGATTCACTCTGTGCAGCACTGGTGTTTAGTGGAAAAGTAGATCTAAGATTGCGTACCACATTCTGCAGATACTCCTGTATACGTGCGTCTATTTCTATGGCAGGAATTAGTTCGGCAAATTTTGTCTTGTACCGGGGATCTAACAGTGTGGCAACCCAGTATTCTGGATTACTTTGAATTCGTACAATCCGAGGGTCATGTTGTAGGTAGTGCAGCAAGAATCCGCTCATGTGTCTTGTGCATCCAGGAGGACCAAGTCCTTGGTGTGTTGGTGGCAGAGAGGTGAGAATCGTGCATACTTCCTCTGTCCTCTACCCACAACCTCGCACAACCGAAATGTGAGCAAGCTCTCACTCATCTGCTGAGTCTTCCATGCCGATCGCCAGTTCGTCCTCCATTTCTTCATGGGCTCCTGCACTTTCATCAACACTTTTTGCTGATACTATGCGCCCTTGTTAATCCCTCTCCCTCACCATGACTGCCGCATAGGTGCCGCTGACCATCTGGACCTCGTAGATCTTGTTATCCCTTCCGCATATGACTCCTCCTGTACTTCCTCCCCTTCCTCTTGTCCCAACACCTGACTCTGAATAATAATTACAGTGTGCTCCATCATGTAGATGACCAGAATTGTCACCCTGAGAATGACATTGCCAGTGCTAAACATCTTCGTCGACATTTCAAAACTGTGTAGCAGGGTGCATAGGTCCTTGATCTGACACCACTCCAGCAGCGTGATCTGCACCACCTCTGGATCAAGTTATCCCAGGCTATATGTCTTACCGTATTTCAGCAGGGCTCTGCGGTGCTGCCACACATGCTGCAACATGTGCAGATTCCAATTCCTGCGTGTCGGAACATCGCATTTCCGGCGTTTAACTGCCAGACCCTAAGACTTCCGGAGTGATGAAAGTTGTTGAGCTGCTGTGTGCGCACGATAGAAGTGAGCACATAGTGAGCGTGCCCGCTGCACAAGTCCATGTAGGCCGTGATGGTGTTTTAAAAATTGCTGGAGAATTCGGTTCAACACGTGAGCCATACAAGGCACGTGTGTCACATTGCCCTGACGATGGCCCACAGCCAGGTTTGCATCATTGCCGCACACGGCTGTTAAGTCACCAACGTACTCCGCTCCGTCAATTTGTACTCCGGTTGCCAGGTGACAACGTGTTCCTTTCATGAATAGTGCTGATGATGGGAGAGTAGTCGATGCCAGCGGCGCAGGTGGACGCAGGTTATGCTCACCCACTGGGCTGCATTACCTTGACAGATGCAGAATCTCTGGCTGAATGTAGCTGGTGGGTATCTCACAGATGAAATACCATCATTCAGCTACAACCAATGGGAAGACACCACACCCTTTTTTATGCCCATCCTGTCTGCAGACCACTGCCAGACATAGCTATGAACCTCTGGTTAATTTTACCCCCAGTTCAGTTTTATGATTTTGTGTGCTTGTTACCTGACTACTTTTCCTGCTTGCTGTTTATGTACCTTGTTGGCGGATACGCATTTCACCTCTGCTTGTTTTCTGATTAAGTCCTGGCCGTCCCATTCTGTTCCTGTTCCTCAATTAATGTTTTGACCCTGCCTGACTACTATTCTCTGGAATAGCGGTGTGACTCACATTTCCCATACATTTCAAAGTAAAACTTTGACTGCCTGATGGCATTGAGCTCTGCTGCCAGCATAGTAAGGAGGTGTGTGGTAGTCCTTGTGCGCAGTTGCAAGGAAGGGTGGCCTGACCACTCAGGGTTTGCGCCAAGGTAGAGGACCCACACGAGGTTGAAGAGGCAGAAGCAGTGTATTAACTTCTACATACAGAACAAGGATTGAAACAACTCGTGGGGACGGCAAGACTTGTACAGCAGACCCTTCTCCATCTCTCACCATAGTTTGCCAGTGCCCAGTCAGTGACATGTAATGACCCTGTCTATGCTTACTGGTCCAAGTATCTGTGTTGAAATGCACCCTGTCGCACACAGATTTTCTCAAGGAAGTGGTGATGATGTTGTGTGCGACATGCTGGTGTAGCGCGGGCATGCTTTTCTTGGAGAAGCAGTGGTGATTGGGAATCTGGTACTGGGGCACAGCGACAGACATAAGGTCTGTAAAATCCTGTGTGTCCACTACGCGTAAAGGCAGCATTTCGGTAGCCAACAGCTTACAGAGGGATAGAGTCAACCACTTAGCTTTGTCATGGGTCGCAGTAAGTGGCCTTTTATTTGACCACATCTGAGGGACAGAGATCTGGCTGCTGTCTGTAGATGGTGTTGAGTAGGGTGTCCCTGGAAAAATGCAGGTTTGTGAGAAAAGTGGAGGCGGAGACATGATGTTGCCTTCATCTTGCCTTCAGATCTGTTCATCTTGTATCATTTTTAAAAAACACAGCAAGCAAGGGTTACTCCAAGCGGAGTCTACCTTTTTTCCCAAAATTGGGCACACAGACACCCCATCAGTGGCAGCACTTGTGCCCTAGTTGCAAACAGGATGTTTTGATTTGCATCAAGCACATTCCAAATCCACAAGCATTTACTCTCCCCAGGATGACACAGGGGTAGTAAATTCCTTCTGGATCCATGACTTGTTCATTTTGATGAACGTCAGTCTGTCCACATTGTCACTGGACAGACGCGTGCGCTTATCTGTCAGCACACACCCAGCAGCACTGAAGACACGTTCAGAGACAACGCTGGCAGCTGGACACGACAAAATCTCCAAGGCGTAACTGGAGAGCTCTGTCAATTTTTCTAGATTTGAAGCCCAAAAGGAGCAAGACTCCATTTGCAAAGTCATTGCATCGATGTTCATTTGGAGATACTCCTGTATCATCCTCTCCATCCGTTGACTATGTGTCAGACTTGTTGTCTCTGGTGGCCTTGCAAAGGAGGGTCTAAAAAAATTATGAAAAGATTCCATAAAATTGCTGTTACCAGCACCAGATACGGTCCTACTGGTACGGGTAGACTGTTGAAGATGACGAGGCCGTCCCATGTTTGTCAAGTTACAACTGGGAGAATCACTCCCTTCACCTGCACGGTTGTTTGGTGGAAAAGCCGAGCTAAGATCGAGTAACAGCTTATGCTGATACTCCTGCATACGTGCGTCCCTTTCTATGGGTGGAATTATGTCACAAAATTTGGACTTGTCCCGGGGATCTAATAGTGTGGCAAGCCAGTAGTCATCATCACTTCTAATTTTGACAATACGAGGGTCATGTTGGAGGTAGTGCAACAAGAAGGCACTCATGTGTCTTGCGCAGCCATGCGGACCAAGTCCACGCTGTGTTTGTGGCATAGAGGTGCTAACCGTTCTTTCTTCCTCTGTCATCTCCCCCCAACCTCTTTCAACTGAAATTTGACCAAGGTCCCCCTCATCTGCTGAGTCTTCCATGTCCATGGACAGTTCGTCCTCCATATCTTCATGTCCTCCTGCACCTTCCTCAACATGTCGCCTGCTACCATGCGCCCTTGTTGATCCCTGTCCCCCATGGTCCCATGCCTGCCGCGTTGGTGATGATGAACGTCTGGACCTTGGTGATGTTGTTGTGTCTTGCGCATATGAATCCTCCTGTAGTTCCTCCCCTTCCTGTTGTCCCACCCCCTGACTACGAATAGTGTTTAGCGTGTGCTCCAGCATGTAAATGACTGTAATCGTCATGCTGATAATGGCATTGTCAGCGCTAAACATATTCGTCGCCATGTCGAAACTGTGCAGAAGGGTGCATAGGTCCTTGATCTGAGATCACTCCATCAGGGTGATCTGCCCCACTTCTGCATCTCGTTGGCCCAGGCTATACATCATGACGTATTGCACCAGGGCTCGCCGGTGCTGCCACAGTCGCTGTAACATGTGGAGAGTTGAATTCCAGCGTGTCGCCACATCGCATTTCAGGTGATGAACCGGCAGGCCGAAAGACTTCTGGAGCGATGCAAGTCGCTCTGCTGCGGCGCTTGAACGGCGGAAGTGAGCTGACAGTTTTCGTGCCCTGTTCAGAAGGCCATCTAGGCCGGGATAGTGTGTTAAAAATTGCTGGACGACAAGGTTCAACACGTGAGCCATACAAGGTACGTGTGTCACCTTGCCCAGGCGAAGGGCCGCACCCAGGTTTGCAGCATTGTCGCACACGGCCTTACCAGGCTGCAGGTTGAGTGGAGACAACCATTTATTAAACTCGGACCGCAGAGCTGACCACAACTCCTCAGCTGTGTGACTCTTATTCCCAAGACATGTCAAGCTAAAGACCGCCTGATGCCGTTGCGCTCTGCTGCCAGCATAGTAATGAGGGGTGCGTGATTCCTTCTGCGCAGTGAGAACGCTGGTGGCCTGACCAGGCAGGCTTGGGGCGGAGGTGGAGGACACAGATGAGGTGGAGGATGCAGAAGCTGTGGCGGAACTTGGACAGACATAGAATTGACACACAAGTCGTGGGGACGGCAAGACTTGTGCAGCAGACCCTTCACCATCTATCACCATAGTTACCCAGTGCCCAGTCAGCGACATGTAACGTCCCTGTCCATGCTTACTGGTCCAAGTATCGGTGGTGAAATGCACCCGTTCACACACAGAGTTTCTCAAGGAAGCGGTGATGTTGTGTGCGACATGCTGGTGTAGCGCGGGCACACGTTTCTTAGAGAAGTAGTGGCGACTAGGCATCTGGTACTGGGGCACAGCGACAGATATAAGGTCTCTAAAATCCTGTGTGTCCACTAGGCGGAAAGGCAGCATTTCTGTAGCCAACAGCTTACAGAGGGATAGAGTCAACCTCTTCGCTTTGTCATGGGTCGCAGGAAGTGGCCTTTTATTTGACCACATCTGAGGGACAGAGATCTGGCTGCTGTGTGTAGACGGTGTTGAGTAGGGTGTCCCTGGAAAAATGCAGCTTTGTGAGGAAAGTGCAGGCGGAGACATGATGTTGCCTTCATCCAAAGTTGGTGCTATCGATGTCTGAGAGAGCTGTACACACTCACTTGTTTCCCCTTCCAAACCAACTGACGACCTACCAAGCAAACTGCCTGTTGCGGTTACAGTGGTGGAAGTTGTGGGTGGAAAAACAGGTGTGACAGCTGTCCCCACAGTCCTAGAAGATGACGAGCGCGCGGATGCCCTGGAAGGGGCAGGCGGTGGATGGTTGGCTCCACTAGGCCGCATTGCAGCACGGTGAGCTTCCCACCAGGCCATATGATATTTATTCATGTGACGATTCATGGAAGAAGTTGTCAAACTGCTGAGGTTTTGACCTCTACTAAGATAACCATGCCAAATGTTACAGATCACATAATTTGGCCGATCTTTTTTTATGTCAAAAAAGGACCAGGCTAGGCAAGGCTTAGAGGCCATGCGACCTGTTGATCCACCCCGAATAATGCTCAGAGGCAGAGTGGTGGCTGAGGATGCAGTTGTAGACGTGCTACCAGTGCTCCGACTGTGTCCAGGAAGGCGCCAGGTTACTTCGACGTCGGTTGCATCCTCCTCCACCGCCTCTATTGACCTCCTCGAGTGCCTGACTGTGGGTTGACAGTAGGTGGGATCTAGAACTTCATCATCAATTGTTGTGTTTGCACTCCCCTCCCCCTCAGACCGAGTTTCTTCTTGCCCTGACCGAATATTTAAGTTGTCATCCCAATCGGGTATCTGCGTCTCATCTTCATCAGTATGTTCCTCATTGCCTATAACCACAGTTGTTGGAAAGGCAGCATTTTGGTAGCCAACAGTTTGCATATGATGAAAGTCAACCTCCAAGCCATGTCATGCCCTTCTAAAAGCATGTAAAACACAGCGAGGGGACTCCAACCACAGTCTCCCTCGTTGCCACTAACTGGGCCACACACACCCCACTTGACTGGCATCGGTTGAGCCCCCTTTTGAAAAAGAAAAAGATGCTTTGCATGAAGCACTCTCAAAAATACGCGTGCCTTTCCCGTCCCCTGGCTGACCCAGGGGAAGAAAAGTCCTCTGAGAGCCATGACTTGTTCATCTTGGTTCTTTTAGAAACACAGCGAGGGGACTCCAACCATAGTCTCCCTCGTTGCCACTAACTGGGCCACACACACCCCACTTGACTGGCATCGGTTGAGCCCCCTTTTGAAAAAGAAAAAGATGCTTTGCATGAAGCACTCTCAAAAATACGCGTGCCTTTCCCGTCCCCTGGCTGACCCAGGGTAAGAAAAGTCCTCTGAGAGCCATGACTTGTTCATCTTGGTTCTTTTAGAAACACAGCGAGGGGACTCCAACCACAGTCTCCCTCGTTGCCACTAACTGGGCCACACACACCCCACTTGACTGGCATCGGTTGAGCCCCCTTTTGAAAAAGAAAAAGATGCTTTGCATGAAGCACTCTCAAAAATACGCGTGCCTTTCCCGTCCCCTGGCTGACCCAGGGTAAGAAAAGTCCTCTGAGAGCCATGACTTGTTCATCTTGGTTCTTTTAGAAACACAGCGAGGGGACTCCAACCACAGTCTCCCTCGTTGCCACTAACTGGGCCACACACACCCCACTTGACTGGCATCGGTTGAGCCCCCTTTTGAAAAAGAAAAAGATGCTTTGCATGAAGCACTCTCAAAAATACGCGTGCCTTTCCCGTCCCCTGGCTGACCCAGGGGAAGAAAAGTCCTCTGAGAGCCATGACTTGTTCATCTTGGTTCTTTTAGAAACACAGCGAGGGGACTCCAACCACAGTCTCCCTCGTTGCCACTAACTGGGCCACACACACCCCACTTGACTGGCATTGGTTGAGCCCCCTTTTGAAAAAGAAAAAGATGCTTTGCATGAAGCACTCTCAAAAATACGCGTGCCTTTCCCGTCCCCTGGCTGACCCAGGGTAAGAAAAGTCCTCTGAGAGCCATGACTTGTTCATCTTGGTTCTTTTAGAAACACAGCGAGGGGACTCCAACCACAGTCTCCCTCGTTGCCACTAACTGGGCCACACACACCCCACTTGACTGGCATCGGTTGAGCCCCCTTTTGAAAAAGAAAAAGATGCTTTGCATGAAGCACTCTCAAAAATACGCGTGCCTTTCCCGTCCCCTGGCTGACCCAGGGTAAGAAAAGTCCTCTGAGAGCCATGACTTGTTCATCTTGGTTCTTTTAGAAACACAGCGAGGGGACTCCAACCACAGTCTCCCTCGTTGCCACTAACTGGGCCACACACACCCCACTTGACTGGCATCGGTTGAGCCCCCTTTTGAAAAAGAAAAAGATGCTTTGCATGAAGCACTCTCAAAAATACGCGTGCCTTTCCCGTCCCCTGGCTGACCCAGGGTAAGAAAAGTCCTCTGAGAGCCATGACTTGTTCATCTTGGTTCTTTTAGAAACACAGCGAGGGGACTCCAACCACAGTCTCCCTCGTTGCCACTAACTGGGCCACACACACCCCACTTGACTGGCATCGGTTGAGCCCCCTTTTGAAAAAGAAAAAGATGCTTTGCATGAAGCACTCTCAAAAATACGCGTGCCTTTCCCGTCCCCTGGCTGACCCAGGGTAAGAAAAGTCCTCTGAGAGCCATGACTTGTTCATCTTGGTTCTTTTAGAAACACAGCGAGGGGACTCCAACCACAGTCTCCCTCGTTGCCACTAACTGGGCCACACACACCCCACTTGACTGGCATCGGTTGAGCCCCCTTTTGAAAAAGAAAAAGATGCTTTGCATGAAGCACTCTCAAAAATACGCGTGCCTTTCCCGTCCCCTGGCTGACCCAGGGTAAGAAAAGTCCTCTGAGAGCCATGACTTGTTCATCTTGGTTCTTTTAGAAACACAGCGAGGGGACTCCAACCACAGTCTCCCTCGTTGCCACTAACTGGGCCACACACACCCCACTTGACTGGCATCGGTTGAGCCCCCTTTTGAAAAAGAAAAAGATGCTTTGCATGAAGCACTCTCAAAAATACGCGTGCCTTTCCCGTCCCCTGGCTGACCCAGGGGAAGAAAAGTCCTCTGAGAGCCATGACTTGTTCATCTTGGTTCTTTTAGAAACACAGCGAGGGGACTCCAACCACAGTCTCCCTCGTTGCCACTAACTGGGCCACACACACCCCACTTGACTGGCATCGGTTGAGCCCCCTTTTGAAAAAGAAAAAGATGCTTTGCATGAAGCACTCTCAAAAATATGCGTGCCTTTCCCGTCCCCTGGCTGACCCAGGGTAAGAAAAGTCCTCTGAGAGCCATGACTTGTTCATCTTGGTTCTTTTAGAAACACAGCGAGGGGACTCCAACCACAGTCTCCCTCGTTGCCACTAACTGGGCCACACACACCCCACTTGACTGGCATCGGTTGAGCCCCCTTTTGAAAAAGAAAAAGATGCTTTGCATGAAGCACTCTCAAAAATACGCGTGCCTTTCCCGTCCCCTGGCTGACCCAGGGGAAGAAAAGTCCTCTGAGAGCCATGTCCACATTGTCAGTGGACAGACACGTGTGCTTATCTGCCAGCAGACCCACAGCAGCACTGAAGACAGGTTCCGAGAGAACGCTGGCTGCAGGACACGACAAGATCCCCAAGACGTACGTGGCGAGCTCAGGCAATTTATCAACATTGGAAGCCTAAAATGAGCAGGGCTCAAGTTGCACAATAATGGAATCGATGTTTCCTTGCATATACTCATATATCTGTGTGTCCTACTCTTTTTCCTTGTCCAGCTCTTTTGTTTTCGCATGAGTATATGTCCTTGTCACTTTCCCATGTGTTGTGAGTTGTTTGTGACCTTTTGGACACCTTTGAGGGTGTTTTCTAGGTGTTTTTCTGTGTTTGTGATTGCCTGCCATTGTTTCCTATGCAGTTCGAGTTCGGTTCGTCGAACGTTCGACGAACCGAACTCGAACGGGAGGTCCGTTCGGCGAACCAACCTCGAGCCGAACCGCGACCGGTTCGCTCATCTCTACTCTTAACATTCTTATATCCAGGGAGATAAGTCACAGAAAATTCAAATCCGGCAAAAAAAGGGGCCCACCGAGTGTGTTTTGTGTTTAGAAATTTATTGGAGTCAACATACAGCTGGATTTTATGATCGGTAAAGACTGTCACTTTATGTTTATCCTCCTCTAACCAATGTCTCCACTCTTCAAATGCTCTCTTATCTACCAGAAGCTCTTGGTCCCCAATATCATAGTTAGACTTGGCTTGTGAGAACTTCTGAGACAAGAAAGCGCAAGGATGAAGGTAAAGATCTTTCTTTGTGAGAGAACCCCACCTATCCATACAGAAGAGTCATCTACCTGGACCACAAAAGGAAAATCAACCTCAGGTTGACTTAGGGCCAAAGTCCTCCAGCTTATGGTTACCCTGAGTCAACTTGTGGATCGCTGTCTCAGTAACTGCAATCTTATCGGGGTCAACATAAATAATATCCAGTGCAGAAGAACGCATGGACAGAGAAAAATATTGGTGAATCCTCAGGCAAAGAAAATGCTCAAGGTTGAAGATCCCCACTTGGCAAAGACATAATAATGCCAACTTTTTTACACTTTCCCCAGAAGAAATTGGGTGGAGACGAAGATATAGTTTACAAGAAGAAAAAAAAATGTAAAAATTACTTCAGTCCCAATCAAAGCAGTCTGGCAATTTTACCTTAGGTTCAGAGACAACCTTTGAATAGACCGGAACATTTGCAGCAGTGTAAAGTGCATGCTGTTGAAGTTGTTGTTTAATCCCTGTCACTTCCAAAGAAAGGGATTGCAACCACACCGTCCATAGTGACATCTCAGCACACACAAAACTTAGGGTACCGTCTCACGTAACGACGCACCAACGATCCCACCAGCGATCCGTCCTGGCAGGGATCGTTGGTGCATCACTACATGGTCGCTGGTGAGCTGTCAATCAGGCAGATCTCACCAGCGACCAGCCACCAGCCACCAGCGACGATGCTGCGCCTGGTAACCAGTGTAAATATCAGGTAACTAAACAAAGCGCTTTGCTTGGTTACCTGATATTTACCCTGGTTACCAGCAAACACCGCTTACAGGCTCCAGCGCTGGCTCCCAGTATACGTAGCTAGGATACACATCGGGTTACTAAGCAAAGTGCTTTACTTAGTTACCCGATATTTATCCTGGCTACGTGCACAGGGAGCCAGCGCTGGAGCCTGTAAGTGGTGTCTGCTGGTAACTAGGGTAAATATCAGATAACCAAGCAAAGCGATTTGCTTAGTTACCCGATATTTACACTGGTTACCATCGTACGCTGCTTACACAGAGTCGGTGCTCGTTGGTCTCCTGCCGTCAAACACACCGATGTGTGCTGCACAGCGGGAAACCAATGAGCAAAAAATGAACCAAAACAGTGTGTAACGATCAGCGATTTCACAGTAGGGGCCAGGTCGCTGCTTAGTGTCACACACAGCGAGATCGCTGATGAGGTCACTAGTACGTCACAAAACCTGTGACTCAGCTGCGATCTCACTAGCAATCTCGCTATGTGAGAACTACCCCTTAGGTAGGTTGATGATAATGTTATGTGCAATAAAGTGCACACATAGAAAATAACATAAATTAAGGTCTAATTGAAAACTACTATACCTGAAACACTCGGCGGTTCTCACACAGACTAGAGGTCTCAGTTGCCCAGTCCCTAAAGGCCCCTGCACAGACTAAAATAACCCTAACTGGAAGACCCCTTCAGCATATGTGGAGCCCCGCAAACGCTGTGTCGGTGCATTACCTTCAGGGACTCCACGTAGATGGATCTGTCTGGTCACAGGTAGGAAACCTTCTTTGTAGTTTGTCGTGACGCCACTCTCAGATTTGCGGTCAGTGGGGGACCGCCACTGCAGATTAAGGGATGCCTGGGGCTGATGGTGGGTGCAGCCAGTTGTAGTAGCCTCCTGAGAGTGAGGCAAGCCCCAGGGCCCTGTGTAGATGTGTAGAACTACAAGGCGCAGAATGACTCAACACAGGCAGGATGTCTTTCGGGGTTTTTACTCACAGTTGATGGCAGGGTGAGTGACCCGGGCGTAGCTGGGATGAACCAAGTGGGAACCAGGTATCCTTCAGGCTGACTTGTGAGGGTGACTACTAACTCGCCTTCCTTAGCCCTTGGTGGTTTGGGGTAACCCCGACTTTGAGTCCCTATGGGGGTCACCCAGGGAAGATGCTGCAGCCTCTCTCCCCTTCGTTTGCCGTTTGCTTGTCGCCTGGACCAGGCCACTCCAGCTGCTTGCCTCCTGTGACCTATGGGCCCTAACTGTGGCTACGTGGCTGCGGCTTTTGTGGTATTATGGCGTGGGCTTTGAGAGCCCCACACCGGCAGGTTTAGCAAAAGAAAGCTGGATCTATCTCCGCTTCGGGATCTGCCGCCCGTTTGGGCCTGGTACTCTCTAGCAGTCTCCTTACTTCCCACTCCGTTGCTCTCTCTCTAGCTGAAGATGGATTTCGGGTAGCACTCCTAGTTGACCGTTCTCCCCCGTCGGTAGCCACTGCGCGGACGCTGTCAGACTACAGCAGCCCACGGGATCTGCTCCTCACTCGAGCTCCCTGGACTCTGCACTGCCTGGCTCACATCTGGGACCTTCACATCTGCTCCTGTCTGAGCTTCACTTTCCTGCTCCTCACTCCTCCACACTCTGCTGCAGACTGTTTTCTCCTCCTTCTCTTTTCCCTTTTGTGCCTGCCTACGCCACCTAGCAACCAGATTCTCTTACCACACCCCTTGAGAGGAGATGGAGGCTTTTGGCCCCCTCCACTATTCCAGTGGAGGTGAAGGCTTTTCCCCCTCCTGGGATCCCCAGGGGTCCTCTCATAGGTACATGTGTGAGACCTGATCACTATGCGCCTGTGTAGTCACACCTCGGTCAGCCTTCTGGATTACCTGTATTGTACTGTCCCCAGCATGGGTGCAGTACTCAGTGGTGCCTGACCAGGTCAGGGGCGCCACATTCCCCCTTAGTTATCACCAGCACGTCCTCGGGCTGCAAGACAACATTTTAAAATGCATAAAACATTAAAACATGTAAAACATTTTTAAAAGCACCAGGTACCATACATCACCACCCTCCACCCACAAGTCCGTTAACCCACCCAAAACCCTCTCACGTTGGCCGCGCCTTCAGCCACTTCTGGCAGGATGTAGAGGCGGCTTTCATGGGCTGGTGGTTTCAGGGTATACCTGGCCTGGTGGAGTCGCGCCTTCAGCCACTTCTGGCAGGATGTAGAGGCGGCCCCCACAGTTGGTGCTGACCAGGTACCCTCTTTGTGGTGGAGAGCCAGGCCCCATAAACAGGCATGCTCTCTGGTCGCAGGTGAGCCAAGGCCCTATATACGGACGGGCTCCTCCTGGTTGCAGACGAGCCAAGCCCCTAAACAGGCTGACTCTGGTGGTGGTGCCTCTGGTGTAACTATTTACACTGCGAGAGTTTGTGGCTATAGCCAGTTCATAGCCTTAAGGTTTATGGTTTTCTCACACAAGTTTATGTGGGCACATACTTAAACGTAAACGTTGCAAAACTTCAAACTTTTCAAAACTTTAACTTGCTGCATGCTTTCTTCTTGCTTTATGTGAACTTTGCTCCTGTTTCCTCCTTACCAGGGCTTGGGCCTGTAGGGCTGGGGCATCTGTTACTTCCTGTGCTTTTATTATCTGTTTCTTGATCCTTTCTTTCCTCTTCTTCAGTGTCTCTGTCTTCATCTTCTGTTGTGACTGCAGGGCTTCTGCAAGGACTTCTAGGACATGGTGCAACATCTAGGGCATACCAGCCTCTTTCTCCCTGATGCATAGTGAACTCCACTGAGTCTCCTATCTTCAAATTTCTTCCAGGGTGCCCTCTGGGCAAATGGGCTCTCACATCCCTTCGATTGACGAAAATCCCTTCCTTCACACCAGGTGATACTATAAAGCCGTATCCTAATTTGAGGCTGAAATCTTCGACAATTCCTCGACGCAGGGGTCCTCTGATCTGGGGTTTGAACCTTCTCAGGAACCGTTTCTCCTCTAGGTCTCTGGCGGTGACTTCGTCTTTCTGCTCAGGAGATTGTGATGTTGGAGGATACTTTGTACTACCGCCTCGGCGCCGTGTCTTGCGGGCTGGATTCTGCGAAGTACAGCTTACAAGCTCCCAGGTGGGGCGGTTGGGCAGGTCTTCTTCAGCAGGAGGTGTCAGGTCTTCCTCGTCCCAGCGGGAATATGGCAGCATCTCCGGCTCTGGGACTAGCACTGCTGCTGGCTCCGGGGGCAACTCCTCAGCTTCTTGCCCTCCTCTCCCCCTTAGTTCTTCGCTGCACTCTGGTCGTGGCAGCGCTGGGGATGAGTGTTCCTCAGCTGGCCCAGGCGGTGGACTCTTCGGCGTGGTTGCCGCAGGGGTTGCCTTAGGGGTGTGCGGAGGGAGCATGTACTGGTCCACCATCTCCTGTGGGAACTTGGCCTCCAGGTCAGCCTTCAGCTGCCAGTATGCGGGGTCCTCACCTACCAGGGATTTCCTAGTAGGGACTTCCTTAGACTGGGGAGCGGTGTCTGCTCTGGCCCTGCAGGCCGGGATAAATGGTGATGTAGTCTTTTCTTGGCGGGCCGCGCAGGGCATCGCTGCGGCGGCCTGGTCTTGGCGGGCCGCGCCTGGCATGGCGGCGGCCTGGTCTGTGCGGGCCGAGCCTGGCGTGGCGGCGGCCTGGATCTGCGTCGCTGTTGCGGCCAGTTCTTGGCGGGCCGCGCCTGGCATGGCGGCGGCCTGGATCTGCGTCGCTGTTGCGGCCAGTTCTTGGCGGGCCGCGCTTGGCATGGCGGCGGCCTGGATCTGCGTCGCTGTTGCGGCCAGTTCTTGGCGGGCCGGACTGGGCATTGCAGCCGCGGTCTGAATTGGCGTCGCATCCTCAATGGGGTCCGTGCAGGTGGAGCTGGGCGTCGCTGCAGTGATCAGGGCTTGACGGGCCGCACCTGGCGGGGCTGCGGCCTGGTTCAGCATCTCACTTGCGGCTCGGACGAGCGTCGCTGCTGCGGTGGGGTCTTGGCGGACTGGGCTCAGCAGGGTGGCAGCCTGGGTCAGCGTCACACCTGCGGCACGGATGAGTATCGCCGTGGCAGTCGAACCTTTGCGGGCCAGGCGGGGTGTCGCTGCGGCGGCCTGGATTTGGCGGGCCGCACCTAGCGTGGCTGCGGCCTCGCTCAGCATCGCCGCGCCAGGCGCCTCTTCTGGGACCGCGGTCGTAGCAGCAGGGGTCGGAGCACTTGCGCTGGCCGGGGCAACTCTGGACTCACCCATCGGTGGCACCATCGGGATCTGAGTCGTCGCCGCTCGATCTGGCATGCGTCGCGCGGCTCCCTCCTCGTAGGTCCGAACCGCCGCAGCCATCTCCAGAAGCTCCGTGCGTCCCTCACTGAGCTGTCGTATAATCCTGGCCTCCAGCTGATCGCAGAAGATAGCAAGCTCCCGGCACCACCAGGCAGCAGAGCCTGGTTCTGGGTATCCACGTCTGGACTCCATTTCTTCTCTCTGCAGCAGCAGGCTTGTGGCTCCCTTTCCTTCCCGACGTCTCTGGACGCTTCCGCTCTCTTCACAAGCGAGGTCAGAACCCTGCAGGGGATCTCTGGGTAGCCACGCCTCTTCGTGGGCGGTAACTTCTTCCAGCGCGGGCTGCTGTTGTTTTTCAGCGCGCTTTTCATGGTGGCAATATGGCGGCGCTTCCAATTTTTCAAGCGGACCGCCCAGGCACATGGTCACCTGTCTCAACAGGTCTAGTCCTTATCCTGTTCGTGACGCCAGATGTGGATCCCCGCAAACGCTGTGTCGGTGCATTACCTTCAGGGACTCCACGTAGATGGATCTGTCTGGTCACAGGTAGGAAACCTTCTTTGTAGTTTGTCGTGACGCCACTCTCAGATTTGCGGTCAGTGGGGGACCGCCACTGCAGATTAAGGGATGCCTGGGGCTGATGGTGGGTGCAGCCAGTTGTAGTAGCCTCCTGAGAGTGAGGCAAGCCCCAGGGCCCTGTGTAGATGTGTAGAACTACAAGGCGCAGAATGACTCAACACAGGCAGGATGTCTTTCAGGGTTTTTACTCACAGTTGATGGCAGGGTGAGTGACCCGGGCGTAGCTGGGATGAACCAAGTGGGAACCAGGTATCCTTCAGGCTGACTTGTGAGGGTGACTACTAACTCGCCTTCCTTAGCCCTTGGTGGTTTGGGGTAACCCCGACTTTGAGTCCCTATGGGGGTCACCCAGGGAAGATGCTGCAGCCTCTCTCCCCTTCGTTTGCCGTTTGCTTGTCGCCTGGACCAGGCCACTCCAGCTGCTTGCCTCCTGTGACCTATGGGCCCTAACTGTGGCTACGTGGCTGCGGCTTTTGTGGTATTATGGCGTGGGCTTTGAGAGCCCCACACCGGCAGGTTTAGCAAAAGAAAGCTGGATCTATCTCCGCTTCGGGATCTGCCGCCCGTTTGGGCCTGGTACTCTCTAGCAGTCTCCTTACTTCCCACTCCGTTGCTCTCTCTCTAGCTGAAGATGGATTTCGGGTAGCACTCCTAGTTGACCGTTCTCCCCCGTCGGTAGCCACTGCGCGGACGCTGTCAGACTACAGCAGCCCACGGGATCTGCTCCTCACTCGAGCTCCCTGGACTCTGCACTGCCTGGCTCACATCTGGGACCTTCACATCTGCTCCTGTCTGAGCTTCACTTTCCTGCTCCTCACTCCTCCACACTCTGCTGCAGACTGTTTTCTCCTCCTTCTCTTTTCCCTTTTGTGCCTGCCTACGCCACCTAGCAACCAGATTCTCTTACCACACCCCTTGAGAGGAGATGGAGGCTTTTGGCCCCCTCCACTATTCCAGTGGAGGTGAAGGCTTTTCCCCCTCCTGGGATCCCCAGGGGTCCTCTCATAGGTACATGTGTGAGACCTGATCACTATGCGCCTGTGTAGTCACACCTCGGTCAGCCTTCTGGATTACCTGTATTGTACTGTCCCCAGCATGGGTGCAGTACTCAGTGGTGCCTGACCAGGTCAGGGGCGCCACACATACAGGGGAAGGGGCAGAGTAAAAATAAGGTAAACCAAAAGTTATAATCCGCCAGGAGAAACACTTGGCAGACAGGCTATAAATCCAAGCAGGATCCATTTTAGAAATATGGAGCAGATGGAAATGGAAGCTCGGGGAAGCTTTAAATAGTCATACCTACTGGGTGATAGGAAAGACAGAATTATAGTATTCAAAATATTTTATGGCAGAAAGACAGTGAACACAGAAATAAAGTTTTCAGAAACAGGACAGTGATCGATCTAGACAGTGGCTCAGTGGAAAGGGAAAATGAGGCTGCCATATCAAATTTGAGGCTTGACACATAGCTCCCATGCACTCTGTATCCATTGAGGCAATGCCATGTTTAAGAAGCTATTGTACAATCCCAGGAGGCTTTGAGTTATGTCACTACTTTAGCTGTCTGTGCCCTATGAACACAAATACAGTTGAATGTAACCATAGACCAGGATACCTTCTCCACCATTCAGTCTGAATAGAGACTGAAGGGTCTTTTTCAATTCAACATTATTAAGTTATGTCAATGACAGCATAGACAAGCTCATTAGCAGGGAGGAAAGACATACAGATGTTACTCAATGGTACAAGCTTTAGCATCTGCCCTTGACTCATTCTACCATAGACGCCTTCCTTTGTAGTAGTGCACACCAGATTTCTTAGTTAAAATAGCAAACTCTTCTGACATTATCATTCGGCACATGCAGAGGTCAGGTGCTTGGCTATTAAATAGAATTAACAGTTGCCTCCAATTTGTCAGGAGTTTGCTACATTTTCACTTAGCTCAGCTAAAATGTCTATAATTTTCTCTGCTAATCCTGATGCCATAACCAGTGTTATTTATAATCTCAGTCCAGTTTACTTAGTGTTGTTCACACCTAACTGTACTTGGCATTATTCACACCAGGACTCTGCAAGGTAAGACATCTCTTAAAGCAAATATCCAGCTTGTTCTAGTCCCATCTTGCATACATCGCTGCTATTAACCTTTTCTCTGCTGGAAGATAGACTACATTTGTTTCTTTGATGTACCTGTGATTAGCCATTGCCCTGCTGAAAGATACTAGAGTATTGGAGAGCAGTATATTTCAGCCAAAACATGGGAATATAACAGTTTCCTATACAGCTAATGTTGCCATAATAAGCAGCACACCTGGGTGTACTTCATCTTTGCTACTTGCTCATCTTGTTTGTGTTTCATCCTCCATACCCTTTTGTCCTGGTCCTCATTTATTCACATTTTGTCTATGAAGACCGCTTCCAGTGTACCATTGCCTCCGGACTCACTTTGAACTACGGCATAGACAATCCACCTGACTAGGTGATTCCTTAACAACAGGCAATTGGGAGGCTTGTGTAGGTTAATAGGTTTCTATGACAAGGTGGGCACTAAAAGCATGATACTGTTTGGGGGAGACTAAGTGAGCATCATATTGACATCATGCATTTTAAGAGTAAATGTATGCTGTATGGGGGGACTGTGAGGGGTATACAGTATGGAGGGGACACTTGTATGGTGAGGACTGTGTAAAGCATCATACTGTGTGGTGAACACTGGGGCATAATATCATATATGAGGGACATAATACTGTTTGGCGCGCATTGGAGGCATCAAGCTTTTTGTGTGAAACCTCATAATTTGTAAGATGCCTTTGGTTATTATAATGTGGGTGGGGACTCTACAGTTAAAACCTCATTCTGTGTATGGGGGATGGTGGATGGTATTGTGACGCCCTGGACCCCAGGGGTCACAGGTAACAACAACCACCACACCACACACACACACTGCCATCCCTTGTGAGGACACAACCCTCACCCGAAAGGGAGACCTGATGTCTCCCTCAGGGCCAGTAGGGCACACCAGGTGGGCAGAGTCAGGCAGAAAGGCACACCCACCGAGGAGACTACTGTCCTGAGGCAGGAAAAGCAGTCAGTCAGTTATTTAGGAGTTTGGAGAGTGACAGGAGGAGGAAGGAGAGAAGCTGTCAGGGACCCGGGTTGGAGCCTGGGATCCCCGAACTGTCAGGCAGGCAGACGGTGGTGGCCGCCTGCAGGAGTACCGGTATAGTAACTGGCGGAACCGTAGGGACTGGGTCAGGGTTGGAGCCCGTCGGACCTGAACTGGGGAGTCAACAGCTAATCGGAGCACCAGTAACCGGGTACTCAGACCCCGTCCTAGCTTAAAAGCCACTGAGTTTAGGCAAATTCACTGATTGCAGTCTGGACCTCACGGGTTCATCCTCACCCAAAGTCCCGAAAGAAGGCAACAGCCCACTGATACCGGGTGAGAGCCACCGCCAAGGGCCAAGCATCCAACGGGCCAGCACCTGCGGGCAACCGAGGGCTCTTCCGGCAGCTAAGCGCCGGGGAGCGGGCTACCACTGCACAGGCAGGGGAGCCAAAAATCAAAACAAGAGGTGCAAGGGAAAGGGGCCAGCAGCAGCCTTACAAGGGACACAAGCAGCTGGCTGCGGGACTCGACCATACCCGAACTTTTGTTTACCAGTGACTCTGAGTGTGAATTAATAGTGAGTACACCAGTGCCATCTGGGCACGACATCGCACCGCAGCACGGCACCTTGCACCCCGACATCATCGCCTGTCCACCTGGGCCCTGGGACATACCGCCCCTACTCACGGAGGGGCTAACATCCAGGCTGCGCCCTCAACACCGATCCCGGGAGCCCCCTTCACTGCCACCACAGCGGTGGTGCATCCCGTCACCACGACCCGTGGGTGGCGTCACGACCCGTCCAACGACAACGCGGCCCCCGGCTGCAAACCTCGTCCCACACCACCACCCCACTGCCTCCCCTTAACAGAGCGACATGGCCCCCGGTCTGGAGGCGCTCAAGCCACCTACAAACCAAGCCCAGACCTCGAGCGGCTCGGCCCAGCAAGGGAGCAGCCGAGCCCTCTCAGGGCGGTACAGTATCATACTGCATCTAAGGAATTGTACTTTTGTTACAGGGGATACCATATATGTGAAAGAGCTGTGGTGGTTTCATACTCTGTATTGGGGGCATAAAACTGTGTATGGAGGTAATGTGGGGTATCATACAGTGGAAGGGAACTGTACTGGTATCCTACTGTCTGCAGGGGTTTATGGGGTATCAAACTATGTGGGGGAGCTGTAGTGGAATACTGTGTCTGGGACGTCATCATTAGAGATGAGCGAACTGGCCGTGGTTCGGCTCGAGTTCGGTTTGTCGAACGGAGTTCTCGTTCGAGTTCACTTCGGCGAACGTTCGACGAACCGAACTCGAACCAATAGGATATAATGGGAGGCAATCACAAACACATAAAAACGCATTATAATTGTACACATACAGTTAATAAACATTGCCATAACACTTACCGGTCCCCGCGATCCTTCCTGCACTCTGTCACCTGCCGCTATTCCATCCGATGATCGCTGAATCCTCCCGGTGACCAGCAGTGATGCAGGACCTATCGTGACGTCAAAATAGCCATGTGACCAGTCACGTGGCTATTATCTCATTGGCCACAGACTGGTCACATGACTATGACGCATCATGTAGGACCTGTCATTGCACTCTCCGGTACACGGTGCACATTTGTGTATCGCCGTGTACCGGCGACATGCTCTAGCACACGGTCGACTCCCCGTTCCGTTAGGGACCAGCTGACACAGCCGGTCATTAATGGAGATCACCGTTGCCATAGCAATGCAGTTAGCGGTGACGTCACCGCTAACCGCGGCTCCGGGAATCACATGATCGGAGCCCTGTTGCTATGGTAACGCGTCTGTCACGGCCAGCAGCCAGCAGCACTAATCTCTCATGGAGTGAAGGCTGCACGGGAAGCAGCGTCTTCCCCCATGCAGCAGTGATGGAGCAGAGCTGTATTTGTTGAACGAGAAAGACAGAAGACCATGGATCGTGGAGGGCTGACAGGGGGTAATAAAGATGGAGTCTCTAATGTGTCTGTGTATTTATTTCTATTAAAGTATTTTTTCTCTGTGTGGTATTTTTTTTTAACCCTTTATTGGAGATTCTTAATGGCCGGGTCAAACGTGCCTGACATTAAGAATCTCTGGCTTAATACTGGCTAGTAAAACAAAGCCAGTATTAACTCATGATTACCCAATAAGCCACCTGGCTCCAGGGCTGTTGGAAGAGTTGGATACAGCGCCAGATGATGGCGCTTCTATGAGAGCGCCATTTTCTGGGACGGCTGCGGACTGCAATTCGCAGCAGAGGCGCCCAGAAACCTCAGGCTAACCTGTGCTGTGGATTCCAATCCCCAGCTGCCTAGTTGTACCTGGCTGGACACAAAAATGGGGCGAAGCCCACGTCATTTGTTTTTTAATTATTTCATGAAATAAGTGAAATATCTAAAAAAACGGACTTCCCTATATTTTTGGTTCCCAGCCGGGTACAAATAGGCAACTGGGGGTTGGAGGCAGCCCGTGGCTGCCTGCTGTACCTGGCTAGCATACAAAAATATGGCGAAGCCCACGTCATTTTTTTGGTGGGCAAAAAACGTCTGCATACAGTCCTGGATGGAGTATGCTGAGCCTTGTAGTTCTGCAGCTGCTGTCTGCTCTTCTCCATACAGACAGACAGCAGCTGCAGAACTACAAGGTTCAGCATACTCCATCCAGGACTGTATGCAGAAGTTTTTTGCCCCCTGAAAAAATTATGTGGGCTTCGCCATATTTTTGTATGCTAGCCAGGTACAGCAGGCAGGTACGGCTGCCCCCAACCCCCAGTTGCCTATTTGTACCCGGCTGGGAACCAAAAATAAAGGGAAGCCCTTTTTTTATTACTTCATGAATTTCATGAAATAATTAGAAAACAAATGACGTAGGCTTCGCCCCATTTTTGTGTCCAGCCAGGTACAACTAGGCAGCTGGGGATTGGAATCCGCAGCACAGGTTGGCCTGAGCTTTCTGGGCCCCACTGCTGCGAACTGCAGTCTGCAGCCGCCTCAGAAAATGGCACTTTCATAGAAGCGCCATCTTCTGGCGCTGTATCCAACTCTTCCAGCACCTGCCTGCTATACCTGGCTGGCATACAAAAATATAGCGAAGCTTACGTCCTTTTTTTGTAGTTTTTTGGCAAAAAAAATAAAAAATGCTTCCCTGGATTTTCCATTGCCAGTGAAGGTAACACCAAGCAGTGGGGGTTAGCAGCCAGTAGCTGCATGGATTACCCTTAGCTAGCAATACAAAAAATGCAGCGGGAGCCCATATATATTTTTTTTAATTATTTATTTAAATAACTAAAAACAAAATGGGCTTCCCTGTATTTTGATTGCTGGACATCACAGTGCTGTAAAAATACATCTTTAAAAAAAATGACGTAGCGCTCCGCGGTATTTTTGATTCTCAGCGCTGATAAAGCAGACAGCTATGGGTTGCCACCCCCATCTGCCTGCCGTTACCTTGGTTGGCAATAAAAATACAGGGAAGCCCATTAATTTTTTCTATTTAAAAAATAGTTAAAAAAAAAATAACATTGGGTCCCCCCATTTTTGATAGCCAGCTAGGGTAAAGCAGACGGCTGTAGGCTGAAAACCACAGCTGGCAGCTTTACCGTGGTTGGGGATCCAATGTGGAGGTCCCCCCAGGCTCTTTTTTTATAATTATTTTATAAATGTTAATAATTACACAAAAAAGTAGGGTCCCCCCCAAATTGGATCACCAGCCAAGGTAAAGCGGACAGCTGTGGTCTGGTATTCTCAGGGTGGGAAGGTCCATAGTTATTGGGCCTTCACAGCCTAAAAATAGCAGGCCGCAGGCACCCCAGATGTGGCGCATCCACTAGATGCGCCAATCCTGGCGCTTCACCCCAGCTCATCCCGTGCCCTGGTGCAGTGGCAAACGGGGTAATAAATCGGGTTGATACTAGCTGTAAAGTCACCTGAGATCAAGCCCAGCAGTTTGTGATGTCATGGCATCTATTAGATACCCAACATCATAAACTGTTAGTACTAACAAAAAAAAAAAATCGACAAAAGAAATTTATTTGAAAAAACAGTCCCCAAAACATTTCCTCTTTCACCAATTTATTGTAAGAAAAAAATAAAGGGGTCCCACGATGACTCTGGACCGTCTAGAATATGGGGGGGAGACGCTCAGGGAACGTATCCCCCATTTTCTAGGAGTGCAGACCCTTCATGTGAGGAGTGTGGGTGCAATGAATCTGCACTCACTCTCCCCGGGTCCACAGCAGCAGAGTCCATGTCGTAATGGTTGCTACCAAAGCTGCAATGCCCTGCTCATGAGGTAAGGGAATGACTAATCAGGAGAACTATTCTACATTTCCAAATATTTGTATTTGCTGATATTATTGCTATTCCACCTACTATATATTGGGGATAGGATCTTGGAGATTGAATACCCCTTTAAGTCCAGTTATCCAGCTGAATGAATACTTAACAACAGAGCTCGCTATTTAGATGTGTTTTCTTGTGGCGTATAACGGACTCTCATGTTTGGTAGTCGTTCAGC
This sequence comes from Anomaloglossus baeobatrachus, assembly GCF_048569485.1. Taxonomy (NCBI): domain Eukaryota; kingdom Metazoa; phylum Chordata; class Amphibia; order Anura; family Aromobatidae; genus Anomaloglossus; species Anomaloglossus baeobatrachus. The sequence goes on from NC_134358.1 coordinate 449,607,800, forward strand.
AGGGAAACTATAAAAGCAAATCCCTCCATTTGGAAATGTAGTGTATAGCTCTCCTGATCAATTATGTTCCTTACCTCATGAGCAGGGCATTGCAGTAATAATAATAATTTATTCATTTATATAGCATTATTAATTCCATAGCGCTGTATGTCTTTGGAGTGTGGGAGGAAACCGGAGTACCCGGAGGAAACCCACGCAAACACGGGGAGAACATACAAACTCCTTGCAGGTGGTGCCCTTGGTGAGAATTGAACCCAGGACCTCAGCGCTGCAAGACTGCAGTGCTAACCACTGAGCCACCATGCCGCCCATTTAGCTTACAGATGCATAACCATCACTCACTGTGTCTGAACACAGGAAGCTGAGCTGACAGCAGCTCTGTGCATGCGGCAGCGTCTATTGTGAAGGAGAGGGCCGTGGGGGGATCAACGCTGCACAGGTACCGTGGGACACCGGGGAACACCGGTGGCGTTATAGGGGGTGACCTGGCAGGGCCTAAGGAGGAGTTCTCTGTCGCATGTGTCATGGCACATGAGACAGAAATCAGAGGAGTAGGGTGAATGCGGCCGGCGCGCTGCTGTGCGCGCGGCCATCTTGGATTTCTGGGAGGGCATCAGGGGGGGGCACTTTGGCGACACCGGTGGACCGGAGGGGACCGGGGAGGAGATTTATCATGTTTGCTCATGCCAGATGGGAGATAGATAATTTTTTACCGACGCTGTCATTTACTGTAACGTGATAATCAGTATACGGTGTATACCTGTGATCACGTGAGCGGGGACCGGAAAAACCGTCCTGAATCATAATCTCCAGGGTCTCAGCTAGCCCTGAAACCCCGGAGATTTTCTGACGCTGGGGGGCGTTATTCACTTATTTCTGCCTGCTGTTTATAAACGGCAGATCAGAATAAGGCTACATTCACACGACCGATCCATTTTTGTGGTCTGCAAAAAACAGTCCATTTTTTTTCACGGGTGCATCCATGTGGCATCCGTTTCCGTTCCGTAGACGGTCCGTATGTCATCTGTTTGTCATCCGTGTGCCTTCCGTTTTTTTTGTGTACTGCAAAAAAACTGAAGGAGGGAAAATACATAAATTTACCCAGGATCCTTAGGTTCAACCTACATGAGGCGGTCACATGTTCACTTTAGTGCCATTTTCTACTGCTTTTCACAGCGTAGAGCTCTCTGGTGATTTTCCTGTGCTTGTACACTTCATATCAGTCTTTTCTGTCATTATAATGGCAGAAAGACACATAATGTCCCACTCTCCTGCATTTTGTAATTTTGCACCCTTCGGTGCCTTTCATGTGGCACTAAGGGGTGCTTAGCTTTGTATTTAGCCAAAAAAATGGAAAAAAAAATGACGTAGGGTTCCCCCTATTTTTGTAGACAGCTAGGGTAAAGCAGACGGCTGCAGCCTGCAGACCACAGCTGGCAGCCTCACCTTGGCTGGTAATCCAAAACTGAGGGCCCCCCACGGTGTTATTTTAAATTAAATAAATAATTAAAAAAAAAACACGTAGGGGTCCCCCCAAAATTGGATCACCAGCCAAGGTAAAGCAGACAGCTGGGGTCTGATATTCTCAGACTAGGGAGGTCCATGGTTATTGGACTCTCCCCAGCCTAAAAATACCAGGCCGCAGCCGCCCCAGAAGTGGCGCATCCATTAGATGCGCCAATCTTGATGCTTCGCCCCAGCTCATCCCGTGCCCTGGTGCAGTGGCAAATGGGGTAATATATGGGGTTAATACCAGATGTGTAATGTCACCTGGCACCAAGCCCTGGAGTTGGTGAGGTCAGGCGTCTATGAGATACCCGACATCACCAACCCAGTCAGTAATAAAAAAAAATAGATGACAAACACATTTTTATTTGAAAAAAACACTCCCCAATACATTCCCTTTTTAACCAATTTATTAGAAAGAAAAACAAATCCAGGTCTGGTGTAATCCAAGGGGTTGCCATGACGATCCACACTGTCCCAGTCAATGAAGAGCAGGATGTTCCCCATTGGCTGGGAGAGCAGTGCAGTGACCTGAGCTAACATCAATGGGTCAGCCCAGGTCACTGCAGGGGATGACAAGTGCTGCTGTCAGCGAGGTACATTACCTGCGCTGATCTCCTGCACTGCTGACAGCACCTGTCACTGAGTTCAATGACCGCCGCCTTCACAGCCAAGTATCGCGAGAGGCCCGTGACGTCACCGCTAGTCAGTCTTGGGTCGGAAGCAAGAGAAGGTGATGTGACAAGCGGCGGCCATGGAGGACAGTGACAGCGCTGAGGTCGGGACTTCATCACCGCAGGTAAGCCGAGCGGGACCATGTGTGCAGAGTGCCAGGAGGACGTCAGTGTCGTGGACTGCATGGCTGGGGACGTGTGTGCGTGTGTGCGTGTGTGTGTGTGTGTGTGTGTGTGTACATGCCGCGTGCAGGAGGGGGCGGAGTGAGCTGAGCGGGGAAGTGTGGGCTTCCTGCACGTACAGTTAGGTCCAGAAATATTTGGACAGTGACACAAGTTTTGTTATTTTAGCTGTTTACAAAAACATGTTCAGAAATACAATTATATATATACTATGGGCTGAAAGTGCACACTCCCAGCTGCAATATGAGAGTTTTCACATCCAAATCGGAGAAAGGGTTTAGGAATCATAGCTCTGTAATGCATAGCCTCCTCTTTTTCAAGGGACCAAAAGTAATTGGACAAGGGACTCTAAGGGCTGCAATTAACTCTGAAGGCGTCTCCCTCATTAACCTGTAATCAGTGAAGTAGTTAAAAGGTCTGGGGTTGATTACAGGTGTGTGGTTTTGCATTTGGAAGCTGTTGCTGTGACCAGACAACATGCGGTCTAAGGAACTCTCAATTGAGGTGAAGCAGAACATCCTGAGGCTGAAAAAAAAGAAAAAATCCATCAGAGAGATAGCAGACATGCTTGGAGTAGCAAAATCAACAGTCAGGTACATTCTGAGAAAAAAGGAATTGACTGGTGAGCTTGGGAACTCAAAAAGGCCTGGGCGTCCACGGATGACAACAGTGGTGGATGATCGCCGCATACTTTCTTTGGTGAAGAAGAACCCGTTCCCAACATCAACTGAAGTCCAGAACACTCTCAGTGAAGTAGGTGTATCTGTCTCTAAGTCAACAGTAAAGAGAAGACTCCATGAAAGTAAATACAAAGGGTTCACATCTAGATGCAAACCATTCATCAATTCCAAAAATAGACAGGACAGAGTTAAATTTGCTGAAAAACACCTCATGAAGCCAGCACAGTTCTGGAAAAGTATTCTATGGACAGATGAGACAAAGCTCAACCTGTACCAGAATGATGGGAAGAAAAAAGTTTGGAGAAGAAAGGGAACGGCACATGATCCAAGACACACCACATCCTCTGTAAAACATGGTGGAGGCAACGTGATGGCATGGGCATGCATGGCTTTCAATGGCACTGGGTCACTTGTGTTTATTGATGACATAACAGCAGACAAGAGTAGCCGGATGAATTCTGAAGTGTACCGGGATATACGTTCAGCCCAGATTCAGCCAAATGCCGCAAAGTTGATCGGACGGCGCTTCATAGTACAGATGGACAATGACCCCAAGCATACAGCCAAAGCTACCCAGGAGTTCATGAGTGCAAAAAAGTGGAACATTCTGCAATGGCCAAGTCAATCACCAGATCTTAACCCAATTGAGCATGCATTTCACTTGCTCAAATCCAGACTTAAGATGGAAAGACCCACAAACAAGCAAGACCTGAAGGCTGCAGCTGTAAAGGCCTGGCAAAACATTAAGAAGGAGGAGACCCAGCGTTTGGTGATGTCCATGGGTTCCAGACTTAAGGCAGTGATTGCCTCCAAAGGATTCACAACAAAATATTGAAAATAAAAATATTTTGTTTGGGTTTGGTTTATTTGTCCAATTACTTTTGACCTCCTAAAATGTGGAGTGTTTGTAAAGAAATGTGTACAATTCCTACAATTTCTATCAGATATTTTTGTTCAAACCTTCAAATTAAACGTTACAATCTGCACTTGAATTCTGTTGTAGAGGTTTCATTTCAAATCCAATTTGGTGGCATGCAGAGCCCAACTCGCGAAAATTGTGTCACTGTCCAAATATTTCTGGACCTAACTGTAACTAGGATAAACATCGGGTTACTAACCAAAGCGCTTTGCTTGGATACCCGATGTTTATCTTGGTTACCAGCTTCTGGCAGGCTGCCAGCGATGGCTCCTGCACACTGTAGCTGTAAAAAGCCCTGCTTTTTGCTGCTAGAACCGTTCTCGAACGTATCTAGAATTATCGAGCTTTAGCAAAAAGCTTGAGTTCTAGTTCGATCTAGAACAGCCCCCAAAATCACTCGAGCCGCGAACTGGAGAACCTCGAACCGCGCTCAACTCTAGTCATCATACTGTTGAGGGATGTACCTTGGGAGTACCGCACTGTCAAAGGTATATCGTATTGTGTGGAGAAACTAATGAGTTAGGTAATGGCTTAGTATATGTTCATCTCCTTGTCTTTCAAAGTGTGGAGGTAGGATTTATCACCAAATCTAAGTTGAACTAAGGGTACCTTCACACTTAGCGATGCAGCAGCGATCCGACCAGTGATCTGACCTGGTCAGGATCGCTGCTGCATCGCTACATGGTCGCTGGTGAGCTGTCAAACAGGCAGATCTCACCAGCGACCAGTGAACAGCCCCCAGCCAGCAGCGACATGCAAGCGACGCTGCGCTTGCACGGAGCTGCCGTCTGGAAGCTGCGGAGACTGGTAACTAAGGTAAACATCGGGTATGGTTACCCGATGTTTACATTAGTTACCAGCGCACACTGCTTAGCTCTGTGTGCAGGGAGCAGGGAGCCGCGCACACTGAGCGCTGGCTCCTTGCTCTCCTAGCTACAGTACACATCGGGTTAATTAACCCGATGTGTAATGCAGCTACATGTGCAGAGAGCAGGGAGCCGCGCACACTGCTTAGCGCTGGCTCCTTGCTCTCCTAGCTGCTGTACACATCGGGTTAATTAACCCGATGTGTACAGCAGCTACATGTGCAGAGAGCCGGAGCCGGCAGCACAGGCAGCGTAAGAGCTGCGGAGGCTGGTAACTAAGGTAAATATCGGGTAACCACCTTGGTTACCCGATGTTTATCTTTGTTACAAGCTTACCTCAGCTGTCAGACGCCGGCTCCTGCTCCCTGCTTGCTTCATTTGTCACTCTCTCGCTGTCACACACAGCGATCTTTGTGTCACAGTGGGAGAGCACCTTTGAAGAAAACGAACCAGGGCTGTGTGTAACGAGCAGCGATCTCGCAGCAGGGGCCAGATCGCTGCTCAGTGTCACACACAGCGAGATCGCTAATGAGGTCACTGCTGCGTCACAAAAAGCGTGACTCAGCAGCGATCTCGGCAGCGAGCTCGCTGTGTGTGAAGCACCCCTAAGAAGGGGATGCAGTGATAAACCAGTACTGTTATTGCCTCCAGTTGCAGAATTGGTTGGGAACTTCGAGGTCATATCCCTTGGTGATCATAATTTGCTGGCATATCCTAGCTATATCTCATTAATTTATTAGATGGCAATACCGCTTTAACTTGATAAAAATAAAAATAACTTTGGTCTCTGTATAAATCCTGATTGAGTGGCCTATCTTCAGCAAAATATTCTTTACCTAATTTTAAAATGTATGGATATTAGTGATGAGCGAGCATGCTTGTCACTACTCGGTACTCGCACGAGTATCACTGTACTCGGGCTGCTCGGCGGGGAACGAGTAATCTCGCGATACTCGTGCTTTACTCGTGGTCTTCATTTCTGCATGTTGGCGCTCTTTTGAGAGCCAGCCCTCATGCAGGGATTGGCTGGCAGACCACTGCAATGCCACAGCCCTGTTAGTTGTGGAATTGCAGTGATTGGCCGGCCTGCACAGCGTCACCGAGCCTTTATACAGGCCGGCGCGCTGTGCTCTGCTCACAGCTATTCTGACAGTGAGTGTAGGGAGAGTGTCGCTGATTCAGGGAAAGCTTTGCGGCCCTTTATAGCTTTTTCAGTTGCAGGGCTGCAAACAGTGTGACCAAAAGTCCTTCTCAGGACTATTCTAGTTGTATACAGGCAGGCAGGGTATAGCCAGGTCGGCGTACAGTAGCAGAGTCCTTCTCAGGACTATTGTTGCTATATACAGGCAGGGTATAGCCAGGTCTGAATACAGGCTAGTGACCAAAAGAGTCCTTGTCAGGACTATTGTAGCAGTATACAGGCAGGCAGGCAGGCAGGGTAGTGGTGACCGTATACCAGCCTTCATATCTGGGGCTGGTGTACACAGTGTAAAACAGTCCAGATAGTGTCTGACTTGTCTGTACTGTAATTGTCGCTCCCCAAAAAAACCTGTTAGGTTATTATTGCGTCCGTGCTTGGTTTTTAAAACCGCACGTGTGTGCCTGTTGGTGGCAGCGTACAGGTGCACTGGTGTGCGTTTACCAAACTATTATATAACGCACAAGTGTGTATAATACACGTCAGTCAGCAGTGGCTGATAGTGTCAGAGTTCTTAATTTTTGCTCCTAAAACCTGTGTTAGGTTATTATTGCGTCCGTGCTTGGTTTTTAAAACCGCACGTGTGTGCCTGTTGGTGGCAGCGTACAGGTGCACTGGTGTGCGTTTACCAAACTATTATATAACGCACAAGTGTAGTGTATAATACACGTCAGTCAGCAGTGGCTGATAGTGTCAGAGTTCTTAATTTTTGCTCCTAAAACCTGTGTTAGGTTATTATTGCGTCCGTGCTTGGTTTTTAAAACCGCACGTGTGTGCCTGTTGGTGGCAGCGTACAGGTGCACTGGTGTGCGTTTACCAAACTATTATATAACGCACAAGTGTAGTGTATAATACACGTCAGTCAGCAGTGGCTGATAGTGTCAGAGTTCTTAATTTTTGCTCCTAAAACCTGTGTTAGGTTATTATTGCGTCCGTGCTTGGTTTTTAAAACCGCACGTGTGTGCCTGTTGGTGGCAGCGTACAGGTGCACTGGTGTGCGTTTACCAAACTATTATATAACGCACAAGTGTAGTGTATAATACACGTCAGTCAGCAGTGGCTGATAGTGTCAGAGTTCTTAATTTTTGCTCCTAAAACCTGTGTTAGGTTATTATTGCGTCCGTGCTTGCATTTAAAAACCGCACGTGTGTGCCTGTCGGTGGCAGCGTACAGGTGCACTTGTGTGCAATTTCCAGAAACTTTGATATAACGCACAAGTAGTGAATATACACGTCAGCAGTGCACAGCATTGCAAAATGCGCAAGGGCATTGGCAAGGAACAAGGAAGTGGACGTGATGGTGGTGCAGGCAGAGGCCGAGGTCGTGGGCAAGCTCTAATTTCGCCACAACAAAGGGCCACATCTAGTCGCTCGCACGTCCTGTCCCAAATTCTTGGGGACCGCAGCAGTACACCGCTCTTGAACCAAGACCAGTGTCAACAGGTTGTTAGTTGGATAGCGGATAATGCTTCCAGTCAGATTGGCACCACCACAAACACTCTGTCTTCCACACGGTCAAGTGTCAGTAGCCGTGATACTGCACCGCACATTTCTGAACCTGATCCTCCTTCCTACCACCAGGCTGAGTACACGTCCTCCTCGGACATTAATGATCCCACACTTGGACACTCGGAAGAGCTGTTCACGTTTCCATTCACACATTCTGGCCTCTCGCCAGCTCATATTGAAGTGGGTCATGAGGAGATCGTCTGTACAGATGGCCAAATATTTGAGCAGCCACGTTCTCACGAAGTTGGCAACGTGTCTCAACAAGTGGTGGACGATGATGAGACACAATTGTCAGCAAGTCAGGAGGAGGAGCAGGGTGCGGAAGAGGAAGACGACGTGGTGGATGATCCAGTAACTGACCCAACCTGGCAGGAGGATATGCAGAGCGAGGACAGCAGTGCACAGGGGGAGGGAGGCGTAGCATCACAACAGGCAGTAAGAAGCAGGGTGGTGGCCCCAGGCAGAAGTCAGGCAACCGTTCCCCGGAACAACACGACGACACAAGGTGCCTGTCCAAATGTTAGGTCTTCACGAGTCTGGCAGTTTTTTAAGTTGGATCCAGATGATTCAAAAAAGGCCATTTGCAACACCTGCCGTGCCAGCATCAGCAGGGGTACCAAAACTAGCAGCCTGACCACCACCAGCATGATCAGGCACATGTCAGCCAAGCACCCGACTTTGTGGGAAGTACAACAGAGTCGAGGAGCAGTGCTTGCTGATGTCACTGCTACGTCTTCGCTGGTTGTGCATGCGAGCCAATCCTCTGTCCATGCTGCCTGCGAACAAGCCTCCTCCACTCCTGCACCTACAGTTGCCTACGCAGAAAGAACACCATCATCAAGCACGTCCTTGTCCCAGCGCAGCGTTCAGTTATCCATTCAGCAAACCTTTGAACGCAGGCGCAAATACACTGCCAACACCCCACATGCCACAGTTCTAAATGCTAACATTTCGCGACTGCTTGCGCTGGAAATGTTGCCTTTTAGGCTGGTGGAGACAGAAGCATTCCGTGACCTGATGGCGGCAGCTGTCCCACGTTACTCGGTCCCCAGCCGCCACTATTTCTCCCGGTGTGCCGTCCCCGCGTTGCATAACCACGTGTCACAAAACATCACACGTGCCCTGAACAACGCTGTTTCACCCAAGGTCCACCTAACCACAGACACGTGGACAAGTGCTTGTGGGCAAGGCCGCTACATCTCGTTGACGGCACACTGGGTTAATATTGTGGAAGCTGGGACCCAGTCTGAGCGAGGGACGCAACACGTCCTTCCCACACCAAGGTTTGCAGGCCCTACCTCAGTCAGTGTTTCACCCACACTCTACAGCTCCGGAATGTCATGCTCTTCAGCCTCCTCCTCCTCCTGCGCATCCTCATCCACTGTGCCCTCCACACCAGTCACAAGCTGGAAGCACTGCAGCACTGCCTCGGCGAAGCGGCAACAGGCTGTGCTGAAGCTAATCTGCATAGGTGACAAACCCCACAATGCAGAAGAGCTGTGGACAGCTCTGAAACAGCAGGCAGATCACTGGCTCACACCTCTGAACCTAAAGCCAGGAAAGGTCGTTTGTGACAATGGCCGGAACCTGGTGGCGGCTTTGAGGCGAGGCCAGCTGACACATGTTCCATGCGTGGCCCATGTGCTCAACCTCGTGGTTCAGCGGTTTATAAAGTCATACCCAGAGCTGTCTGATCTGCTGGTAAAAGTTCGCCGCCTGTCTGCACATTTTCGAAAGTCACCTACTGCTTCAGCCGGCCTTGCCGGCTTTCAGCGCCGTTTGCATCTTCCGGCTCACAGACTGGTGTGTGATGTCCCCACGCGTTGGAATTCAACTCTGCACATGTTGGTCAGGATATGTGAGCAGAAGAGGGCAGTTGTTGAGTACCTGCATCACCTAAGCCGTCGGGAAATGGGTCAAACTCCACACATAACACCTGAGGAGTGGAGATGGATGTCAGACCTATGTACCATCCTCCAAAACTTTGAGGACTCCACCAAGATGGTGAGTGGTGATGACGCCATTATTAGCGTCACCATACCGCTACTCTGCCTTCTAAAACGGTCCCTGCTGAAAAACAAACATGATGCATTGCAGGCGGAGCGCGATGAGTTGCAGCAAGAAATAGTAGTGGGTGTGGGTGATAACACACAGCCCAGCCTCGTCTCATCACAACGTGCAGTGGAGGACTATGACGAGGAGGAGGATGAAGACATGGAGCAACTCTCCGGCCAAATTGAGGATATGACATGCACACCAGTCATATCCTCGATTCAGCATGGCTGGCCAGAGGACAGGGTAGATGAGGAGGAGGAGGAGGAGGAGGAGGAGGAGGAGGAGGACAGCATGTTCAGTCATCTTGTTGGTCAGGCTACTGAAGTCCTGGCTGTTAAGAGTCTGGCGCACATGGCTGACTTTATGGTAAGCTGCCTGTCTCGTGACCCTCGCGTTAAGAACATCTTGGCCGACAATCATTACTGGTTGGTAACACTGTTAGACCCACGCTACAAGGAGAACTTTTTGTCTCTTATTCCCGTGGAGGAGAGGTCAACCAAAATGCAGCAGTTTCGGAAGGCCATACTCACGGAAGTAGGCAAAGCATTCCCCTCACAAAACGCTAGCGGCATAGGTCAGGAATCAGTGGACAACCGAGGCGTACAGCCGAGAGAGGCACAAGTCCAATCCGCCAGAGGTAGGGGAACAGTCTTTAAGATGTGGGACAGTTTTCTCAGCCCCTCACGTACCACAGCCCCTGAGGTGCGGGGTAGTGCCACAAGAAATCCTAAGTTTGCCCAGATGCTGAAGGAGTACCTTGCAGATCGAACAACTGTACTCCGACATTCCTCTGTGCCTTACAATTATTGGGTATCCAAGCTGGACACGTGGCATGAATTGGCTCTCTACGCCTTGGAAGTCCTGGCCTGCCCTGCTGCTAGCGTTTTGTCAGAGCGTGTTTTTAGTGCCGCAGGTGGAATCATTACAGATAAACGCACCCGCCTGTCAACTGAAAATGCTGACAGGCTGACTCTGATAAAGATGAACAAGGGTTGGATTGGGCCAGACTTCACCACACCACCAGCAAATGAGAGCGGAGTTTAAAGTTTGCCATGTACCTCCACTCACCCATGGGTACACTTCTCGACTTTGGATAATCGCTGGACTGCTCCTCCTTCTCCTCATGCGCCATCATGATGACCGTTACAATAGTTAGGTCTTTGTTTCAGGTATACCCCCAGTGGTAAATTTTTTCGCCCATTCTTTGCAGAATGGACATTACAACGACAGGAGACCCGCTCCTTTGCAATGGGAACAATGTTTTGAGGCCCTCATGCACGTCTCTACCCAGGGACAACGTGGAGCCTCCCAATTTTTGGCTGCCCTGGCAAAGGGCTATACTGAAATAGACCCACTTCCTTACAATGGGCACTTCAGGTTTACAGGCCATCATGCACGTCTCTATCCAGGGACAATGTGGAGCCTCCCAATTTTTGGCTGCCCTGGCAAAGGGCTATACTGAAATAGACCCACTTCCTTACAATGGGCACTTCAGGTTTACAGGCCATCATGCACGTCTCTATCCAGGGACAATGTGGAGCCTCCCAATTTTTGGCTGCCCTGGCAAAGGGCTATACTGAAATAGACCCACTTCCTTACAATGGGCACTTCAGGTTTACAGGCCATCATGCACGTCTCTATCCAGGGACAATGTGGAGCCTCCCAATTTTTGGCTGCCCTGGCAAAGGGCTATACTGAAATAGACCCACTTCCTTACAATGGGCACTTCAGGTTTACAGGCCATCATGCACGTCTCTATCCAGGGACAATGTGGAGCCTCCCAATTTTTGGCTGCCCTGGCAAAGGGCTATACTGAAATAGACCCACTTCCTTACAATAGGCACTTCAGGTTTACAGGCCATCATGCACGTCTCTATCCAGGGACAATGTGGAGCCTCCCAATTTTTGGCTGCCCTGGCAAAGGGCTATACTGAAATAGACCCACTTCCTTACAATGGGCACTTCAGGTTTACAGGCCATCATGCACGTCTCTATCCAGGGACAATGTGGAGCCTCCCAATTTTTGGCTGCCCTGGCAAAGGGCTATACTGAAATAGACCCACTTCCTTACAATGGGCACTTCAGGTTTACAGGCCATCATGCACGTCTCTATCCAGGGACAATGTGGAGCCTCCCAATTTTTGGCTGCCCTGGCAAAGGGCTATACTGAAATAGACCCACTTCCTTACAATGGGCACTTCAGGTTTACAGGCCATCATGCACGTCTCTATCCAGGGACAATGTGGAGCCTCCCAATTTTTGGCTGCCCTGGCAAAGGGCTATACTGAAATAGACCCACTTCCTTACAATGGGCACTTCAGGTTTACAGGCCATCATGCACGTCTCTATCCAGGGACATTGGTGAACCTCACAATTTTGGACTGCCCTGGCAAAGGAAAATACTACAAAGACTCACTTCCTCAAAATGGGCACATTAGACTCAAGAGGCCTTCATGTACGTCTCTTCTCAGGGACATCGGAGTTCCACACAATGTTTTCACGTAAAATCTTTCATGTATTAATCTCAAAAAGTAACATACACCAGCTCTATCTCACTATTGGGTATGTGCCCTTAACATTTCTGCCATGAAAAATCATTTTGGGGTCATTTTGGAAGGTTTTCTGGTGAGTCCGTAAAAATGGCGTAAAACGCGGACAAAATTGTTCACAGCTGTGACTTTTGAGTGATAAATGCTTCAAGGGGTCTTCCCCATGCTGTTGCCATGTCATTTGAGCACTCTTCTGAGACTTTTGTGCCATTTTTAGGGTTTCTCCATGCTGCCGGGAGGTCATTTCACAAAAATACTCGGGTCTCCCATAGGATAACATTGGGCTCGTTGCTCGGGCCGAGTACACGAGTATCTTGGGAGGCTCGGCCCGAGCTTCGAGCACCCGAGCTTTTTAGTACTCGCTCATCACTAATGGATATCTGTAGCTGCCACAAGAGTGAGCTCTTTGTAGAGTGATCTCTTTGTAGAGTGATTTACACTTTTCCACTTTCATCACTTTCCAAAGCTGTTTTCTTATTTCTGTATTGTTATTGAGACAATAATATGAAAATAGCAGTAGCACTACACCTCCTGCATGCTGGACATCGACAGTACTAGTTACTATGCTTAGTGGCCTCTGCCAAGTAATGCAGAGTAGCTACTGGGTCTCTTGAACATGAGGTGATATACAGTAGATATACTACACATTGATTAGAGCTGCATAGTGCTGGAGTTAATAACAGTCCATGGGTGGGGGTCCTGGGTGTTGAACTTCTACTGACATGATATTGATGACCTATCTAAAGAATAGTTCCTCATTATTATATAACCAGAGAACCTATTTAACTCAATGGGGGAAATCAAGTTAAAATGTTCAAAATTCAACTGTAATTTGTGCAGAAAAGAAAGACCTGCACCGTATTTATGTGTATTAAACACTTTCAGTGAATTGTCCAACCAAGATGCATAGTTTTCCTAAAAGGGCTTTGGCTTTTCAAAAGGGTTGTAGCTTAAAGGGAACCTGTCAGCAGATTTGGGGCCTATAAGCTGTAGCCACCACCACTGAGCTCAGACCGCTTTGTAGAACGAAAAATCACTTTATAATACTTACCTAAACGGTCGCTGCTGTGGAGTTGGGTCATATGGGTGTCTCTGTTCTCTGGTGCCGGTGCCTCCTCTTTCGGCCATCTTCGTCCTCCTTCTGAAGCCTGTGTGCATGATGTGCACCGCCCACGTAGCAGCGGCAGAGCCGCTTGGATCCGGAGCCAAGGTGGCTCAAGGGGTCTCCGGACCCGGGGGTTCGCGCGGACACCCGAATTAAAAGGAGTATATGTACAAGGGATTAGGAAAGTTTGTGACGCCACCCACGGTGCGCGGCAAGGTGTAGGGCACCACCGCTGCTGCTGGGGGGAACCCAGTGCCGGTGGTATGGCAGCAAGATGTTTTTAACCCCCTCTGTGGGTAGGGATTTTGTGCCCCGGGGCCCAGTGATAGTAGATAAGGGGTGCCGTTGGGTAGGAAAGGGTCTCTGCGTACTCACCCATTCCAGGAATAATGACACTGACAGCTTGTAAACCAGAATAGTGAGCACCTCTGCAGCCAGGAAGGAGCACGCTGGGATCCGTGTCCATGGTGTTACTTGTTGGCCCGTGGCCTTTTCCTTGGCACCTTTTGTCACTGTTGGACCCTTTAGTATAGAACTAGTCGGGTCCCGCTCACCTGCATGGCTAACGGAGTGATCTTGCTCTCAGGGTTCACGCTCGGGATTTTCTGGGCTGTATGTGGAAAAGTCCTATCCCATCGGTGCACTAGTATCCCGATTTTGGAGCGGGTGAGGGATGAACCTTGAAGGCTTCACCCCCGTCGGGTAAATTACCGGGCTGCGTGAAGCTACTTCCCGGCTTATAGTCCACGTACCCTGTCGTGCCCTGGCCCCCGCCCGGTGATGGCTCAAGGCCGCCGACTGCCCTCCTTGGCAGATCTGTGCCCCTTGACATGATTCCCTGTGACCGGGGTTCCAGCTCCTACCAGGTCCAGACCAACTTCTGACACCTAGGACTCAGGAGCTTAGCTCCCACCTGTGACCTCTCCTCTCAAGAGTCACCACACAACTGCTCTACTTTTGACACTTCTCCCCTTCCCTTACCAACCCCCCAAGTGGGTGGCCCTATTCCCTTCAGGCCCCCCCAATAGTGTGTTTGGTGGGTGTGGTGTGAAGTGTTCCCAGGATTTTGACTGGCTTTGATCTCAGTAACACCAAAGAACAGGGATCCGTAAGGAGGATTGGATATTATGCTGTAGGGCAGGTTGCACAGTACCCTGTGACGACCTGATAGGCTAGGGCGCCACAGATGCATCCTACATCATACACACTTGCCGATCCCATGCAGGCGCACTACAATATTTTGATCTGTCCTGCTCAGGGCAGATCAAACTGCGCCTGTGCAGGACTTCAATGCCGGCGAGTGTGGATGATGTAGGATGCGTTATGGTCCCTGGTTTCAGAAGAAGGATGACAAAGATGGTCGAAAGAGGAGGTGCTGGCACCCGAGAACGGGTACATTCATATGACCCAACACCACCACAGTGACTGTTTAGGTAAGAGTTATAAAGTATTTTTTATGTTCTACACAGTGGCCTTGGCCCTTATATACAGCATGTTAGAATGCTGTATATAAGAGCCCACTGGTGGTGGCTGCAGCTTATAGACCCTAAATCTGGTGACAGGTTCCCTTTAACATGTGACACCGTGCATCAAAAAATACACCAAAAATTAACTTGAAAATTTCTGGCACTAGCAAGGTAACTAATAAGTGGTGTAAATATAGACTAGACAGTCTAAAAAGGTGTTTGATTGATCAATAGGGATCACTATGATAAATCTAGAGGCTGTCTGAGATTCATACAGTATTAAGAAATTTTACTCAGTCTCTTGTCTTAAATTACTCAGTGCCTGGGGTTATAGTTTTGGGATGTTAGCAACAATCCCTTAAATCTAAACACTGTGTTGGTCATTATAAATAGAGTAGAGGCTGTGACTAGAGTTGAGCGATGTTTGAGGTTCTCCAATTTCATGCTCGAGAGATTTTGGGGGGTGCTCGAACTCGAGCTTTTTGCTAAAAGCTCGACAGTTCGAGTTAGATTCGAGAACGGTTCGATCAACAAAAACGTTTCTTTTCACAGTAAGACTATGTGCAGACGCTGCTATCTGCATGCGTCCTTCGTCCCCAGCACAATCCCTCTCTCTTTCCTACTCACCGATAATGGGCGTCTCGCTGCGCGGCTGTCACAAATCTGCGGCATCTTTTCCTCTTTAGAAAATGGCTGCTGCTTCATTATTCAATCAGGTATTCCATGCTTTCCCCACCCACCGGCGCCCATGATTGGTTGCAGTCAGACACTCCCACACGATGAGTGACAGCTTTCTCACTGCAACCAATCACAGCCGCCGGCGGCCGGGTCTATATCGTCCAGTAAAATAAATAAATAAATAATTAAAAAAAAAAAATGCGGTTTCCCCCCCCCATATTTGATACCAGCCAGGATAAAGCCACACGGCTGGAGGCTGGTATTGTCAGGATGGAGAGCACCACATTATGGGGAGCCCACCACCCTAACAATATCACCCAGCAGCCGCCCAGAATTGCCGCATCCATTAGATGCGACAGTCCTAGGACTCCACCCAGCTCATCCCGAATTGTCCTAGTACGGTGGCAATCTGGGTAATAATGAGTTTAATCATGCCAGGCGTCTCACCAAGACACCTTCCATGATTAAACTGTAAGTGAAAGTAAATAAACACACACAACGAAAAATCCTTTATTTGGAATAAAAGACAAAAAAAATCCTCTTTCACCATTTTATTAATCCAAAAACAACAATCCAGGTCCGAAGTAATCCACACGACACTGTCAGCTCTGTTAGCTCTGCTACATGAAGATGACAGGGAGTGTCCTCTCCACATAGCACATGAAGAGAATCGTACTGTAGTCTGCGGCTTCAGTCTGCAATGCAGAAGTCAAGACTACCAAATCTGCCCATGGTTTCATTAGAGCCAGTAGCTCAATGGTTAGAGCGCTTGACTCAGAAGCATTAGTTCACAATTTCTAGCCCCCCAGCTGTCCCGGTAAAAAAATATTTTTTTTCTAAATTAGAGTTATTTATTTATAATTCTAATTTAATTTAATTATACACTGAGGGGAGGAGCCGGACATCAGCTTTGAGCCGCACCTCTAAAATTGGAGCAGTTCATGGAATGAGGCTGCATTGCATCTCTTTCTCTCAGTCAGTCAATCAGTCTCAGTCAGTCAGTCTCAGTCAGTCAGTCAGTCAGTCTCAGTCAGTCAGTCTCTCTCTTTCTCTCCTCTTCTCTTCTCTCCTCTTCTCTCCTCTCCTATTCTCTCCCCTCTCTCTTCTCTTTCTTCTCTCTCTCTTCTCACTCTCTCTCCTCTCCTCTTCTCTCCTCTTCTCTCCTCTCCTCCTCTCTCCTCTTCTCTCTTCTCTTTCCTCTCTCTCTCCTCTCTCTCTTCTCTCTCTTCTCTCTCTCTTATCTCTCTCCTCTTCTCTCCCATCTTCTCTGCCCTCTCTCTTCTCTCTCTCTCTCCTCTCTCTTCTCTCCCCTTTCTCTCTTCTCTCCTCTTCTCTCTCTCCCTTCTCACTCTCTCTCCTCTCTCCCTTCTCTCCTCTTCTCTCTCTCCCTTCTCTCTCCCTCCTCTCTCTCTTCTCTCTCTCCTCTCTCTTCTCTCTCTCTCCTCTCTCTCTTCTCTCTTCTCTCTCAGACTTGGCGATGATCAGCTAATGCGGTCACCTGACGGCATCAGCTGACACTATAAGTCTAGTGGTGAGGCCGGCTTTTTACTGCCCGGCCGGCTAAAATATAAGCTGGTGCTGTCGGACAGGAGTCTGCACAGAAGTGTGTAGTTTGTTTTTTTTTGCACTGATGCATCATCTGAGTGTATAAAAGACGTTTATACAATCAGCTGCTGTGTCATGTGATTCAGGCCCTTTAACCTGACACATCATCTGATCGCTTTGTCTTCCAGCAAACCGAGGATGCGGAGGATTTTTTTTTATTTCAATAAAAATGGAGTCACTAATTGTGTTGTGTTTTATTTCTAATAAAAATATTTTTCTGTGTGTTGTGTTTTTTTTTATCTCTACTAGAAATTCATGGTGGCCATGTCCAATATTGGCGTGACACCATGAATTTCGGGCTTAGGGCCGGTTGATAATATACAGCTAGCCCTAACCCTATTATTACCCAGCGAGCCACCCGTCACCAGGGCAGCTGTAAGAGTTGGATACAGCGGCAGAACATGGCGTTTCTATGAAAGTGCCCTTTTCTAGGGCGAATGCGGACTACAATTCACAGCAGGGGTGCCCAGAAAGCTTGGGCACCCTGAGCTGCAAATTCCAATCCCCAGCTGCCTAGTTGTACCTGGCTGGACACACAAATTGGGGAAAGCCTACGTCATTTTTTTAAAAAATTATTTCATGAAATTCATGAAATAATTAAAAAAAAGGGCTTCCCTATAGTTTTAGTTCCCAGCCGGGTACAAATGGGCATCTGGGGGTTGGGGACAGCCTGCCTGCTGTACCTGGCTAGCATACAAAAAAAGCCCATGTAATTTTTTTGGGGGGCAAAAAACTCCTGCATACAGTCCTGGTCGGAGTATGCTGAGCCTTGTAGTTCTGCAGCTGCTGTCTGTCTGTATGGAGGAGAGCAGACAGCAGCTGCAGAACTACAAGGCTCAGCATGCTCCATTCACTAGTGTATGCAGGAGAGCAGACAGCAGCTGCTGCCCCACCCATAGCCATGCGTCTTATTTCACATATATAGCTTGGTCCTTTGCTTCCCATACAGAACAAGTTTTTTAACTGCAGGTGAGGTTACACATAGGTTAGGGACCCCAAAAATAGAGATTACCTTGGCATTTGGTTTTGGGGCTCCTTTGCATTGATCAATACAATGGTGAAATATCTCTCATTCCTATTATTCATAGCAGTTAAGCAGATACCATTTTCATGTTTTTCACTTTTTTCTGATAGCCCCTTGCATTTTTCAGTCTAGTATTCTCATAGCAGTTCTGCTTTTCATTATTCCCCTATACATTGTAACTGGTGTGCAACTCTTTATCCTATTTTTTAGTTGTATAGTTTTGAGATTTGCACCCTGTTCACACCTTTGGTGTTCCAGACGTACATTCTTTAATTAGTATGCATTTTCTGTCTGAGAACCCTTCCCCACCCATAGCCATTGTGACTGGTTTTGCAACTCTACATCCCCTATTGTCATTGATTTATCCAGTGTTATCAGCTGAGTATAGAGATACTAAAGGCCTCGTCACACTAAGCAACATCGCTAGCAACATCGCTGCTAACGAACAACTTTTGTGACGTTGCTAGCGATGTTGCTGTGTGTGACATCCAGCAACAACCTGGCCCCTGCTGTGAGGTCGTTGGTTGTTGCTGAATGTCCTGGGCCATTTTTTAGTTGTTGCTGTCCCGCTGTGAAGCACAGATCGCTGTGTGTGACAGCGAGACAGCAACAACTAAAATGTGCAGGCAGCAGGAGCCGGCTTCTGCGGAGGCTGGTAACCAATGTAAACATCGGGTAACCAAGAAGCCCTGTCCTTGGTTACCCGATATTTACCTTTGTTACCAGCCTCCTCCGCTCTCACTGTCAGTGCCGGCTCCTGCTCTGTGCACATGTAGCTGCAGCACACATCGGGTTAATTAACCCGATGTGTGCTGTAACTAGGAGAGCAAGGAGCCAGCGCTAAGCATTGTGCGCTGCTCCCTGCTCTGTGCACATTTAGCTGCAGCACACATTGGGTTAATTAACCCGATGTGTGCTGTAACTAGGAGAGCAAGGAGCCAGCGCTAAGCATTGTGCGCTGCTCCCTGCTCTGTGCACATTTAGCTGCAGCACACATTGGGTTAATTAACCCGATGTGTGCTGTAACTAGGAGAGCAAGGAGCCAGCGCTAAGCATTGTGCGCTGCTCCCTGCTCTGTGCACATTTAGCTGCAGCACACATCGGGTAATTAACCTGATGTGTGCTGTAACTAGGAGAGCAAGGAGCCAGCGCTCAGTGTGCGCTGCTCCCTGCTCTCTGCACGTGTAGCTGCGTGCGGTGGTAACCAAGGTAAATATCGGGTTGGTTACCCGATATTTACCTTAGTTACCAAGCGCAGCATCTTCCACGCGGCGCTGGGGGCTTGTCACTGGTTGCTGGTGAGCTCACCAGCAACTTGTGTAGCCACGCTCCAGCGATCCCTGCCAGGTCAGGTTGCTGGTGGGATCGCTGGAGCGTCGCAGTGTGACATCTCACCAGCAACCTCCTAGCAACTTACCAGCGATCCCTATCGTTGTTGGGATCGCTGGTAAGTTGCTTAGTGTGACTGGACCTTAACTGTCATTGTAATCCTGCCTCTGATGATAAGGAAATTGCTGTAAACTCTTCTTGAAAGTACAGAAAGTACAAGTCTAAAATCGCCTCAATGGCCAGGGTGAAAATAAACGGCTTTAAAAATAGTTTATTTTTCTGATTATTCATTCCCTTTAAGTCTAGTAACCATTTTCCACTTAGGTCAGTTGTAGTTTTGAATAACAACAATGATCTCACCATAGAATGTACTAAAAAGAGGTAAAATATTCCAAGTGGGGTCAAATTGGGAAAAAGCGCAATTCCTATATTGCGCTTTGTGTTTTGTTTTACTGCACATTTAGTCTGCTGTAAGAATGACCCGGGAACATGATTATTTAGGTCAGTACATTTAAGTTGATACTAAACTTTTTATACTTCAGGATTGTGTCCCATTTTTATAAGACCATTAACTATGTTACGTTTCCCTCGATATATTTATGTGCGGGCTTAATTTTTGCAAGGGGAGCTTTAGTTTTAATTGGTATAATCTGGAGGTATAAATTATATTATTTTATTGTACATTTTTTGTGAGGTAGTATTCTGTGAGGCAGCTTCCATACATATATGAGGTTACATAGGCAGGGTCAGCTCTTCAGGCATAACTGTCTTTTTATTAAGTATATGCATTCAACAAGAAAAACAGAGGCATAATTTTCTTAGAATTCTGCATTGTGTGTTCCTCAATTATTCCTCCTGGAAATGTATGAATGAATTGACTAAACAAAAATCTAAACTTAAGGGGGCTTTACACGCAACGACATCGCTAACGAGATGTCGTTGGGGTCACGGAATTCGTGACGCACATCTGGCCTCGTTAGCAACGTTGTTGCGTGTGAAACGCACGAATGACCGTTAACGATCAAAATTACTCACCTAATCGTTGATCGTTGACACATCGTTTTAATCCCAAATATCGTTGCTGTTGCAGGACACAGGTTGTTCGTCGTTCCTGAGGCAGCACACATCGCTACGTGTGACACCGCAGGAACGAGGAACAACATCGTACTTGCGGCCGCAATGAGGAAGGAAGGAAGTGGGTGGGATGTCACGGCCGCTCATCTCTGCCCCTCCTTCGCTTCAATTGGGCGGCCGCTAAGTAACACCGCTGTGACGCCGAACGAAGCTCCCCCTTAGAAAGGAGGTGGTTTGCCGTCACAGCGACGTCGCTAGGAAGGTAAGTATGTGTGACGGGTGTAAGCGTATTGTGCGCCACGGGCAGCGATTTGCCCATGACGCACAACCGACGGGGGCGGGTGCTTTCACCAATGACATCGCTAGCGATGTCGCTGTGTGTAAAGTGGCCTTTAGTAATGTACAACCGAAAGTAACTCAGAAGCATGTACCAAGTATATAAATGCACTTAGATTAAACTGTAATACTTCTGTATATACTACAAATATTCTATACATTCCGGTTGCATTTAAATCAGAGAGCATTCAAATCCATATACTGTACAGAATAATATAAATCTCTAGTCCAAATGAAAAAGGTGTTATTCAACACTGACTTCCTAAGGTGAGAAAAAGGATCTGGAATAATAAAAATGCAGATGGTGTGCTGAAAAGGAGACTGACATGCACACACACATATAATGTTTTAACTCAGGAAGAGTTAAGAAATCAATATTTTGTGGAATAACCATGATTTTTAATCCCAGCTTTCGTGCGTCTTGGCATGCGCTCCACCAGTCTTTCACAATTACAGTGTATTAAGTGATAGAAAGACTATTCAACATTTTTTATACAAATGTGTCACAAAATATGATCACGGTACATTATGAAAAATAAGAACATGGGATGAGTATACGCGCACCTATCGAAAAAACAACTTAGATTCAGTGTTTCTCAAATTGAAAGTCGTTGAAAATCTATAAAAAATTCTAGAGAAAAAGAAAGAACACAGTAAGTATAATATGATATGCAAGATTATAAGCAAAACCACATATATTTGTATAAAAAATGTTGTATAGTCTTTCTATCACTTAATACACTGTAATTGTGATTATCTGTTCCATATGTAGATTCCTATCACCGTGATAATGGCCACAAACCAAGGCCGAAACGTTGGTGGTAACGACTAGGAATGTTTTTGTTATAATTTTTCAAAATAAAAAAACACACAAATATTCTTGCTACTCCTTCTTGATTTTATGAGTGCCGAAGTTACCTCTCTATTCTAGAGACAGACCGACAGACAGAGACAGACAGACAGACACAGACAGATATACAGAGACAGACAGATAGACAGAGACAGACACAGAGAGAGACAGACAGACAGAGACAGACATATACAGACAGACAGACAGACACAGACAGACGGAGACTGGGAGACAGACAGAGAGACAGTTACTATCTCGGGCAACGCCTGGGTACTACAGCTAGTGTAAGAATATAGACATGCATTACTGCTAAAGGAAATTAAGAGAAAAACAAAGATATATAGCATACAAAAATGGCCATTTCTATATCTGCCCAGTAGCCAACCATATCAAGGCAATTTCATATTACTGGGAACCTACACTGAACTGAAACCTCTCTCTGCGTTTAAAAACCTCCATGTGTATGGGTGAGTAGGAACCTACTCACATCAAACACAAGAACAACGTACATAAAGGTCTTAAAAAACATAATGTGGGCAGATGGGTGGGAGAAAATTGCTTTTCATCAGCTGTAACTGTCAAACAGCTGATGATAACGGGCCCTTATATAGACAAAATTCCCGCTCACTACAGCCCAGCCGCCAATCATTGAATATTAAAAATGGCGCACAGCAAGCCGATAGGCTAATCCCAGCTTGCCCGCGTTACCGGGTAGATTTACTTTAACCCTTAAACATGCTAATTTAATATCACTACACCTGTCTTCCTAGGGTCAGTGTAATCATGCCATCCCTGCGCTAGGCGCTAACAGGGATTGTTTAGGAAATGATCTCTCAGCTAGGATGTTTTTCTGCTACGGGTCGTCTCTGTAGTTTGATTGTCCTTTGAATTTCTAAACAGCGCTCTGATATTGTTTACGCATGCTTTTCATAGACTTTTCATAGACTTCCATGGGTTTCATTAAAGTCAATGGAGCCTATACAAATCTATAAATTCTACTAAGCATGCTTCTAACAGCACTAAGCTTCTCTATAAAGTCCATAGAAGTCTAGAAGAAACTGAGCAGTCACAGTAACAAATATTTAGTGCCTATCTTCTGAGATTTAGCAATGTGCTCATACTTGTCCCCATTTGTAGTAATGTCCCCAGCCTAGTCCTCATTTTGTAATACTGCCTGGTCACTTTATTGTAGTAATCCTAGTAATCGTCTTGTAGTAATGTCCATATCCTGGTCTACTTGTATTATTAATTATTATTAATATTTATTTATAGAGCACCATTGATTCCATGGTACTCTACATGAGAAGGGGTTACATACAGAATACCTATACAAGTTAGAATAGACAGACTGGTACAGAGGAAAGAGGACTCTGCCCTTGCGGGCTTACATTCTATAGGATACTGAGGGAGGAGACAGTAGGTGGGGCAGTGGTGAGGCAGCAGCTCCGGCACGGTGGTGAGGTGGCAGCTCCGGCATGGTGGTGAGACAACAGCTCCAGCACGGTGGTGAGGTGGCAGCTCTGGCACAGTGGTAAGGCGGCAGCTCCGACATGGTGGTGAGGCTGTGGGGTCATGGGAGACTATAGGCATTTCTGGACAGATGAGTTTTCAAGTTCCGTTTGAAGCTTGCAAGTGTAGCAGATAATCTGATGTGTTGAGCCAGCAAATTCCAGAAAACAGGGCATGCTTGCGAGAAGTCTTGGAGGCGGTTGCATGAGGAGCGAATGAGTGAGGAGAGAAGTAGATTTTGGGAGGACCGGAGATTACATGTTGGAGTGTAGTGGGAGATTAGTTTGGAGATATATGGAGGAGACAGATTATGGACAGCTTTGTAGGTCAGTGTTAATAGTTTGAATTAGATACAGTGCAGGATTGGGAACCAATGGAGGGATTTGCATAGGGGTGAAGTGGGGTGGTAGTGAGGAGTAAGGTGGATCAGTCAGGTTTCAGAGTTAAGGATGGACTGGAGAGGTGTGAGGGTGTTAGCAGGGAGGCCACAGAGTAGGATGTTGCAGTAATCCAGGTGGGAGATTATGAGGACATGCACTAGCATTTTTGTAGATTGAGAATTGAAGAAAGGACGGATTCTGGAAATACATAGTATGCTTGGTCTGGTGTGATTTTGTCAAGTGGGACTTTTTAAGTGGGCTGTCAGAAATATACCAGAAATGTCCCAAAAGTGACCAGAAGGTAAGAGCTACTTTTTAACCATTCTTCCTGCTTGCATTTTTTCAAAACTTAATCTCGCCATGTTTACCTATGCCCTTACAGTCTTTTCTCCACTCATCCTCACTCTCCTTTGCTATCCCCAAACCCCCGCACTCTCCATACAAATAATTATCTCCCCTTCCATCTTACCTCCCCACCTGTCCTCCTCTGCTGAACTGCTCATAAATTTCACATCTCTCCTTCTCCTTTTATCATTTTATCATCCTCTTATCACTCCCCACTTACTAGAACCTACCGTAACCTCTCCAATATAAAATCCATTCCCCTCTCACCCATTCCACTGCTCCCTTTCTCGGGAGTGCTCTGGAATGCCCGTTCTGTCTGGTATAAACTGCACGTCATTCCCAAGTGTGCCGTCCCATGCCAGCAGCCAGGCTGGTCGGATCCGAATCTACAGTGTGGCTCGAGGGGTCTCCGGACCCGGGGGTCTTGCGGACACGTCGAATAAAAAGGGGATTTGTTGTATGTGTGATTTTCTGTATAGTCTGTGATGCCACCCATGGTGTGTGGTAACATGGGGTACCACCACTGCTGTTAGGGAGCTCCCGGGGCGGGGGCTTTGGGATGGCAGCTAGTTGTTTTTTAACCCTCCGTGGGTAGAGATGGATGTCCCGGGGCCCAGTGACACTATGCTGAGGATGGTGGCTGCAGGGGCGGGCGT
Source organism: Anomaloglossus baeobatrachus (assembly GCF_048569485.1). Lineage (NCBI taxonomy): Eukaryota > Metazoa > Chordata > Amphibia > Anura > Aromobatidae > Anomaloglossus > Anomaloglossus baeobatrachus. Next base: position 449,632,295 of record NC_134358.1, read on the forward strand.
TGGTGTACTCACAGTCAATGAAATCACACAAGTCCAGTGGTAAACCAAGGTGCCAGTGGCCGGAGCTCCGCGGTCGGGTGTATTCTGGTCACTCGGGGTGTGTGGTCTGTGTCACTTTCCTCTGCACTATTTTTAGTTCTCTTCAGACTCCTCGGTATAAAACACGGGAGTCCGCTCCCAGAACTATGGGTGGGAGCCTTGCCTGCAGGCGCTGACCCTTGGGATCTACGAGCCCTGGCGGATGCCCTATCCCCCGTGGTAGGCTGCTGGTCTGCTTTCGGGACTTTGGGTGGGACAGGACCTGTAATCCTGTCCTCAACTGGTTAATTAACAAAGCCAGTGGTTCCGGTCATTGCTTCAGGGTCCAGGTACCCCCTCTGTGCACGGTTTCCGGGTCGGTTTTCCGGTGTCGGTACGGGCGGGCTCCTACCCTGTCCCTGTCCACCTCAGATCTCCGGCAGCCGTCTTCCCATCTCCTGTCAGACACAGACCACCATCTGCCACCTAGCCAGTATGCCGGGGCTCCAACCCCGACACCTTTCCACTCTGGCTACACTCCACTTTCTCCTCTCCTCCCTGCTGTCAACTCCTCACTCCAAACTCTTTCACTGAACTCCAATTTTCCCGCCCCCAGGTTCTCTAGACCCCTAGGTGGGCATTTTCCTTCCGCCTGGTCCCACCCACTGGTGTGCCTTTCCTACCCTGGGGGGGTGACTAGGGTTTTGTTGGCTCGATGTAACCCTGTGAGGGAAGGTGCTGTGTGGGGGCCTACTCTGTGTGACCACCTGGCGGCGCCAGGGCGTCACACAAGCTCTTTACCTCTAGCAATATATCCTACCTGGGTCTCACCGAAACATGGCTGACACCCTCCAACACTGCCTCCCCTGCTGCGCTGTGCTACAATTGCCTTGACTTCACCCACACTCCTTGACCTGGCAATAGACAGGGTGGAGGAGTTGGTCTCCTTCTTTCTAACAACTGCAGCTTTAACCCAATCCAACCTCTACCCTCCCTTTTTTTGAAGTGCACTCTGTTCGCATCTATTCTCCCTCCAATCTCAAAGTAGCCATCATATACCCACATCACTACCCCACTGATACACACCAGTTGGCAGCCTAAAAACTCCCATCCCTCGCTTCATCCTTGGTCTAACTCACTGGTCCACCTCTTCCACCCACTTACTAGACCTTATCTTCACCCGTCTCTGCTCTCTATCTGACCTCACAACCTCCCCTTTCCCCCTTTCCCCCTATATGACCACCATCAACTGACCTTTTCAGCCCTGTCCTCCTCACCTGCCCACCTGTCTAGCACCTAGCACACCCCCGTAGAAACCTTGCTCATCTCAACATTCACACCCTCTCTGACTCTATCCTACCACTATAAGTTAGTATAACCCCAGCACTCAAAGAAGTAAGGAAGGACAAGATATGGAATGCAAGTGAATTTATTATGACAAACTGCAAAAGGTGAACCTCGACTAGAGCAACACCAATGTTTCAGCTTTTATGCCTTTCTCAAGGTTGTTGCGCAAAGTTCACTTTTTGCAGTTTGTCATAATAAATTCACTTGCATTCTATATCTTGTCCTCCCTTATAGAGTTGAGCGATGTTCGAGGTTCGCCAATTTCATGTTCGAGTGATTTTGGGGGGTGCTCGAGATCAAACTCGAACTTTTTTGCTAAAAGCTCGACAGTTTAAGTCAGGTTCGATCACCATAAACGTGGCTTTTCACAGTAAGGCTATGTGCCCTCGTTGCTATCTGCATGCGTCCTGCGTCCCCAGCACAATACCTATCCCTTTCCTACTTACCGATCACGTGCTCCTCGCTCCATCATTGTCACAAATCTGCGGTGTCTTTTCCTCTTTAGAAAATGGCTGCTGCTTCATTAGTCAACTAGTTATTCCGTGCTTTCCCCGCCCACCGGCGCCCATGATTGGTTGCAGTCAAACACATTCCCAAACTGAGTGACAGCTGTCTCACTGCAAGCAATCACAGCCGCCGGCGGGCGGGTCTATATCGTGCAGTAAATTAAATAAATAAATAAAAAAAAAAATGCGGTTCTCCCCATATTTGATACCAGCCAGGATAAAGTCACACGGTTGGAGGCTGGTATTGTCAGGATGGAGAGCACCACGTTATCGGGAGCCCACCACCCTAACATTATCACCCAGCAGCCGCCCAGAATTGCCACATCCATTAGATGTGACAGTCCCGGGACTCCACCCAGCTCATCCCGAATTGCCCTAGTGCGGTGGCAATCGAGGTAATAATGAGTTAATCATGCCAGGTGTCTCTGCGAGATACCGTCCATGATTAAACTGAAAGTAAAAGTAAATAAACACTCACAACGAAAAATCCTTTATTTGGAATAAAAGACAAAAAACCACCCTGTTTCACCCCTTTATTAATCCTCAAATATCCCTCCAAGTCCGACGTAATCCACATGACACTGTCAGCTCTGCTGCCTGAAGATGCAGCAGCACCGTAGAACACTATCGCGCTGTATCAGCTCCACGTAGCAATGAAGTGAATCGTGCGGTCAGCAGAGACTTCAGCACTGCAGACTTCAAGATTATCAAATGTGCCTATCTTTATCATTAGAGTCAGTAGCTCAGTGGCTAGAGCGCTTGCCTCAGAAGCATTAGGTCGCGGGTTCCGGTCCCGGTAAAGAATTTAATTTTTTTTTTTTTTAATTTTAAATTATAATTATTAGATATTTATAATTTAATTTAATTATGCACTGAGGGGAGGAGCCAGACATCAGCTGTGAGCCACAGGACACACCTCTAAAATCGGAGCAGTTCACGGAATGAGGCTGCATTGCTCTCTCCTCTCTCTTCTCTCTCTTCTCTCTCTTCTCTCTCTCTTTCTCTCTCTATTTTTCTCTCTCTCTCTCCTCTCTCTCTTTTTCTCTCTCTCTTTTTCTCTTTTTCCCTCTCTATCTGTCTCTTTTCTCTCTCTCTTCTCCCTCTCCTCTCGCTCTTCTCTCTATCTCTTCTCTCTCCTCTCTCTCTTCTCTCCTCTTCTCTCTCCTCTCTCTCTTCTCTCTTTTTCTCTCCTCTCTCTTTCTCTCTGTTTTCTCTTTCTCTTTTCTCGCTCTCTCTTTCTCTCTGTCTCTTTGTCTCTTTCTCTCTCTCTCTCTCTCTCTCCTCTCTCTCTCTCTCTCCTCTCTCTCCTCTCTCTCCTCTCTCTCCTCTCTCTCTCCTCTCTCTCCTCTCTCTCCTCTCTCTCTCTTTTTCTCTCTCTCTCTTTTTCTCACTCTCTCTCTTTTTCTCTTTTTTTCTCTCTCTTCTCCTCTCTCTCTTCTCTCTCTTCTCTCTCTCCCTCCCTCTTTCCTCTCCTCTATCTCTTCTCCCTCTCCTCTCTCTCTTTTCTCTCTCTCCTCTCTCTCTTTTCTCTCTCTTTTCTCTCCTCTCTCTCTTCTCTCTCTCCTCTCTCTCTCTTTTCTCTATCTTCTCTCTCTCTTCTTTCTCTCTCTCTCTTTCTCAGACCTGGCGATGATCAGCTGATGCGGTCACCTGACGGATTCAGCTGACACTATAAGTCGAGCGGTGAGGCCGGCTTTTTACCGCCCGGCCAGCTAAACTATTAGCTGATGCTGTCGGACAGGAGTCTGCACTGAAGTGTGTAGTTTTTTTTTTTGCACTGATGCATCAGCTGATTGTATAAAAGCCGTTTATACAATCAGCTGCTGTGTCACGTGATTCAGGCCCTTGAACCTGACACATCATCTGATCGCTTTGCCTTCCAGCAAACCAGTCAGATGATATTGGATCCGGATTGGACGGCGCGGGACCCTTGACCCAGGATTACTGTGAAGGGGGGTTCTTTATTTCAATAAAGATGGAGTCACTAATTGTGTTGTGTTTTATTTGTAATAAAAATATTTTTCTGTGTGTTGTGTTTTTTTTATCTGTACTAGAAATTCATGGTGGCCATGTCTAATATTGGCATGACACCATGAATTTCGGGCTTAGGGCCAGTTGATAATATACAACTAGCCCTAACCCCATTATTACCCAGCGAGCCACCTGGCTTCAGGGCAGCTGGAAGAGTTGGATACAGCGCCAGAAGATGGCACTTCTATGAAAGCGCCATCTTCTGGGGTGGCTGCTGACTGCAATTCGCAGCAGAGGTGCCCAGAAAGCTTGGGCACCCTGAGCTGCAGATTCCAACCCCCAGCTGCCTAGTTGTACCTGGCTGGACACAAAAATTGTATGTATGTTAAAACATACTCTGTATTCTTGAATTTTGATAAATGTTAGTAATTGCATTGTCCCTTAAAGTCGGTTTCTCTTTCTTTCATTGCTCAAAATGTTGATGCCGGATGATAGCTCAAAGTTTGTAGTGTAATGTATGCCGTGTTTCGATGTTTGGAATACATTTTTAGCCTTTTTTCTCTTTAGTTTTTTAAATAAATATAAATCTGTATGTACAGGTTTTTGAAAAACACATTGGCCTCGATTCATCATTGCCTTTGCACCTGTGTTTTGTCTAGTTATGTATGTTTTGTGCCCTTTTTTTGCACCCATTTCAGTATTCTATTTGCGCATTTTTATGTCTATTTTATATGTGCTTGCCCGTTGTAAACTAATAAATTATAATAAATATAATAGATTAATAAATAATGAATATAATAATCGGAGTGATTAAACTACAATGTGCTGGATATACTCATAGAAGATGTATATTGTGAATAAGTAGAAATACTGTATATGTGAAAAAAATCTACAATAACAAGAACAAATCAGATCCAGGCTGCATGCATGATGATGAAACAATGAGGTGATCAGCAATGACATCACCATAGGCTAGTGACATCATCAGTTTCTAAGCCTATAAAACCTGTGTCTGATACTAACTCTGCCTTCTTATCTGTGAATAGAGAAAGAGACAGAGAGAAATAGAGAGCGAGAGAGAGAGAAATAGAGAGATAGTTTAAGCTTTCACTTAGCTAATCTTTCCATCATGGGGATCCGGGGTTTGGCATTATTGCCAATCTTGTGGATCTTATGGATGCTATTGGGCGTCTGTGTGTTAATTGCCCTGACAGTCATCTCAGGGTATAAGAAATATCCTGACATCAGGTAAGAGGCTACTGGAACATAGAAGATTTTCTATTATTTTGTATTGAAGGGGTTGTCTACTTCTTGGACCATCCCCATAAAAATAAAAAAAAAGCCAATACTCACCTCCGGCAGGGAGAAGGAAGGCGGCAGTTATTGGGTGTGGGGGATCCCATGTCTTAGTAATGTCACATGAGCCCTGGGAACACAAGTTTCAATATTGGTATAACTGCGTCGGCACCAAAGGTGTGTATTGGAGTTTTTATTTTTATGGGGAACAAGAAGGGGTTGTCCAAGTAGTGGACAACCCCTTTAATATCATGGAATGTTCTTATTAATATATTATATTTCCTGCAATGTTCTTATTGTATTAAAAGTAACCCCTTCCTGCTGCAGAGAATTTTCTTTTTTGCATTGTCATTATTTCCTTCCCTTCTTTGACGTTAAGTTTGATAACATTCCACCAATGTACTTTTGGTCAGAATATATAATGGAAGATTATTATACATGACAATTAAACCGCTTGTGTCCTATTAACTCACAAAATGTTCCATATCTTTTACAGTGATACTGAAATTATGTTCCCAGAATCGGTCATCTATACCGTTATCTTCCTAGTAAATTCCTTCTTTGGTAAGTAGACGTTGCATCCTATAGGGAGATATCCTCATGAAGAGCTCAGCAATTCTGTGCTCAGAGGTGACATTAAAGTCTCTGGGACTAGAAGATTTATAGCCCATTAATAACAGATCGGTGGGGTTCTGACTATGACACCCCACTGTTTACCTGATTTAACGGACCATGCTGAACATTTTGGTACTTTTTTGCAAAAAACTGGTTCTAAAGATTTCTGCAGTTCAGGCCCATTAAAGTAAATGGCAAAGAGCTGTAATACCAGGCACAGCCATCACCAAAAGTAAAGGCCATCACACACAGAGATACATCTTTGGCAGATCTGTGGTTGCAGTGAAATCATGGACATATTGTTCCATTTGTACACAGCCACAAACCTGGCACTGATTGTCCACAATTTCACTGCAACCACAGATCTGCCGCAGATTTATCTCTGTGTGTGACAGAGCCTTAAGGATCTGTGCCTGATAAGCAATGAAAGATATGTGGCTTCCCTTCAATCATCCACCAATTTGATAAAGAGATAGGACATCAATGGCACAGATGGTCCCTGTAAGGGTACCTTCACACTTTAGCGATGCAGCAGCGATCCGACCAGCGATCTGACCTGGTCAGGATCGCTGCTGCATCGCTACATGGTCGCTGGTGAGCTGTCAAACAGGCAGATCTCACCAGCGACCAGTGAACAGCCCCCAGCCAGCAGCGACGTGCAAGCGACGCTGCGCTTGCACGGAGCCGGCGTCTGGAAGCTGCGGACACTGGTAACTAAGGTAAACATTTGTCGCTCTCTCGCTGTCACACACAGCGATCTTTGTGTCACAGCGGGAGAGCGCCTTTGAAGAAAACGAACCAGGGCTGTGTGTAACGAGCAGCGATCTCGCAGCAGGGGCCAGATCGCTGCTCAGTGTCACACACAGCGAGATCGCTAATCAGGTCACTGCTGCGTCACAAAAAGCGTGACTCAGCAGCGATCTCGGCAGCGAGCTCGCTGTGTGTGAAGCACCCCTAAATCTCTTATAACGGCCATTACTGGAGCTGTTAATCATTCGTGCATTCTTAAGGTTAGGTTTTCTATAGCACTGACATGGAAATATCTGGTTGATATCTTGCTTTGTCTATTTCAGGAGCTGGCATCATGTATATCCAGTATAGGTTCATGATTATTCAATCTGAGCCATCAGAGAAGCAGTTTATCATCTGCCAGAAAATCCTTTTCATCGCTGGCTGGGTAGTGTGCATTGGGACCGCGGTTAATGCTGTATGTTCGTTTAGTTATTAGTTTTTTTTATAATGTTGTCTCCAGTAATACTCAGGACTAGAGTTGAGCGCGGTTCGTGGTTCGAGGTTCTCCAGTTCACGGTTCGAGTGATTTTGGGGGCTGTTCTAGATCGAACTAGAACTCGAGCTTTTTGCTAAAGTTCGATAGTTCTAGTTACGTTCGAGAACGGTTCTAGCAGCAAAAAGCAGGGCTTTTTATAGCTACAGTGTGCAGGAGCCATTGCTGGCAGCCTGCCAGAAGCTGGTAACCAAGACAAACATAGGGTATCCAAGCAAAGCGCTTTGGTTAGTAACCCGATATTTATCCTAGTTACGTGTGCAGGAAGCCGACACTTCCCCGCTTAGCTCGCTCCGCCCCCTCCTGCACGCGGCATGTACACATACATACACACACTCACACTCACCTGTCCCCAGCCATGCAGTCCACGACACTGACGTCCTCAGCGCCACATGACCCCGCTATGCTCCAACCACTTTGCACTCCGCCACCAGCACACATGGCTCCGCCCACCTGGCACTCTGCACACATGGTCCCGCTAGGCTCCGCCCACCTGACACTCTGCACACATTGTCCCGCTAGGCTCCGCCCACCTGGCACTCTGCACACATTACCCCGCTAGGCTCCGCCCACCTGGCACTCTGCACACATGGTCCCGCTAAGCTCCACCCACCTGGCACTCTGCACACATGGTCCCGCTAGGCTCCGCCCACCTGTCACTCTGCACACATTTCCCCGCTAGGCTCCGCCCACCTGTCACTTTGCACACCTGGCACTCTGCACACATGGTCCCGCTAGGCTCCGCCCACCTGGCACTCTGCACACATGGTCCCGCTAGGCTCCGCCCACCTGGCACTCTGCACACCTGGCACTCTGCACACATGGTCCCGCTAGGCTCCTCCCACCTGGCACTCTGCACACCTGGCACTCTGCACACATTACCCCGCTAGGCTCCGCCCACCTGGCACTCTGCACACCTGGCACTCTGCACACATTACCCCGCTAGGCTCTGCCCACCTGGCACTCTGCACACCTGGCACTCTGCACACATTACCCCGCTAGGCTCTGCCCACCTGGCACTCTGCACACATGGTCCCGCTCGGCTTACCTGTGGTGATGAAGTCCCGACCTCAACGCTGTCACTGTTCTCCATGGCCGCCGCTTGTCACATCACCTTCTCTCGCTTCCGACCCGAGACTGACTAGCGGTGACGTCACGGGCCTCTCGCGATACTTGGCTGTGAAGGTCATTGAACTCAGTGACAGGTGCTGTCAGCAGTGCAGGAGATCAGCGCAGGTAATGTACCTCGCTCCTGACAGCAGCACATGTCATCGCCTGCAGTGACCTGGGCTGACCCATTGATGTTAGCTCAAGTCACTGCATTGCTCTCCCAGCCAATGGGGAACATCCTGCTCTTCATTGACTGGGACAGTGTGGATCGTCATGGCAACCCCTTGGATTACACCAGACCTGGATTTGTTTTTCTTTCTAATAAATTGGTTAAAGAAGGAATGTATTGGGGAGTGTTTTTTCAAATAAAAATGTGTTTGTCGTCTATTTTTTTTTATTACTGACTGGCTTGGTGATGTCGGGTATCTGATAGACGCCTGACCTCACCAACCCCAGGGCTTGATGCCAGGTGACATTACACATCTGGTATTAACCCCATATATTAACCCGTTTGCCACCGCACCAGGGCACGGGATGAGCTGGGGCGAAGCACCAGGATTGGCGCATGTAATGGATGCGCCACTTCTGCGGCGGCTGGGGCCTGCTATTTTTAGGCTGGGGAGAGTCCAATAACCATGGACCTCCCTAGTCTGAGAATATCAGACCCCAGCTGTCTGCTTTACCTTGGCTGGTGATCCAATTTTGGGGGGACCCCTACGTGTTTTTTTTTTTAAATTATTTATTTAATTTAAAATAACAGCGTGGGGTGCCCTCAGTTTTGGATTACCAGCCAAGGTGAGGCTGCCATCTGCGGTCTGCAGGCTGCAGCCGTCTGCTTTACCCTAGCTGGCTACAAAAATAGGGGAAACCCCACGTCATTTTTTTTTCCATTTTTTTGGCTAAATACAAAGCTAAGCACCCCTTAGTGCCACATGAAAGGCACCAAAGGGTGCAAAATTACAAAATGCAGGAGAGTGGGACATTATGTGTCTTTCTGCCATTATAATGACAGAAAAGACTGATATGAAGTGTACAAGCACAAGAAAATCACCAGAGCGCTCTACGCTGTGAAAAGCAGTAGAAAATGGCACTGGAGTGAACATGTGACCGTCTCATGTAGGTTGAAGCTATGGATCCTGGGTAAATTTATGTATTTTCCCTCCTTCAGTTTTTTTGCAGTACACAAAAAAAACGGAAGGCACACGGATGACAAACAGATGACATACGGACCGTCTACGGAACGGAAACGGACTGTTTTTTGCAGACCACAAAACAATGGATCGGTCGTGTTAATGTAGCCTTATTCTGATCTGCCGTTTATAAACAGCAGGCAGAAATAAGTGAATAACGCCTCCCAGCGTCATAAAATCTCCGGGGTTTCAGGGCTAGCTGAGACCCTGGAGATCATGATTCAGGACGGTTTTTCCGGTCCCCGCTAACATGATCACAGGTATACACCGTATACCGATGATCACGTTACAGTAAATGACAGTGTCGGTAAAAAATTATTTATCTCCCATCTGGCATGAAAAAACATGATAAATCTCCTCCCCAGTCCCCTCCAGTCCCCCGGTGTCACCAAAGTGCCCCCCCTGATGCCCTCCCAGAAATCCAAGATGGCCGCGCGCACAGCAGCGCGCCGGCCGCATTCACGCTACTCCTCTGATTTCTGTCGCATGTGCCATGACACATGCAACAGAAAACTCCTCCCCAGGCCCTGCCAGGTCACCCCCTATAAACCCACCGGTGTTCCCCGGTGTCCCACGGTACCTGTGCAGCGTTGATCCCCCCACGGCCCTCTCCTTCACAATAGACGCTGCCGCATGCACAGAGCGGCTGTCAGCTCAGCTTCCTGTGTTCAGACACAGTGAGTAGTGGTTATGTATCTGTAAGCTAAATGGGTGGCACGGTGGCTCAGTGGTTAGCACTGCAGTCTTGCAGCGCTGAGGTCCTGGCTTCAGTTCCCACCAAGAACACCATCTGCAAGGAGTTTGTATGTTCTCCCCGTGTTTGCATGGGTTTCTTCCAGGTACTTCGGTTTCCTCCCACACTCCAGAGACATACAGCGCTATGGAATTAATAACGCTATATAAATGAATAAATTATTATTATTACTGCAATGCCCTGCTCATGAGGTAAGGAACATAATTGATCAGGAGAGCTATATACTACATTTCCAAACGGAGGGATTTGCTTTTATAGTTTCCCTGCTGAACGATTACCAAACATGAGAGTCCGTTATACGCCACAAGAAAACACATCTAAATAGCGAGCTCTGTTGTTAAGTATTCATTCAGCTGGATAACTGGCCTTAAAGGGGTATTCCATCTCCACGATCCTATCCCCAATATATAGTAGGTGGAATAGCAATAATATCAGCAAATACCAATATTTGGAAATGTAGAATAGTTCTCCTGATTAGGCATGCCCTTACCTCATGAGCAGGGCATTGCAGCTTGGTAGCAACCATTACAACATGGACTCTGCTGCAGTTGACCCGGGGAGAGTGAGTGCAGATTCATTGCACCCACACTCCTCACATGAAGGGTCTGCACTCCTAGAAAATGGGGGATACGTTCCCTGAGTGTCTCCCCCCCATATTCTAGACGGTCCAGAGTCGTCGTGGGACCCCTTTATTTTTTTTCTTACAATAAATTGGTGAAAGAGGGAATGTTTTGGGGACTGTTTTTTCAAATAAATTTCTTTTGTCGATTTTTTTTTGTTAGTACTGACAGTTTACAATGTTGGGTATCTAATAGACGCCATGACATCACAAACTGCTGGGCTTGATCTCAGGTGACTTTACAGCTAGTATCAACTTGATTTATTACCCCGTTTGCCACTGCACCAGGGCACGGGATGAGCTGGGGTGAAGCGCCAGGATTGGCGCATCTAGTGGATGCGCCACGTCTGGAGTGCCTGCGGCCTGCTATTTTTAGGCTGTGAAAGCCCAATAACTATGGACCTTCCCACCCTGAGAATACCAGACCACAGCTGTCCGTTTTACCTTGGCTGGTGATCCAATTTGGGGGGGACCCTACTTTTTTTGTGTAATTATTAATATTTATAAAATAATTATAAAAAAAGAGCCTGGGGGGACCTCCACATTGGATCCCCAACCACGGTAAAGCTGCCAGCTGTGGTTTTCAGGCTACAGCCGTCTGCTTTACCCTAGCTGGCTATCAAAAATGGGGGGACCCAACATCATTTTTTTTTAACTATTTTTTAAATAGAAAAAATTAATGGGCTTCCCTGTATTTTGATTGCCAACCAAGGTAACGGCAGGCAGATGGGGGTGGCAACCCATAGCTGTCTGCTTTATTTGCGCTGAGAATCAAAAATACCGCGGAGCGCTATGTCATTTTTTTTTAAAGATTTATTTTTACAGCACTGTGATGTCCAGCAATCAAAATACAGGGAAGCCCATTTTGTTTTTAGTTATTTAAATAAATAATAAAAAAATATATATATGGGCTCCCGCTGCATTTTTTGTATTGCTAGCTAAGGGTAATCCAAGCAGCTACTGGCTGCTAACCCCCACTGCTTGGTGTTACCTTCACTGGCAATGGAAAATCCAGGGAAGCATTTTTTATTTTTTTTGCCAAAAAACTACAAAAAAAGGACGTAAGCTTCGCTATATTTTTGTATGCCAGCCAGGTATAGCAGGCAGGTGCTGGAAGAGTTGGATACAGCGCCAGAAGATGGCGCTTCTATGAAAGTGCCATTTTCTGAGGCGGCTGCAGACTGCAATTCGCAGCAGTGGGGCCCAGAAAGCTCAGGCCAACCTGTGCTGCGGATTCCAATCCCCAGCTGCCTAGTTGTACCTGGCTGGACACAAAAATGGAGCGAAGCCTACGTCATTTGTTTTCTAATTATTTCATGAAATTCATGAAATAATAAAAAAAGGGCTTCCCTTTATTTTTGGTTCCCAGCCGGGTACAAATAGGCAACTGGGGGTTGGGGGCAGCCGTACCTGCCTGCTGTACCTGGCTAGCATACAAAAATATCCGCGTTACCATAGCAACGGTGCTCCGATCATGTGATTCCCGGAGCCGCGGTTAGCGGTGACATCACTGCTAACTGCGTTGCTATAGCAACGGTGATCTCCGTTAATGACCGGCTGTGTTAGCCGGTCCCTAACGGAATGGGTAGTCGACCGTGTGCTAGAGCATGTCGCCGGTACACGGCGATACACAAATGTGCACCGTGTACCGGAGAGTGCAATGACAGGACCTAGGACAGGACATGACGTCAAAGTCATGTGACCAGTCTGTAGCCAATGAGATAATAGCCACGTGACTGGTCACATGGCTATTTTGACGACGTCACGGAAGGTCCTTTCAGTGCTGGTTATCGGGAGGACGCAGCGATCATCGGAAGGAATAGTGACAGGAGACAGAGTGCAGGACGCATCGCGGGCACCGGTAAGTGTTATGGCAATGTTTATTAACTTAATGTGTACATTTATAATGCGTTTTTATGTGTTTGTGATTGCCTCCCATTCTTTCCTATTGGTTCAAGTTCGGTTCGTCGAACGTTCGCCGAACCGAACTCGAACGGGACCTCGGTTCGGCGAACGGAGCTCGAGCCAAACCGTGGCTGGTTCGCTCATCTCTAATCAGGACCTCAGGTTCAGTATAAATTATAGTTTGGTGACTGCCAGTATATTATATTGGATGGATCCTGCTGTTATGTATTCTCAGATCTCCATGATGACCTTATTGATGACAGTCAAATATTACTTCTCTTTCTGGGTGAAAACCTATCCTATTGCCCACAGGATCGGAGCAGGACTGGCTTTTTTTCTTCTTGCCATTTACAACTTATGTCAGTCTGTATACCTGTACAAGAGATCCTTCAGCAGTCGCTGTATGTGCCACTTTAGACTGGCAGCAGCTTTGATAACGATTGCATTACTCCTGATAGGTATCCTTTTCTTGATGAGTCAGTGTGGTTAGGTGTGTAAGGTGTGCACATGTGCCGCCCCCATGCCAGCAGCCGGCGCTGCTCGGATCCGGACCTGTACCGCCCCGCAGGCTCGGCTGCAGCCGCTGAACCGCTCGGATCCGTGCTCACGTTCTACGGGTGATGGCTCGAGCCTCTCATGGACCCGGGGGTCACGTCGCTCTGCAAGGGGGTTGGCGTTGCACACAGGGGAATGCGGGTATTTGGTTTTGGGATGATTGTTCGTGACGCCACCCACGGGTCGTGGTGATGGTGGACACCACCGCTGTGGTGAAGGTATGGGGACTCCTGGGAGTGGTGTAGTGGCGCAGCTAGGTGTTGACCCCTCCGTGGGTAGGGGATGTGGGTCCCGGGGCCCGGTGGTGCAAGGCGCAGGGTTGCGGTGCCTGAGGGCACTGGTGTACTCACGATTAAACCACACAGAGTCTTTAGTAAACCAAACGAAGCTATGAACAGGGCCCGCAGCAGCTTTCTAGTCGGGGTGGCAATGTCCACCTTTCTCGTGCACCTATGTAGTAGTTTGACCACTGTGCCTGAGCACTGGTAGTCCGCTCCCCGGCGTGTAGATGTCAGAGGAGCTCCTTTGCCCACAGGCACTGGCCCTTGGATCTCTGACCTTTGGCGGTGGCTACTATCCGGACGGATTGGGCTGTTGCCTTCTAACGGGACTTTGGTGGGAATGAACCCCTGAGGTCCAGACTGCAATCAGTTAATTCGACTATGGTGGTGGCATATAGCCTAGTTCGGGGTCTGAGTACCCTGCCTGGTGCTCCGGTATCCTGTTTGGTTCCCGCAAGCCGCTACCCTGTCCCGGTCCCTTACGGTTCCGCTGGTCGTGTTCCCGGTCACCTGCAGGCGGTCACTGGCGTCTGCCTGCCTGACTGTTTCACTCCACTCCACTGTGCTGCACTGAACTGGTCTGTACTGAACTGTTTGTGTTTTCCTGCCTCAGGCCAGCAGACTCCTCGGGGGGCGTGTCTTTCCGCCTGACTCCGCCCACCTGGTGTGCCTGTCTAACACTGAGGGAGGCAATCAGGTCTTTATGGTTGACTGATGGTACCTTTCTAGTGTGGGGGTGTATGTGGTGATGTTGTAACCTATGACCCCTGGGGTCCAGGGCGTCACACTCCCCCTTGGTTTAATGCAGACCGTCCACGGGCTGCCCATCCATACCGGTTTTATTTTTCTGTTAACTGCAAAAAGGATAAATAACAGGTAAAATATTTCAAAAAACATTTTCATTTCTTCCCTTATGGGAGGCACATCACTTGAACCGTTGCAAACGGGGAAATATTTTGATAACATTAACGGGTCCTTCCGCTTTCCCACCCAAGCAACCTGAACCTTGATGCTGCCCCTAAGAAACAGGCAGCACCCCTTTTCCCCAGTCCAGAAAACAGGAACTGGCCCAGGCCACCCAAGCGGGAACGGGTACGGTGCTACGCATCTGACAGTCCTTCAGAGGCACCACGTCCAAGGGGACCCCTGACCCGGAGGATGGTCACCGGTCCTGGTGGTGACCGGACCCCAGCCTGCTCTGCTGCGAGTCCTTCCTCCAACCAGCCTCTCCGGAGACTGGCAGTTGCGGGAAGGGGCAGTTGGGGACTATTTACAAACCCAATAGTTTTTGGGTGGCTTGCATGTTCTCAGCCTTGTCTGTAAGCGGTAAAGGTGACAACATCAGTCCCAATGGGGACAGGTACTTCAGCAGCCAACGGGCTACCACAAACACTTTAGTAATTCCGCTGCCGATGCAGCCTCTTCCAGCCTTTTTCCCCTGTCCACCACAGGGCAGCACGGGTCTCCACTGCCTTCAGTGCAGGTATGGTGGACTGGACTCCATTTGTAGAACTTTCCTTGCTCCTTTAACTCCCTGCTGTCCTCCACCAGGGGCTCTGACCCCTGATGGCGCCCACCGAGGTTCCGTCCCCGGCGGCGTTCAACAAGTCAGGCAGGGTCCGGCTCCTTCCACCCAGCGTACCGGATGGCGCCCCACGGGAACAGGGGGCGTTCAACAAAGGATGACGGGAATGCAGGAACGGGACATTTTAAAACTTCCACTTTAAAACATTAACTTTGAACTTCAGGAATCCTGTTGCAGCTTTAAGGTTCGGCACCGCTGGGGCACACTCTAGCGAAGTGCCCGGGTAAGCCGCAATGCCTGCAAACCGGGACAAGCACGGCGGGTGGGGACTCATCTTCCGAGACGGAATCCGTATCCGCTTCATCCAATGCTAGCACATAATATGCCCGGGGCGACAAAACCATTCGGTAGCCATTCCCGCCGTCCCGCGGGATATACGTGGCCACCGGGATACTGCTATCGGAGTCACTGCTTTCCAATTCTGGCCTCTCAGGTGCAGTCAAGCGGCCTACCGGTGCCTGCTCCATTATCGTCACAGGGTCATCACCACCGGCGGGTCCTTCGACGGGTGCCGCTAAACTTGCTGGCATCCCCGGGACCTCCTCTCCTGCGACCGGAGCGGGAGCCGCTCGCTGACTAGCTGATTCACCTTCATGCCCCGCCACTCCGATAATGGGCGCTGCTCCGCTCACCTCCTGGGACGCCGACATTCTTCTCTTTCTTCTCCCGCGGACATCAGCAGCAGCCAGCTCCGGCAGGTGCGGACATCTTCCTTTTCGTCCCCCCTTGGTTTTCCTACAGCACTTCTCTCTTTGGGGGCGGGGCTGCACTTTCGCGCCTCCACTGCTTGGGGAAGACAACTCGAGCGGGAAATTTTCGCGCCCAAGATGGTGGATCTTCAGATTTTTCAGCGGGACGACGCTGACGGGGATCACAAGGCGCACTTCTACCGATAAGTAGATTGCTTCTATCCTGTTTGTGACGCCAGAAGAGTCGATGTGTACCGCCCCGCGGCCTCGGCTGCAGCCACTGAGCCGCTCGGATCCGTGCTCGCGTTCTACGGGTGGTGGCTCGAGCCTCTCACGGACCTGGGGGTCACGTCGCTTTGCAAGGGGGTTGACGTTGCACACGGGGGAATGCGGGTATTTGGTTTTGGGATGATTGTTCGTGACGCCACCCACGGGTCGTGGTGATGGTGGACACCACCGCTGCGGTGAAGGTACGGGGACTCCCGGGAATGGTGTAGTGGCACAGCTAGGTGTGGACTCCTCCGTGGGTAGGGGATGTGGGTCCTGGGGCCCGGTGGTGCAAGGCACAGGGTTGCGGTGCAGCACGGTGCGGTGCCTGAGGGCACTGGTGTACTCACGATTAAACCACACAGAGTTTTTAGTAAACCAAACGAAGCTATGAACAGGGCCCGCAGTCGGCTGCAGCTTCCTAGTCGGGGTGGCAATATCCACCCTTCTCCTGCACCTATGTAGTAGTTTGTCCACTGTGCCTGAGCACTGGTAGTCCGCTCCCCGGCGTGTAGATGTCGGAGGAGCTCCTTTGCCCGCAGGCACTGGCCCTTGGATCTCTGGCCTTTGACGGTGGCTACTATCCGGACGGGTTGGGCTGTTGCCTTCTAACGGGCCTTTGGTGGGAATTAACCCCTGAGGTCCAGACCGCAATCAGTTAATTCGACTATGGTGGTGGCATATAGCCTGAGTACCCCGCCTGGTGCTCTGGTTTCCTGTTAGCTCCCCGGTTCGGTTCCCGTGGGCCATTACCCTGTCCTGGTCCCTTATGGATCAGCTGGTCATGTTCCCGGTCTCCTGCAGGCGGTCACTGCTGTCTGCCTGCCTGACTGTTTCACTCCACTCTACTGTGCTGCACTCAACTGTTCACTGAACTGGTCTGTACTGAACTGTTTGTGTTTTCCTGCCTCAGGCCAGTAGACTCCTTGGGGGGCGTGTCTTTCTGCCTGACTCCGCCCACCTGGTGTGCCTGTCTAACACTGAGGGAGGCAATCAGGTCTTTATGGTTGACTGATGGTACTTTTCAAGTGTAGGGGTGTATGTGGTGATGAAACCTGTGACCCCTGGGGTCCAGGGCGTCACAAACCCACTGCGTGGCTCGAGGGATCCTCCAGACCCGGGGGCCACGCGGACACGGCAAATGAAAATGGGGACGTATTTGTACGGCCTTGACCGTATTCAGTTCGTGACGCCACCCACGGTGTGTGGTGAAGTGGGACACCACCGCTGCTGTTGTGGGATACCTGGGGAAGATGTAATGGCAGCCGGATGTTAACCCCTCCGTGGGTAGGGATGGTTGCCCCGGGGCCCAGTGTCTATTTGCAGGGTACGGAGGTGGCAGGGGCTTGCGCGCCCGGATGTAGCAGGGGATGCTTGCTTACTCACAAGTAAATGAATCACATTAGCCGGTTGTACTCTGGTCCCCCACCCGGGCTGGTGGTCGCCGTCTCTTCCTCTGCACTGATTGTTGTTGTGTGTTTGGACTTCCCGGTGTGGAACACGGGAGTCCGCTCCCGGCTTTCTGTGTGCATGAGGAACCGTGCCAGCTGACGCTGACCCGTGGGATCTATGGGCCCTGGTGGTTGCCCTATCCCTATCTGTGGGTGGTTGTCTGCTTTTGGGACTTTGGTTGGGACAGGACCTGTAATCCTGCCCTTAATCGGTTGATTAGCTAGGCCGTTGGTTTCAGTCCTGGCTTCAGGGACTGAGTACACTCTCTGTGCACGGTTTCCGGTCAGGTCTCCGGTGTCGGTACCGGCGGGCTCCAACCCTGCTCCGGTCCTCCTCGGATCTGCCGAGCCGTCTTCCCGTCTGCTACTGACGGAGACCACCATCTGCCACCTAGCCAAGGTACCAGGGCTCCGAACTTGGCACCGATCGACTTGGACTTCTCCTCTGCTGGAGCTACACCTAGCTGCAGCCCACACTCCTCTCAACTTGAACTCCAACTTTTTACTGCTTGTTTTCCCGCCCCGAGCTGTCTAGACCCTTAGGTGGGCGTTCCCTAACTGCCTGGTCCCGCCCACTGGTGTGCCTGTCTTGCCCTGAGGGGGGGTGACTAGGGTTCCAGGTCGGCTGTATGTAACCTAGGTGAGGGATGGTGTTGTGCGGGGGCCTATTGTGTGACTATCTGGTTTTGCCAGGGCATCACACACCCTTGTGACTGTTTTTTTTATCGCTAAACAATATAGTAATAACATTCTGGTGCTTTTCTTAACATATACTTCCAGTTGTTACAGGTATGTGCACCTACTTCTTCCAGCTATGTAGTGGTCTCTGTTGGACGGTAAGTTTATTTCATGTTTCATTATCTTGTGTAATTCACTTGTGTCCTTTGTAAAAGTAAACTATTAACTCTTGGTGGACAAGTCATCCTACCATCTCATCCCATATTAGGCAGGTAATAACATCCTCTATCCTCTACCTTCTGCAGATCTTCTACATGGCAGGCATGATAGGCGAGTGGATGGGATTCTTCGGCCTGATAATGCACCAGCTTACTAATTATACCGATTTCCAGGTAAGTAAATGATATGTGAGGGTCTTATTTGAGCCAAAATGTTTCACTTAAAGATTTGTTGCAATAAAAAAAATCCAGTTTCAAAAATAGATGCAGAGATAACGAACTTCAGTAACATCCGGTGATAATTGTCTATTTTCCTTTTTCTTAGAGTTTGTCTTTAAAGTTCTTCCGAGAAGGTGTCACCATCTGCCTAAGGGAAAAGAACCAGGCCACAAAACTTCCTGTGTAAAATCGAGGAGAAAGACTTGGGGCTGGAGGAACATAAAGACAACTGAATCATCTGTGCTGCATCATATCATCTAACCGACTTCCAATGAGAAGAAATTTGTAGAACGGCAGGTACGGCAGGTACTGAAACGTAATGACTGAATCATCCATCATGGAGAAGATGGATGTCATATCAACCATGTTCCTGGACACAAAGCAGCAGAATGCTACAGATATTTTAACTGCTGGTGGACGGAAGAACATTGAGAAAATCTGAAGCCGTCTCCACTGGGAAGATAAACATGGCTTTGATGCCGTATAACTTTAATTCTTTACTGTAAGAGCAGTGAAGACTATGGAACTCTATGCCACATAATGTTGTAATGGTTGATTCACTACTAAAGCTTAGAGAGGCCTGGATGCCTTTCTTGAAAAATATAACATTACTAGTTATGTGCACTAGATTCTGTGATGGGGCGTTGATCCAGGGAACTATTCTGATTGCCGTATGTGGAGTCGGGAAGGAATTTTTTTCCCTAATGTGGTGCTTACTAGAGATGAGCGAACCGGTCCCAGTTCGGCTCGAGGTCGGTTCGCCGAACGGAGGTCCCGTTCGAGTTCGGTTCGTCGAACGTTCGACGAACCGAACTCGAACTGCATAGGAAACAATGGCAGACAATCACAAACACATAAAAACACCTAGAAAACACCCTCAAAGGTGTCCAAAAGGTGACAAACAACTCACAACACAACACAAACACATGGGAAAGTGACAAGGACATATACTCATGCGAAAACAAAACAGCTGGACAAGGAAAAAGAGAAGGACACACAGATATAGGCATGGCACGCCCTTCTAAAATCATGTAAAACACCGCAAGGTGACTCCAAGCGTAGTCTCCCTTTTTTTCCAAAAATTGGGCCCCACACACACCCACCCCTTCAGTGGCAGCAGTTGTGCCCCAGTTGTACAATTCACAGCTAGATTTGCATCAAGCACATTCAAAAATACGCCATTCTTATCCGTCCCCAGGATGACACCGGGGTAGGTAGCAAAGTCTTTCCTGATCCCAGCTCTGTTCATCTTGGCTTCTTTTAAAAACACAGCAAGCAAGGGTTACTCCAAGCGGAGTCTCCCTTTTTTCCAAAAATTGAGCCCCACACACACCCACCCCTTCAGTGGCAGCAGTTGTGTCCCAGTTGTACACTTCACAGCTAGATTTGCATCAAGCACATTCAAAAATATGCCATAATTAACCGTCCCCAGGATGACACCAGGGTAGGTAGCAAAGTCTTTCCTGATCCCAGCTCTGTTCATCTTGGCTTCTTTTAAAAACACAGCAAGCAAGGGTTACTCCAAGCGGAGTCTCCCTTTTTTCCAAAAATTGGGCCCCACACACACCCACCCCTTCAGTGGCAGCAGTTGTGCCCCAGTTGTACAATTCACAGCTAGATTTGCATCAAGCACATTCAAAAATACGCCATTCTTATCCGTCCCCAGGATGACACCGGGGTAGGTAGCAAAGTCTTTCCTGATCCCAGCTCTGTTCATCTTGGCTTCTTTTAAAAACAGAGCAAGCAAGGGTTACTCCAAGCGGAGTCTCCCTTTTTTCCAAAAATTGGGCCCCACACACACCCACCCCTTCAGTGGCAGCAGTTGTGCCCCAGTTGTACAATTCACAGCTAGATTTGCATCAAGCACATTCAAAAATACGCCATAATTAACCGTCCCCAGGATGACACCGGGGTAGGTAGCAAAGTCTTTCCTGATCCCAGCTCTGTTCATCTTGGCTTCTTTTAAAAACACAGCAAGCAAGGGTTACTCCAAGCGGAGTCTCCCTTTTTTCCAAAAATTGGGCCCCACACACACCCACCCCTTCAGTGGCAGCAGTTGTGCCCTAGTTGCAAACAGGATGTTTTGATTTGCATCAAGCACATTCCAAATCTACAAGCATTTACTCTCCCCAGGATGACACCAGGGGTAGTAAATTCCTTCTGGATCCATGACTTGTTCATTTTGATGAACGTCAGTCTGTCCACATTGTCACTGGACAGACGCGTGCGCTTATCTGTCAGCACACACCCAGCAGCACTGAAGACACGTTCAGAGACAACGCTGGCAGCTGGACACGACAAAATCTGCAAGACGTAACTGGATAGCTCTGGCCATTTTTCTACATTTGAAGCCCAAAAGGAGCAAGGCTCCATTTGCTAAGTCATGGCATCGATGTTCATTTGGAGATACTCCTGTATCATCCTCTCCAGCCGTTGACTATGTGTCAGACTTGTTGTCTCTGGTGGCCTTGCAAAAGAGGGTCTAAAAAAATTATGAAAAGATTCCATAAAATTGCTGTTACCAGCACCAGATACGGTGCTACTGGTACGGGTAGACTGTTGAAGATGACGAGACCGTCCCATGTTTGGCAAGTTACAACTGGGAGAATCACTCCCTGCACCTGCACGGTTGTTTGGTGGAAAAGCCGAGCTAAGATCGAGTAACAGCTTCTGCTGATACTCCTGCATACGTGCGTCCCTTTCTATGGCTGGAATTATGTCACAAAATTTGGACTTGTACCGCGGATCTAATAGTGTGGCAAGCCAGTAGTCATCATCACTTCTAATTTTGACAATACGAGGGTCATGTTGGAGGTAGTGCAACAAGAAGGCACTCATGTGTCTTGCGCAGCCATGCGGACCAAGTCCACGCTGTGTTTGTGGCATAGAGGTGCTAACCGTTCTTTCTTCCTCTGACATCTCCCCCCAACCTCTTTCAACTGAAATTTGACCAAGGTCTCCCTCATCTGCTGAGTCTTCCATGTCCATGGACAGTTCGTCCTCCATTTCTTCATGTTCTCCTGCACCTTCCTCAACATCTCGCCTGCTACCATGCGCCCTTGTTGATCCCTGTCCCCCATGGTCCCATGCCTGCCGCCTTGGTGATGATGAACGTCTGGACCTTGGTGATGTTGTTGTGTCTTGCGCATATGAATCCTCCTGTAGTTCATCCCCTTCCTGTTGTCCCACCCCCTGACTCCGAATAGTGTTTAGCGTGTGCTCCAGCATGTAAATAACTGGAATCGTCATGCTGATAATGGCATTGTCAGCGCTAAACATATTCGTCGCCATGTCGAAACTCTGCAGAAGGGTGCATAGGTCCTTGATCTGAGACCACTCCATCAGGGTGATCTGACCCACCTCTGCATCTCGTTGGCCCAGGCTATACGTCATGACGTATTGCACCAGGGCTCGGCGGTGCTGCCACAGTCGCTGTAACATGTGGAGAGTTGAATTCCAGCGTGTCGCCACATCGCATTTCAGGCGATGAACCGGCAGGCCGAAAGACTTCTGGAGCGATGCAAGTCGCTCAGCTGCGGCGCTTGAACGGCGGAAGTGAGCAGACAGTTTTCGTGCCCTGTTCAGAAGGCCATCTAGGCCGGGATAGTGTGTTAAAAATTGCTGGACAACAAGGTTCAACACGTGAGCCATACAAGGTACGTGTGTCACCTTGCCCAGGCGAAGGGCCGCACCCAGGTTTGCAGCATTGTCGCACACGGCCTTACCAGGCTGCAGGTTGAGTGGAGACAACCATTTATTAAACTCAGTCTCCAGAGCTGCCCACAACTCATCCTATGTGTGACTCCTATTTCCAAGACATGTCAAGCTAAAGACCGCCTGATGCCGTTGCGCTCTGCTGCCAGCATAGTAATGAGGGGTGCGTGATTCCTTCTGCGCAGTGAGAACGCTGGTGGCCTGACCAGGCAGGCTTGGGGCGGAGGTGGAGGACCCAGATGAGGTGGAGGATGCAGAAGCAGTGGCAGAACTTGGACAGAAAGAGGATTGACACACAAGTCGTGGGGACGGCAAGACTTGTGCAGCAGACCCTTCACCATCTATCACCATAGTTACCCAGTGCCCAGTCAGCGACATGTAACGTCCCTGTCCATGCTTACTGGTCCAAGTATCGGTGGTGAAATGCACCCGTTCACACACAGAGTTTCTCAAGGAAGCAGTGATGTTGTGTGCGACATGCTGGTGTAGCGCGGGCACACCTTTCTTAGAGAAGTAGTGGCGACTAGGCATCTGGTACTGGGGCACAGCAACAGACATAAGGTCTCTAAAATACTGTGTGTCCACTAGGCGGAAAGGCAGCATTTCGGTAGCCAACAGCTTACAGAGGGATAGAGTCAACCTCTTCGCTTTGTCATGGGTCGCAGGAAGTGGCCTTTTATTTGACCACATCTGAGGGACAGAGATCTGGCTGCTGTGTGTAGACGGTGTTGAGTGGGGTGCCCCTGGAAAAATGCAGGTTTGTGAGGAAAGTGCTGGCGGAGACATGATGTTGCCTTCATCCAACGTTGGTGCTATCGATGTCTGAGAGAGCTGTACACACTCACTTGTTTCCCCTTCCAAAACAACTGACGACCTACCAAGCAAACTGCCTGTTGCGGTTACAGTGGTGGAAGTTGTGGGTGGACAAACAGGTGTGACAGCTGTCCCCACAGTCCTAGAAGATGACGAGCGCGCGGATGCACTGGAAGGGGCAGGCGGTGGATGGTTCGCTCCGCTAGGCCGCATTGCAGCACGGTGAGCTTCCCACCGGGCCATATGATATTTATTCATGTGATGATTCATGGAAGAACCTGTCAAACTGCTGAGGTTTTGACCTCTACTAAGAGAACCATGACAAATTTTACAGATCACATAATTTGGGCGATCTTTTTCTATGTCAAAAAAGGACCAGGCTAGGCAAGGCTTAGAGGCCATGCGACCTGTTGATCCACCCCGAATAATGCTCAGAGGCAGAGTGGTGGCTGAGGATGCAGTTGTAGACGTGCTACCAGTACTCCGACTCTGTCCAGGAAGGCGCAAGGTAACTTTGTCATCAGTTGCATCCTCCTCCACCACCTCTGTTGACCTCCTCGAGTGCCTGACTGTGGGTTGACAGTAGGTGGGATCTAGAACTTCATCATCAATTGTTGTGTTTGCACTCCCCTCCCCCTCAGACCGAGCCTCTTCTTGCCCTGACCGAATATTTAAGTTGTCATCCCAATCGGGTATCTGCGTCTCATCTTCATCAGTATGTTCCTTATTGTCTATAACCACAGGTGTTACAGTTTGTGACAAAGGGTCAACATTATGCTCAGAAACTTGGTCCTCACGGCCTGAATCAGAGTCACAAAGGTTCTGGGCATCACTGCAGACCATTTCCTGTTCTGTACTCACTGTAACTTGGGAGCAGACCTCTGATTCCCAGGCTATAATGTGACTGAACAGCTCTGCAGACTCAGCCATCTCAGTTCCACCATACTGTGCAGGGCTGATGGAGACTTCAGAGCTGGGAGAAAGCAAGTTTGATTGGGATGACAACTCATAGGACTGGTGTTTTTTGGATGCGGTACTTGAAGAGGCTGAGAGGGCACTTGTTGGACCACTTGAGATCCATTCAAGCATTTTCCTTTTTTGGCCATCATCTACCTTTGTTCCTGTTGTTCGTGTCTGTAAAAAAGGGAGCACATCGGATTGTCCATGGTAAGTAGTAGACATCTTACTTTTGCTGGAATATGGTCTATCTTCAGCAGATGATAATGGAGCTTTGCCACCTTCCCCACGGACAAAACCTTTTTTGCCTTTTCCACCACGCCTCTTCCCCTTTCCACCAGCATCTGTCATTTTGCCACTCATGTTGATTGTGACAAGATTGTGCACTGAAAATGTGGTAGTAAAAATTGAGAGGTGGTGTAGATTGCAGTGGTGGTCTAGCTTTATTAACAGCAGAATAATAAAGAATAAATATCCCTGACAATGCAACTACGGCCCTTAAACTTGCAGCAAAAATTGCTAGTATAATGGCTTAGTTATAATGAGTTGGAGTGTGCAATGCAGGTAGAGGTGCTGCAAATGTCTTTGCACTAGTGTGACTAGACAACAGTCCAATAGCCACGTTTAGGATGCCACTAGGTACACTGAGTGTTTGCTAGTATAATGGCTTAGTTAAAATGAGTTGGAGTGTGCAATGCAGGCAGAGGTGCTGCAAATGTCTTTGCACTAGTGGGACTATAGCAAAGTCCAATAGCCACGTTTAGGATGCCACTAGGTACACTGAGTGTTTGCTAGTATAATGGCTTAGTTAAAATGAGTTGGAGTGTGCAATGCAGGCAGAGGTGCTGCAAATGTCTTTGCACTAGTGGGACTATAGCAAAGTCCAATAGCCACGTTTAGGATGCCACTAGGTACACTGAGTGTTTGCTAGTATAATGGCTTAGTTATAATGAGTTGGAGTGTGCAGAGGACAGGAGGGTACAGTGCCAGGATTGTGGGGCTCTGGGTAGAGGAAAGGAAGCCTGCCTTTCTATTCCCTCCTAATGGGGAAATGCAGGGAGGAAATCCCTGACCTTTGCTACACAGACGCTGTCGCTGTTTTCAGGACCTGTCACCTATGGCTCTGACCCTGCCGGTACGAGCCCTTAAAAGGACTGATGGAAAGTGCTATCCCTATGCTGTCCAGCGCTGTGTATGGAGCGCATACAGCTGTATCAGCGATAGGACTCAGGACGCAGCTGCCCAAGTGATGTCTGACACCAAGGATGCAGAAGAGATAATGGCGTCCTGGAGAAAAATGTCCGGTTTTATAATGCAGGGACATGTGACATGGACATCCTATCACACATGCCGTTGCTTCTCTGGCTAAAAGTCCACTTAGCTGTGTGTGTGTCTGGGATTGGCTGACATGCTGGCCCGCCCCACAAGACGCGCGCGCTTAGGGAAGGAAGACAAGGAAAAAAAAAAAAAAAGGCGATCGCCATTATACAAACAGCAGTGATCTGAAGGCGCTGTTCACGCACACTATACACTGAAATGTCATAATAGTGTGAGTCGCAGAGTGACTTACACTATTACAGCGGAAAGCCAGCTGGGAATTAACTGTTTTTTTGCTGCTAGAACCGTTCTCGAACGTTTCTAGAACTATCGAGCTTTTGCAAAAAGCTCGAGTTCTAGTTCGATCCAGAACAGGCCCCAAAATCACTCGAGCCTAGAACTGGAGAACCTCGAACCGCGAACCGCGCTCAACTCTAGTGCTTACTATCTGGCCCACAGGGTTTTTTTTACCTTCCTCTGGATCAACATGTTAGGTTACGTTATTGTTTGAACTAGATGAACCTAGGTCTCTTTTCAATATTTGTAATTGTAACTAACTATATATATGGCTATGAATGTGGCCTAAATTACCAAAGCCCAAGTGCAAAGGACTTGTCTGCATTATATGGTGAATAGAGATGAGCCACTCCCCTGGCGTTCGAGTTTGGTTCGTCGAATGGCGGCCCCGTTCGATGAACCGTTCGACGAACCACTCGAACCCCATTGAAAACAATGGGAGGCAAATACAAACACATAAAAACACATTATACATGTACACATACAGTTAATAAACATTGCCATAACACTTACAGGTCCCCGCGACGCGTCCTGCACTCTGTCTCCCGCCACTTTTCCTTCCGATAATCACTGCGTCTTCCCGGTAACCAGCACTGATGATAGGACCTCAAAATAGCATGTGACCAGTCACGTGTCTATTATCTCATTGGCTACAGACTGGTCACATGTCTAGACGTCATGCATCTCTCCGGTACGCGGTGATCATTCCAGCATCTCCGTGTACTGGCGAAATGCTCTCGCACATGGTCGGCTTCCCCGTCCATGCATGTGGGCGCTCTTTACAGAGTCAGCCCACATGCAAGGACTAGATGCCACAGCCGGTGAATTGCGGCACCGGGAATCACGTGATCGGAGCACCGTTGCTATGGTAACCCGCCTGTCAGCGGTGACGTCACCGCTTACAGCACGCAGCTTCTGCTCACTCACTGAGTAAATAGACTGCACGGGAGCAGCAGCGTTTTTCCTCTCATGCAGTGCTGTCTGATGTAGCAGAGCTGCATGGGTTGAAGGAGAAAGAAGACAGAAGAGCAGGCTCGTGGAGGGCTGACAGGGAGTAAATAAACATAGAGTCTCTAAGGGTGTCTGTGTATTTATTTCTATTAAAGTATTTTTTCTCTCTGTGGTGTCTTTTTTTTAACCCTTTATTGGAGATTCTTAATGGCCGGGTCAAACTTGCCTGACATTAAGAATCTCTGGCTTAATACTAGCTAGTAAAACAAAGCTAGTATTAACTCATTATTACCCAGCAAGCCACCCGGCTTCAGGGCAGCTGGAAGAGTTGGATACAGCGCCAGATGATGGCGCTTCTATGAGAGCGCCATTTTCTGGGACGGCTGCGGACTGAAATCCGCAGCAGAGGCGCCCACAAACCTCGGGCTAACCTGTGCTGCGGATTCCAATTCACAACGGCCAAGTTGTACCTGGCTGGACACAAAAATGGGGTGAAGCCTATGTCGATTTTTTTTTTAATTATTTCATGAAATTCATGAAATAATTAAAAAAAGGGTTTCCCTATTTTTTTTTTTTTAGCTCCCAGCCGGGTACAAATAGGCAGATGGGGGTTGGGGGCAGCTGTACCTGCCTGCTGTACCTGGCTAGCATACAAAAATATGGCGAAGCCCACATCATTTTTTTGGGGGTTAAAAAACTCCTGCACACAGTCCTGGATGGAGTATGCTGAGCCTTGTAGTTCTGCAGCTGCTGTCTGCTCTCCTGCATACACTAGTGAATGGAGCATGCTGAGCCTTGTCATTCTGCAGCTGCTGTCGGCTCTCCTGCATACACTAGTGAATGGAGCATGCTGAGCCTCATAGTTCTGCAGCTGCTGTCTGCTCTCCTCCATACAGACAGACAGCAGACAGCAGCTGCAGAACTACAAGGCTCAGCATGCTCAATCCAGGACTGTATGCAGGAGTTTTTTGCCCCCATAAAAAATTACGTTGGCTTCGCCATGTTTTTGTATGCTAGCCAGGTACAGCAGGCAGCTACGGGCTGCCCCCAACCCCCAGCTGCCTATTTGTACCCAGCTGGGAACCAAAAATATAGGGAAGCCCTTTTTTTTTTTAATTATTTCATGAATTTCATGAAATAATTAAAAAAAAAAATGATGCGGGCTTCGCCCAATTTTTGTGTCCAGCCAGGTACAACTAGGCAGCTGGGGATTGGAATCCGCAGCTCAGGGTGCCCAAGCTTTCTGGGCACCCCTGCTGCGAATTGCAGTCCGCAGCCGCTCCAGAAAATTGCACTTTCATAGAAGCGCCATCTTCTGGCGCTGTATCCAACTCTTTCAGCTGCCCTGGTGACGGGTGGCTCGCTGGGTAATAATGGGGTTAGGGCTAGCTGTATATTATCAACTGTCCCTAAGCCCGAAATTCATGGTGTCACGCCAATAATAGACATGGCCACCATGAATTTCTAGTACAGATAAAAAAAAACACAACACACAGAAAAATATTTTTATTAGAAATAAAACACAACACAATTAGTGACTCCATCTTTATTGAAATAAAGAACCCCCTCCGCAGTAATCCTGGGTCAAGAGTCCCGCGCTGTCCAATCTGGATCCAATATCATCTGATCGGTTTGCTGGAAGGCAAAGCGATGAGATGATGTGTCAGGTTCAAGGGCTTGAATCACATGACACAGCAGCTGATTGTATAAACGACTTTTCTTCAATCAGCTGATGCATCAGTGCAAAAAAAAAAAAACTACACACTTCTGTGCAGACTCCTGTCCGACAGCAGCAGCTGATAGTTTAGCCGGGTGGTAAAAAGCCTGCCTCACCGCTTGACTTATAGTGTCAGCTGATTCCGTCAGGTGACCGCATCAGCTGATCATCACCAAGTCTGAGAGAGAGAGAAAGAAGAGAGAGAGGAGGGAGAAGAGAGAAGAAATAGAGAGAAGAGAGAGAAGAAAGAGCAGAGGAAAGGAGAGCGAGAGGGAAAAAGAGAGACTGAGAAAAAGAGAGAGAGAGGGAGGGAGAGGAGAGAGAGGAGAGAAAGGGGAGAGAGGGGAGAGAGGGGAGAGAGGGGAGAGAGGGGAGAGAGGGGAGAGAGGGGAGAGAGAGGGAGAGAGAGGGAGAGAGAGGGAGAGAGAGGGAGAGAGAGGGAGAGAGAGGGAGAGAGAGGGAGAGAGAGGGAGAGAGAGGGAGAGAGAGGGAGAGAGAGGGAGAGAGGGGAGAGAGGGGAGAGAGGGGAGAGAGAGGAGAGAGAGGAGAGAGAGGAGAGAGAGGAGAGAGGAGACAGAGGGAGACAGAGGGAGAGAGAGGGAGAGAGAGGGAGAGAGAGGGAAAGAGAGGGAGAGGGAGAGAGAGGGAGAGAGAGGGAGAGAGGGGAGAGAGAGGAGAGAGAGGAGAAAGAAGAAAGCGAGGAGAGCGAGGAGAGAGAGGAGAGAGAGAAGAGAGAGGAGAGAGAGAAATGCAGCCTCATTCCGTGAACTGCTCCGGTTTTAGAGGTGTGTCCCGTGGCTCACAGCTGATGTCCGGCTCCTCCCCTCAGTGCATAATTAAATTAAAATTATAATTATAAATAAATAATAATTATAATTAGAAAATTAAAAATAAATTACATTTTTTACCGGGACAGCCGGGACTCGAACTCGTGAACTAATGCTTCTTAGGCTATGTGTCCACGTTGCTTTTTACCTGCTTTTTACCTGCTTTTTCAACTGCAGCGTTTAATACCAAAAAATGTGTTCTGCTTTTCAAGCATAGACTATGGGAATTTGGGCTTCTTGTGCGCACTATGCTGTTCAAAATGCTGCCTTTTTGTGGCAGAAATGTGGGCAAAAACTCTGCTTTTCAAAGAAGCAACATGTCAATTGTTTTTGCCATTTGCGTTTTGAACTGCAAAGCAGAGTTTTTGCCCAAATTTCTGCCACAAAAAGGCAGCATTTTGAACAGCATAGTGCGCACAAGAAACCCAAATTCCCATAGACTATGCTTGAAAAGCAGAACATATCCATTTTGGCATTAAACGCTGCAGTTGAAAAAGCAGCAAAAAAGCAGGTAAAAAGCAGGTAAAAAGCAACGTGGACACATAGCCTTAGGCCGGAGTCACACTTGCGAGAGATTCGCGCGAGTCTCGAATCACATCACCCGGCATGGCCACACACTCTCCTGACAGGAGCGGATCGGCTGTATGTATTTCTATGCAGCTGAGACACTCCTGTCCGGAGAGTGTGCGGCCATGACGGGTGATGCGCTGCAAGACTCGCACGAGTCTCTCGCAAGTGTGACTCCGGCCTTATCCATTAACCCACTGGCTTTAACGAGAAACATAGGCAGATTTGGTAATTTTGACGTCTACATTGCAGAGTGAAGTCTGGTGACAGCGTGGCTCACTTCAGATGCTACGTGGAGAGGACACAGATCGCTCCCTGTCATCTTCATGTAGCAGAGCTGACAGTGTCGTGTGGATTACTTCGGACCTGGATTGTTGTTTGGGGATTAATAAAAAGGTAAATGAAGTGTTTTTTTGTCTTTTATTCCAAATAAAGGATTTTTCGTTGTGTGTGTTTATTTACTTTCACTTACAGTTTAATCATGGAAGGTGTCTCGGGGAGACGCCTGGCATGATTAACTCCTTATTACCCCGATTGCCACCGCACCAGGGCAATTCGGAATGAGCTGGGTAGAGTCCCAGGACTATCGCATCTAATGGATGCGGCAATTCAGGGCGGCAGCCTGCTGATATTGTTAGGGTGGTGGGCTCCGCATAATGTGGTGCTCTCCATCCTGACAATACCAGCCTCTAGCCGTATGGCTTTATCCTGGCTGGTATCAAATATGGGGGAAACCGGGGTTTTTTTTTTTATTTATTTATTTTACTGCACGATATAGAGCCGCCCGCCGGCGGCTGTGATTGGTTGCAGTAAGACAGCTGTCACTCATTGTGGGGGCATGTCTGACGGCAACCAATCATAGGCGCCGGTGGGCGGGGAAAGCACGGAATAACTAATTGAATAATGAAGCGGCAGCCATTTTCAAAAGAGGAAATGCCGCTGGAGATTTGTGACAGCCGTGCAGCGAGACGCCCGTGATCGGTGAGTAGGAAAGAGAGAGGGATTGTGCTGGGTATGTAGGACGCCTGCAGATACGAAAGGTGTGCACATACTTGCTGTGAAAAGCCACGCTTTTGGTGCTCAAACCGTTCTCGAACGTAACTCGAACTGTCGAACTTTTAGCAAATCGTTCGAGTTCGTCGAACGACTCGAACACCCCCCAAAATCACTTGAATATGAAATTGGCGAACCTCGAACATCGCTCATCTCTGATGGTGAACTCTTCACAAGGTATTAACCTTGAGAACTATAAGTTCTTTCCAATAAATATATTTAACCAGATAACTAATGGTTTCTTTCTTGATGATTTCCAATTACCACATGAAGCAAAAATGTGTTCTACATATAAAAACCATGCTGTAAAAAGCAGTATCGCAAACAGCAATTTCATGGTAAAAATACATAGGGTTTTGCACTTTTTATTCAATGGACAAATAAGAAAAAGTGTTTAAATATGTAAAGACAAAATAGAAAGGCCTTGCCTTTTTTATTTCAGCGCCGGAATGGTGCTTAACATGTAAGTCCCCTGCCCTCATTCTTATACTCCCATTCTGCCATCTTCATCTATTTACAGCGTCGCTCCAGTCGGCCTCTCGTGATTTGTGACCTACTGGCAGCTCCAGTGTTTCATGGAGCCAGAGGTCACAACTCAATGTATCTCTATGACCATATCAGTGCCAAAAAGGATGAAAACACAGGAGGGTAAGTATAAGACACCGGAGAGTAAAGGGGGCTTTACACGCTACGATATCATTAATGTTTTATCGTCGGGGTCACGTCGTTAGTGACGCACATCCGGCGTCATTAACGGTATCGCAGCGTGTAACACTTACCAGCAACCTTAAACGTCCTCCAAAGTGGTGAAAATCGTTCACCATGGAGAGGTCGTCCTAAAACCAAAAATTTTTAATGGTTGTTTAAAGATGTTGTTCCTCGTTCCTGCGGCAGCACACATCACTGTGTGTGACACCGCAGGAGCGAGGAACCTCACCTTACCTGTGTCTCGCCCGCAATGAGGAAGGAAGTAGGTGGGCAGGATGTTCGTCTCCGTCCCTCTGCTTTGAGTGGCCGGCCGCTTAGTAACGTCGCGGTGACGTCGCCGTGATGCCGAATGCACCTCCCCCTTGAGGGAGGGATTGTTTGGCAGTCACAGTGACGCCGCTGACCAGGTAAGTGCGTGCGACGCTGCCGTAGCGATAATGTTTGCTGTGGCAGCGATCACACGATATCGCATGCACGATGGGGGCGGGTGCTTTTGCATACGATATCGCTAGCAATTGCTAGAAATATCGTAGTGTGTAAAGCCCGCTTTAGTATAAGACTTGGAGCCGAGGAATTAGATTGAAAGCACCACTGCAGGGCTGGAAAAAAAATGCTTGTCAGAGCTGGTTCACATTGTTGATAAGCGAGAACAGGTAGCCCCAGTGTAAAAAAATAAAAAAGTGTGCGGATCATCGCCTCCGCTGTCCTTCTGCAGTGATCGCTCTACATCAATATTGTCTGTGTAAGGTTTCATTGAACACAATATAATACACTCACACTATAAAACTCTGTGAAGCACTTTCGTGTTCAAGGTGCTCACCACACATCTAGATGAATTCCCTGTGGGGTTACATTTTCCAAAATAGGGTAACTTGTTGGGAGAGCTCCACTATTTAGACACATCAGGGGCTCTGAAAACACAACATTGCGTCCACTATATATTCCAGACAATTTTGCATTCCAAAATTCCAACACGGCTGCTTCCCTTCCGAGCCCTGCCATGCGCCCAAACAGTAGATTTCCACCACATATTAATAGCAGCATACTCAGGAGAAATTTCCCAACAAATTGTATGGTCTATTTTTTCCTGTTATCCTTGTGGAAATTAAAAATGTGTGTTAAAGCAATATTTAAGTGGGGAAAAAAAAATAATTTTTTCGTTCAACAAAAATGGTGTTTCTGTAAAGTAGACAAGTGGAACAATTTATTAATTAATAATTTTGTGTGGTATAACTGATTTAAGTGCCTAAAATGTCAAAGTTAAAAAATTGCAAAATTTTCCACTTTTTTGTCAAATCTTCAATATTTTCATAAACAAAGGCAAATCATATCAATCACAATTTATCACTATCATGAAGTAAAATATGTAACTAAAAAAGATTCTCAGAATCACTGGGAAATAGTGAAGCATTCCAGAGTTTTTACCTTATAAAGTGACACAGGTCATAATTGTAAAATTTGGCCTGCTTGGGAGTGAAGGAGTTAAGGTTTAAAATTGCCTATGTCACTAAAGCCGCTTTACACGCTGCAATGTATCTTACAATGTGTCGGCGGGGTCATGTCGTATGTGACGCACATCCGGCATCGTAAGGTACATTGCAGGCTGTAACAGCTACGTGCGATTGTGATTGAACGGTAAAATGTTCATTGCACGCACATCGTTCATTTCTCTAGAATTGAACGTCAGATTGTTCATCGTACCCGGGGTAGCACACATCGCAGTGTGACACCCCGGGAATGATGAACAGATCTTACCTGTGTCCTGCGGCTCCGGGCCAGCAATGCGGAAGGAAGGAGGTGGGCGGGATGTTTACGTCCCGCTCAGCTCCGCCCCTTTGCTTCTATTGGCCGGCTGCCGCGTGACGTCGCTGTGACGCCGAATGTCCCTCCCACTCCAGGAAGTGGACGTTCGCTGCCCACATCGAGGTCGTATGGACGGGTAAGTACGTGTGACGGGGGTTAATCGTTTGTGCGGCACATTCAACAAATTGAGCGTGCCGCACATACGATGGGGGCGGTTACGATCGCATACGATATCGTATGCTGGATCGTGAGGTGTAAAGCAGGCTTAAGAGGTTAACATTTATAATTCATTCACCGAATAAGTATACAAAAAAAAATTGTTAGAATACATATATGGACACAATAAAACACTGTGTGAAAGACTGGCCTAAATGTGGTTATCCTCAGCTGGATCTCTATGTCAGAGCCCAGGCACATTGTCAAATTTTTTTTCTATACCTTGATAGAGAGCCAATTAGATGAATTAGAAGTATAAGTATACAAACCAAAAAAATAATAAATCTTTATTTAATAAATATGTTAAAATCCCAGGCAAACAACACAACTGGTGTGTACAATCTACACGAGGGTAACTTATAGACCATCTACAGTAGGGGTAAAGATCAGTAGTGACCTGTGAGGATCATGGTGTAGGCAGTCCAATCACGATGTTAAGATCATTGGCCTAGCCCTACACTTTCCGCTGTCTAACAACGGAGGTTAAACCACCCTATTTGTAATTGTCGCCCCCATTTCTCGGCGCTATCTCTATTAGCCCAATGCTCACTGCAGCCAGGGTGGCCAGATAGGACAATGTTTTATGACTAAAGTGGATTTTTGGCATTCAGATTCTGAGCAAATTTAATCTCTGGAAGAAGGCACCTTCAGGTGGCCTTCTCCAAGGACTGTATTAGTCACCCTACCCCTGATGAACCCCAAAGGAGGGGGAAACACATCGGGTTGTTGAATATATGGAGGGGATTTACTCTGGCAACGGAAGACACTCCTCATGGAGCTACCATATTTATGCTAAGTATCCCCTGTTAAGGGCCATTTATTTGTTACCTATCATGGTGTTTATTTATTTTCTACCCTAGTTTGTCCTCTGTTGAGGATATTTTGATCATTAGTGTACAAACTTCTTAATATATCAGTGGGTGGACTTCTTGATTCTTGATGTCTTTACCTTACGAATGTGTTACACGGTTCTTTTTTGTATGCACTTTACTGAGGTTTCTGGTGGAGGGTACATACCTAGGGGCAGGGTAGGTGCTCATAGGGAAATCCTTTAATAAAGGATTATTGTTTTAGAGGGTTTTTATTTTCTTTGGTTTGTATACCTAGAGATCCCCTTTAAACATAACTGTCCGGGTGGAAAGTGCTTCAAAAGACGTACAATTCAAGTCCAAACATTAACCCTTTAACGACCAAAGGCAGTAATATTACCTCCCTGAGGTCATAGTGTTAATGCCCACCTGCTGTTGCGGGCTGCAGACGGGGATCCGCGCACATGTCAGCTGATTTGTACAGCTGACATGTGTGCCTGGCATCTACGAGTGGAATCACAATCCACTCTTACCTGTTAATCTCTTAAATGGCGCTGTCAAGATGTGACAGCGCCATATAAACGGCGATGGTGGTAGTTTACTCACCGCCCCATAACAGAAATCATGGTTGTCATGATAGCACAGGGTCATGTGATGACTTCTGTAGCTCACATGACTAAGGTCCTGTAAGAAGCAGCCAAGTACTGCAGCTTACAAGAGATGATCATTTCTCCCGGTCTGAGTGGCGCTGATCTGATTGTGAAAAAGGAACAAGTGATCAGATTGCTGATCCTTACAGCCCCCTAGGGGACCTAGTAAAATAATAAAAAAAGTTTAAAAAAGTTAATAAAATTAAAAAAAAAACAAAAAAAACCCTAAAAGTTCAAATCACTCCCCATTCGACCCATTGAAAAAAAATAAAAATATACACATATTTGGTATCGCCACTTTCAAAAATTCCTGATCTATCAAAATATAAATCAATTAATCTGATCGATATACGGCTTAGCAGCAAAAAAATTCCACACGCCAAAATTATATTTTTTGGTCGCCGCAGATTTTGTGCAAAATGCAATAACAGGCGATCAAAACATAGCATCTGCGCAAAAAGGGTACCATTAAAAATGTCAGCCCGAGATGCAAAAAAATAA
This sequence comes from Anomaloglossus baeobatrachus, assembly GCF_048569485.1. Taxonomy (NCBI): domain Eukaryota; kingdom Metazoa; phylum Chordata; class Amphibia; order Anura; family Aromobatidae; genus Anomaloglossus; species Anomaloglossus baeobatrachus. Next base: position 449,667,754 of record NC_134358.1, read on the forward strand.
GCCATCACTGAGCCATAGATCCCAAAAAATGAAAACGCTACGTGTTGCAGGAAATGGCGCCAAATGTACACCACTTTTGTTGGACAAACATCTGATTTTTTTTAACCCCTTAGATAAAAGTAAACCTATTCATGTTTGGTGTCTATGAACTCGCACTGACCTGAGGCATTGTACCAACACATCAATTTTACCATATAGTGAACACAGTGAATAAAATATCTCAAAAACAATAGTGCAATTGCACTTTTTTTGCAATTTTTCTGTGTTTGGATTTTTTTGTCATTTTCCAGTACACTATATGGTAAATCTCATGATTTCATTTAAAAGTACAGCTTGTTCCGCAAAAAAGAGCCTTCACATGACCAGATTGACTGAAAAATAAAAATGAAACGTCTCTTGGAAGAATGGCAAAAACCTCCAAAAAACGGAAAGCGCAAAATTGGCCGATCGTGAAGGAGTTAATCGTCTGTCAATGTCAATAAGCTCAGGTCCAAAAAGCTCATTTTTGTTATATAGCTTGTCAGAGTCAGTTCACATTGATGAAAGAAAGAAGCAGAAGATAAGTGTGCCCCAGTGTTAAAAAATAGAAAAGTGCCACATTCACTGCCTTAACTGTCCTTCTGCACTGATCTCTCTATATGCCTTTTCGCTATGTCAAGGATAATTGCTGACAAAATGTAATACAAAGTGTCCCCCACTGTCACATATTCCCATCCTTGTCTCTAACTTGTAGTAATGCCCCATCCTGGTCCCCAATGTGTAGTAATGCACCATTCTGGTCCTCATCTTACAGTAATGCCCCATTCTGGTCCCCAATTTGTAGTAATGCACCATCCTGGTCCCCATCTTGTAGTAATGCCCCATCCTTGTCCATTTCTGTAGTAATTGTGTCTTTTTTAACATACACATTAAAAAAATCTTCTCACCTGTCCTCTGTTCACTTGCTTTCTGCAAATGCAGCCTGCAGGCACCATAGAACCCTTAATGATTGCAGACCAGTCCAGGCCAGCCACTTGGCAATCAGAAGAAAGCAGCTGACATCGGCATGCCGGCGTGGGTGAATATAAGGTCAGTTCCATGAGCAGACAAGCCTACGTTAGGCTGCTTTCACACATCCGGCTTTTGCAATGCGGCACAATCCGGCACTTTGCAGGAAAACCGCAACCGTTTTTTTTTTGCTGCCGGTTGCGTTTTTCCTGCATAGACTTTAATTAGTGCCGCATTGTGCCGCATGGACTTGCGTTCGGTCCGGTTTTTGCCGCATGCGGCAGATTTAGCCGATGCGGCGGCCGGATGGAACGTTCCCTGGCACGTTTTTTGCTCCGGCAAAAAAAAACCGCATCGCGCCGCATCCGGCCGATGCGGCTCTTTTCCCAATGCATCCCTATGGATGCCGGATGCGGCGCGATGCGGCAAAAACCGCATCCGGCCGCCGCATGCGGTTTTTGCCACTGCGCATGCTCAGTAGCATGCCGCAAGCGGCAAAAACCGGACCGGCCGAATGTAAAAAACTTATGCATAGGCTTCACAGCCGGATTGAGCCGCATAGCTCAAACCAGATGTGTGAAAGCAGCCTTAGCTGCTGGTAATGGCATTGCGATGCGCAGAGCTTTTTCCTCTGCGGCGATATATTTCAATTGAATGTGGATCCAAGGACGCACATTCAACTGAGATAAAGCGCTGACGTCGGCAGTCCTCTGGACCAGTCCGCGATTGTCAAGGGGTCTACCCTTTAGTTGAATAGATTTTACTTTGGATTTCTTTGTGACCTGTCACATATGTGTTATGTTTTATCCTCACCCCTGAAAAAGCCACATATTGTGTGGCGATACGCGTGGGATAACTACTCCTTCATTTTCAACTGTCTCTTTGGAGGGTCCGTTTCTTATCTTTGCATCTTTTAGGGGGGGTTTTGTTTACCTCTCTATGAACTCATTATTGGGATTTGCACACCTGTTCCATTGTCTGGTTTATTTATCTGAGTAGGATTTATTCACAGGTACTTTTTCTACTACTGTAATACCAGACATTTCAGAATCAGGTTAACACACATATTGCTTCTTTTTGTGCGTTAAGGCAAAATTTTGCATTCTATTCTGAGATTATAGTGCAGTTGATTGTGGTTTATTATATGTGATTGTGTTGCCTTGTTACATATGACCACTTGTACATCAGAGGAGCGATGTGTATCCTTATGTGGACACAACTGTTAGGGCTCATGCACACGTTTTAATTTCATGCATTTACGCTGTGTATTGCACTGTGCATGATACGTGCGCACGTTGCTTTTTTGAACGCAGCGATTTGGGTGCTAAAATTTTGACCCAAATCCCTGCGTTCATAAAAGCATGTCAATTATTTGTATGTTCTGGATGCAGCTCCCACTCTATATATGGTGGGGGCAGCAGCCATAGCGCATGAAATCGGCTTTTTTCTACAAAAAAAAAACTGCATCCATTACGCAGTGTTTCTGCAGCGATTTGAAATGCACATGTGCTGTCAAATCGCTGTAGAATATTCAGCAGTTACGTGCGCATGAGCCCTTATATACTGTAGTTTTTGTGTGCCATGTTGCACTTGTGTGCCTTTTATGTGTTTTTTTTTTAATAATAATACAGTACTGCCCTCAGCTTTATTTTATCCATATTTGATTAAACACAACAAAAATAAGACTGAAAAAACATGGCAAACCTCACACTAAAACTGTCAAAAAATGTGTTCTTACAAAACTTTGGCAAAAACCCTGTCTTTTAGATTAACTTTTTACTTGTAGACTTTTTTGGCATATCCTAAGGATACTTGCACACAACAACTTTTCCAGGTGGGCACTATCAATAACCTTCCACAAAAACAAAATTAAAGCTAAAAAGAATGCACATCTGAATTGCAGTGTAAAAAAACAATGACTTGTTGTTCATATGCTGTCTCCTAAGGCTATGTCCGCACGTTGCTTTTTACCTGCTTTTTCAACTGCAGCGTTTAATGCCAAAATGGTTGTGTTTCTTGTCCGCACTATGCAGTTCAAACTGCTGCCTTTTTGTTGCAGAACTTTGGTCAAAAACTCAGCTTTGCAGTGCAAAACCCAAATGGCAAAAACAATTGACCAATTGTTCTTTTTGACCAAAGTTCTGCAACAAAAAGGCTGCAGTTTGAACTGCATAGTGCGGACAAGAAACCAAAATTCCCATAGACTTTGCTTCAAAAGCAGAACACATCCATTTTGCCATTAAACGCTGCAGTTGAAAAAGCAGCAAAAAAGCAGGTAAAAAGCAGGTAAAAAGCAACGTGCGGACATAGCCTAAGAGCTTCTTTTCACAGCTTCAGATTTCCAAAGACAAAGCAGTTAAAAGAACAATCTTTAGGCTATGTGTGCACAGTGCGTTTTTCGCGGCGTTTTTGCGCGTTTTTCGGGTGCGTTTTTGGCCTCAAAACTGCAGGACTTTGCTTCCCCAGCAAAGTCTATGAGTTTTCATTTTTGCTGTCTGCACACATCTGTTTTTTTTACCTGCGTTTTTGAGTTAAAAAAAAAAAAATGGACATGTCAGTTCTTTCCTGTGTTTTTCTGCGTTTTCCCCCCAATCAATGCATTGGAAAAGCGCAGCAAAACGCAGAGATCAAAAACGCAGCAAAACGCAGCCAAAAACGCACCAAATCGCGGCAAAAACGCATTTTTTGATGCGTTTTTTTGACGCAGGAGCGTTTTTGTGCGTTTTTAGCGGCCAAAAACGCACAAAAACGCAGCGTCAAAAAGACGCAGTGTGCGAACCTAGCCTTAAGGGTACTTCTGCTTGGAAATCGCTCACTTGATTCTTCAATACATGGAAAAAAGAGTTGACAGCCAAAGACATTGCACAAACCAATTGAAAAGATGCCTATAAGATACTTTAAGACAAAAGCCAACAGTTTGTCCTGTAGCAGCTTCCTCCTGAAAAACTTGCTGGATTCGCACACGTCTTAAAGATGTTGTATATACATATCATAGTGGTGTCCATAATGTTTAAATATGATGTTGCAATAACATTTTTAAATTACTTTTTTTCTGTGAAGTATCTTATGAATACAGTGAAGGAAATAAATATTTGATCCCTTGCTAATTTTGTTAGTTTGCCCACTGACAGACATGAACAGTTTATAATTTAAGAGTAGGTTAATTTTAACAGTGAGAGATAGAATATCCAAAATAAAATCCAGAAAATCACATTGTATAAATTATATAAATTTATTTGCATTTTGCAGAGAGAAATAAGTATTTGATCCCCTACCAACCATTAGGAGTTCTGGCTCCTACAGACCACATTGATGCTTCTAATCAACTCGTTACCTACATTACATACAGCTGTCTTAAATTGTCACTTGTATAAAAGACTCCTGTCTACAGACTCAATCAGTCAGACTCTAAGGGTATGTGCGCACGTTGCTTTTTACCTGCTTTTTTGCTGCTTTTTCTTCTGCGCTGTTTAATGCCAAAATGGATGTGTTCTTCTATTCAAGCAAAGTCTATGGGAATTTGGGTTTCTTGTTCACACTATGTTGTTCAAAATGCTGCCTTTTTGTGGCAGAACTTTGGTCAAAAACTCAGCTTTTCAAAGAAGCAACATGTCAATTGTTTTTGCCATTTGGGTTTTGCACTGCAAAGCTGAGTTTTTGACCAAAGTTCTGCCACAAAAAGGCTGCATTTTGAACAACATAGTGTGAACAAGAAACCCAAATTCCCATAGACTTTGCTTGAATAGAAGAACACATCCATTTTGGCATTAAACAGCGCAGAAAAAAAAGCAGGTAAAAAGCAGGTAAAAAGCAACGTGCGCACATACCCTAAGGGTATGTGCGCACGTTGCTTTTTACCTGCTTTCTACCTGCTTTTTTGCTGCTTTTTCTTCTGCGCTGTTTAATGCCGAAATTGATGTGTTCTTCTATTCAAGCAAAGTCTATGGGAATTTGGGTTTCTTGTTCACACTATGTTGTTCAAAATGCTGCCTTTTTGTGGCAGAACTTTGGTCAAAAACTCAGCTTTGCAGTGCAAAACCCAAATGGCAAAAACAATTGACATGTTGCTTCTTTGAAAAGCTGAGTTTTTGACCAAAGTTCTGCCACAAAAAGGCAGCATTTTGAACAACATAGTGTGAACAAGAAACCCAAATTCCCATAGACTTTGCTTGAATAGAAGAACACATCCATTTTGGCATTAAACAGCGCAGAAGAAAAAGCAGCAAAAAAGCAGGTAAAAAGCAGGTAAAAAGCAACATGCGCACATACCCTGAGGGTATGTGCGCACGTTGCTTTTTACCTGCTTTTACCTGCTTTTTTGCTGCTTTTTCTTCTGCGCTGTTTAATGCCAAAATGGATGTGTTCTTCTATTCAAGCAAAGTCTATGGGAATTTGGGTTTCTTGTTCACACTATGTTGTTCAAAATGCTGCCTTTTTGAGGCAGAACTTTGGTCAAAAACTCAGCTTTTCAAAGAAGCAACATGTCAATTGTTTTTGCCATTTGGGTTTTGCACTGCAAAGCTGAGTTTTTGACCAAAGTTCTGCCACAAAAAGGCAGCATTTTGAACAACATAGTGTGAACAAGAAACCCAAATTCCCATAGACTTTGCTTGAATAGAAGAACACATCCATTTTGGCATTAAACAGCGCAGAAGAAAAAGCAGCAAAAAAGCAGGTAAAAAGCAACGTGCGCACATACCCTAAGGGCGGCTTTGCACACTACGACATCGCAGGTGCGATGTCGGTGGGCTCAAATCGAAAGTGACGCACTTCCGGCATCACTTGCAATGTCGTAGTGTGTAAATCCTAGATGATACGATGAACGAGCGCAAAAGCGTCGTTATCGTATCATCGTTGCAGCCTCCGACATTTCCATAATGCCGGTGCCGCGACAGGTACGATGTTGTTCCTTGCTCCTGCGGCAGCACACATCGCTGTGTGTGAAGTCGCAGGAACGTGGAACATCTCCTTACCTGCCGCCAGCCACAATGCGGAAGGAAGGAGGTGGGCGGGATGTTTACATCCTGCTTATTTTCGCCCCTCCGCCGCTAATGGCCGCCTGCTGTGTGACGTCGCTATGACGCCGCACGACCCGCCCCCTTAGGAAGGAGGCGGGTCGCCGGCCAGAGCGACGGTCGCAGGGCAGGTGAGTGCATGTGAAGCTGGCGTAGCGATAGTTTTCGCTACGCCAGCTATCACAAGATATCGTACCTGCGACGGGGGCGGGGACTATTGCGTGCGACATCGCAGCATCGGCTTGCGATGTCGCAACGTGCAAAGCCCGCCTAAGGCTAGTTTGACACTTGCGTTGAACGGCATCCGTTGCATTGCATTGTGTGATGGATGCAACGGATGCGTTGCATATAACAACAGAAAGCTTTGGGGGTTTTTTATTGTTTTTTTTTATTTTTTTCTTCTTTCCAGTTTTACCGGCAACAGACTATTGTGAACGATCAGCTGATCACCCGACGGCCGGGCGATCAGCTGAGTGCTCTCACATGCCGGCGGCCGGGCGATCAGCTGAGAGCTCTCACATGCCGACTTCCGGGCGATCAGCTGAGAGCGCTCACATTCCGGCGCCCTGGCGATCAGCTGAGAGCTCTCACATGCTGGCTTCCGGGCGATCAGCTGAGAGCTCTCACATGCCGGCGGCCGGGCGATCAGCTGAGAGCTCTCACAAGTTGGCGACCGGGCAATCAGCTGAGAGCTCTCACATGCCGGCAGCCGGGCGATCAGCTGACCGCTCTCTCATGCCGGCGGCCGGGCGCTCAGCTGAACGTTCGGCCACCAAAAGACAAAAAAAAGTTTCTGTGATTAAAAAAAAAAAAAAGATGAGCATGCGCAGTGAAAAATAGAGGATTCCGCTGCTCAAAAAACGTTACATGCTGTTTTCCTTCCACCCGGCGGAAGCAACGCAGCTTCGACCAGCAGAAGCAACGCAGGTACTTTTGGCACAATCCGTCCTCCATACAAGTCTATGGGAAACAGCGAAATCCGATAACGGATTCCGCTGTTTTCCAAAAGGGCGGTTTGTGACGGAAGGAAAAAACGCAAGTGTGAAAGTACCCTAACCTCTACAACATGGGCAAGACCAAAAAGCTTTCTAAGGATGTCAGGGACAGGATCATAGACCTGTACAAGGCCAGAATGGGCTACAAAACCGTAAGTAAGGCGCTGGGTGAAGAGACAACTGTTGGTACAATAGTAAGAAAATGGAAGAAATACAAAATGAGTGTTAATCAACATTGAGGTGAGATTTTACATGGAGCCCCAGATCGATGACGATTGACACTCATTTTGTATTTCTTCCAATTTCTTACTATCGCACCAACAGTTGTCTCCTTCTCACCCAGGGTGACAATTGAAGACAGCTGCAGGTAACGAATTGATTAGGAGCGTCTAACTGCTCTATAGGAGCCTGAACTCTTAACGGTTAGTAGGGGATCAAATACTTATTTCTCTCTGCAAAATGCAAATAAATATATAATTAAATAAATATATAATATATAATTTATACAATGTGATTTTCTGGATTTTATTTTTGATATTCTTATTCTCACAGTTAACATTGACCCACCCTTAAAATTATAGACTGTTCATGTCAGTGGGCAAACTTACAAAATCAGCAAGGGATCAAATAATTATCTCCTTTACTCAGATGAGTAGATAGGGCAAAGACAGTCAAAGCTCAAGATGTCAATTAATCAGTAACTGACCAAGAAAAATAACTTTTTGGGAAATGCAGCTTGCCAAGTAAAGAAAAGGAGATACTACATAACGCCCCCCCCCCGTCTTTCTTATCAATTACTGTCAATACTAGTGATGAGGTAAGAAAAGGCTGCACTAATATCCATCCTGTCTGTCTGATATAATGCCAGGTATAGCATGGGTGTTGATGTAAGAAGAGGCTGCTCACACTGCTAGCCATATGGTCTGCCTGATCTAATACTGTTCATAAAAGGAGTATTAGGGTATGTGCGCACGTTGCTTTTTACCTGCTTTTTACCTGCTTTTTTGCTGCTTTTTCTTCTGCGCTGTTTAATGCCAAAATGGATGTGTTCTTCTATTCAAGCAAAGTCTATGGGAATTTGGGTTTCTTGTTCACACTATGTTGTTCAAAATGCTGCCTTTTTGAGGCAGAACTTTGGTCAAAAACTCAGCTTTTCAAAGAAGCAACATGTCAATTGTTTTTGCCATTTGGGTTTTGCACTGCAAAGCTGAGTTTTTGACCAAAGTTCTGCCACAAAAAGGCAGCATTTTGAACAACATAGTGTGAACAAGAAACCCAAATTCCCATAGACTTTGCTTGAATAGAAGAACACATCCATTTTGGCATTAAACAGCGCAGAAGAAAAAGCAGCAAAAAAGCAGGTAAAAAGCAGGTAAAAAGCAGGTAAAAAGCAACGTGCGCACATACCCTTAAGGTAGACCTAAGCCAACCACACTGCTGTTTACCCTGTCTATCTCATCTATTTCTGGACATAAGAGGAGTGCTAAGGTAAAAATAATCTGCTCACACTACTGTTTGCCTGTCTTTCTGATTGAATACTGGCGATGCCTGGTGTGCTAACGTAGAAAACAACCTAGAAATACTATGTGTGCTGTGCTAAGAAGAAGTTAGTTGCACTTGTGTCCACCTTGTGTTTTTGTATGAAATACTCGAGATACCAGATGTGCTAAGGTAAGATGTTCCTTCTCACACTGCTGACCACCCTGTCTTACTGAGCTAATACTGGAAATACTAGGGGTGCTGAGGCAAGAAGACTCCAGTCATACTGCTGTTCACACTGTTCTCCATCATGTCTTTATGAGCTAATACGGGAGATAGCAGTGTTGAGGTAGTATTAGGCCATTCGCACTACTATCCAGTAAGCCTATCTTATCTAATACAGGAGATACCAGAGGTACTGCGGTAAGGGGTACTTCTCACATAGTGAGATCGCTAGCAAGATCGCTGCTGAGTCATTGTTTTTGTGACGCAGCAGTGACCTCATTAGCGATCTCGCTGTGTGTGACACTGAGCAGCGATCTGGCCCCTGCTGTGAGATCGCTGCTCGATGCACACACTGCTGGTTCATGTTTTTATTGTTGCTTTCCCGCTGTTAAGCACACATCGCTGTGTGTGACCGCGAGAGAGCAACAATCTGAATGTGCAGGGAGCAGGGAGCCGGCGTGTGGCAGCCTCCGGTAAGCTGTAACCAAGGTGGTTACCCGATATTTACCTTAGTTACTAGCGTCCGCTGCTCTCACGCTGCCAGTGCCGGCTCCCTACTCCCTGCACACGTAGCCAGATTACACATCGGGTAAATAAGCAAAGGTTTGCTTATTAACCCGATGTGTACTGTGGCTATGAGTGCAGGGAGCCAGCACAAAGCGGTGTGCGCTGGTAACCAAGGTAAATATCGGGTAACCATACCCGATGTTTACCGTGGTTACCAGTGTCCGCAGCTTCCAGACGCCGGCTCCCTGCAAGTGCAGCATTGCTTACACATCGCTGCTGGCTGGGGGCTGGTCACTGGTCGCTGGTGAGATCTGCCTGTTTGACAGCTCACCAGTGACCATGTAGTGACGCACCAGCGATCCTGACCAGGTCAGATCGCTGGTGGGATCACTGGTGCGTCGCTAAAGTATGACGGTACCCTAAGAACAAGACACTCAAATTGTTATTCATCATGTCTTATTTATCTAATTCTGGAGATGCCAAAAGTGTAGAGGTAAGAAAAGACCACTCACAAGGCTATTTACTCTGTCTTTCTGATCTAATACTAGAGATACCAGGGAGTAGTAAGGCAGATAGTTAGCTGTTGACACTACTGATCACCCTATATTTCTGATCTAATACTGGAGATGCCAGTGGTACTGAGATAAGAAGAGACTGTGCAAACTGCTTTCTACCCTGGCTTGCAAGCTATTACAGGAGATACTAGGTGTGCTGAAGTAAGAAGAGGTTGCTTACACTGCTGTTTACCCTGTCATTTTAATCTAATACCATAGATTCTACATGTGCTGAGTTAATAAGAGGCTGTTCACACTGCTTTCCACCTTGTTTTTCTGATCTAATACTGGAAATACCAGAGGTGCTGTATTAAGAAGATGATATTCACACTGCTGTCCACACCATCTGGAGAAATCAGGGGTGCTGAGGTAAGAGAGACCACACTTCTCTCTACCATGTCCTAATAATCTTTTACTAGAGCTATCAGGAGTACTGAGATAAGAAGAGGTTGCTCACACTGCTGTCCACCCAGTATTTCTGATCTAATACTGGAAGTTCTAGAGACTAGAGGTTAGAGAGACTACTCACACTTCTGTCCAGCATGTCCTTCTGATCTATTACTGGAGATACCAGGGTGCTGACTTAAGAAGAGGCTGCTCACACTGCTGTCCACAGTGTCTTTCTGATTTATTTCTGTTGATAATAGTGGACATACAAGTGGTGCTGAGGAGGTAAGAAGGGGCTGCTCACACTGCTGTCCACCCTGCCCTGTTTTTTTGAATTCTGAATGACTGTTGTGAGCTGGAGATAGCATGACAATTTGTAGTATATAGGGTACAGCAGATGAGATTCCTACTGCTCATGCTCACAGTTGCCTGTCTTATTAATATTCTAGTTTCTGTCAGTGTAACAAGGCAGCAGTCATTTTAATTCTATAGTGATTTAACTCTCTAGACTAAATGATTGTTATTTAATTAATATAGATGTTTATGAATGTATTTATAACTAGCTGTAGCACCCGGCGTTGCCCGGGATAGTAACTGTCTCCCTTTTTCTCTCACAGTGTCTGTCTGTCTCCCTCTCTGTCTTTGTCTGTCTGTCTGTGTCTGTCTGTCTCTCTCTATCTCTTTGTCTGTCTGTCTCTTTCCCTATCTGTCTCTATTGCTTTCCCTGTTTGTCTCTGTCTGTCTTTTTCCCTGTCTGTCTCTTTTCCTATCTTTCCCTGTCTGTCTCTTTCTCTGTCTGCCTCTGTCTGTCTCTTTGTCTGTGTCTTTCCCTTTCTGTCTGTCTTTTTTCCTATCTCTTTCCCTGCACCTTTGTCTGTCTCTTTCCCTGTCTCTCTGTCTCTGTCTGTCTGTCTCTTTCCCTGGCTACATTGTGACACGGCAACATTCCATTTAAGGGCATGGCTGCGCATTCATCTGAAGTTCTGGCTGCACTGTGGCTCCCAGCTCCTTTGACTTTAATGGAGGCAGTTTTTTTTGGCAAATAACTGTAAAGCGTGGGGTTAAAATTTCCCCTCAAAAAATAGTCTATGGCGTTCTCAGAGTCAAATGGAGTGTCTGTGCAAAATTTCGTGAATGTACATGTAACGGTGCGAATTCCCTTAGCGGACATACATACATACATATATAATACATACATGCATACTTACATACTCTCAGCTTTATTATATTAGACTACTGTATATTTCTTTTAGTTAATTGTTTTTTTCTCTGTTCCTGAAGACCTCTGTAAGGCCTCATATATGATTCTGCATAGTTCTTTCTAAGTTTGAATATAATGAAATGAAAATAGATTTCTATTCGGAGCTCTGTTTTTATAAATCTATCTGATATAGTTCATTTCTTAAAGCACGCTGTGATTTTTTGGATTCGGTATATAATTCTGTGCATAGTTGCATAAATTGAGTTTTCAACAGAATAAATCTACAGTAACAGCTCCATTCTTCCACTGACCTGCCACATTCTTATCTTCTTTTCTGCTTTATTACTTTTATGCTAGTCTTATCAACTTAAAATTGTCACTTTCTAATTACCCATCATACATAAGCTATCTGAGTCGCAACTTAAGTCACTGAAATGGATAAAGAAGACTCAACTGAATTAAAAATAATTTCAAAGCTACTGGTCCAAACAAGATACATTATTGCTGACATTGGGCTGTGCAATTAACTCAATTAAATAAAAACCTTCATAGTACACTCATGGCTTTATCACTTAAGAAATACTAGGCGTTATCATGCCCTAAGGGATATGTTCAGGAAGGATCTGCTGTTACCCCTTGACTTCATTTCAGCCACATTGAAATTAAACATTTTCTAGTTTATATAAACTATGGCAGCTTCATTACATTAATAGTGTACATGTATATTGCACCATTGACTTACACTGTCTCAATAATTATGAATAGCAATTATGAATTACTGTGCACTGGCCTGAGGTCTCACCTATATAACACAGTACAAAAGTGAGCATGTAATCTTATATCTTTTTTGCATATTCTGCAGCACTAATTGCATCTTCTTAGAAAGATGACGTATTTCAAGAATTATGTTAACATATTTGGTCTACTTACATGTAATTAATTATTTTTATTATGTAAGCGGTGTCATATTAAACTAATAATTGACATGCAAAGTCTAATACTGTCTACACACGCAGACACATACATACACACAAACATACATGCATACTAAATATTTCCAAAAATATTTAGATACGCCTACATTTTTTATTTTAGGTCTTTTAGCCACAAACAATGCAAACAGGTGCATACAATCAAGTAATGCATTGTCTTTAGTTAAACATGGGTAATAGTATGGGTAATACTTTTAAATTGGACTATAATAGGGTGCCACTTTTTGACAAGAAAAAGTTCACATGCTTTTTTAAATTAGTCACATAACCAAGGTTTTGCACACAGTGACCATAAAGAAGGAGGAGCATTAGAAATTGCTGCTCGCTGTGGAAGGTAACGAGGTTGCTAGTAAGGAGAAAGAAATCTTTGTGAGAAAGGAGAGAATAGTAGGAAGCACCATGTGAGAAAGAGGGGGAAAGGAGTCCAATCTGTTAAAGTAGGCATAGGTGTCACGAGGTGTGATTGTGGGATATGGGGGGAGGTGTATCATGTATCATTTTAAGCTTGGTTCACTGTCTATTATTTGTACTGCTTGTGTGTACATTGTCTTGTCTGTAGGTAATCACCCCCTGTAGTGTTCCTGGCCCTACGTCTGGGGGAAGGGGCCTGGGATCCACCTACTGTAAACTCTCTGCTTACCTGGGCGCTTTTTCAGTCTGTTTGAGAACTTGAAGAGAGAAGGACGAAGATTGAACCTCTGGGAGAAGCTGAGGCTTCTCGGAGGGACCTGGAAAGTTATCACTGGACTAGTTTTACCCTCTGTTTTGTGGATTATGTTATGGACCATTTGATTTGCTTGGAATTAATGCTCTTTGGATTGTACAGCCATCTCTCGCTCTGTTCATTGTGTGATATGGGAGAAGGACCCCATCACAACTGGTGGCAATGGTGGGATCAACAGAGCAGAGCTTAATGGAGATCAACCCACAGAGTGAGTACAGAAACTGGACTGCATCCAGTCTAAAGGAAAGAACCAGAGATCTGGGCCTGAGCTACCAGGGACTGAGTAAAGAAGCCTTAATTGATCTACTGGTGGGCACGAGCTAGTACACCTCCTCCCAGATGTCTGAGGGACAAGCACAGGGGATGGGGATCCCTGCCCAAAAAGCCAGTGGTTGATGTGGTTCAAAGAAGAAATGGCAGCTCTTGGCCCCAGTGTATCTCAGGAATATAAGGAGCAGGCTGCTCGCCGAGCACAAAGTGGACAAGAAGTAATGGAGTCCAACAGAGGGAGTAATGTGAGTTGGAGTGTAAACCCCACGATCTGGGATCCTGTACGGATCACCCGGGTGGACTTCAAGCCATTTGATGAGGCTTACGGAAATGTGGAAGGGTTCTTCAAGGACTTTGAGCAGCAGTGTGCTGTGATTGAGGTGCCCCACTCTGGCTGGATGCGTTTATTAGTTGGAATCCTGAACGGAAGCCTGGCAGAGGCTTATCGCACCATTGACTCACAGCAGAACTGGGATTACAACATTGTAAAGCGGACTATCCTGGATTACCATGCCATCACCCCAGACTCACATAGGGCACAGTCCCGAGACCTCCCATGCACCACGGGGGCATCGTTTAGGATGTATGCCCATAGAATGTCCCAGGCATGTCGGAGATGGCTGGAAGCGGAAGATGCCTTCACTGTGGAAGATGTTATACAGGTATTTCTTATAGAACAATATCTGTACAAGTGTCCCTCAGAAATACGGGAATGGGTCAGAGAGTGCATGCCGCACACCTTGGATAGAGCTGCAGCCGTGGCTGGTGAGGCCCTTACAATCTGACCGCAATGGAGGAGGCTTATGGACAATTAGCCACAGTCTGATCCTCCTGCTCCTCGGCCCTCTCCAGTTATATCTGCCCCTCTGCAGGCTGATGACATCTACGTCTTACAATTCTGGGCCCCAACAGTTCCGACCACGCCCTGGGGGAATCACAGAGAGGAGATGTTATGGGTGTGGGCAACCTGGGCAACCTGGGCACCTGAAATCCAGTTGTCCCACAAGGATTCGGAGGGACCCCCAAAATGCACCTACATCTCGTCCAGTGCATTTTGAGCAATCCATCCTGCCTGAGGAAGAGTTACCACCACCTCCACTGGAGTCTACCACTGACCCCTGCACCATAGATGCCCCTGTTGGAGTGTATGGCCTCCGCCCTTTGTCAACAGGTTCTTCTACTGCCTTCTCCAGAATGCCCACTGGAAGGAGTACGATGCAGAGGAGATGTTATCGCTATGGACAGCCTGGGTATTTGAAAAACACTTGCCCTGTTGGTCGATTGAGGAATGACCTTGCACCAAATCGACGTGTTCATTCTCTACAGCCGAACTACCATCAAAGTAAGCACTTACAGGAGATTGTGCTGGATGGACAGAGAGTCATTGGATTTTGTGACTCCGGGGCATTTCTCACAATAGCTACTCCTCGAGTGGTTTGGCGAGAGGAGATACATCATGGACCAGGGATTGTTATTGAATTTTCTGGAGGACAAAGGAGGAATATCCCAAAGGTGGCTGTAGGTCTGGATTTGGCTTTGGAGTCAAGCAATGTGTGGTTGGGGTGATGAGCGGACTGCCTGCAGATATTCTCCTAAGAATGATGTGGGAGATCTACAATGCCGATTTGTGGGTGCAGGAAACACAGTTTGAGTGAAGGACGACACAAAGGGAAGCTTGTCTTTCCAACCATACCACTGTACAAGGGACTATCTACAG
The DNA here is from genome assembly GCF_048569485.1 of Anomaloglossus baeobatrachus. NCBI lineage: Eukaryota > Metazoa > Chordata > Amphibia > Anura > Aromobatidae > Anomaloglossus > Anomaloglossus baeobatrachus. Next base: position 449,682,807 of record NC_134358.1, read on the forward strand.
CTTCTCCATCCAATACAAGCATGGAAGCCAACACCAGAATGCTGATGGACTGTCCCAGCAAGAAGAACCATAGACTATCCACAGCTGAGCAACATGGACTTAAATGAGATGGCCAGAGGTCTGTGTAGACCTCATGGCATACTCACTTATTCAGAAGGAGGGAGAGGTTGTGATGGTGGGATATGGGGGGAGGTGTATCATGTGCAGATTCGTATTTTAAGCTTGGTTCACTGTCCATTATTTGTACTGCTTGTGTGTACATTGTATTGTCTGTAGGTAATCACCCCCTGTCCCTAAGTCTGGGGGAAGGGGGATAGGATCCACCTACTGTAAACTCTCTGTTTACCTGGGGGATTTGTCAGTTTGTTTGAGAACTTAAAGAGAGAAGGACGAAGATTGAACCTCTGGGAGAAGCTGAGACTTCTCGAAGAGACCTGGAAATTTATCGCTGGACTAATTTTATCCTCTGTTTTGTGGATTATGTTATGAACCATTTGATTTGCTTGGAATAAATGCTCTTTGGATTCTACAGCCATTTATCGCTCGGTTGATTGTGTGATATGGGAGAAGGACCCCGTCAGCACACAAGGGTACTGAGAGTAGTAGCCTGGCAGCTCTTAAAGGGAAACAATCATCAGGATTTTCATATATAAGGTAAAGCCAGTGCAGTACTGGCACTATCAGGCAGATTATCTACATACCATTAGTGGTCACATCGGATATTTAGGCTTTCAAATCCAAGAAAGTGAAGTTTAAAAATTTGTCATCTTTTTGATTGACAGTTGCACCACAGCAGATAATAACCGGGAGGGTATTCATCTGGATTAACGCCCCACCCACCACCTGTTTCTCCCTCTGTCTGGCTCTATGCTAATTTTTCTATTCAGTAAGATGGTGTCGGAGTTGGCGCCTGCACACATCGCTTATCTCCGGCGCCATCTTTCTAAAGCCCGCGTTACCCCCTGCTGTTCTATTCTTCTGACTGAGAGGGCGGCACATGCGCCCTCGCATCTTCTGCTCTCATGACCGAGGCAGCGCGTGTGGTCACAACAGCAGAGGAGAAAAGCTGATCAGCGGATCGGAGGACACCGTGCCACCCCAAGACACTGTGCCAGCACCAGGTTCAAGAAGACAGAAGACAAGGATTGTGGAGGGGTGAGAGGGAGTAATAAAGATGGAGTCTCCAAGTGTGTCTGTGTATTTATTTCTAAGGAAGTATTTTTTCTCTGTGTGGTGTATTTTTTTTAACCCTTTATTGGAGATTCTTAATGGCCAGGTCAAACTTGGCCTGACATTAACAATCTCTGGCTTAATAGCAGCAGGTAAAACAAAGCTGGTATTAACCCTTATTACCCAGCATGCCACCTGGCACCAGGGCCGCTGGAAGAGTTGGATACAGCACCAGAAGATGGCGCTTCTATGAAAGCGCCATTTTCTGGGGCGGCTGTGGACTGCAATTCGCAGAAGGGGGCCAGAAAGCTTGGGCCACCCTGTGCTGCGGATTCCAGTTCCCAGCTGCCTAGTTGAACCTGGCTTGATACAAAAATTGGGCGAAGCCCACGTCATTTTTTTTTTTAAATTATTTCATGAAATTCATGAAATAATTAAAAAAGGACTTCCCTATATTTTTGGTTCACAGCCAGGTGCAAATAGGCAGCTGGGGGTTGGGGCAGCCCATTCTTGCCTGCTGTACCTGGCTAGCATACAAAAATATGGCGAAGTCCATGTCTTTTTTTTTAGTTTATGGGCAAAAAACTTAAAAAGAAAAAAAAAAAAAAAAAAGAAAGGGGCTTCCCTGGATTTTCCATTTCCAGTGAAGGTAACACCAAGCAGTGTGGGTTATCAGCCAATAGCTGCTTGGGTTACCCTTAGCTAGCAATAGAAAATGCAGCTGAAACCCATGCATATTTTTACTGAATTTAAAAAAGAAAGAAAATGACGTGGGCTTCGACATATTTTTGTATGCTAGCCAGGTACAGCAGGCAGGTATGGGCTGCCCCCAAACTCCCAGCTGCCTATTTGTACCTGTCTGGAACCAAAAATATAGGGAAGCTCTTTTTTTAATTATTTCATGAATTTCATGAAATAATTTAAAAAAAAAAAGACGACGTGGGCTTTGCCCAATTTTTATATCCAGCCAGGTACAACTAGGCAGCTGGGGACTGGAATCCACAGCACAGGGTGGCCCAAGCTTTCTGGCCCCCCCGCTGCGAATTGCAGTCCATAGCCACTCCAGAAAATAGCGCTTTCATAGAAGCGCCACCTTTTGGCGCTGTATCCAACTTTTCCAGCGGCCCTGGTGTCGGGTGACACGCTGGGTATTAAGGGATTAATATCAACTTATTTTTACCAGCTGCTATTAAGCCAGAGATTTTTAATATTGGGGCAAGTTTGGCCCGGCCATTAAGAATCTCTAATAAAAGGTTAAAAAAAAGACACCACACAGAGAAAAAATACTTTATTAGAAATAAATACACAGACACACTTGGAGACTCCATGTTTATTACTCCCTCTCACCCCACCATGATCCTTGTCTTCTGTCTTCTTCAACCTGGCACTGGCACGGTGTCTTGGGGCGTCACAATGTCCTCAGCTGATCAGATTTTATCCTCTGCTGTTGTGACCGTGGGTGCTGCCGAGGTTTCCAGAGCAGAAGATGTGAGGGCGCATGTGCCGCCCTCTCAGTTGGAATAATAGAACAGCAGGGGGTAACGCGGGCTTCAGAAAGATGGCGCCGGAGATAAGCGCTATACGCAGGTGCCAACTCTTACACCATCTTACTGAATAGAAAAATTAACATAGAGCCAGACAGAGGGAGGAACAGGCGGCGAGGGGGCGGGAATCCATATGAACACCCGCCCGGTTATTTTCTGCTGCGGTGCAACTGTCAGTCAAAAAGATGACGAATTTTTAAACTTCGTTTTCTTGGATTTGAAAGCCTAAACATCCGAAGGGACCACTAATGGTATGTTGATAATCTGCCTGATAGTGCCAGTATAGCACTGGCTTTACCTTATACCGTGTGCAGAATTATTAGGCAAGTTTTATTTTAGAGGATTTTTTTATTATCGATCAACAACTATGTTCACAGTCAACCCAAAAGACTCATAAATATCAAAGCTTGATATTTTTGGAAGTTGGAGTGGGTTTTTTTTTTTAGCTTTGGCTATCTTAGGAGGATATCTGTTTGTGCAGGTAACTATTACTGTGCAGAGTTATTAGGCAACTTAATAAAACCCAAATATATTCCCATCTCACTTGTTTATTTTCACCAGGTAAACCTATATAACTGCTCGGCGTGGCGCTCTCTTCCCTTTACTGATCCAGCCTCTGGCCCATCAATAGTCACTCTCATTTTATCAGTCCATAAAACCTTTGAAAAATCAGTCTTGACATTTTATCTTATGTTTCTTGTTCAAAAGTGGTCATTTTTCAGCCTTCCTTACCTTGGCCATGTCCCTGAGTATGGCACACCTTGTGCTTTTTGATACTCCAGTAACGTTGCAGCTCTGAAATATGGACAAACTGGGGGATAATGACATTTTGGCAGTTTCACGCTTGATTTTCCTCAATTCATGGACAGTTATTTTGCGCCTTTTTTGCCCAACACGCTTCTTGCGAACTGGTTGGCTATTTGCCATGAAACACTTGATTTACTTAATTGGTAGTTGGCTCTCAAGCCTATACAGCTTGGTGTAGGACAACATGTATAAAACTTATCATGTAATCAAAATACTAATTTGCCTAATAATTCTCCAAGCAGTGTATATACGAAAATCTTGATGATTGGTTCCCTTTAATAGGGCTTCCACTGACAGAGAAATTGACTTACATAGGGGCCTGTTGGGGGCCATGGAATAGATTGTTGGCTGCTGGAGCAACCTGGTGGCAAAAAGGTCAATAATCAGGGTTGTTATTAGGAGGTCAGAGCCAAGACTCAAAGCCCAAAGGAACTATGGCCTGTATAAGCCAGCAACTGCACTAGCAATGAAAGCCCTTCATTATCATTGCAGTTTTTGCCGTTAGAAGTGCAGAAGGACCTTTGGTGACATCATTGTCATGTGTATAAGTGTATGTAACACGCAGTGTGTTTCTGTAACATGTGGTTTATTTGTTAGGTATGTTACAGGGAATGGCACTTGGCACACATGGGCAAGTGCTGTGGACCTGGACTTTTAGTGGGGCCCACTCTAGGGACACAGTGCAATCCACTCACCCAGTTATGTACTGCCAATGGTGGTAGGGCATGCCACTGCTATGGGACCCAATAGGTGAGGGGCCCGGTGATTTTCGGCGGCTGCCTGGTGTATGTGCTTTAAATTAAATGTCTGCTTACAGGCACGCCATGCGACCTTCCTTCTCTGCCACTCTCTCTACTCTGGCTGAATTTGCATAAGTACACCCCCTTGGTGAAGTAACTTTCCTGCCAGAGAGGAGCTTTATGCCAGCACAGAAGACATTAGTTGCCTGCAAAGCGTTGGGTTAAATTGCTCTGCTTACATATAGTAGCGGGGAGTGCTGCATCTAGAGAGAGGGAGCCAGGTCCGGCAGTGGTATTATTAAAATTATTTTACTTTATTCTTTTTAATGTATCCCCATGCCACCTCCCTACTTTTAAATAGATCCAGGCTTCATCTATTTAAAAGTGGGGAGAGGGGACATGTGATGTCACCTTTTAGTTTACATGTTTACTGCATTTTTTTGTGCATACAGTTAAAGATGGAGGTTGGCAATTTTCCAAACATTCATTTATCTATTTACAGGGGAGAAGGGTGATAAATAGATGGATGCACAGATTGCACATTTCTGGGGGAATAATGAGCAAACAGTGCATTCAGCTATTTATCCACGATCAACTTGTAAATAGCTGGATGCATGTTTTGCATATTATCCCCTCCCTCTCTCTTCTAAGTAGGTGGATGCAAAGTTTGCACATTACAGGTGATATGGGGCACAATGTGCAAAAAGTGCATCCAGCTACTTACAAGGTGGTGGTGGATAAATAGTTGGCTGCAAAGTTTGCACATTACAGGAGGGAGGGTGCATAATGTGCAATCATTATATCCAGCTATTTATACCTCCCACCTTGCAAATAGCTGAATGCATCTTTTGCATATTATTCCCTCCCCCTTGTAAGTAACTGGATGCACAGTATGCACATTGCAATAGGAATGTGGGATAATGTGCATACAATGCAGCAAGCTATTTACAAGGTGTAGGGGGAAGTGGGATTGGGGATAAATAAATGGATGTACGTTTGGCACATTATCGCCCATTTACCTTGTAATGTGCAAACTGTGCATCCAGCTATTATAAAGGTGGGGGGAAATAAATAGCTGGATGTAAAATTTGCACATTACAGAAGGGAGGGTGCATAATGTGCAAAACTTGCATCCAGTTATTTATCCCCCATTTTGCAAACTGCTGTATGCATGTTTTGCATATTATCCCCTCCCTCCTTGTAAGCAGCTGGATACTCAGTATGCATATTACAGGGGGAAGGGGGGATAATGTTTAAAAACTGCATCCAGCTATTTACAAGGTGTGTGTGCGTGTGTGCGTGCGTGCGTGCGTGCGTGTGTGTGTGTGCGTGCGCATGCGTGTGTGTACATCTGTGGAGGTGATAAATAGGTCGATGAGCTTTTTGAACATTATCCCCCATTTCCCCTGTAATGTGAAAACTGTGAGTCCAGCTATTTATATGGTGAGAAATGGGATAAATGGCTGGATGCAAAGTTTGCACATTGTGGTAGTGATGCATTTTTTTCCCAAGAGGTGTAGATTGGGTGCAGGAATATGGTGTAGAAATTTCAGCACCAAATCTGCTTCTCTTGGCAAAAAATGCAGCTTTCTGCCATGAAATGCAGGTCAATGAACTCAGTGAGTGTTCATTGAGGTCCCCTGAGGTCAGGTTACCTGTGATCAAAGGTAGCAGACCGTGGGAACATTCAGATGTGGCTGCAACTACCTGAGTGATGTCACTGCTGTTTGCTGTAGCTCAGTCTCTGCCTGAAGTTACAGAGAGTGGTCATGTTCTATGGCGGCCGCTTGCTGTCAGTTCAGATGTAGCTGAGCTGGAATTGTTGTGGGACCTTGTTTGGATTACGTCAGAACTGGGTCTTTTGGGGGTTAAATAAAGTGGCCAAAGAGGATGGACTTTTTTGTATTTTTTTTTCAAATAAAGGATTTTTTTCAGTGTTTGTGTTTATTTACTTTCACTTATATATTATCTGGGGCTTAATGGTAGCTTAGAGCTGGGATTAACCCTTTATTACCCCAATTGCCACCGCACCAGAGCAATTGGGAAAAACCGGGTAAAGAACTAATAAATACAAATATTTTGGGTGGCTGTAGGCTGCTATTTTTAGGCTGGGGGGCTCAATAACCCTGGGTCTCCCCAGCCTGAGAATACCAGCCCCCTCTTTCGAGTTTTAGCATGGCCTGGTGTCAAAATTGGGGGGACCATACATCGGTTTTTAAATTATTTGTTTAAATATTTAAGAAAAAAAAAAAGGTGCATGTGGTTCCTCTTATTGTGATACACAGCCAAGATAAACATGCAGCTAGGGGCTGCATCCTGGGGACCCTATGCCAATTTTATTTATTTATTTATTTATTTTATACCATGATAAACCTGCAGACAGGGTCTGTGATCCCAATCAATCACAGATGCTGTCTAGGGGCGGGGTCAGACTGCAGCCAATCAGATACGCTGGTGGGCAGGGAAAACAGTGAATATGGATGAGGGAAAATCAGCAGTCCCAGAAGTACAGCCATGGGAGCATCTTGCGACAAAGACTTGGTAAGTATGTCCTGCCTTCATTTCTTTCTTTTACAGCCCCCCTACACCATTTTAAAACACATACGTTTGGCCAAGTTTAAATTTTAATGGGTTTGGAATGTTCGCCAAACTGTTTGGCGAACACTGGAAGGCTCGGTAGAGATTGGTGAATCTAACTTTAAAACGTGTACTCATCTCTAGTTATAAGTACCTGTCAGAGTTCCGGGATTTCCAGTTTTCTTTTGAAGGATCTTGCCCTTTGTTAACATGGAGTTTTCTGTTCTGTTGCCCTACTTCCTGTTCATCTGTTTAAAAGCCCGCCCCTAAGCTTAGTCTAGTTGCCTGAGTATACTGCTTCCTGTGTACTCCTGCCCTGCTGCTCTCATCTCCTGATTGCTGTTTGGATCCGGTTGAAACACCCGACACCGGCTCTGGACTTCACCTGGTCTCATCAAGCTGTGCCCGGATTCCGTCTGCCGTCTCTGGTCGGCACTTCTGCCCGGTCCCTTCCGTTCATATCCACCCTAGGACTCACATCACGTACGGACATTTTTTGGACTATATCTGTTACTCTTTTTGTGTCCCGGCTGCTGTACATTTGGGCCTTCTGGGGTGATTGCCGGACAGCCCCTGTATAGGGGTTCGCTTCTGGCGGTCTCCCTAGGGGAGTCCAGTGCGCGGCCCCGGGAATTCCCCTTTGCTCTGAACCCGGCAGGTATTTACTGTGTTTATGTTCCACTGTGTATATTCTGTTCTGTGTACATATTGCGGTTACATATTACTGTGTATATTTTGTTCTGTTTACATATTGCGGTTACATATTATTGTGTATATTCTGTTCTGTGCACATATTGCGGTTACATATTATAAAAACGTCTTTTGCACCAAGAACTCGTCTCTGGTTGTCATTGCCCTAACGCAATCGAAATCCTCAGTACATACAATAGTATTACAGTACCAGCAACTCACACAAAACTTTGTATGTGTAAATATGTCAGCAATCACCCAACGAAAGAGCAAATATTATAATACTGTATGGGGACAGACTGATCTATTAATGATAGTTCTGTTCCAATAAATTCCAGACTTTGTAGAGAGGCCGGGAAACTAGCACCATAATACATGAGTATAGCTTATTGGCACTTGGTTAACGATCTGAAATCAGCTTCTGTAACTGCACTCAAAATGTTTTTCTTTGATGGTGCAATACAATAGGATTTTGACCACAATTTTAATGTTTGCTCAGGGCCATATTTTGTCTAAAACTGACCATGTTTGGATGCAACAGCCATAGACCCAGCAAAGAGCCATGACAACAAAACAGGAAGAGCAGAGGTACACGAGGAAGACACACATGAGAAGGGGTTAGATAATGAGCTTGGAGAAGCACAGAGAAAGTTTAGAGAGCCAGTATAGCACCCCTGAAAGAGGTTGTCCACTACTTTCACATTGATTGCCTATTCTTAGGAGAGGTCATCAATGTCTAATTAGCCGGGGTCCAACACCTGGCACGCCTACCAAACAACTGCTCTTGGTGACGGCGATGGGAACAGGCAGGTGGAAATGCTCAGTTTTGGAGTTTCCCCGTCTTCTGATAGCTACTGTGGCCGGGTACTGCACATCCGCCTCCCATTCAAATCAATAAGAGGCGGATGTGCAGTACCCAGCCATTGTTGCGATCAGAAGACTGGGCAATTCTGGAGTTGAGCATTTCCAGCTAATCAGTGGGTGTGCCAGGTGTCGGACCCCAGCTGATCATACACTTATTATCTACCTAAGGATAGGCCATCAATGTAAAAATAGTGGACAATCTTTTTAAATTAAACAGGATCCACAAGACTCATTGTTAAAGGCAAACCTGAAGGCCACCCTGTGTTAAGGTGTAGCTTAGATATATATTAATTTTTAGATTTGATCTTAGTTCCTCTACCTCTGTACCACCAGACATCTCTATCAGCAATTTTTCTCCCACAGGAGCAATCACATGTTAAAAAGAACATGTCTAATTCCTGTTTCCACTAATATCTGCTGTCAGAAGAACGTTACGTGGCTCTTATACATAGGAGTCCTGTCTAAGTGGTTTGATCTACTTTAATGTCATGTGTTTGATCTGCTTTTGTGCAAAATAAAAAGCTAATGATTCTATGTGATACCTTGTTAGCTGTCTTTACCTGTGATTTCTTTAAATTAATAGACTGTTATTACAATTCGATGTAATAAACCTTAATTACGTTTGTAAAGTATTTTTAGTACAACTAAACAAGAGTGGTTTTCAGTACATGATTTTGTGCTGAACTGGTCGGTAAATGTCATCTCCAAGAACTTGGTATTTTGCTGCTTAAAATTTTCAAGCAAGGAAGGTTCAGGCGATACGTTCTGTGATGAGATTCACCTAATGAAGTGGAAGGAATCGAGGTCTCTGGTGAAACTATGTCTCCACCCAAGGGCATTGGATACATTAAGAGACCACTCAATGCATCAAGGTTCTATATTCTTTGTGGTGTGACTATAATTTTTAGTGATGAAAATTTAGAAATACAGCTAAAAATTGTATTCTTTATTTCTCATTTATCTAGTTTATGAATATATGTCTTCTTTTAAGTATAGATATGTGACATTTTTAGTCTTCAAGTTCTTCATCAGGCACTTTTAGCACAGACATTTTTCGCCACCTGTGTTCCTTTGTCTGCCTCCAGCAGATCCCCGCACATCAGCCATTGGAAATACATGCTGACCTTAACGATGAAGGATCCGACATACTTCACTCAGAGCACTAAGAAAGCAATCAGCCTACATCCCAGTGACATTCATCACAGCTGCTGGCAACAGCCTTTAATTCATCTGGTATTTAACCAGGGTGAAATACCCTGTGGCTATATCATGTTTGTTGGTGTTAGATGAACCCAGCTCATCTCTTATTCTAAAGTTCAGGATTTCACACCACACCAAAGCATGCGGAATATGATCTCTGCCTTTTCTTTTTCTTATGCAATGTTTCTCAACTTGCTTTTCCTTTTAATTGGTGTTGTGTTTTTAGTACGGTTCAAAAGTCAAGTGACAAAAGTTACAAGTAAAAAGGAAAATATTGCTATGAAAGGCACAAAAATCCTAAGCACACAGTTGAAAGGAGTACAAATGCAGAAGTAGCAAAGTAATTAGACATTGAATTAGACATTGAATTCAAAATAATATAACATATATATATATATATATACATATTGTGAGACTGTGACCGGGGTTATCTATGACGGCCGGTATGTCTCGCCCCGGTTGTGCTCACTCCATGATAGAAAGTAAATCCACTCTAGGGTTAATGCTGTTTCCCTACAGGCTGAAGGAAGGGTTAAATGGAAACAGGAACAAGGGCAGGTGTGCCGGGTGTGAGGGAGTGAACAGAACTCCCTGAGTTCTCTGCTGGAGAGGCACATGTATATTGTTGTGGACTTTTGTTTGGACATTAAACCGTGTGCTGTGAACCTTAATGCCTGGATCCCGTGTCTTCTGCTGCGCAGCCGACCACGCTACCTCACATATGGTGGAGAATCGGCGGGCATACCAGCCCGGTGAGGTGTAGCTTCCATTTCTGGTGACCCGGTAGCACATGTCCTGGATTCAAGCGGCTATACTACAGCCCAAACCCGGCAACGCCATGGAGGACATACTAAAGCAGCTGGCTCAGGCTACTGCACAGCAACAACAGGCTAATGCACAGCAACAACAGATGAATACACACCTGCTCCGGACGTTGGATCAGCAGCAGCAACAGCACCAGCAATCCTTGAAATTGCAGGAACAGAGGCACCAAGAACAGATGGTCCTCCTGGCCAAGTCGATCCATGCCGGACCGGCAGCAACAACCCCGGGACCGGGTGACGACGGCAGCGTCCGGAAAGCGGTGAGACAAGCGTTGCAAAAGATGACCCCGGGGGATGATGTGGAAGCGTTCCTGGCGGTGTTTGAGCGGGTGGACGAGCGGGAAAAGCTGCCGACCCCCCAGTGGGCTGAGGTATTGTCGCCCTATCTGACGGGGGAACCCCAAAAAGCATACCTGGACCTCGGTACCGAGGACGCCATTGACTATGTGACCCGTAAAGCCGAAATACTGGCTCGGTTGGGGGTGAATACCTATGTACGGGCTCAGCGGGTAAATCAGTGGTTCTATGAGGAAGCCAAACCCGTACGCTCCCAGGCCTATGACTTATTGCATCTTGTAAAAAAGTGGTTGCAGCCTGACACTCTGAGCCCGGCGCAAATGGTGGAAAGGGTAGTAGTGGATCGTTTTGTGCGCACTTTACCCGTCACCGTTCAACGGTGGGTAGGACAGGGTGACCCGAGTACCCTGGACCAATTAGTGTCCCTGGTAGAGCGGCATGTGGCTACGCAGGACTTGATACGGGACACTGAGACTTTGCGTACCGCCCGTCGGTCCGGCCCCTCCAAGCCTAGGGCCTAGGACCCACCGCTGACAACGGTGCAGGAGTCCCCTACCGTCCCGTCAGAGGCCACACCCGCCATTCCTGAGGTCCGGAAGGTTCTGTACCCTAAACGACAACCCGTCAAGGGGGTTTCCGTCCCCATTAGATGTTGGCGGTGCCAGCGGGTGGGACATATGGAAGCCCAGTGTCCACTCACCACGGTGCCCAGGTAAGGTACCCCCATTTCGCTCTTAAGCAAGATTTACTCTACCGGGTAGATGAAATACGGGGCGTGGGGGTAGAACAGTTGGTGGTGCCCCAGCCATATCGCCGGCGGGTCCTCGACTTGGCTCATAAACACCTGATGAGTGGCCACCTAGGGGTCAAGAAAACGCAGGAGCGAATATTGCAAAGGTTCTATTGGCCCGGGGTTTTTGGGGAGGTAAAACGGTTCTGCGAAACCTGCCCGGAGTGTCAGCTTACCGCACCCCTGACCCATTTTCGCAGTCCGTTGGTACCGTTACCAATTATAGAAGTCCCTTTTGAACGGATAGGGATGGATCTGGTGGGGCCCCTCGTAAAGTCCGCTCGAGGGCACCAACACATCCTAGTGATCGTTGACTATGCCACCCGGTATCCCGAGGCGATACCTCTCAGACATACTGCAGCAAAGCTTATAGCTCGGGAGTTGTTTGCTGTGTTCTGCCGGGTGGGGTTGCCCAAGGAGATCCTTACGGATCAGGGGACCCCATTCATGTCTAAAGTGACCAAAGAGCTATGCCGGCTACTCCAGATCAAGCAGTTGCGTACGTCTGTGTATCATCCTCAAACGGACGGTTTAGTCGAGCGTTTCAATAAAACCCTGAAAACCATGCTAAAAAGGGTGATTTCAAAAGACGGGAAAGACTGGGATATGATGCTTCCCTATTTGATGTTTGCCATCCGAGAGGTGCCACAGGCATCCACGGGGTTTTCGCCTTTTGAATTGTTATACGGGCGACATCCCCGGGGATTGTTGGACCTAGCAAAGGAAACATGGGAGCAAGAGCCCACCCCCCATAAAAGTGTGATTGAACACATTTTGGGTATGCAGAACCGCATAAGCGTGGTCATGCCAATTGTGAAGGAGCATTTACAGGAGGCTCAGGCCGCGCAAAGCGGCCGCTACAATAGACAAGCCACCGTGCGGACCTTTAAACCCGGGGATCGGGTGTTGGTGTTAATCCCCACGGCGGAGAGTAAATTCCTGGCTCAGTGGCAAGGCCCCTACGAGATAAAGGAAAGAGTCGGGGTGGTTAACTATAAAGTATTGCAGCCCGGTAGACGGAAACCTGAACAAATATACCATGTCAACCTATTAAAACCTTGGCAGGAACGGGAAAGCCTGATGGCTGTTTTTCCCCCATCTCCCTCCTCTTCGGGTCGTTCACCTCCGGCTCCAGCGACCTCCGGAGAGGACGAACCGGAAGTAAGGATTGGAGAAGCCCTCACCAAGACTCAGAGGAGAGAGGCCAGACGGTTGGTTCAGCAGAACCCCGATGTCTTCTCCGAGCTGCCCGGTAGGACCAGTCTGATACAACATGATATTGTCACCGAGCCCCACCTGAAGGTACGCCTGAAGTCATACCGGGTACCGGAGGCTCGACGACAAGCCATATCGGAGGAAGTAAAGACAATGTTACGCCTGGGGGTCATCGAAAAATCCCGGAGTGAATGGGCTAGTCCGATTGTCCTAATACCAAAACCCGATGGCTCCTTAAGGTTCTGCAATGACTTTAGGAGATTGAACGAAATATCCAAGTTCGATCTCTACCCCATGCCCCGGGTGGATGAGCTGATTGATAGGCTGGGACAGGCGCGATATTTTACCACGCTCGACCTGACCAAGGGGTACTGGCAGGTGCCACTGACGGAGTCCGCCAAGGAGAAAACCGCTTTTGTTACGCCGGAGGGTCTCTTCCACTATGTTGTCTTGCCTTTTGGGTTACATGGCGCTCCGGCCACGTTCCAGAGGTTGATGGACTTAGTGCTGGAACCCCACCAGGCGTATGCATCAGCGTACCTTGATGACATCATTATTTACAGCTCCGATTGGCAGACCCACTTGGAACAGGTACAAGCGGTGGTGGACGCGCTTCGAACAGCCGGATTGACAGCCAATCCCAAGAAATGTGCGTTGGGACTCACGGAAGCCCGCTACTTGGGCTACGTGATAGGCCAAGGAGTGATAAAGCCACAAATTAACAAGGTTGAGGCGATCCAGAAGTGGCCTAGACCCCTGACCACAAAGCAGGTTAGGGCCTTCCTGGGTATCATGGGGTACTACAGGAGGTTTGTAAGAGATTTTGCGGGACTATCAGCCCCCTTGACGGACCTTCTCAAAGGCAAGAAGTCCGTCATGGTGCGCTGGACTCCGCAGGCCGAGGACTCCTTCCGGGCCCTGAAGGGGGTTCTGTGCAGACAGCCCGTTCTTGTCAACCCTGATTTCCGGAAGGAGTTCATAGTACAGACTGACGCCTCGGAGGTCGGCCTGGGGGCAGTGCTGTCTCAGGTGGTTCAGGGGGAGGAACACCCTGTCACCTTCTTGAGTAGGAAGCTCACCACTCCCGAGCGGAATTATAGCGTAGTGGAGAAGGAGTGCCTGGCGATCAAGTGGGCCTTGGAGTCCCTACGCTATTACCTGCTGGGATGGCAGTTTCGCTTGGTGACGGATCACTCTCCACTGGTCTGGATGAGGTCCGCCAAGGAACGGAATGCCCGGGTTACCCGGTGGTTCCTTTCTCTGCAGAACTTCCGGTTTACGGTTGAACACCGGGCCGGTAGGTTGCAGGGCAACGCCGATGCCTTGTCCCGCGGCCCGTGTTTGATGGCGGGAGTTCAACCCCGCACGCTTGAACTGAGGGGGGGGTATGTGAGACTGTGACCGGGGTTATCTATGACGGCCGGTATGTCTCGCCCCGGTTGTGCTCACTCCATGATAGAAAGTAAATCCACTCTAGGGTTAATGCTGTTTCCCTACAGGCTGAAGGAAGGGTTAAATGGAAACAGGAACAAGGGCAGGTGTGCCGGGTGTGAGGGAGTGAACAGAACTCCCTGAGTTCTCTGCTGGAGAGGCACATGTATATTGTTGTGGACTTTTGTTTGGACATTAAACCGTGTGCTGTGAACCTTAATGCCTGGATCCCGTGTCTTCTGCTGCGAAGCCGACCATGCTACCTCACAATATATATAGATAGATAGATATAGATATGTGATGATATTTTAATAATCAAATAATAGAAATAAGGATGACAGTACCACAGCACAATAACATGAGAATTCAAATGCTTTTAGCTACGTCTTATCGCTACCTACCCCCTTACCCCAGGTGATTTTCCGTTTTTCATTTTCGCTTTTTCCTCCCCTTCTTCCGAGAGCCATAACTTTTTTACTTTTCCATAAATGTAGACATAGGAGGTACGAGTTGTACTTTTGAATTACACCAGTTGTACGAGTTGTACTTTTGAATAACACCATTCATATTACCTTATATTGTACTGGAAAATGAGAAAGAAATTCCAAATATGGAGAAATTGTTAAAAACCTGAAAATCCTCAATGGTTTTTGTTTTCTTTTATTCGCCATGTTCACTATATAGTAAAACTGACATGTCAGTATGATGTCTCAGGTAGGTACAAATTCATGGATACCAAATATGTATACTTTTACTTTTATGTAAGTGGTGAAGAAAAGTTCAGAAGTTTGTACAAAAGAAGAATTGCGCGTTTGTCGCCATTTTCTCATTTTTCAGGATCTGGGGCTCAGTGATCGCTTATTTTCTGCATCTCGAGCTGTCATTTTTAAATATACCATTTTTGGGGAGTTGTGAAGTTTTTATCGCCTGTTACTGCATTTTAATGCAATGTTAGTGAGACTAAAAAAATTGAATTTTGGCGTTTTTTATTGCCACGCTGTGTACTGATCAGATTAATTGATTTTATATTTTGATAGATTGCGCATTTCTGAACGAAATACCAAATATGTGTATTTTTTGTGTTTTATTGTCAATGGGGCAAAAGGGGGATTATTTGAACTTTTAGGTTTCCTAAATTTTTACACATCAGTAAAACTTTTTTTTTTACATTTTTTATTGATTTTGCTAGTCCACCTTGGGGACTTTATGACTGTATACTCCAATTGCTTCTCCTGATCGAAGCGATGCTGTATCATTGCTCTGATTAGGAGAAATGTAATGTTCCTGTGAGTGCCGCTGCACTGGGAACTGTGCTGTCCCTGCTGTGGTCCTTTTAAATAGCGCTGCCAGAGTTTGACAGTGTGATCAAAGGGGTTAGCAGCCACAGGCGGATCGCCGATGCACTCACTCCTGTTAGCCACACATGTCTTTTGATCAGATAAGCATTCATGTGCGGGGATTACAGCAAGCTCATGTAGCCGGGGTGACATGGCCAAGGATGTACCAGTACATCCTTGGTCGTTAAAGGGGTGCTTCTATCCTGTACATTTATGGCACAGCCATAGTTTCTGTAACACCCATAGGCTTGAAGATAAAGAGCCACACAGATGAGTGACCATCTCTCTCTCAGCTATCAGGAGAAATGTGGTGGCCAGCAGTTGCCTCATCAGGTAGAACAAAGGAATGGATAATTCAACTGGTGGACTCAAACAGAAAAGGGTCCCTGTGCAAGAACAGTATACAGTCATATCAAAAAGTTTGGGCACCCCTATTAATGTTAACCTTTTTTCTTTATAACAATTTGGGTTTTTGCCAGAGCTATTTCAGTTTCATATATCTAATAACTGATGGACTCAGTAATATTTCTAGATTTAAATGAGGTTTATTGTACTACCAGAAAAGGTGCCCAAACTTTTGCACCTGTCAAATTTTGTTTAAATGCGGATTGCCCATTTTCTGTTAGTACAATAAACCTCATTTCAATCCAGAAATATTACTGAGTCCATCAGTTATTAGATATATGAAACTGAAATAGCTGTTGCAATAACCCAAATTGTTATAAAGAAAAAAGGTTAACATTAATAGGGGTGCCCAAACTTTTTCATATGACTGTATGAGCTTTTTTCAGTTCAATAACTCATAATAATGCACAAATTTACTTTTTTGGAGATAGAAACGGCCCCCTGACCTCTTGAGTCCCTGTGCGGCTATATATGCTACAATAGTAATATGTCCACCCCTGGTTAATTCCTTATTCTTATAATGGAAAAGGTTCTTTAATGGTAAAAGTTGTAGTGGTCTATCTTGAGTACTTCATATATGGTTCACACATTTTAAATGACATCTGAAAAAAATGTTCCTCCATCTCAGACATTTGTGACATCTCCACAGGAGATGCCATAAATGTCTGAGATGTGGGTCAACACTAGAGATGAGCAATGTTCGAGGCTTGAGGTTCAATAATTTCATGTTAGAGTGATTTTGGGGGGTGTTTGAGCTCGAGCTCGAACTTGAGCTTTTTGCTAAAGGCTCGACAGTTCGAGTTAGGTTCGAGAACGGTTCGATCAACAAAAACGTGGCTTTTCACAGTAAGGTTATGTGCACACGTTGCTATCTGCATGCGTCCTGCATCCCCAGCACAATCCCTCTCTCTTTCCTACTCACCGATCACGGGCGTCTCGCTGCACGGCTGTCAGAAATCTGCAGCATCTTTTCCTCTTTAGAAAATGGCTGCCGCTTCATTATTCAATCGGGTATTCCGTGCTTTCCCCGCCCACTGGTGCCCATGATTGGTTGCAGTCAGACACGCCCCCATGATGAGTGACAGCTGTCTCATTGCAACCAATCACAGCCGCCGGTGGGCGGGTCTATATCGTGCAGTAAAATAAATAAATAAATTAAAAAAAATGCGGTTCCCCCCATATTTGATACAAGCCAGGATAAAGCCACATGGCTGGAGGCTGGTATTGTCAGGATGGGGAGCGCCACATTATGGGGAGCCCACCACCCTAACAATATCACCCAGCAGCCGCCCGGAATTTCCGCATCCATTAGATGCCACAGTCCCGGGACTCCACCCAGCTCATCCCGAATTGCCTTGGTGCGGTGGCAATCGGAGTAATAATGAGTTAATCATGGCAGGCGTCTCCCCGAGACACCTTCCATGATTAAACTGAAAGTGAATGTGAAGAAACACACACAGCGAAAAATTCTTTATTTGGAGTAAAAGACAAAAAAACACCCTGTTTCACCATTTTATTAAAATCCCCAAATACCCCTCCAGGTCCGACGTAATCCACACGACACTGTCAGCTCTGCTACAGAACACAAGTGCTCTGTATCAGCTCCATGTAGCAATGAAGTGAATCTCGCGGTCAGCAGACATCAGCAATGCAGACTTCAAGATTACCAAATCTGCCTATATTTATTATTAGAGGCAGTAGCTCAGTAGATAAAGCGCTCGCTTAAGAAGCATAACTTCACGAGTTCTAGTCCCGATCCTGGTAAAGAATTTAATTTATTTTTTTTAAAAAATGTTATTTTTAATTTTAAATTATAATTATTATATGTTTCTAATTAGAACTTAATATAATTATGCACTGAGGGGAGGAGCCGGACATCAGCTGTGAGCTGCGGGACACACCTCTAAAATCGGAGCAGTTCACGGAATGAGGCTGCATTTCTATCTCCTCTCTCTCTCTTCTCTCTCTCTCGCTGTTCTCTCTCTCTCTCCCTCTCTCTGTCTCTCTCTCTCTTTTTTTCTCTCTCTCTTTCTCTCTCTTTCTTTCTCTCTTTTTCCCTTTCTCTCTTTCTCTCTCTTTTTCTCTTTCTCTCTTTCTCTCGCTCTCTTTTTCTCTCTCTCTTTCTCTCTCTCTCCTCTCTCTCTTTTTCTCTTTTTCCCTCTCTCCCTCCCTCTCCTCTCTCTTTCTTTCTCTTTTTCTCAGTTTCTCTTTTTCTCTTTTTCCCTCTCTCTTTCTCTCGCTCTCTCCTCTTCTCTCTCTCTTCTCTCTCCTCTCTCTCTCTTCTCTCTCTCTTCTCTCTCTCTTCTCTCCTCTCTCTCTTTCTCTCTCTCTTTCTCTCTCTCTTTCTCTTTCTCATTCTCTCTCTTTCTCTCTCTCTTTCTTTCTCTTTTTCTCTCTCTCTCTCCCTCCCTCTCTCTCTCCTCTCTCTCCTCTCTCTCTCTTTTTCTCTCTTTTTCTCTCTTTCTTTTTCTGAGTCTCTCTTTTTCTCTTTTAACCTCTCTCTCCTCTCTTCTCTCTCTCTTCTCTCTCACTTCTCTCTCTTCCCTCTCTCCTCTCTCTCTTTTCTCTCTCTTCTCTCCACGTCTCTCTCTCTTCTCTCTCTCTTTTCTCTCTCTCTCTTCTCTCCTCTCTCTCTTTTCTCTCTCTTTCTCTTTCTTCTCTCTTCTCTCTCTCTCCTCTCTTTCTCTCTCCCTTTCTCTTCTCTCTCCTCTCTCTCTTTGTTCTCTCTTTTCTCTATCTTCTCTCTCTCTTCTTTCTCTCTCTCTCTCTTTCTCAGACCTGGCGATGATCAGCTGAGGCAGTCACCTGACAGAATCAGCTGACACTATAAGTCGAGCGGTGTGGCCGGCTTTTTACCGCCCGGACGGCTAAACTATCAGCTGATGTTGTCCAACAGGAGTCTGCACTGAAGTGTGTAGTTTGTTTCTTTTTTTTTTGCACTGATGCATCAGCTGATTGTATAAAAGCAGTTTATACAATCAGCTGCTGTGTCATGTGATTCAGGCCCTTGAACCTGACACATCATCTGATCGCTTTGCCTTCCAGCAAACTGATCAGATGATATTGGATCCGGATTGGACGGCGCGGGACCCTTGACCCAGGATTACTGCGGAGGGGGGTTCTTTACTTCAATAAAGATGGAGTCACTAATTGTGCTGTGTTCTATTTCTAATTAAAATATTTTTCTGTGTGTTGTGTTTTTTTTTATCTGTACTAGAAATTCATGGTGGCCATGTCTAATATTGGCGTGACACCATGAATTTCGGGCTTAGGGCCAGTTGACAGCTAGCCCTAACCCCATTATTACCCAGCGAACCACCCGTCACCAGGGCAGCTGGAAGAGTTGGATATAGCGCCCGAAGATGGCGCTTCTATGAAAGCGCCATTTTCTGGGGCGGCTGCGGACTGCAATTCGCAGCATGAGTGCCCAGAAAGCTTGGGCACCGTGAGCTGCGTATTCCAATCCCCAGCTGCCTAGTTGTACCTGGCTGCACACAAAAATTGGGCGAACCCCACGTCTTTTTTTTTTTTTAATTATTTCATGAAATTAATGAAATAATTTAATAAAAGGGCTTCCCTATATTTTTGGTTTCCAGATGGGTACAAATGGGCAGCTGGGGGTTGGGGGCAGCCCGTAGCTGCCTGCTATATCTGGCTAGCATACAAAAACATAGCGAAGCCCACATAATTTTTTTGGGGGGCAAAAACTGCTGCATACAGTTCTGGATGGAGTATGCTGAGCCTTGTAGTTCTGCATCTGCTGTCTGTCTGTATGGAGGAGAGCAGACAGCAGCTGCAGAACGACAAGGCTCAGCATGCTCCATTCACTAGTGTATGCAGGAGAGCAGACAGCAGCTGCAAAACTACAAGGCTCAGCATACTCCATACTGGACTGGATGTGTACCGTCCCGCGCTCGGCTGCAGCCGAAACGCTTGGATCCGGGCTCGTTGGTAAGTGGCTCGAGCGCCTCCGGACCCGGGGTCACTTCGCTCTAAAAGGATGCTGGCGCTACGTAGGTGGGTGGTAGGTAGGTGTACGGCCGGAGTCGTGTTTGAGTTCGTGACGCCACCCACAGGATGTGGTGAAGGAGTAGACACCACCGCTGCAGTTACGGGGCACCCGAGGGAGATGGTTATGCAGGAATGATGGCCCCAGGACCCATTGGGGAGAAGTAGCTGGGCGATGCAGGGCGGTGCGCGGCCGGATGGCACTGTGGTACTCACTGTTATTGACACACACAAGTCTCTGGTAAACAAAGTTGATGGTGGTCGGTGCCCGCAGCCGGCTACATCTGGTCCCCCACCCGGCTCGGTGGTCTTTGCCTTTCTCCTGCACCGTTTTAGTGTATGTGTAGACTGCCTGTGCTTCAGCGACGGAAGTCCTCTCCCTGGCTGTAGGTGTGTTGGGAAAGCCTGTTTGCCCACAGACGCTGGCCCATGGGATCTCTCTGCCTGTGCGGTGGCTTTCTATCCCCATCGGTGGGCTGTTGTCTTCAGTCGGGACTTGGGTGGGAAAGGACCTACAGTCCAGACCTCAATCAGTGAATTAACTCAGTACAGTGACTTCTGGATCTCGTTTCAGGGTCTGAGTACCCCCCTGTGTGCTCCGGTTTCCAGTCGGTTCCCCGGGTCGGTACCGGCGGGCAACTACCCTGTCGCAGTCCACCACGGTTCCACCGAGCCGTCTTCCCGGCTCCTGCAGGCTAGGCCACCGACTGTCTGCTAGCCAAGGTGTGCGGGCTACGACCCTCACAACTGTCAGTCTGTTACAGGCCTGTCACACAGGCCTGTCCTCCTCGACTGAACTCTTCAAATCAACTCCACTGACACTCCTCTGACTGCCGACTGACAACTCACTCTTTTCCTGCCTCAGGCCCTCTGAACTCCTCGGTGGGCGTGCCAACCGCCTGGCTCCGCCCCCCTTGTGTGTCCATTAAGCACTGAGGGAGGTGACTAGGGTTTATGTGTTTGGCTGATGTTACCTAGTGTGGGACTGGTGTTGTGTGGGGCGCTATCTGTGACTACCTGGCTAGTCTAGGGCATCACACTCCCCCTTCGTTAATTACAGACCGTCCGCGGGCTGTCCGACCACCACCGTTTATTTTGCTGAACTGAAAAAGATAAAAATATCACATTACAAGTATACTAACATATTTACAATCACGGAGGTTTCTGTTTCTTCCCTTGATGGGAGGCATTTGGCTTAAATGTTGCAAACATGTAAAACATTTTTATTAACTGGGAACGGGACAAGACCGGGTCTTTTCAGTTGCCTACCCAAACAACCTGAACCTTGATGCTGCCTCTAAAAACAGGTCAGCACCCCTTTTCCCCAGTCAAGGAAACAGGAACGGGTCCGGGTGTTGCCCAAACGGGCCGGGTACCAAGTTCCATACCCGGAACTCTCTCAGAGGCCCCATGTCCAGGGGACGTTGTCACTGGTTGCTATGGTGACGGGACCTCTGCCTCCTCTGCCGCAGGCCCTTCCTCCAACCAGCCACTTCGGAGACTGTAGGACCTGAAAGGGTGGTCCGGGATTATTTACAAACCCTAAAAAAATAATTGGGTGGCCTGCAAGTTCTCGGCCTTGTTCATATAAACGGGGTAAATAATGGGAAAATCAACAAAGTCCCAACGGGGACGGGCAGTATGGTATCCGGGGACCGCTACCTTAACATTCCTCTTCATCGGTTCTGTATGGCGGGGAAGGGGACTGGGTACTGCGGCTCACCCTCCTCCTCACATTAAGGGCGAACCAACCCCTCTCCCCGCAATGCTGGGTGTAGCTCACAAGCTCTCCGGGCTCCATGTCACAGTCCGGGTGACCTACGGGCAGGTGCGGGTACACGTCCTTGTGGGACACAAACACTTCCACTTCCAGGCCGGGCTCATATATAAACCCCCATCCACGATTGGGGTCAAATTTCCGGACTTGGCCTTCATAGGTCGGGCCCCGTACCCGATAAGTGGCGCTGCGGAGGTTCTCTTTCTCTCTGATGGTCCGGGCCAGCACCTCCGCCTTCTGCTTTTCACGTGCCGCGATCTCCCGGCCCAGCTGGCGCTGCTGCCGCTCCCAATAAGGAGCGTCTGCCTGCTCCCTTTGCGCGGGGGTCGGGCCCAGCTGGAGCTCCCCCATGGCGGCCACGACTGGAACATTCTGTACTGGGGAACCCCACTGTGTCATGGCCTGCTGTGCTGCCTTGCAGCTGCAACCCCGCAATGCCTCAGCCGAGGCCTGGTTTGTGGGAGCGACCAGCTTTACCTGCCGGGCCCTCTTCCGGTCTGCATCCACCTCCATCTTGGCTGGGCGAACTGCCAGGGCCTGAATCTCTTTGGGCATGGCCACTTCCAGGACTTGCAGGTCCACACTGGGAATGGGCATCTTCCGGGGGTGAATCTTCCACGGGAGTGGGATGGGCGCTGACCGGGTGACTGTCTGTCCTCGGGCTGCTTCCACAGGCGGGTCCTCGCGGGAGGATTGTACGGGCTCCGCTGCCAGTGTCTGGGGCAGCGGACCGAGCGGGGGAGCGGCAGCGGCAGCCAGTACAGGCGGTGAGGGAGGCAGCATAGAGGGCAGGGGCAGACCGGGTCCCTCAGCCACGTCGGCCGGTCCCTCGGGGACGCAGGGGCATGGGTCGCTTACCCGCTCCTCCAAGATTGCTTCCACTTCACGTACCCGCACGGCCGCAGCTATCTCTTCCATCTCGGCCACCCACCGCTCCATCAGGAAGCGCACCTGGGCCTGCAGATGGAGGCACATCAATGTCGTCTTGGCTTCCACCCACGCCGCTGTTCCGGGCGCGGGCTCCGGTGCTGCGGGCTTGCGGGACGGGTCAGCCATTGCACCTTCACGGAATCCAGGAACCAGAAGTGTGGAAGGGTCCTGGAGTCCCTGCCCTTTTTCAGCTTGGCCACATGTTGCTGTATCTTCATCCGCCCCCTCTTGGTCTATTCGCAGCACTCCCTCTTTTTGCTGGGCAGCTTCGCTTTTCGACCGCGCGCTTTGCTGCACGGCCGTGTTCCCAGAGTGCGGGGCTTCGGCTTTTCGTGCCCTTTCTGCGGAGAAGAAGACTCTGGCGGGAATCTGCGTGCCAAAAGATAGCGGACTCTGAAAATTTTCAACGGGTCACCGCTGACTTCAACTTCAAGGCGCACTTCACTAGGTAAGTGATTAGGTAAGTATCCTGTTCGTGACGCCAGAAGAGTCGATGTGTATCACCCCGTGCTCGGCTCGTTGGGCTCATTGGTGGGTGGCTCGAGCGCCTCCGGACCCGGGGTCACTTCGCTCTGAAAGGATGCTGGCGCTACGTAAGTGGGTGGTAGGTAGGTGTACAGCCGGAGCCGTGTTTGAGTTCGTGACGCCACCCACGGGATGTGGTGAAGGTGTAGACACCACCACTGCAGTTACGGGGCACCCGGGGGAGATGGTTATGCAGCAAGATGTTAACCCCTCCGTGGGCAGGAATGATGGCCCCAGGACCCGTTGGGGAGAAGTTGCTGGGCGGTGCAGGGTGGTGCGCGGCCGGATGGCACTGTGGTACTCACTGTTATTGACACACACAAGTCTCTGGTAAACAAAGTTGATGGTGGTCGGTGCCCGCAGCCGGCTGCATCTGTTCCCCCACCCGGTTCGGTGGTCTTTGCCTTTCTCCTACACCGTGTAGTGTATGTGTAGACTGCCCGCGCTTCAGCGACGGAAGTCCGCTCCCCGGCTGTAGGTATGTCGGGAAAGCCCGTTTGCCCACAGACGCTGGCCCATGGAATCTCTCTGCCTGTGCAGTGGCTTTCTATCCCCCTCGGTGGGCTGTTGTCTTCAGTCGGGACTTGGGTGGGAAAGGACCTATAGTCCAGACATCAATCAGTGAATTAACTCAGTCCAGTGGCTTCTGGACTTCGTTTCAGGGTCTGAGTACCCCCCTGTGGGCTCCGGTTTCCAGTCGGTTCCCCGGGCCGGTACCAGCGTGCCACTACCCTGTCCCGATCCACCACGGTTCCACCGAGCCGTCTTCCCGGCTCCTGCAGGCTAAGCCACTATCTGCCTCCTAGCCAAGGTGTGCGGGCTACGACCCTCACAACTGTCAGTCTGTTACAGGCCTGTCACACAGGCTTGTCCTCCACTGAACTTTCCAACTCAACTCCACTGACACTCCTCTGAGTGCCGACTGACAACTCACTCTTTTCCTGCCTCAGGCCTTCTGAACTCTTCAGTGAGTGTGCCAACCGCCTGGCTCCGCCCCACTGGTGTCTCCATTAAGCACTGAGTGAGGTGACTAGGGTTTATGTGTTTGGCTGATGTTACCTAGTGTGAGACTGGTGTTGTCTGGGGTGCTATCTGTGACTACCTGGCTAGTCCAGGGCGTCACATATGGAGGAGTTTTTTGCCCACCAAAAAAATGACGTCGGCTTCGCCATATTTTTGTATGCTAGCCAGTAGAGATGAGCGAGCCTCTAAAGGCTCGATTTCGATTCGGTTCGTCGAACGGAGGCAGCATTCGAGTTCGAACCTTTCGAACCCCATTGAAAACAATGGCAGGCAAACACAATCACATGAAAAAACACACACAAACACCTTCAAAGGTGTCCAAAAGGTGACAAATAACTCACAACACACCACAAACACATGGGAAAGTGACAAGGACATATACTCATGCGGAAACAAAACAACTGGACAAGGAAAAAGAGGAGGAGACACAGATATATGAGTATATGCAAGTGAACATCGATGCCATTACTGTGCAACTTGAGCCTTGCTCATTTTAGGCTTCCAATCTGGATAAATTGCCTGAGCTCGCCACTTACAACTTGGGGATCTTGTCGTGTCCCGCAGCCAGTGTTCTCTCGGAACGTGTCTTCAGTGCTGCTGGGGGTGTGCTGACAGATAAGCGCACGCATCTGTCCAGTGACAATGTGGACAGACTAACGTTCATCAAGATGAGGAAGTCATGGATCACAGAGGACTTTTCTACCCCTGTGTCATGCAGGGGAGGCGAAAGTCTGGTGTATTTTTGAGAGTGCTTCATGCAAAGCATCTTTTTAAGATTGCAACTGGGGGACAACTGATGCCACTTAAGTGGTGTTTGTGTGGCCCAATTTTTGGAAATGAGGGAGACTGTGGTTGGAGTCCCCTTGCTTTTGAAAAAAGAACCAAGATGAACAAGTCATGGATTACAGAGGACTTTTCTACCCCTGTGTCATCCAGGGGAGGCGAAAGTCTGGTGTATTTTTGACAATGCTTCATGCAAAGCATCTTTTTAAGATTGCAACTGGGGGACAACTGATGCCAGTGAAGTGGTGTGTGTGTGTGTGGCCCAATTTTTGGAAACGAGGGAGACTGTGGTCGGAGTCCCCTTGCTGTGTTTTACATGATTTTCGAAGGGGATGACATGGCTTAGAGGTTGACTTTCCGCATCTGCAAACTGTTGGCTACAGAAATGCTGCCTTTCCAACCTTTTGAACAGAGGATTTTCGAGACCTTATGCCCATCGCAGTGCCCCAAGAGCCGATGCCCAGTCGACACTCCTTCTCCAAGAAAGGCGTGCCCGCGCTACACCAGCATGTCGCACACAACATCACCGCTTCCTTGAGAAAGTCTGTGTGTGACAGGATGCATTTCACCACAGATACTTGGACCAGTAAGCATGGACAGGGGCGTTACATGTCACTGACTGGGCACTGGGTAACTGGTGAGAGATGGAGAAACGTCTGCTGTACAAGTCTTTCCGTCCACACGAGTTGTGTGTCAATCCTTCCTCTCTATGTAGAAGTTCCTCTACTGCTTCTGCCTCCTCAACCTCATCTAGGTCCTCAACCTCCGCTCAAAACCTGTATTGTAAGGCCACCGGCGTTGTAACTGTGCACAAGGAATCCCGCACACCTCCTCACTATGCTGGCAGCAGAGCTCAACGGCATCAGGTGGTCGACTCTTTACTTTGAAATGTCTGGGAAATATGTCTGGGAAATGTGAGTCACACCGCTGAGGAGTTGTGGACAGTAAGCTCTTGAGAGTGAGACCGAGTTTCATCAATAGTTGTCTCCACTCAACCAGCAGCCAGGGAAGGCCAAGTGCGACAATGATGCAAACCTGGGTGCGGCCCTTCGCCGTGACAATGTGACACACGTGACTTGTATGGCTCACATGTTGAACCTGGTTATCCAGCAATTTTTAAACCACTATCCCGGCCCTACATGGCCTTCTGCAGAGGGCACGGTGTAAGGCCTGCCTGGATCCACACACTCAGACGGGCTGTAAAGGATAAGCTAGAGGGAAGCCACTCACCAAGCAGGACCCCCAGAACCCTGAAACCCTTTAACCCCTATACAGGGATTTGGAATTACACAGGGCCCAAGGTGATCAATACCTGCGGAAGGCTGCAGTCCGAGAGAGTAGTAGTCAGGCAGGGTCAAACCATGAATTGAGGAACATGAATAGAATGGGACGGCCAGGACTTAATCAGAAAACAAGCAGAGGTCAAATGCGGTTCGGGCAACGAGGTACATAAACAGCAGGCAGGAGACGTAGTCAGGAAACAAGCCGTAGTCAGCACACAAAATCACAAAACAGAACTGGGTGGAACATGAACCAGAGGTTCAGAGCTATGTCTGGCAGTGGTCCACAGACAGGATGGGCCTAAAAAAGGGTGTGGTGTCTTCCCATTGGTTGTAGCTGAATGGTGGTACTTCAGCTGTGAGACACCCACCACCTACAGTCAGCCAGTGGTTCTGCATATCTCAAGGTAACCCAGCCTAGTGGGTGAGCGGAACCTGCAGCCACCGGCACCGCTGGCATCAACTCCTCTCCCATCATCAGCACTATCTACGAAAGGAACACGTTGTCACCTGGTGACCGGAGTACAAATTGATGGATCGGACTCCGGTGGTGACTTCACAGCCGTGTGCGACAATGATGCAAACTTTGCGGCCCTTCGCCAGGACAATGTGACACACGTGCTTTGTATGGCTCACGTGTTGAACCTGTTTGTCTAGCAATTTTTAAACCACCATCCCGGCCTACATGGCCCTCTGCAGCGGGCACGCTTGCTATGTGCTCATTTCCACTGTTCATACCCAGTAGCTCAACAACTTGCATCGCTCCAGAAGTCTTTCGGTCTGCCGGTTCACCGCCTGAAATGCGATGTGCCAACACCCTGGAAATTTGAATCTTCACATGTTGCAGCGTCTGTGGCAGCACCGGCGAGCACTGCTGCAATACGTTATGACGTATAGCCTGGGCTAAAGAGATCCAGAGGTGGGGAAGATCACGCTGATGGAGTGGTCTCAGATCAAGGATCTATGCACCCTTCTTCGAAGTTTAAAAATGGCGACGAAGATGTTTAGCGCTGACGTTGCCATCATCGGCATGAAAATTCCGGTCATCTACATGCTGGAGCACACTGTAAACAGCATTCATAGTCAGGTGGTGGGACAAGAGGAATGGAAGGAAGTACAGGAGGAGTCATATGCGCAAGGGATAACAACATCTACAAGGTCTAGACGGTCAGCAGCACCAAGGCGGCAGGCATGGGACGGTGGGGGAGATGGATTAACAAGGGCGCATAGTATCAGCCTAACTGTTGAGGAAGGTGCAGGAGCCCAGTAAGAAATGGAGGACGAACTGTCGATCGGCATGAAAGACTGAGCAGATGAGGGAAAGCTTGCTCACATTTTGGTTGTGCGAGGTTGGGGGGAGAGGGCAGAGGAAGGAGGCATGATTCTCACCTCTCCACCACCAATACAGCAAGGACTTGTTCCTCCTTGATGCGCAAGACACATGAGCGCCTTCTTGCTGCACTACGTACAAAATGACCCTCTGATTGTTCTAATTCGAAGTAATGCTGACTAGTGGGTTGCCGCACTGTTAGATCCTCGGTACAAGACAAAATTTGGCAAAATAAATCCTGCCATACATAGGGACGCACGTATGCAGGAGTATCAGCAGAAGCAGGTACGCAATCTTAGCTCGGCTTTTCCACTAAACACCAGTGCTGCACAGAGTGAATCACAATGCTTTGTCATGGCTAGTAGGAAATGGTCTTTTACTTGTCCACATCTGAGGGACCGAGGGCTGGCTGTTGTGCTGAGACGGCATTGACTATGGTGTCCCTGCAGAGTTGCAAATTAGTAAATATACAAAATGAGTGGCAAAAGGCCATATGCTGGTGGAAAGGGGAACAGGTGTGTTGGAAAGTAGGAAAAAGTTTGTGTCCGTGGGTTCGGTGGTTAAGCAACAGTAACATCTGCTGAAGAAACACCATCTGTTATGGGGGGACTGGCAGATTAGTATAAAGTGGTATATATCCCAATTGCCAGTCGGGGTCCACCGTGCTCACAGATGGAAAAGGAGATGCTGGCAACACGAAGGTTAGGCGGAGGATACAGAGCTCGCTGGCTCTGAAACTAATAGTAGCCTGAACCGAGTTAGACGACACTCGGATCTGGAGACTGGGAACCCTGTTAGCGTCACAGGGTCCACACACCCACACAGCCCAGGAACTCCCTGTTAACAACAC
This sequence comes from Anomaloglossus baeobatrachus, assembly GCF_048569485.1. Classification (NCBI taxonomy): domain Eukaryota; kingdom Metazoa; phylum Chordata; class Amphibia; order Anura; family Aromobatidae; genus Anomaloglossus; species Anomaloglossus baeobatrachus. The sequence goes on from NC_134358.1 coordinate 449,711,204, forward strand.
AGGGGCCATTGGGTACGCTGTCCGTGTGCATAGGGGCCACACCTGTGGACACCAGGCGCATTAGCAGCAGCAGCCCAGTTAATGCCACTGGGCTGCACTAGCAGGACTGGTAGGACAGGAGCTGGTCCTAACCGTTCTGCGTTACGAACTGTGGTGGCGGCCTGCACCAACGCCCTATCCCTGCCTAACTCTGGCCTAAAGCCACAATGGGTTCAACACATGGAGGTGTGCTCTTTCTGAGCATAATAGAAGACTGCGCACCTCCTTGTTGGCTCCAGCCCCTTTTATAACCTGGGTCCGTCCCAACCCAGGGTGGACCACAATGCATCTCCTGGAGACAAAAGCAGAGTGACAAGTCATCAGTGGCATAACCAGCGGCCTATTCGGAACCGCCACTTCAATGATGACCTCATGGCAGACATGACCTAAACACCTCACCAGTCATTGTCTGACCAACAATAATGAGGTGACAAGTTGTAGGGGCGGGCCTCTGCAAGCCAGTCCGGAGTGGCCTGGCCACATTTTTAGGACACCTGATGCCCTGTGGTCTATCTGGGCCTGCCACATCACGGACAGGGCCAAAGAGTTCATTACCGGACCTAGCCTCTGATGCACTAAGTGCCTGAGCATGCTCAGTAGCCTGAACAACAGTCGCAGAAAAAAGACTATCAGCTTCAGCATGCTCTCTAGGCACAACACAGGACTTAGACATGGCACGGAGTCCAAGTACCTGTGCAAAGAGGCTTTTTGCACTAAGTGTGGGAGCATGCACTGTAGCCTGAACTGAGGACTTAGCCTCAGGAATGGTACAGTCAGGCTGAGCATCCTCACTAGGCGAAACACTGGACTTAGGCTGTGGCTGGGGTAAATCGGCACATGTATTCGCACTAGCCGCCTCTCCACACTTAGACGTGGAGGAGAAAGCAGCCAGCTGGATGACCAGAGGCACAGCCAAAAGTGGCAGCTGACGCCTGGGCGCAACTGGAACTGCAGCAGGCTTCGTGAGTCAACGGCGGCACCGATTCGTAACACCAACTACCAGCCAAAATAACAGGTGTACTTCTTCCCATGGAGAATCTGATAAAATCCCTTTTTTCACGGACACGACCATCGCTACCAAATGTAGATGAGGCACCAAAACAGCAGCTGCTTCAAGTGCTCCATAAAGTGGCCTCTCTTCCACCTCAAGTTCAACATCACAAATACTCCATTCCTCTGTAGTGTCAAACCAATCGCACTTGCTTCCTAACAGCTCTCAAGTTTCCACCAGCCCTGCTGAGTATGGGGTAACAGAGATGGTTGAGTCTGCAGAGCTGTTCATTCACACTATAGCCTGGGAATTAGAGGTCTGCTCCAAAGCTGCAGTGAGTCCAGACAAGTAAATGATCTGCACTGATGCCCAGAAGCTTTGTGAGTCGGATCCAGGCCCCGATGAAGAAGGTGCTGAGCATAATGTACACCCTCATTCCCAAACTTTAAATCCTCCTGGTGGAGAAAATGGGGAACATGCTGAGGAGACTCAGATACCTGATTGGAACGACAACTTTACTATTCGGTCAGGGCAGGAAGAGGTTGTCTCGGAGGACTCAGGACGAGGGGAATGAAAACTCACTGGGTGATGATGAGGTTGGAGACCCCACTTACTGTCAAACTAAAGTAACCCAGTCGATGAGGTCAGCTAAAGAGGTGGAGGAGGATGCGACTGATGACGAGGTTACGTTATGTCTTCCTGGACAGAGACAAAGTACTCGAAGCACGTCAACAACTGAATCCTCAGCCACAACTCTGCCTCTGAGCAGAAGTCGTGGTGGCTCTGCAGGTCACATGGGCTCTAAGCCTTGCCTAGCCTGGGGCTTTTTTGACATCGAAAAGGATCACCTAAGTCATGTAATTTGTAAGATTTGTCAACAATCTCTAAGTAGAGGCCCAAAACTCACTACTTTTAGTACTTCGTCCATGAAGTGTCACATGGATATCAATTGATAGCATGAGGGTGTATTGATCAGCTTTATCCAATGTCAATGCAACATGCTTCTTTGCCGTTCATTGCATGCATTGTTGCAGACTACACACAAGGGGCTGCTGTTTTTTTGCATCTGTCTTTGTCTGTTTGGTCACTATAGCAATAGCAAAACGGTCTTCGGCTGTGGACTTGGAGAGCGGAGAAGATTCTGTCTATGAACATAAGGAAAAGCTAGAGGTGTGCGTTACAGCAAGGAGCCACCGTGGAAACACTTTGGTCAATTGTGAGTGGCGTCATGTTGGAGTTGTGTGAGGAGCACCGTAACACCTGTGAGCAGCATCCTGTGCCAGAGACCAACATTCTTCCGGTGCTGTCTATACTGTTTACCGTGAGAGGAGCGTAAAGTCTGTATTTATGGCAACTGGACACCACAGTACCCGGGTACGGTAGGGTGGGCCCATACAGTAATGCGTGCACGCAACACTTTGTTTTATTAGCAAAACACATATCTGATCTGGTTAGGCCGACTATATAGACAATAAGACTTGCTGTGTCTGGACTGTCAAATTGTCACTTACAGTTAAAATCATAGAGGGACAGCGACACATGTTTGCATTGACTGTTGTTTTACAAGATTTCCAGGATTGGGTTGCTGAGCTGTGTGGTTTGCATTCACACTGTTATCATCTGCCTTATCTGTGAGGCTTCAGCTAATAAGGGTATTCAGGCGGGTTAATGGGTTTTGTCTAAGTTTAGGTATATAAGTTGTAAGCTCTTGTGATGCGCCACTGGGAAGTCGTGTTCGCACACACACACACAAACACACACACAATTACTCCTGCAACGCAGAGGGATTACCAGGTAGCAAGCAACTGTTTACACAATCCCTTGGTTAGTCCAAATTTGGGGAACAGGATGTATAAATCGCCATTACAAGTGTTGCAGCATAGGGGTGTAGGCTTCTGGAATTGTGAATAGATTGTTCTATTCTTTCAGTTTTATGCATGCTTCTTATTGTTAGTTTTGGGAAAGTTAAATAATCATTTATCAACCCAACTGCCTAGAGTCCTTTTCCTGTTGCGTGGTTTTGATGTATACTGGAGAGCTCACCCTGTACACGACTTTAAATGATGCATAAGTCGCAATGGGAAGTTCACTGTGCTACAATGCGGCCTAGCGGGGCTGTGCAGCCACCGTCTGCCCCATCAAGTGCATCTGTGTGCTCTTCATCCTCTGTGACTGTGGGGACAGCAGTCACACATGTTTTTTCACGCTGACCTTCCAACCCTTTACCCGCAACAGGGAGTGTGATTGGCAGGTCGTCAGTTGTTTTAGAAGTGGAAACAGCTGGTTGTGTTGAGCTGTCAGACATCGAGAGAACCACCTTTGGATGAAGGCAACTTTATATCCACGCCTGCACCTTCGTCACAGATTGGATGGACTGCCTGCAGTTAAAAATTGCGTAGCGGTAATGGAGAGGAGTGTAGAATGCACATGTGTTGTACCTTGCTTGGCAGCAAAGGAACACTAACGTAGTATCCCAGACAACTGGAGTATGCCCCTAACAGTGGCAGCACTTTTGTAAATTAAAATTGTGTAGCAGTAATGGAGAGGAGTGTAGAATGCACATGTGGTGTACCTTGCTTGGCAGCAAAGGAACACGAAGGTAGTATCCCAGACACTTTTAGGATGGCACAAAAAGTGTCAGCTCTTTGGGCAAATAAAGTAGCGTGGCAAAAATGGGCAGGTGGGTAGAATGCAGGGGTGTTGTGGGTCAGTGCACAGCAAAGGAACACTAACTTAGTATTCAAGACACTTTTAGGATGGCACAAAAAGTGTCAGCTCTTTGGGCAAATATAATAGCATGGCAAAAATGGGCAGGTGGGTATAATGCACGGGTGCTGTGGGTCAGTGGACAGCAAAGGAACACTAAGTTAGTATTCCAGACACTTTTAGGATGGCACAAAAAGTGTCAGCTCTTTTGGCAAATAAAATAGCATGGCAAAAATGGGCAGGTGGGTATAATGCACGGGTGCTGTGGATCAGTGGACAGCAAAGGAACACTAAGTTAGTATTCCAGACACTTTTAGGATGGCACAAAAAGTGTCAGATCTTTGGGCAAATAAAATAGCGTGGCAACAATGGGCAGGTGGGTACAATGCCTGGGTGCTGTGGGTCTGTGGACAGCAAAGGAAGCCTCACTTTCTATCCCTGCTAATGAAAAAATGCAGCAAGGAATTTCCTGAGCTGAGGTAGGCAGACGCTGTTATCTAAAGCCCTACACAGCGTTTGCACGGACCTGCCTAGCAGCTATGGCTATGAACGCCTGTAAATCAGCCCTGAAAAGGGCTGAAATAACCAGCAGTCCCTAATCCCTAAAGCACTGTGTAGATTGCACTGTATCTCTATAGCGCACACAGTAGGCACAGCAGCGTGAGCGGTGACTGTCACCCACTCGCAGAAGACAGATAATGGCGGCGAAGGGGAAACTGGCCGTATCTTATAAGGCAAGGACATGTGACATGCACAGCCTATGACACATGCCCTTGCTTGTCTGGGAAAAATCCACTTAGCTGTGTGTGTGTCTATGATTTGTGACATCCTGGCCTGCCCCACTGCAAGCGCTGTTAGGGAAAAAAAAAATGGCGATCGGCATTATCTCAGCACTCAGCAGCAGCACAGATGTCAACCCCGTCCCCCCCGCACACTATACGCTGAAATTTAGTAATAGCGTGATTCACAGTGACTCACACTATTACAATGAAAGCCAGCTAGTAACTAGCTAGGCTTTTTGTTGATCGAACCGTTCTCGAACGTAACTCGAACTGTCGAGATTTTAGCAAAAAGCTTGAGTTTGAGCTCGAGCTCGAAAACCCCCCAAAATCGCTCGAACATGAAATTGGTGAACTTCGAGGCTCGAACATCGCTCAACTCTACTAGCCAGGTACAGCAGGCAGGTACGGCTGTCCCCAACCCCCAGCTGCATATTTGTACCCAGCTAGGAGCTAAAAAAATAGGGAAGCCCTTTTTTTAATTATTTCATGAATTTCATGATATAATTTAAAAAAAATCGACATGAGCTTCGCTTCATTTTTGTGTCCAGCCAGGTACAACTAGGCAGCTGGGGATTGGAATCCGCAGCACAGGTTAGCCCGAGCTTTCTGGGCCACTCTGCTGCGACTTGCAGTCTGCAGCCACCCCAGAAAATGGCGCTTTCATAGACGCGCCATCATCTGGCGCTGTATCCAACTCTTCCAGCTGCACTGGTGACAGGTGGCTTGCTGGGTAATAATGAGTTAATACTAGCTCTGTTTTACTAGCTAGTATTAAGCCAGAGATTCCCCGCTCACTGGAGCCCATGATTGGTTGCAGTCAGACACACCCCCACGATGAGTGACAGCTGTCTCACTGCAACAATTCACAGCCGCTGGTGGGCGGGTCTATATCGTGCAGTAAAATAAATAAATAAATAATAATAAAAAAATAAAAAAACTGCGGTTCCCCCAATTTTGATACCAGCCAGGATAAAGCCACACGGCTGGAGGCTGGTATTGTCAGGAAGGAGAGTGCCACGTTATGGGGAACCTACCACCCTAACAATATCAGCCAGCAGCCACCCGGAATTACTGTATCCATTAGATGCGACAGTCCCGGGACTCTACCCAGCAACTCGCGAATTGCCCTGGTGCAGTGGCAATCGGGGTAATAAGGGGTTAATCATGTCAGGCGTCTCCCCAAGATACCTTCCATTATTAACCTGTAAGTGAAAGTAAATAAACACACACAATGAAAAATCCTTTATTTGGAATAAAAGACAAAAAACACCCACTTTCACCATTTTATTAAAATCCCCAAATACCCCTCCAGCTCCGATGTAATCCACAGAGGTCCCGTGACGCATCCAGCTCTGCTACATGAAGCTGAGAGGAGCGCCTTAGAACACGAGCGCTCTGTGTCAAATCCACGGAGAAATTAAGTGAGCCGCGCTATCAGCGGGGAAATCACTGCGGTAATGCCTGCATGTGCGGTGATGATGGAGGTTGTAGTGCCTGCGTGTGTGCAAGGATGATGAGTGCCATAGTGCTTGCTTGTGTGCGAGGATGATGAATGCCGTAGTGCTTGCGTGTGTGCGAGGATGATGAGTGCCGTAGTGCCTGCATGTGTGCGAGAATGATGGGGGTTGTAGTGCCTGCGTGTGTGCGAGGATGAGTGCGGTAGTGCCGGTGTTTGCCCTCCCATCCATCCATCCCTCCATCCATTCATCCATCCCTCTATCCCTCCATCCCTCCCTCCATCCCTCCATCCATCCATCCATCCACCAATCCCTCCATCCCTCCATCCATTCATCCCTCCCTCATCCCTCCCTCCATCTCTCCATCCACTCATTCCTCCATCCATCCCTCCATCCATCCATCCAACCCTCCATCCCTCCCTCCATCTCTCCATCAATTCATCCCTCCCTTGATCCCTCTCTCCATCCATACCTCCATCCCTGCATCCATCCATCCATCCCTCCATCCCTCCATCCATTCATCCATCCATCCCTCCATCCATCCTTCCATCCATTCATCCATCCATTCATCCATCCCTCCACCCCTCCCTCCATCCATCCCTCCATCTCTCCATCCATTCATCCCTCCATCCATTATCCCTCCATCCATCCATCCATCCATCCAGTCCATGTGAAAAGAGACGGAAGGCACTCACCAAATATGCGGTAAAAAAAGCTGTTTTATTCGACCATCAGGTCAGGGGGAAAGGTGTGGCCTTTCATTGGAATGAGCACCGTGGCCAGAATGCAAGGAAATTTACAAGCCATATAATGTGTGCATAAACCTGAAATAGGAAGATTAAGTGGTTAGCTCGCTGAATGGTGCCAGTGTTTCCTCCTTTCACCATCCATCCATCCATCCTTGCAGCTGAACAATCTGCTTCTGGATTCTCTACTGCAATGTAGAGGTCAAGATTACCAAATTTTCCTATGCTTTTCATTAGAGGCAGTGGCTCAATGGATAGCGCTACTGCCTAAGGAGAATTAATTCACGAGTTCGAGTCCTGGCCGTCCCGGTAAAGAATTTAATTTATTTTAAATTATAATTATTATTTATTTATATTTATAATTTAATTTAATTATGCACTGAGGGGAGGAGCCGGACATCAGCTGTGAGCCGCGGGACAAACCTCTAAAATCCTCCGATTTCACATTCACGGAATGAGGCTGCATTGCTCTCTCCTCTCTCTCTCTTCCCTCTCTTCTCTCTCCTCTCTCTTCTCTCTCTCTCTCTCTCCTCTCTCTTCTCTCTCCTCTCTCTTCTCTCTCCCTTCTCTCTCTTTTCTCTCTTCTCTCTCTCTCTTCTCTCCTCTTCTCTCTCTCCTCCCTTCTCTCTCTCCCTCTCTCTCTTCTTTCTCTTTTCTCTCTCTTTTCTCTCTATTTTCTCTCTCTTTTCTCTCTCTCAGACCTGGCGATGATCAGCTGATGCGGTCACCTGACGGAATCAGCTGACACTATAAGTTGGGTGGTGAGGCCGGCTTTTTACTGCCCAGCCAGCTAAACTATCAGCTGCTGCTGTTGGACAGAAGTCTGCACAGAAGTGTGTAGTTTTTTGGGTATTTTTTTGCTTTGATGCATCAGCTGATTGTATAAAAGCCGTTTATACAATCAGCTGCTGTATCATGTGATTCAGGCCCTTGAACCTGACACATCATCCAGCAAACCGATCAGATGATATTGGATCCGGATTGGACGGCGCGGGACCCTTGACCCAGGATTACTGCGGAGGGGGGTTCTTTATTTCAATAAAGATGGAGTCACTAATTGTGTTGTGTTTTATTCATAATAAAAATATTTTTCTGTGCTGTGTTTTTTTTTTAACTGTACTAGAAATTCATGGTGGCCATGTCTAATATTGGCGTGACACCATGAATTTCGGGCTTAGGGCCAGTTGATAATATACAGCTAGCCCTGACCCCATTATTACCCAGCGAGCCACCCGTCACCAGGGCAGCTGGAAGAGTTGGATACAGCGCTAGAAGATGGCACTTCTATGAAAGCGCCATTTTCTGGGGCGGCTGTGGACTGCAATTCGCAGCAGGGTTAATAATGGGTTAATACTAGCTTTGTTTTACTAGCTAGTATTCAGCCAGAGATTCTTAATGTCAGGCAAGTTTGATTCGGACATTAAGAATCTCCAATAAAGTGTTAAAAACAAAGACACAACACAGAGAAAAAATGCTTTAATAGAAATAAATACATAGACACATTTAAAGACTCCATGTTTATTACTCCCTCTCAGCCTTCCATGATCCTGGTCTTCTGTCTTCTATCTCCTTCAACCCATGCAGCTCTTCTACATCAGACAGCACTGCATGGGAGGAAGACGCCGCTGCTCCCGGCACAGTCTAATCATTCAGTGAGTGAGTAGAGGCTGCGGGTTGTAAGCGGTGACGTCACCGCTGCCACCGTTGCTAAAGTAATCTGACAGGTGGGTTAGTATAGCAACGGTGCTCCGATCATGTGATTCCCAGTGTCGCAATTCACCGGCTGTGCCAGCCAGTCTCTGCATGTGGATACTTGGAGATTAAAGGCTCTACCACTCACAATATAGGTGCTATGGGGATAAAGAATCATATAGTATAGTAAAATGAACCCCAGCACTCGAATGAAGACAAAGAAGGAATATGCGTGAGTGATTTTATTCTCCCTGCCACTGTGCCAGCTCCGGATCTCCACTGCAGGCGTCCATTCACCTCACATTGTGATCCTGTCACCCCTTCACCTACGAGCACACTCTGCAATACGTGTGGAACCTTACCTCTATTTGTCCATCTCCGGTTGTCCCTCGAGACCCGCATTTCCCTATTCTGACCAGTGATGCAACAACCTTGAGAAAGGCTCTATGCCGAAACGTTGGTGCTGTTGCTCTGGTTAGGTTCCTTCTGCAGTGTGTCAGTCAATAAAATCACTCACGCATATTCCTTCTTTGTCTTCATTCGAGTGCTGGGGTTCATTTTACTATACTATAGTCTCTGCATGTGGGCTGACTCTGTAAAAAGCGCCGACATGCAGGAACGGGGAAGCCGACAATGTGCCAAAGCATCTCGCCGGTACACGGAGATGCTCAAACGAGCACTGCGTACCGGAGAGATGCACTGACAGGACCTAGCATGACATCTAGCCATGTGACCAGTCTGTAGCCAATGAGATAATAGACACGTGACACATGCTATGATGACGTCACGGAAGGTCCTATCATCAGTGCTGGTTACCAGGAGGACGCAGCAATTATCAGAAGGAAAAGCGGCGAAAGACCGAGTGCAGGACGTGTCTCGGGGACCTGTAAGTGTAATGGCAATGTTTATTAACTGTATGTGTATATGTATAATGTGTTTTTATGTGTTGTGTTTTCAATGGAGTTCGAAGGTGTTTGCCGAACTAAGACGCCGTTCGACAAACCGAATCGAACTCTAACACTAGGGGGGTGGCTCAACACTACTCATAACATTTTGCTTTTATCCCAAAAAGTTCTACTTTGGTCTCATCTGACTGGAGCACCTTCTTCCATGTGCAAACTGTGCCCTCTATATGGCTTTTTGCAAATTGGATTTAATATGGCTTGCTCTCAAAAATGGCTTTCTTTGTGGCATATATGACTAATAGTTAAAAAAAAAACACACCAAATCACCTTTACAACCCTTTCTTCCATCCTTGCTTCCAATTCTATAGATCAAAAAAATTGGTCTGCACTCAGACAAGTCGGTGATGATGCAAGTGAAAAATGGGCCCAATCCAAGATAATAAATAAATTCACTGCACTCATGGATTGTGATGCAAAAAAAATTTCAAATTTATTGAAGCGACTGTGAAATCATTCGACATATCCTCAGGATACTCCATATCACTAGCCACAGCACTGCTGCGCTGGCTAAACCCAGGACCTTTATCCTCAAGGTAATCTCTACCAATGCTATTAATCCACTCAAATTTCCATATCCTAGGCACCCATCTTTAAGCGACTCTTGACTAAGACCCAGGCGGGGTCGAAACATTGAATGACTTTACAGTCACTTCAATAAATTTGAAAAAAATTTTTGCATCACAATCTATGAGTGCAGTGAATTTATTTATTATATTGCTTCCAATCCTGGCATGGATCTCACTTGGAAACATGTAGCACGAAAAAAGACCATAAATGATCTAGCAAGGGAAGGAAGTCAACTAGGGATAGGCAAAAACTTACATTTTATTTCTTCAGTTTAAAATATCTATAGCTTGTGCATCAGTCAGAAAAAAACTCTTAACACTTTTGGGTGTGTGGCAAGTTACAGATCAACGCATTTCAGCTAACAACAAGCTTTAATCATGATACAGAAAATTCACCATAGCTGTGCTACATATAACAAAGTCCATAAATGAGCTCTGCTTTCATCCATCCAGCTCACCTTGCTCTAATAAAATAGTTCCATCAGGTGTTAGTGGGCGAAGTCTTTTCCTTTTTAGCAGGCCTTTATTTTTCTTTCCTGTTTTTGCTATACAATTTAAATCCTACAAAGCCTTCAATAGAAAAAAATGTTTTTCTTATGCAACACACTAGAGTTCCATTTTTTTATCTTTGATCACGCTATTAATATGCCAAATGTAGATAGATACCAGATATATTCTTAGTAAGGACATATAATGTGTGAAATATACAGATCTTTACATATATGTGGGAGAGAAGTTATACTGGATACAGATAATATATTACAGATAATATATGTATACAAATAATTATAATCTGTGATGTCATCCAGACTTTTGGTTGGAGGTCACTACGGAGATATATCCACAGGTTTTTATATTAGAACAATCTTGTGATCACTGACATATGTAATACTATGAACCAGAAATCTTATTTTAAGTAAAAAAAAATCTTAGTTTAAGAAAAAAAAAAATAAGGGTTTCATTGCTGAAAATAATTTGTGCAACTGGTATATAATAAATACATAATAATTATTGTGGCAATGCTATGTCCTTACTGTCGGTGAGGTTTCCAAAGGTAGATATGCAATATTCATCAATAGGTGGGAAAGTGGTCTAATCTCAATGTCTTGAGGACTGAATCTTGAATATAAGTTTAAACCTTAGTATAATGCTATTATGCAATCCCTGTATATATATGATAAGAGTGATGTAAAAAGGACTGGATGTCAGCCGAAGTAGTTTCTATTTCTTTAGAAACAGCCCTGCTATGGAATCATAGTGTGTCATTTAAATTGGCAATGAAGGGGCTGTTATAAAAGGAATCTAAGAAAAAGACTGATGGCACATCCCACCTTTATAATGTGAACAGGTGCAGACTGAACATGAAACATAGTAAGATAAAGGAGACAGCTGCACTCTGTAGTGCTAAGATATGTGGAACAATGAATATGGGAATATAGACATGCATTACTGCTATGAAAAAACATGTAAAAATTTAGATACTTAGCACACAAACTTGGCCAGTTTTATGTGAGCCCAACAGCCAACGGGAAGGCGACCTCATTTTTGTTGGGTCTCTATCAAACTAATGCATCTCTTGGGGTTAAAAAAAACCCTACAATTTATGCGCAGACAGGAATTTGCAAATGAGGAATTATAATTGCATGAGGCTGAAGAGCAAGATCAGAAGGTATAACCCTGTAATCTACAAAAAAGACTAATGGCACATCCCACCTTTCCAATGTGAACAGGTGCAGACTGAACATGAAACATAGTAACAAAAAGGAGATAGTTGCACTCTATAGTGCTATACAGTGCAAAGATATGTGGAAATTGCCGTGTTTGAAGGAAGATGAAGGATGAGTACAATCCCAAGAACACTGTCTCAACAGTGAAGCATGGGGGTGGAAGTAACACTCCCACCCCAGGGCCTTAGGGATACTCGGAACCGGGCCCGACTAGTTCAGGGATGTCAGCGGTAGCGGGGCTCCGGCTCCGTAACCCTGGCGGTGTCTTTTAATAATAAAGGGGAGATGATAATGGGAGTTGTAGTTAATATTTAGTAAAATTCGTGACGCCACCTGTGGTATTTTGCGGCTATGTGGGCCGCTGCTGCGCTGCAGGTTCCCTGGGGCAGTTGGTGATGGCGCAGCTGATGTGATTTCTTGCTCCCCACATGTAGAGTGGGACCCCGGGGCACAGTATCAAAGTCTATTTTGGGAGCCTGGTGGACTTCAGGGTACAGGATTGGGATATGGATAATAACGAACCAACACAGCAGTTTCTTTAAATATAAGCCCAAAATTAGAAGATTTGACCAAAAATTGTTTTACACAACCCGTAACCTACTGGGATACACCAGTACAAATACAACAAAATTATCCCAATAACAACTATGCAATAATTAAAAAGGTTTCTATTGATGGCACATTAAAAAACATAATAGACACAGACATGATTTAAAATAGATAAAATAAATGAACCTGAAGGCAAGGAGAGCAGGTCATACACCATTAATGATAGAGTATATGCAATAGAAAATCACTGCAGATTGAAATATTATAGTCAGTCACTATACATAAACATTAGAGTGGTAATGCAAGTTATAATAAACTCATATTGGTAAAATACCTAATATAACCGCATCCCAAAATTACCTCACTGACATTAATCTACTGACATAGATATACCAGACCTGCTGTCATAATGGTAGTGTGACACAGCTCCCCCGCCACACACTCCAACGCGCGTTTCACATCGCTTCCTCAGGGAGTGACGTGGAGGTAGGCAGTGAGCATTTTTATATACACCCGGCACGTGTTTCTTAATTAATGGCCCAGTACCTTATTACATGGTGCCGCCATGAAAATGCCCCAAATGAAAGCACAGAGACGCGTCACCGTCGGTCACGTCAAAACGCATATGCACCAGGCGCATGATGACGCGAGCCTGGTTGTTTTGGGGCCAGGAGACCTGCAGTCCTCCTGCCCTTTGGATTTGGTTACCGGGACTCAAGCAACCTGGCAACCACGGACTCTGATGTCCATTTTTTAGCGTTTTCTTCTGAGGCAAGCCGGTTCAGCTCCGCTCTCCCCAGAATCTTCCTCCTTTGCCTCTCTGCAGACCTCGCTTTTCTGGGCTGAGCTATCTTAGCCCCAGACTCCAGCTCGCATGTCCACACTACTCCAGCTCCTCACTCAAGCTCCTCTCTCTTCAACGGTCTGCTCTCAACTCCTGACTGGAATAGCCACCGGGCTGGTGTTGTGGCAGCTAGGTGTTTCTGCTCCCCACAGGTGGAGCGGGTACCCCGGGGCAACCGTTTGAAAAGTCTATGGTGAATATTGATAGGATGCAGGACAAAGCAGACGACACAGGGCTTGAAGTCAAGATGTTTTACTCACTGTTAGTCTCACAGTTGCGCTGATCGGTTACCCGTGGTATTCTGGGATTCACTGTTCCAGACCTCCGCCGTTCCCAAGCAGGTCAAAGGTCAGTACCGGTGCACCCCTCAGTGTGCCTTCCCTTGCCATCTCACTAGCGTTGACCTTCACTAGACTGTCATTTGCCTCCACCACCGAGCCCTGTCCAAAGGGTGGCTGACCTCGGTCCTGTTATTGCCCCCCCTTGCAGGGGATGGGTGGCAGGTTATGGCCTCGGGTGCCTGCAGCAATCACCAGAGCAGTCGGATTGCTAAAGGAAATGTCTTTCTGTCTTTAGCCTGGGGACCGTCCCCATTATTGCGACCAGATTCCTCCACCCCGGTGTTCTTGGTGGAACAAGTCCACGGAGGCCTCCCGCACATCCGTGGCACTCTGGAACCCTTTTCCTCGGTGTCACCTGGACCTAGCAGGACCCTGGGTCTTCACCACAAAACCAAAGTCTCCTCACTGACTCCTGTCAACTGTCACTTCTCTCACAGACTGCCTGGTTCAAACTTGAACTAACTGGTTTTCCTAACTACCCCACTGACTCCTCCTACACTCACCCCTGCCAGGCTCCACCCCACTAGGACAGTGAATGGGACTTAAGGCTCCATAACCAGGTATACTGGTCGCTTTTCGAGCTTTAATGGAGTACCTGCCTTAAACCCTGACCCAGTGTGTGACCTAACAATTGGTTGGTGTGTGCAGGTTTTGTCTGTGAACTGGTAGATGACCCCCTTCTTAGGCTGCTTTCACACCTCCGATTTCTGCAATGCGGCACAATCTGGCACTTTGCAGGAAAATCGCAACCGGTTTTCTTTGCTGCCGGTTGCGTTTTTTCTGCATAGACTTTAATTAGTGCCGCATTGTGCCGCAATGCCTTGCGTTCCATCCGGTTTTTGCCGCATGCGGCAGATTTAGCCGATGCGGCGGCCGGATGGAACGTTGCCTGGCACGTTTTTTCGTGCGGCAAAAAAAAACGCATCGCGCCGCATTCGGCCGATGCGGCGCATTTTTCAATGCATGCCTATGGCGGCCGGATGCTGCGCGATGCGGCAATAACCGCATCCGGCCGCCGCATGCGGTTTTTGCCACTGCGCATGCTCAGTAGCATGCCGCAAGCGGCAAAAACCGGACTGGCCACAAAGGAAAAACTTATGCAAAGGATGCGGTGTGTTCACCGCATCCGTTGCATAGCTTGCACAGCCGGATTGAGCCGCAGAGCTCAAGCCGGATGTGTGAAAGCAGCCTAACTCAGGATGGGATACAACACCTCTGGCTGAGGTGCAATACTTCTGTGGCGACGAAAGCCTCAGGGGCGCCACAGAAGCATTATACTTTGGTGGTGATTTCCGTAAAAGGGAAAGGATGACTGCACCAAATTGAGGATGGATGCAGTCATGCATCATGGGATTTTGGCCAACAACCTACTTCCCTCAGTAAGAGCATTGAAAATGGGTTGTGGATAGTGATGGGTGGACCCAGACTGTAAAAGTCTGAAACCGCAGTTTCAAATGTACCAAAGAGTTATGCTCGTGCACAGAGTTCTTAGGGAACTCCGACTAATGATCTAGACTTGACAACTCAGGAAATAAAAAAAAAATCAAGGAAAAATAAAGAAAATAAGAAAAAAGCAGGCATACTATACTTACCAATCTTTAGCGCAGCTATAACTGCTTCCGGGCCAGTTATTCTGCTTCCAGAGCCACTCATTATCGCTCATCCATATACACTATTTTCCTTTCCCACCAGCAGTCCTGGCATCTATGATTGGTTGCAATTAGATGTGCCACAAGCCTGTGTAATAGCGTGTCAGAAAGCTTGCAATCACAGACCCTGACTGCTTGATCTATATTGTGGTGTAAAAATAAATACATTTAAAAAAGATTGTTGTAGGGTCCCTCATATTATATTCAGAACAGATAAAGCATACAGGCTGCAGCCCCCAGCAGTGCACTTATCTTGGCTGTGTTTCAAAATAAGTTGAACCGCATGAGGCTTTTTAAATTATTTGAATAAATAATTTTTAAAAATGCAGCGTGGTCCCCACTAATTTTGATACACGGCCATGATAAAGCCCGGCAGGTGGGGGTTGGTATTCTCAGGCTGGGGAGACCCGTGGTTATTGGGGCCTCCCCAGCCTAAACCTAGCAGCCTGCAGCCACATGGAATTGTCGCATCCATTAGATGCGATGATCCTGGCACTTTACCTGGCTCTTCCCGATTGCTGTGGCAATTGGGGTAACAAGGGTTTAATGGCAGCACATAGCTGCCACTAAGCCCTAGATTAGTAATGGGAGGTGTATTTGAGGTTCCCCCATTAATAATCTCTAATAAACACAAACACCAAAAAAATCCTTTATTTGAAATAAAATTTAAAAAACACCCTCTTTCACTAATTGATTAATCTGATGTAATCCACACAAGGTCCCACATTGACTTCAGCTCTTCTACATCTGAAGTGACAGTGCACTGCCAAAGATAAATGACCACATGCTGTGAGCTTCAGGCAGAGACTGAGCTGCGCAATGAGCAGTGACATCACTCAGGTTATTTGTGGTCACAGCTTGAGGTTCCTATGGTCCTCCATCTGTGATCTCAGGTAACCTAACCTCAGGTGATCTCAGTAAACTCAGTGTCCTCACCTCACTTGACAGACCTGCATCTCTTGGCAGAAAACTGTGGGTTTTTTTACAAGAGATTTGGTGCTGAAATTTTTACAGCATATTCTTGCACCCAATCTACACCTCCTGGCATAAAAAGTGCATCAAAACCGCATGCAGTATGAGGCAGTATTGATGTGTTTTTTTGTCAGGAGGTTTAGATTGGGTGCAGGAATATGATGTAAAACTTTCAGCACCAAATCTGCATCTTTTGGCAAAAAAAGTGTTTTTCTGCCAGGAGATGCAGGTCTTTGAAGCGAGATCAATGAGTGACCGCAAATAACCTGAGTGACTTCCCCGCTCATCATGCGGCTCAGTCTCTGCCTGAAGCTCACAGCGTACTTAGAGCTGTAGCCACTCGCTATCACTTCACATCTAGCAGGGCTGGAATCGACGTGGTACCTCATCTGGATTACGTCGTTCCTGAATGTTTTTGGAGTTAATAAAGGAGTGAAAGAGGGTGTTTTTTTTGTATTTTATGTCAAACTAGCTGCAGTACTTGGCGGTGCACGGGATAGTAACTGTCTCTCTTTCTCTCTCCCACTCTCCCTCACTCTCTCTCTGTCTCTCTCTGTCTCTCTCTGTGTCTATCTCTCTTCTATCTCTCTGTCTCTCTCTCTGTCTCGCTCTGTCACTTTCTCTCTGTCTCTCTCTGTTTCTATCTCTCTGACCCTGTCTGTCTTTCTGCCACTCTCTGTTGCTCTCTGTCTCTCTATCCGTCACCCTCTGTCTGTCTATCCATCTCTCTCTGTCTCTCTCTGTCTCTCTCTCTCTGTCTCTGTCTGTCTCTGTCTGTCTGTCGGCTGTCTCTCTGTCTGTCTCTGGGTCTCTGTCTCTCTTTCTATCTCTGTATGAATCTTGCTGTGTCTCTCTGTCTGTCTCTCTCTGTCTCTCTGTCTGTCTCGCTCTGTCTCTCTCTATCTCTTACTTTTTCTCTGTCTCTGTCTTTCTGTTTTTGTCTGTCTCTCTCTGTCTGTCTCTCTCCCTGTCTACCTCTCACTTGTGCAAAATTTTGTGATTGTTAATGTGACGATGCGGATTCCTTTAGCGAACATGCACATACATATATACATACACTCAGCTTTATATATTAGATAACAGATTTTTTCAGTGTTTGTGTTTATTTCTTTTCACTTACAGATTAGTAATTGAGGCTCTCATAGATGCCTCCCATTACTAATCGAGGGCTTAATAGCAGCTTTGGGCTGTTATTAACCCCTTATTACCCTGAGTGCCACCGCACCAGGGCAATCAGGAACAAAGGGTCAGGTAAAGTTCCAGGATTGGCGCAACTAATGGATGCGACAATCCTGGGTGGCTGCAGGCTGATTTTTTTAAGGCTGAAGGGTCCAATAAGCATGAATTTCACCAGCCAGAGAATACCAGCCCGCAGGTGTTGTCTTTATCATGGCTTTGTGTCAAAATTGGGGGGACCACATGCTATTAAAAAGCTGCATGCGGTATCTCTTATTTTGATACACAGCCAAGATAAACACGTGTCTGGGGGCTGCATCCTCTAGCCGTATGCTTTATCTGTGCTGGGTCTCATAATATGAAGGGACCCTATGCCAATTTTATTTATTTATTTACTTTTACACCACAATATAGACAGGGTCTTTGATTGCAAGCAGTCAAACATGCTTTCACATAGGCTGGGGGCACGTCTGACCAATCACAGTTGAGCGATAATGAGCAGCTACAGAAGTAAGATGAGAGGCCCGGAAGCAATTCAAACCATGCTGGAGACTGGTAAGGATAGCGTGCTTCTCCAATTCCTTCTATCACCATTTTTAATCATAAACCGATTGCAATATCAAGGTAAAAGATATTAAATTCATTAACCGAGAGAAGCTATTTTACCTAAAAAATTCTTTTTATTTACATATATGCCACAAACAAGGTACACAAATAAAATTATTAAAAATTACTGAGAAGGAAAGGTGGGAAACAGTACACCCTACTCCTCACCCTTCCTGTCATATAGGGGTCGACGTCCTAAGGTTTATTGACGCCCCTATTCCTCGTCGACTGAGGCCCTATAACAACCCTCCACTCACACTAGTAAAGTACCGTGTGCCCTAGTTTAAAGTGGGTAAGGTGAAACACCCAAGGTCAGACCCATATAGATAGTATGTGACATCAATTTAGTCCAGATAATAATTCACTGTCAGTAAATGTCATAAATCATCTATAGGGGGATTATTTACTCAGTCGACTATCAGTCAAGAGTATCAGATCATAAGAACTGCTGTTGCATATGTCCAGGATGCACCCTACGCGTTTCGCCCTCTTATCAAAACACCAGGGCTCATCAGGGGTATAGAACATAGATCCTTGACAATTAAATCACAGCTTCAACCGGTGATAGTGAGTTTACACCAGAACAGTTTTAAATACTGTTAATAATTTGTCCTCCAGAAGTACAGACCAGGAAAATGCATCTGTTAAAGCAGTCCCGGGTTATAGACATATCCCTCAGCCAATCTGGGAGATCTCCCGAGGTTCAGAACACACCCATATATGCACGTACTGGTCTGGTCTAGTTAAGGATAGATGTCAGCACTTTTAAAGATTCATCCCGTGCCACAGGCTCAATCACGTAATAATGGTACAAATGTCCTCAGGAAAAGCCAGTCTTCCCTCAAAAAATCCGGGTCTTGGTCTAGGCAACACCTCTATTAGTGCCTGGACGAGCAGTGTCATCTGGGTAGCGATGTGTATCCAGTACGGGTGTACTGGATACACATCGCTACCCAGATGACACTGCTCGTCCAGGCACTAATAGAGGTGTTGCCTAGACCGGGACCCGGATTTTTTGAGGGAAGACTGGCTTTTCCTGAGGACATTTGTACCATTATTACGTGATTGAGCCTGTGGCACGGGATGAATCTTTAAAAGTGCTGACATCTATCCTTAACTAGACCAGACCAGTACGTGCATATATGGGTGTGTTCTGAACCTCGGGAGATCTCCCAGATTGGCTGAGGGATATGTCTATAACCCGGGACTGCTTTAACAGATGCATTTTCCTGGTCTGTACTTCTGGAGGACAAATTATTAACAGTATTTAAAACTGTTCTGGTGTAAACTCACTATCACCGGTTGAAGCTGTGATTTAATTGTCAAGGATCTATGTTCTATACCCCTGATGAGCCCTGGTGTTTTGATAAGAGGGCGAAACGCGTAGGGTGCATCCTGGACATATGCAACAGCAGTTCTTATGATCTGATACTCTTGACTGATAGTCGACTGAGTAAATAATCCCCCTATAGATGATTTATGACATTTACTGACAGTGAATTATTATCTGGACTAAATTGATGTCACATACTAACTATATGGGTCTGACCTTGGGTGTTTCACCTTACCCACTTTAAACTAGGGCACACGGTACTTTACTAGTGTGAGTGGAGGGTTGTTATAGGGCCTCAGTCGACGAGGAATAGGGGCGTCAATAAACCTTAGGACGTCGACCCCTATATGACAGGAAGGGTGAGGAGTAGGGTGTACTGTTTCCCACCTTTCCTTCTCAGTAATTTTTAATAATTTTATTTGTGTACCTTGTTTGTGGCATATATGTAAATAAAAAGAATTTTTTAGGTAAAATAGCTTCTCTCGGTTAATGTATCACCATTTTTAAGCACTGGAGTCTGGTCCCCATAGACTTACAGTGCCTACAAGTAGTATTCAACCCCCTACAGATTTAGCAGGTTTGATAAGATGCAAATAAGTTAGAGCCTGCAAACGTCAAACAAGAGCAGGATTTATTAACAGATGCATAAATCTTACAAACCAACAAGTTATGTTGCTCAGTTAAATTTTAATAATTTTTCAACATAAAAGTGTGGGTCAATTATTATTCAACCCCTAGGTTTAATATTTTGTGGAATAACCCTTGTTTGCAATTACAGCTAATAATCGTCTTTTATAAGACCTGATCAGGCCGGCACAGGTCTCTGGAGTTATCTTGGCCCACTCCTCCATGCAGATCTTCTCCAAGTTATCTAGGTTCTTTGGGTGTCTCATGTGGACTTTAATCTTGAGCTCCTTCCACAAGTTTTCAATTGGGTTAAGGTCAGGAGACTGACAAGGCCACTGCAACACCTTGATTTTTCCCTCTTGAACCAGGCCTTGGTTTTCGTGGCTGTGTGCTTTGGGTCGTTGTCTTGTTGGAAGATGAAATGACGACCCATCTTAAGATCCTTGATGGAGGAGCGGAGGTTCTTGGCCAAAATCTCCAGGTAGGCCGTGCTATCCATCTTCCCATGGATGCGGACCAGATGGCCAGGCCCCTTGGCTGAGAAACAGCCCCACAGCATGATGCTGCCACCACCATGCTTGACTGTAGGGATGGTATTCTTGGGGTCGTATGCAGTGCCATCCAGTCTCCAAACGTCACGTGTGTGGTTGGCACCAAAGATCTCGATCTTGGTCTCATCAGACCAGAGAACCTTGAACCAGTCTGTCTCAGAGTCCTCCAAGTGATCATGAGCAAACTGTAGACGAGCCTTGACATGACGCTTTGAAAGTAAAGGTACCTTACGGGCTCGTCTGGAACGGAGACCATTGCGGTGGAGTACATTACTTATGGTATTGACTGAAACCAATGTCCCCACTGCCATGAGATCTTCCCGGAGCTCCCTCCTTGTTGTCCTTGGGTTAGCCTTGACTCTTCGGACAAGCCTGGCCTCGGCACGGGTGGAAACTTACAAAGGCTGTCCAGGCCGTGGAAGGCTAACAGTAGTTCAATAAGCCTTCCACTTCCGGATGATGCTCCCAACAGTAGAGACAGGTAGGCCCAACTCCTTGGAAAGGGTTTTATACCCCTTGCCAGCCTTGTGACCCTCCACGATCTTGTCTCTGATGGCCTTGGAATGCTCCTTTGTCTTTCCCATGTTGACCAAGTATGAGTGCTGTTCACAAATACTTCTTAATACTTTAGGGGAACCAAACAGAATTCTGGTGGTTTGAGGGGTTGAATAATAAATGACCCTCTGAATAAACTTTTCACAATTTAAAAAAAAAAAAAAAAAAGAAATACCATTCTTTTTTGCTGCAGTGCATTTCACACTTCCAGGCTGATCTACAGTCCAAATGTCACAATGCCAAGTTAATTCCAAATGTGTAAACCTGCTAAATCTGCAGGGGGTTGAATACTACTTGTAGGCACTGTATATGAGGACCAACATCTGGCCAAATATCCAGGATCAGTTCCAGGCTGGAACAATTTTTTTTTAACCCTGTTAGACCTGCTGATCCCAAGTACCTTCGAGTCCAACTATCACTAGTCATGGATGGGTTTACCAGCATGACAATGACCCAAAACACACATCCAGGGCAACTAAGCAGTAGCTCCATGAGAAGCATTTCAAGGTCCACAAGCCAAGTGGACAAGCCAGTTTCCAGACCTGAACCCATTAGAAAATCATGGAAGTGAGGTGAAACTCAGTGTTGCACAGCGATAGCCCCAAAACTTAAAAGATCTGGAGAAGATCTGTATGGAGGAGTCGGCCAAAATCCCTGCTGTAGTGTGTGCAAACTTGGTCAAAAACTACAGGGAATGTCTGACCTCTGTAATTGCAAACAAAGGTTTCTGTACCAAATATTGGGTTTTTTTTTCTAATATTTCAAACACCTATTTCATGCAATAAAATACAAATTAATTATTTAAAATCTTTCATTGTGTTTTTCTGGATTTTCTTTTATTATGTCTATCACAGTTGAAGTCTACCTACGATAAAAACTACAGACCTCTCCATTCTTTGTAGGTGGGGACACTTGCAAAATCGTCAGTATATAAAATACTTATTTTCCCCACAATAGAGCTATATAGCTGCTTTCCACCTGTGAGGATTTCAGACACCCAATTTAGTGATTTTTTTTTTCCACATTTGTTTACATCTATCTCTTCTACCTCTCTTTTTCTTACATTTTTTTGGAAGTGCCTCTTCACCACTACTGAAGAATCAGTGTTTGAATTAATATAAAAATGAGGCTGAAGAGCTATTGTTGACCTGAAGCCTCTGTCACTCCAACACTGCCCTTTCCCCCCAGTACCTTCTCCTGTTTGACTTACAACTGCTTTGCCTAAAGTCACACAGTCAAGCAGAAGGAGATGGCTCTGAGTAGTGAATAGAGCTGGAGTGACAGAGACTCCAGAGCTACAGCCTCATTTCAATATTAATTCAAACTCTAATTTCTCCGTAATGGAGAAATGGACGGGTCATGTAAAGGTATTGTTGGACTTGTCTTTGAAAGAGCTAAATGCACTTATAAAAAGTTGAGGGTGAAATCCTGCTGACATATTCCCTTTAACTATACTGCCTTGATACTTTCAAAAACTATTAAAATAGGCAGAAAAAGTAGCAAAATACCTAACAATAAATATAATAAATAATATATACATGCCATACTTTTTGCTTAGTCAATCTAATTATTATCTTCACACTTTGGTATTACATGGCATCCAAAGGTGTCTGGGAATAAAGTGGTTAAATCACTTTAGTGCAGTTTTTTCTTTCTTTTCTGTTCTTTTAGCAAAATGTTAAAGTTTCTATTCTTGAGTTAGGAATAGCAGTTTACTGTGACTATAATCGTGTTGTGCTATCGTATAGAAATGACTTTAATCTTGGAGTGGAGTTAACTTTACTTGGAGTGCAATGTGCCTGGCAGCTTTCCTAGACTTAATGAAATCTACCAGTCACAGTAATTCAGCAAACAGGTATTTTCTTACCATCGTGTCTTTTTAAACCAATCTTGGCTGAACATATTCGCTCATCACTAGTGGCATATTTACTCTTTTGGGGTCAGAAACACAGGATGGAACAGATTCACTCCTAATAATTTATAAGATGTCAGACTTCTAGCATTAGTTCTTCACTATGTGACAACCTGAGGGCTTTAATCACATTCCCTATGCCATTAGTGAGAAAGAACATGCTCAAAACCTATGCAGAATTTGTGTAGTCCCCCTGTTTAATTTGATTGCCTCTAGCCAAATTATGTATTTTTTTCTTTGTGGTGCATTTATTTTTGCTTTGCTTTGTTCTTTTACATGGATTATAATGTGAATGCCGCTGTGTACTAGAGTTACATGGGCATACATGCCTACTTAAATTAGATTCTTAACTATATAGTGGTAAAAACTGATGGGACCACTGTAGTGTTGTAAAACAAGCTATATTGTGCATTTTTTTTCCAGGACACATGAATTAACAATGCCGCCTGAAAACACCAATAATAATAATAATCATAATAATTATAGAATGATTATTTCCTAAATTTTACTTGGCAATGCTTATTAAAAAATATTAAACTTGCCAATATACTCTATTTTAAACATTTCTTCCAATGATGCGAAGACATCTTTTACAACCTCTAAGTTGTTTTGACCCGTACTATACCACTATATTATATAGACTTCGCTGACAAAGAAAAAGCTGTTCAAAGTATTTTTTTATATATATTTGGCCTCCTTGGCATACCATATTTACCACCCAATAATGTACTACTATATCCTCTTCTACACATTTTTGAAAAGGAATTGTGGGATCTAAATAATCACTTTAGTATGAAGAAAATTAAGCTACATTTTCTCACCACAGTGTTACACGTGTCTTGGCCTCGCCTAGTGGTTAGTTCCTCTAATCTATGTTGTCACGGTTCTGCCATGCTCTCCTGCAGAGCCGGTACTTGCCTGTTCTGTAAAGCAGTCTGTTTTGCAGGTTTAGATGCACTGCTGTTTGTCTTGAGCTCCGTTGGATGGGTTGTTTCTCAGCACATGGTCCTACGCTGGTGCTGGGAGGGGATTTCTCAGATGCTCCTCATTTTGGGTGATTGCTCTGCTTCATTAGGGAGCATGCTCTCCTGTAATGTCACCAGTAGTATTTCCTGGTTCTGCAGCAAGTGCTCTTGGCTCCCGTTTGTGTACAGTTATCTGATCTTGGCTTCTCAACCCTGGACTGTAGTTGACTCTGCTATGCCCACCCCTCTGACTTTGTCATTACCTCCTGGCTTCTGACCTCAGACCTTCCCCTGTTCACG
Source organism: Anomaloglossus baeobatrachus (assembly GCF_048569485.1). NCBI lineage: Eukaryota > Metazoa > Chordata > Amphibia > Anura > Aromobatidae > Anomaloglossus > Anomaloglossus baeobatrachus. Next base: position 449,735,255 of record NC_134358.1, read on the forward strand.
TCTCCTCCTGTTCCCTGTATCCTATATATACTCTCCTGGAATCCTGACCCTCGGCCTGGATCTTGATCTCATCTCTGCCTGCTCCCTGTGTCCTGTCATATCCTCCCGGTTCCTTATCCCGGCTTGTTTGACTACCCCTCCATTCACACTACACGCAAGTAGTATCTAGCACCACCTAGTGACTAGCATCACACTACGCCACATAATGTCCAGCATCACATATGACCTTTGCAAATTAAAAAGACCTCTTAGAAACCTTATCTGTTCAGGTACCTTCCAGATCATGAGCAAAATATCAACGAAAGCAAAAAAGGTTTTAAGAAATTGGAAAACTCATTACTAGTGATGGGTTAATAGTAACTATTCGGGGTTTGGATTATTCATAATGAATCCCAAATGGCTATTCCGGTATTCATCATGAATAATTAATCTAATGCAAGTCAATGGGAAACCCAAGCATTTTTCTTGAGGATTTCCCAGAAAAATTCTCAGATTAACTATTAACTTACATTAGGTTCATTATTCGTGACTAATACCAGAATTGTACTTTGGGATTCGTAACGAATAATCCGAACCCAAATAGTTAGTATTCCCTCATCACTACTCATTTTGTGAAGTAACAATTTGGATAATGGGTGCTACAGGGAATGTAAGCAGTAAACTGAATATGCATACATGGAGGCTGGTAGGCTTTAATTTACCTCGATAGGAAAGGAGATATTTTTGTATTAAGCTTTTATTTTTTTCATATGTAAAATATTATTTTCAATGCATGGATTGTATTGGCTATGAAAACATCAAATGTGTTTTATTTTTATTTTCAATTGTTATTTATTTAAACAAAGAACCTTCTTTTACATCTCATTCTTCTTTTATACATATTGTTTTGGCTTACTTTGTATTGTGGCTCTATAAATACTTATGTAGTTATAGAAAACATCCCTTAAGTTTTATGTTATCTAAAAATTTAGTAATCATTATCAACTATTACAATTTCAAGATAGTGTTGATGTGTGTGGTAATAAGTGTAATTTATTTTGTCCTTTGGAAATATTTTCAATTATTAAATGTACCTATCACATGTTGTAAATGTTATTTTTAGAATTGGCAGTAATAGATACAATCAAAGAAAATCAGATCTAATTATTTAACTTTAATTTTTTTTTTCATCTATCGACAGCTTTGTAGGCCGATCAAGAGTTTCAAATTCTTCTAATTATTTATAGACATAGATTTAAGTGTGGGGACTTGAATCCATAGTCTAGAACTTATTAGCTACACATAGTCTCCAAATCTGTAAAACAACCAGAACATTTCCCATACTTGTGTTTTGTATCAATGTAGTTTGCCCAAGGCTGAAAGAAACTTTAAAAGAGTAACTATTTTATTAATATTTTTTCTTAAATCAATAACACAACTGAAAATAAGAAATTTTGTAATATACTTCGTCAAAATAATCAGCTTTTTTTCTGCCAATACTGATTTTTAATTTTCAAAATTCTTGATTCATGGGTAGATTCTGTATTCAGTGAAGACAGATTGTTAAATTAATAAGACAGAATATGATACATACTACTAATAAAATTCTTTGAAGATAGTATAGGTAGAAGGTGGCGGAGCTCTGCTTATAGCTCCTCCCTTTGCTTATAGCTCCTCCCTATGCATATAGCTCCTCCCTCTGCCTAAAGCTCCTCCCTCTGCTTATAGATCCTCCCTCTGCCACTAGCTTCTCCCTTCTCCCATAGTCATAGAATCTCCTCAATAACACTGCCATCTCCTATCTCAGTAATGGGAAAGTCTTCATTGAAGACAGATTTTACCAGTGAAAAGAGAATTTTGAGACTGACTGATCATTCCTGGCAGGTAAAGAAGCAGATTTATCTGATAAGTTATATTACTAAGTTGCTTACTTTCAACTATATTATTGATTTATTAAATAAAAATTATAACAACAGTTAACCTTTAAGTAACCCAATAATATTAAATTCTAAGAAGTTTTGGGTTGCTGGAGTACCCTTTGAAATAGGATAATGGGATGAATGCAGATATAGAAGGTAAATTTGGTGGAAGAGGAATTATGCTTTGGGGTTGTCTTTCAGGAGTTGGAATGAGACCCTCAGTTTCAGTGACTGGAAATCTTAATGTTTCAGCATAACATGACATTTTTGGCAATTGTATGTTTCCAATTTTGTGGAGACCACTTGAGGAAGTTCATTTTCTGCTCAATATGACTTATCCCAGTCTACAAAGCAAGGTAAAAAAAAACAGCATGGGTAAGGAAGTTTAGTATAAAAGAACTCAACTGACCCACACATAGCCCTTATTCCAACCCAACTGAACACTTTTGAGATGAAGTAGAATGCAAATTAGTAAGGCCCTCTGGTTCAACATTAGTGTCTGAACCCACATATTCTCTTCTTAATGAATGGGCATAAATTTCTGCAGACAAAAAATTCTGGGGAGTCTTTCTACAAATTATTGTATTTAGCATCATCAGAAGAGAAGAAACTGTTTTAGCTGCAAAGGAAAGGCAAGCTACATGTTATTGCATATAGATTTAAAATGGGAAGTTACAAAAGGCCCTATAGGTGTATAGTATATAGTGAGGAAAATAAGCATTTAATACACTGCTGATTTTGCAAGGTTTCCCACTTACAACGAATGGAGAGGTCTGTCATTTTTATCGTAGGTACACTTCAACTGTGAAAGACAGAATCCCCCCAAATATCCAGAAAATCACATGGTATGATTTTTAAATAATTAATTTGCATTTTATTGTATGAAATAAGTATTTGATCACCTACCAACCAGCAAAAATTCTGTCTCTCATAGGCCTATTATTTTTTTCTTTAAGAAGCCCTGCTAATCTGCATTCAATACCTGTATTAAATGTATCTGTGTGAACCTGTCACTTGGATAAAAGACACCTGTCCACACACTCAATCAATCAATCACACTCCAACCTCACTGCCATGGCCAAGATGAAAGAGCTGTCTAAGGACATCAGGGACAAAATTGTAGACCTGCACAAGGCTGCATTGAGCTACATGACAATAGGCAAGCAGCTTGGTGAGAAGGCAACAACTGTTGGCACAAATATTAGAAAATGGCGAAAACACAAAATGGCTGTCAATCTTACTCAGTCTGGGGTTCCATGCAAGATCTCACCATGTGGAGTAAGGATGATTTTAAGAAAGGTCAGGAATTAGCCCAGAACTACATGAGAGGACCTGGTCTCTGACTTGAATGGAGCTGGGACCAAAGTCTCAAATATTACATTTAGTAACATACTATGCTCTCATGGTGTCATGCTGGGTGTGGGGAGAGACACCCAACAAGTGGACTCCTGGGAATAAGGGAGTCTGAAACACAAAGACGGGGGGTGACCAGGGGCTCCTGCACTGACCCTGACACTGGGGGGCACTGTGCTTGCCCTCAAACCACAGGTACCTATAAGGGTTAGGAGGTGTGGCCCGCCAATGTGCTCCTGTCTCCTAGCCACACCCTAGGACTAAATACCACCACCCACCAATCCACGGAGGGCAAAACAAACACAAAAATAAACAGCAAAAAGGGAAAAAGGAAAAACAACAACTTATCTTGAGAGGGAATCTTCAGAATAAACAGCAACAGTAGTCTGAAGCCACATGCACTCCTGAGCAAGCAACTTCTCCAAGTGAAGAGTATAACCCGCACTGAAGGAGTGAGAGGCCCCACATTATAAAGGCCCTTAATTACCAGCTGGAGGAAAGGCTCCTCCAACCTGTCAAGGAAACAGAAAACAAAAACCTAAATCAAGCCCTTAAAGGGACAGCGTCCATTAACATCTGGACAATCGCCGGGCCCTTCTACACCTGGTCCCAGCAGCAGCATCTGAATGTCAAGCACATCTGTGACACATGGATTTAAATCCTGCAGGGCACGCAAAGTCCCCCCGCCCATGCCAGCCCATCTAGGCCCATTTGAAGTTTGCCAATTATCATGTGGATGATCCAGAGGAGGCATATGGTCAGATGAGACCAAAATAGAACTTTTTGGTATCAACTCCACTCGCCGTGTTTGGAGGAAAAAGGATGAGTACAATCTCAAGAATACCATCCCAACCATGAAAATAATAGAAGAATGAGATCCAGCAACTAAGTTCAAGAGTTGATAAAATATTAGAAATTTTTAATCCAAATAGTTAAAATTCCATCTTGTGCAGGGGTGAAAAGAAGGATGCGTTTCGGACTTAAGTCCTTACTCTGTCTCTATACCGAGTTACAATGAATCCATACTTTAAAACACACAAAACCGGACATGAGGTCAGCAGCAGCTTAGGACATACATATGCAAATGCACCAAATTTGTATAAACTGAACACCTTGGATTAATAAATATACAGTAAATCCTTTTTAATATTTAAGCCAGAGGGGATTCTTGTTTCCATAATGAAAATCCATTTTGTCTTTTTATAATGTAAAATACTTTATATATCTCCTCCCCATTTCGGCAATACCTCTGAAGGTAAGACACATCCATGACACATGGATTTAAATCCTGCAGGGCACGCAAAGTCCCCCCGCTCACGCCAGCACATCTAGGCCCATTTGAAGTTTGCCAATGATCCTGTGGATGATTCAGAGAAGGCGTATGGTCAGATGAGACCAAAATAGAACTTTTTGGTATCAACTCCACTCGCCGTGTTTGGAAGAAAATGGATGAGTACAATCTCAAGAATACCGTGCCAACCATGAAGCATGGGGGTGGAAACATCATACTGTGGGGGTGTTTTTCTGCAAAGGTGACAGGACAGCTGCACCGTATTGAAGGGAGGATAGATATGGTCATGTATTGCGAGATTTTAGCCACCAGCCTCTTTCCCTCAGTAAGAGCATTGAAGATGGGTTGTGGCTAGGTCTTCCAGCATAACAGTGACCCAAAACACACAGCCAGGGCAACTAAGGAGTGGCTCCATGAGGAGCATTTCAAGGTCTTGGAGTGGCTTAGCAAGTCTCCCGACCTGAAGCCAATAGGAAATCTTTGAAGGGAGCTGAAACTTAAGGTTGCCCAGCGACAGATCCGAAACTGGAAAGATCTGGAAAAGATCTGAGTGGATAAATGGGCCAAAATCCCTGCAAACTTGGTTATGAACTACAAGAAATGTTTGACTTCTGTAATTACAAACGAAAGGTTTCTGAACCAAATATTAAGTTCTGTTTTTCTATTGTATCAAATATTTATTTTATGCAATAAAATGCAAATTCACTATTTAAAAATCATATAATGTGATTTTCGGGATTTTTGGGGAGATTCTGCATGCAATAGTTGAAGTGTACCTACGATAAAAATTAAAGACCTCTCCATTCTTTGTAAGTGGGAAAACTTGCAAAAATGGCTGCGTATCAAATACTTATTTTCCTCAATGTATATATTGCAATTGTCAACTTACAAAGTAAAATGGTCATTTATCTACTGCCAATTATATTGTCATTTCATTTGCATGCTTTCTAAAGGAATTTATGTTAATGGCTTTGTTAGAAGTAGAAGATAATATGCAGGTGAAATCCCAGTGGTAATGGCTGTGTAATCTTCACTGAAAAGACACCAACACACCATCTGTTCATATGAACAGCTTTATACTTACACAATTATAAGGTGATTTGTGAGTGCACTGATTTAATTTCAATGTTTTATTGATTCTAACAATTGTATTTCATATATCATTTTGTTTATTTTATTGTATACTTTAATAAAATTAATTTAATTATACTTCATACAAGTGCATCTCAATAAATTAGAATATCATCAAAAAGTTCATTTATTTCAGTAATTCAGCACAAAAAGGAAACACATATTTATATAGAGTCATTACAGAGTGATCTATTTCAAGTGTTTATTTCTGTTAATGTTGAAGATTATGGCTTACAGCCAATTAAAACCCAAATGTAATCATCTCAGAAAATTAGAATAATTACCACAAAACACCTGCATGCACGCTCTTGGAGCACTCTCAGAGGACCTTTGCAACATGCACAGGCCCCAAGTGGAGGATGTAGTGAATGCCCATGTGGAGGACCCCGGGAAAGCCGGGTAGTGTGGTGCAAGCTGACCGCAGCGGTTAGTGACAAGGCGTCTCTGTGGGGAGGGGAGCTAGGGACCCAGGGATGCCAGCGCTACAATTTGCCATTCTTTGTTGAAGGTACACTTCTTTTATTGGGATGAGAGCTGTCCTTTTGCAAATAAAAAGTGGGCATCGTTATCCTTGTGCTTTTTACTCCCAGTAGTTCAAGTAAGTGGAATCTAAGATATATGTGTACCAAGTTAAAGAGTTAAATAAAGGAGCGCATGTGAAAGACTGGGGGGTAGCTGTGAGAACGGTAATAAAAACTACTCAGCTGATGAGGTTGTGCAGCCCTTGCACAACCACGGTATGAGATGGGAGTATGATATTAAACGCTGCCAGAAGGTTAATCCACAATGTCCATCCAGGAGTTCCTTGGAGACCGGTCGCGTGGCAGATCACTGGGGATATTAGGCGTCTCTGTTGAGGGTTGTGAACAGACCTCCGTGTGCAGCAGCTCTTGCCGTGAACCCGCAAAGGGATAATAGCAGTGAAGGAAAAAGAGCGCGGTCTGATAGAGCGCTACGGAGGCCCTACGGAGGCCCCAGTGTTATAATGGTTCAGTAAAGTTTATTGTTATCTATCAGCCACCTGATGGCTGATAGATAATAAATGTTACTGAACCATTATAACACTGTGGCCTCCGTAGTGCTCTATCAGACCGTGCTCTTTTTCCTTCGTAGGTGAACCAAGAACTGAGAGATTTTGTTTATGAAGACATTAGTTGCAAGAGACAAGACTAAAGTGACTGTTTTTATCAATCATAAGAACTTGCTGTATATTGATGCTGCTAAATGCGTAAACACCAGACAAGCTTGGTGTTCCCTTTTTTTGCTCAGTTTCATTTTGCCGCTACTTATCTCCCTGGATCTGAGAATATCAAGACTAACGCTTTGTCCCTTAGCTTTGTTCCAGAGTTGAAGGATAAAAATCCAGTCACAATTCATAGTCAGAAGGTGGTGGTTATTGCTCTGGCGGTAGATCTCAGGCAGCGCATTCAAGATGCTTAAAGAAGTGCATTGACAAGTTTACCTATAACTTCTGCGTTACGCGTTGATCTGCTTAAGGAAGAACATGATTCCATTTTAGCTGGCCATCTTGGTTCTCCTGCAACTTTGAGATCTAATAGGAACTTTTGGTTTCAGAATGCTGGTAGGGACATTGAAGAGTATGTCCCTAAATGTTGAGTCTGTTCCAGGGCTAAAGCCTCCCTTGAATCAGCTTCAGCAGGTTACCTCTTGACTAATGTTGTTTTGTTGCAGCCCTGGACCAATTTGTCTATAAGCTTTGTCACCGACTTGCCTAGCTCTGGTGGTAATACAGTCATGGGGGTTGTGGTGGAGAGTTTTAGCAAAATGGCTTATTTACTCGCACTATAAAAATTGACAACTGAAAAGAGCTTAGCAATTTTGTTCATTTCTCGCATTGTTAAATTGCATGACTTTTCCAAAAATATTGTCTGATAGAAGGGCTCAATTTCTGCCTAGCTTTTGGTATAGTTTTTATTCCAGATTGGGTATTGAGCTGTTCTTTGACTTGCGTTGTTATCCCACGACTAGTGGGCAAAAAGTATGTCAAGAGATAGAGCAGTATTTTAGATGTTTTGTTTCCTTGAATCAAGAAGTCTATTTCTTCCTTTTGCCAAGTTTTCTCTAAATATCCATACCTCTACGGCTACCAGTACACCACCTTTTTTTTTGCTGCATTGGTTTTATCCAATTTTTGGGAACTTTTCAGTATTACAGTCTCCTCCAGAGGAGGAGAAATTTTCTTTTTGAATAATTAGTTCTAGAAAGTGGTCAAAAAAGCTCTTTTGGTAGCTGATAAATGAGCTAAAAGAAGTGCTACCCGCAGATGTAAGAAGGTTCCTGTCTTTAAGGAGGGAGGTTTTATGTGATTGTCTTCAAAGAATCTACGCTTGAAACTCACATCCAGGAAGTTGCACTTACGTTTGATAATTGATAATTGGTTAATAATGTGATGGTTAAGTTGCAACCTCCTATTGCCTGGAGAATCAATAATTCTTTCCACTTTTCCCTTTGAAAAAATTTGAGGGGTCATCTAGTCTTCAAGATTTAGTTGAGGTGGATTTGGAAGGGGATCAGGACTATGAGGTAGATTGAGTTCTTAGTTCCAGGCAAATCAGACACTATCTACAGTATCTGGTTAAGTGAAGGGCTATGGTCCTAAGGATAACTCCAGGGTTGATTCAGAGGATCTCCATACGGATCACCTGGTGAGGGAGCTCTGTCAGTGATGTTAGTCAGTAGAGCCTTCTGACAGTCAGGTTGCCCCTGGTTAAAGGGGGGTACTGTCATGCCTCGGTTTAGGGATTCAAGCCTGTGATTTTGTGATTGATTCTTCTGTCTGCTTGGCTATTGCCATTTCTTTCCTTTTGAAATGCTGATGGTTCATATAGTCTTTGTTTTGCTTCTCTCCAGGTGTTTCTCATTTTTCCATTATTGTCTGCCGTATCACGTTTTGGGCTGGGATATATGTTTACCCCTCACTGCATTTCCTTTTTAGCTATATTTATATGTGGACTTGTTCCTGGGAGTTCCAGCCATTCATTTTGGGGGTTTACATGCAATTATTGCTATATTCCTGAACAGGTGGATGTTTGGAGTCTCAGCTCTTCAGTTAACACCTTCACGTTCGGACGATTTTGCGCTTTCCGGGGGGTTTTTTTGCCATTCTTCTTCCAAGAGATGTAACTTTTTTATTTTTCAGTCAATCTGGTAACGTGAATGCTCATTTTTTGCAAAACGAGCTGTACTATTAAATGAAACCATAGTGTACTGGAAAATGGGAAAAAAATCCAAATGTGGAAAAATTGAAAAAAAAAAGTGCACTGTTGTGTTCACGATATGGTAAAAATGATGTGTTGGTGTGATGCCTGAGGTCGGTGCGAGTTCGTGGACACCAAACATGAATCGATTTACTTTTATCTAAGGGCTTGCAAAGAATCAGAAGTTTGTCCGAAAAAAGTGGTGTACGTTTTGCGCCATATTCCGCGACCTGTAGCATTCTCATTTTTCAGGATCTATGGTTCAGTGATGGCTTATTTTTTGCGCCTCGGGCTGATGTTTTTATTGGTACTTTTTTTCTGCAGATGCTACTTTTTGTTTGTCTGTTATTACACTTTGGGCAAAATATATGGCGACCAAAAAATGTAATTTTGGCGTTTGGAATTTTTTGCCGCTACGCCATTTACTGGTCAGATTAATTGATTTTATATTTTAATAGATCTAGCATTTCTGAACACGGCAATACCAAATGTGTGTATTTTTTTCTTTTTTAACCCTTTGATCTTCAATGGGGTGAAAGGGGGGTGATTTGAACTTTTAGGTTTTATTTTTTTTTAATTTTTTTAAACTTTGCTTAAACTTTTTTTTATTTTACTAGTCCCCCTAGGGGACTATAATGATAAGCTATATGATTGCTCATTCCTTTCTCCCGATCAGAGCAGCACTGCTCAGACCGGGAGGCATGATCATCTCCTATAACCGGCAGTACTCGTCTGCTGGTTAAAGGACCTGAGTCATATGAGCTACAGGAGTCATCACATGACCCTGTGCTACCATGACAACCACGAGATCTTTGGGATCACGTCATGTGACGGGTATCGAGCGGTGAGTACACTTCTACCGCCATTGCCATTAATATGGCGCTGTTACATCTTGACAATGCTATTTAAGGGGTTAACAGATATAGGTGGATAGTGATTCAATTCGTACCTGCCAGGCACACATGTCAGCTGTACAAATCAATTGACGTGTGCTCAGAGATCCCCGCTTGCAGCCCAGAGCAGCAGGTGAGGATTAACACTATGACCACAGGGACTTAATATTACTGCCCGCAGTTGTTAAGAGGTTAAGTATAGTCTTGCTGAATAATCACTATTGCTTTATCCCATTTTTTGTATAACAAAGGTAAAACAGACTGCTGTGAGCTTATATTATCAGGCTGGGAAGGTCCATGGTTAATGGGCCCTTCCCAGCCTAAAAATACCAACCCGCAGCCATCTTCAGAATTGGAAAACTACATCAGACCTACAAGCAATTTTTTTTTTTTTTTTAATAAAGGAAAAGTGTTGGGGAATGTTTATTTCAATAAAGTATTTTGTGTGTGTTTTTCTTTTTTATTACTGGGCTAATAAAGGAGGTATCTGATAGACACCTCTCCATCACTAGCACCAGGGTTTTATTTAAGCTGAGTTTTTGGACACTTCACAGCTGACATCAACCTCAAGCAATATTACCCCAATTGCCAAGGCACCATGGCATCAGAAGGAGCCAAGGTGAAGAGCCAGAATTGGAACATCTCATGTTAGAATAGACTCCGTTTTTGTGAATGTGTTTCCCATTTGAAAACAGAGAATTTTCTATTAGAAAACTGTATATTAAACTATTATCTAGGGATTACATAATTTATTTATTATGAAGAATGGGGTGGACATACAATTGTTGCTGCTGCACATGGGACCAAGATTTCAGTTGCCCATTTCCACCTTCAAAGCTTGTAGAAATTGTGCTTTATTATGAACTGTTGGACACCAAATGCCCTTATATTGTTCTTGCTAAGAGCCCCATTTCTGTCTGTGTCTATCAGTAATACATATTGGAATATTTATTGTATAGATATAAAAGAAAATGACATATAACGGTAAATATTGCATTTTAGTCAGTATAAATAGTATATGCCATATCAAGTTGAGAGTGGTGTGACACAATGACACATCTTATCCTCATCAAATAATGATCCTTGATATTCTACCATTTCCAGTTTCATAAGATGATACTGTCCCTCTGCTCACTCTGCTCAGTCTGATCATCTCCGTCTGTGAAGAGATCGCCAGTCCTGACTTACGGTGCCAAATCATTTAATGTGGTTTTGTGATGGGACTTAGTGTCCATCAAGGGACACCAATCTGACATGAACTTGATTCATGGAGGGCTTGACCTGAATTCCCTGAAGTGAAGTGTGGACTTTTACCAAGCAAGCATACCTCTTTTGTATTTAATCAACTACTAAACCCTCTGAAGTGAAAAAATGCACATTTTGCTCTGAATCACTCGCTGCAGCTGAGCGATTTGCACAAATAGTATTTTCATAGCTACAAGGATTATTTTGGGTTGACTGCATCACACACTTTAAACTGTCTCTTAGGTCCCATAATTTAGATACCACGTCGTCAGACTATTTATCTATCATAGACTTTACAGATGTTTATTAAAACACCATAGAAATGGGTGTTTTCACACAAAAGGAATATATTGTCCTTTGAAAATTTACAATTAGAAATACTGCATGTAATATGGGAAAATACCAAAAGTAAGTGGTCCAAAATGTAAAATAAATACATTTGAAATAAAATTAAAATCAATTATTAGATAAATAATTGTTAAAGTAAAATAATGAATAGAACACCGTGCATCCAATAGAAATATATATATAATGCTGCTGGACCAATAATGCCCAAAAAGCCCTTAACACAAAGAAATTAGATTAAGTGCCAATAGCAGTAGCTCTTCCCACCCTTGAAATGGAACTACACAGTGGTGCAGAAGCATAGAACATGAGTGTCACTTACTCAGATACCGGAGGGTTCAGAAGCTGCAGATGGGTCCGGCAGATGGTCCGTGTGACCCGTCGTATAGCTAGGGATTTCCTGGAGAGACTGAATGGAAGTTTTACTTCTCCCAGAGTGAGTTGTGCTGAGCGGGTGGCAGAGAAAACGGGATACAAGCCGGAGCAACTCGGCCAGTGGTATCCCGGCTGTATTGAAGTCGTGTGTGGAATAGCATGTGACGTCACAAGGTCAAATGATGAGTGCTACAGGCTCACACCGGGTCCAAAAACTCACGTGTTTCAAAAGACTGTGCATCCTTCTTCGTCAGGGATTACAG